>NC_135617.1:56593000-57242500 GCF_053574225.1 Canis aureus | reverse complement strand
AACCAGACAACGGGATATTATTGAGAGCTAAAGACAAATGAGCTATCAAGTGATGTAAGGACATGAGGGAACCCTAGCTGCACATTACTAAGGGAAAGAAGTCAATCTGAAAAGGCTACATACTGCATGATTCCCACTATATGACATTCTGGAAAAGGCAAAACCATGGAGACCATAAAAAGATCAGTGGTTGTCAGTGGTGGGGTAGGAGGGAGGGATAAATAGGCACAGTACAGAGGATTAGGGCAGTCTCAATATTCTGTATGACAGTATAGTGATGGATATATGTCCTCATTACACATTTGTCCAAACCTACAGAATATACAACTTAGTAAGCGCTAAGGCAATGGGCCTACAGTGATTATGTCTATGTCAATGAAGGTTTGTCTTCAGTAAAAAAAAAAAAAAAAAAATGTAGATTCTGATAAGTGATACTGACAGTGGGAGAGGCTCTGCATATGTTGGAGCAGAAGATATATGGGAAATCTCTGTACTTCCTTCTCAATTTTGTTTTATTTCCCCTCCCCCTTTTTTAAAAGACTTTATTTATTCATGAGAGACAGAGATATAGGCACAGGGAGAAGTAGGCTCCCTGCAGGGAGCCTGATACAGGACTTGATTCCAGGACCCCAGGGTCACGACCTGAGCCAAAGGCAGACACTCAACCACTAAGCCACCCAGGTGTCCCTCTCAATTTTGTTTTAAACCTAAAACTGCTCTTGAAAACTTAAGTTGTTGTTTTGTTTTGTTTTGTTTAAAAAAATAAAAAAGGACTCAACAGCATGCCAAAAAGTGAATATTACTATAAAATTTTTTTAGTACATAAAAAAAAACTAAAAAAGAAGAAAAAATCAGGCTTTGGATGTGTTTAATTAAAAAATGGCTAATAGGCCACCATGGTTAATAATGGACCAGCTGTTCTTGACAAAGGCAACTAGAAGGCACACCAGGCTAATCCTTTGAGTGGAACATAACGTGGGTGCTCTCAGGTTCATGAATAGGAAAAAAACATTAACCATTTTCAAACATACACACACAGTCATTTTTACACATTAAGCTTCCATTAACTCCGAGGGTAAAGTCTCAAGTCCCCAGCAGGACCACAATACACAAAGAATACAAATCCATCAGAAGTGGAAAGTATAAGTCTCAATTATGCCCTCTGCACTCTGTGTCCTGTTTGACTCAACTAATCTCAGAGATAACCTGCAGACAATTATATACTGTGTGATTAATAAGAGCTGGCAGGCAGAAATCCATGCTCATTGGCTTTTAAAATTAGAGTCAGAGTTGAGTCCACAGTGTTGCTAGACAATAATGGACATTATTAAAACATGGACGAGGAGCTTATTATTGGCTTCTCAGCCTTCATCATCAACAGTTTGCATGAGAACCACAGAAAAAGCTCTAGGATGCATTGATCACACTGTTCCTTAAAAAATAAATAACAAAATGGTTATTAGAATCTTGCTGGATATAGAGAAGAGGAAAGAACTAAAGGGTACAAGAGTTTGGCACTTGGGGACTACATAGTTTACTTTTTCTTATTCTCTGACTCCATGATTTTTGTTAAGAGTCACTCTCCTTGACATGCAGCCTCCTCCACAGAGTCCTAGGGCCCACCTTTCCCAGCACCTGTGACAGTGCCTGGAATAAAGTAGGTGCTGAATAAACATTTATGGACCTCAACAGGATCATCAGAGAAACATACCAAGGTCATTTGTGATAGTCAATACCCCACCACCATCACCACCACTCCCCCCAAAAAGAGAAGTATCCTGAAGACTACGACCAAATTCTAAATGATTGCTGAGTGTACACAGAAAAATAAGAGAGATGTGCAGAAACCAGAAGCAAAGTAAATTTTACCAATTTTTTTTTTTTTTTTGGTGAATCTGACCCAACATCATAAACCTCAGTCAATCTTAACAAGGAAGAATGGATTGCCACACAAACTACTGTCTGCTTTCTCAAAATTGAAATGAAGAGAGAATCCCAATTTAGCAGAAACGAAGCCCTATCTATCCTTTATCTTGTGCCCTTTCAGCTTAGTCATTTGAAAAAATACTTTAAATCACAAAAGTCATGTGTTTTCATGACAGAAAATAATTTTAAAAAATCACTTCTAATTGTACCACCTGGATTTAATAATATAACATTAACATTTATGCTTTCTCATTTCCCTATGTTTATATTTTCCTATGCTCATATTTGTTTTTTTCTAATGAGAAACTGCCTCCTTTTCCTTTAAGAATTCATCATAATCATCTTTCCACTTTATCAAATATTCCATTTATCCAAATCCTAACATTACGTCAATCATATTTTACCTTTCTTGTAGGTATCATCAAAAAGATCTAATGGCTTATTCTCCAATATCTGAATCCTTCTTCAGGTCTGCTGCTTGTCCGATAAGCTCTTAAAGTTGACATTCCAAGGAAGCCCATTCACGTTTGCCTCTCAACTCCCTTTATTCAAACTGCAGTCATTTTATTTAATTAGAGATTACATCTTCCTTTCCTTTCCTTTCTTCAAATCCGCTACCTGATGCCTAGTTTTAGTTGTGAGCCACACTTCTTTTAAGATTTTATTTATTCTTTCATGAGAGACACAGAGAGAGGCAGAGACACAGGCAGAGGGAGAAGCAGGCTCCCTGTGAGGAGAACGATGCAAAACTCCATCCTGTGACTCCAGAATCATGCCCTGAGGCCAAAGGCCAATGCTCAACCACTGAACCACCCAGGTGTCCAGTAAGCCAAAATTCTGGTATCATTCTTAGGAAGTCACAAGACACTGGTGTGTGCCTTTAAATGTTTACCACTGCAACTATTCATAAATATTTTTTTCTGAAATTCCCCATATCAAAGAAGTTAAATATACACCAGGAGTTTAATGACCACTTTTGGCATCGATTAGCACCTATAAATTTTATCCAGTCACTTAAATAAAAGATACACCTGATGTTTACTTCCATAGTGAAGAAAGACTACACTGTTGGTATAAAAAGAAAGGGGGAAAAAATAAAGAAAAGCACTTGGATCTCTTAAATATAGAAAATTGAGAATGGTAGTGAATTAGAGTTGATGGGGTAAAAGTCTCTCTCCAGCTCTTTAGGTAATGAGTTTAGAGCACTGGAAAAATAACACCGACAGAATGGCCTTTTAAATTTTAAGTGGGTTTTATCAGGTCTCGGTGGCCACATTTTCTTTACTTTGGTAATACATTCAGAAACTTTCATCGAAATCTTCTGAGACATATAAGTCAATACTCAAATTTGTACTTAATTCATGGCCTTTCAGGGAAGCATGCTATGATTAAGGAAAAGCTAAATAGGGGATCCCTGGGTGGCGCAGCGGTTTAGCGCCTGCCTTTGGCCCAGGGCGCGATCCTGGAGACCCGGGATCGAATCCCACGTCGGGCTCCCGGTGCATGGAGCCTGCTTCTCCCTCTGCCTATGTCTCTGCCTCTCTCTCTCTCTCTCCGTGACTATCATAAATAAATAAAAATTAAAAAAAATTTAAAAAAAAAAAAAAAGGAAAAGCTAAATAAAATCAGTTATGTTATGATCATAGCTACCATTTGTAAAACACCTTCAATGCATCGAGTATCCTATATACTTCATTTCTAATCGTAATTAGCCCTATAAGGCTGGCTTACACGTGAGAAAACAGAAGCAGAGAAAGCTGAAGGAACTTGCCCTTGGTCACCCAGCTAATAAGTGTCAGAGCCAGGATTCAAATCTGGTGCTGCTGCCCGGCTCTAAAGCCAAAGCTCAGTGACCAGAGTCTATAAATAAATGACACTCCTAGGTCCCCTCGGTTCCCATCTGATGTACAGGTGGAACAAGCCCAGAAGGAATGATCAATCCTGCTACCCACTGCTGTCAGCATATCTGGCTGTATGCCTGATGCTAGCTAGATCATACCCCAAACATGATGATTCTCAAATGTGCATCTTAGGGAACTTCTTAAAATACTGATTTTTGGTCCTCCCCTAGAGATTCTGATCTTATTGATTTGGGGGGGGGGGGCGCTAAGTATCAGAATTTTTTTAAAGTTCCTAGTTGAGGGGCACCTGGGTGGCTCAGTCGGTTGAGCGGCTGCCTTCAGCTCAGGTCATGATTCCAAGGAACTGGGATCACGCCGGGCATTGGGTCCCTGCTCGGCAGGGAGCCTACTTCTCCCTCCCCTCTGCCCCTACCCTCGCTCATGCTCACTCTCTCTCTCAAATAAATAAATAAAATCTTTTAAAAAATAAAAATTAAAAAAAATAAAGTTTATAGATGATTCTAATGGACAACCTCTGTGAACCTTTGCCCTAGAAGGGGAATGTGTGTGAACCTAAACACCTGGTAGCAGTATTTTTCCTTATTACATATACTTGGTAAAATCTGAATACAGAAACCAAAAGGTTAGTTGGAAAGACCAACAACCCAGGTACATTACCTGGGCCGTATCTTCCATCAGCCCCCGAATCTTCTCCACAACATCATTGCGCCGGTGCTGGCGGAGGGCACTAATTAGTTGGGCAAGGCTGGCCTCAGGACCCCGGATGGTCCAGTGCTGCAGAGCTGCGTAGGCCCGCTCATGGTCCGCCGTGTACCCATTGGAGAAAGCAGCCACTTCTCTCTCACTGGCATTGCACAGGAACTGATAGATGTCCTTCCACTGGCTTCCAACTTGGGCTGCTACGAGTTTCAGGATGTCAATCCCTAACCCAGAGAGAAAATAAGATTAAAGACAAACACACACACACACACACACATACACAAAAAGACAAACACACAGGCATGGAAAGGTCTTTATATATAGCCATTCTGTTCTAATAAACTAAAAAAAGCATGCTCTCCCATAGTTACATGCCAAAGGAATAGACTGCCTTCCATAAAGCACTTAGCATAGGCAGCCCATCCCGGGGAATAATTAGGTACCCTCCTATAAATTTCACTTCCTGAATGTGGAGCCAAAAAGAAGGAGCAATCCTGGAAGGACAATAAATTGCCCTGATAAAGCTGTTTCAAAAGCCAAACCCAAACAAAATAATCAGTGATTCTTTTATTACTGCTAAAAACAAGTGTCACCAAAGAGAGGCCCCCTAGACTAAAAAAGTGGTGACTTCATGAAATTAAGAAAAAGGTAAGCCATGGATTAAAACTGCAGTGGAGTTGAGCCAGCACTGTCTGGGTAAAGGATCTTCAGATTCTGGCAATAGTATCCTTCAAGTCAAACAACAGTGTGCCCAGCCATTCCAGCCCAAGGCATTCCTGGCTCTAATTGTATGTTCAACAAGCAAGTTTCTGATCTATTATTCAGTCTTGTAAGTTGACTTGTACAGTTATAACGGAGACAATAACCAAAATGATAGTATAATAACAATCACTATGATCTCCTAGGTTTTATGTTAAGGTATTAGCTCATGGAACGTCTTTATAAAGCATTAACATTCCAATTGCACAGACAAGACAATAACACCTAGAAAAATTAGATAATTTGCCCAAGATCACAAAGGTAGCTGAGTGGAAACAGAACCCAACTTACTGGACAGTGTATTATATTGTCATTCCAGCTTATCAGTCACTTATAAACTCAGTGGATGTGGGTCTGCAGTATGCAGATCTGATGAAAGCAGGGCCAAATGCCAAGTCAAGTCTTGAAGCTTGGAAGCTGCAAGCTCAAGATGACAGGGACCGTCTGTGAGGGGCAGCTTTCCCTGAGCAGCACACTCTGGTGTCTTCCTCTTCACAGCACCTTCTCTGTGAATTTATATACTGGCTTTGCCCAAATTGATAAATGGGGTCATACAGAACCTCACAGTATGGCACCTGGCACTTTACCACAACAGGGATGGGTGAATCCTCTCAGCCAATACCCTGTCTCTGAAAGGTATTCCATATCCACATGCCCAGATACCAGAGTTATAATAGTTAACAATGTCTTTAAAATACTACTAAAAAAAAAAAGTCATTTCCAAGTGAAGTAGGAAAACAAAAAACAAAAAACAAAAAAAAAGGAAAATAAAATAAAGAGGAGCTTCCTGTTACAGAAAATTGAATTTTTCAATTAACTAGAGGTTAACCAGGAGGGAAAAAAAAATCTGTGTTTGCTCCCATCAGTTGTTGGGCAAAATATTTCTAAAATTAGCTCTCAATTTTTGCCTAAGAAAAGAGCAATACTCATCCCAGAAGTTTCTTTGAAAATGGAGGACCCGCTGTTTCCTCAACATAAATCCTTACTCCACCATGCAAACCTATAGAGACAGATGAGCTGCAAGACTGCATACACATCCTGAATCAACCATCCACAAATGGCTTTTAAAAAATAAGTTCCTAGTAGAAGGCTGCTTTCTTGTCGACTCTGAGTAGAATGCCACATAATGAGGCATTACTGAGCTTTTCACATGATTTTCCCTGGCAGTGTGAAATACACTTGAACCAGTTGCTTTTCAATTTTCATGGCAATGTTTAGCCAGATATAGAGCTTTTGATTTCAAGCAACAGACTCCTCGGGGAAAAAAAAAAAATTCCATGTCCTACTTAAAAACCCTGCAGGTAATTTTAAGGAGCAAGCCAGCTCTTTGTGATTCGGTAGTTTCTTCCAAATACCAAAACGCATATTAGTTCCTGAATCTTAATTGAAGTTAATTTAACGAAAGCCCGCAGTGTCTTACATGAAAACACGACTGCATTTTCTTGTACATGGGACCTTTGCTTAAATCTTCATAATGCCGATGACAGTGTGGCTTTGGGCAAACCACTAACTGTCATGTCCATTTCCTCATTTGTACAATGGACATACTCCCTATGGTCCCTGGGGATGAGCTGATTAACATTTTCTATAGAGTTGATTTATTTTTGGAAGTACCCCATCATTATAAATGCTCCATATACTGAACACTAAAACTTAAGACTAAATGCATTTCTGATGCAAATATACAGACTCTATAGGGTAATTACAGAGTTTTAAAGGCTCAAACATAAGAACAGTTTCCTCTTCCAAAACCAGTTTCCTCTTCATACTTTTTCTTCAGCCACAAAACAAAGAAAAAAAAGAGGAAAAAAGAAAACCACGAAGAATGGATACAATGAGACTTTCCTTCAACTCACATTGACTGGAAGCTAAATTTAAGGTGAGAAACTTTTCTCTGGAGCTAACAAGTTTATTTCTTTTCTTTAAAATTCTGGCATGGTACCCTTAGGAGGGAAAGAAGGAGAGGTCAACAAACTTTTTCTGTAAAGGACAACAGTAAACATATTAGGTTTGGAGTGCCGCACGCTCTCTTGCAATTCCTGGACTCTTGCAATGTGAGAGTAGCCATAGGCAATACAACATGAGTGTGGCTGTGCTCTAATAAAAAACCTTATTCACAAAACCCAGTAGGGGCCTGGATATGGTGCCCACACTGAAGTTCACCAACCCCTGAAATTGTTGCAGTTTAGAGGGACTGTGGCTAAATTATCAAACTGCATAAAGATTTAGAAAAGCATTTTGTTAAAAGAAACACCCCTACACATACACACACGCACACACACAGGTGCGTGCACGCGTGCGCACGCAAATACACATACACACACACAAGACAATGCAAGTTTCTACCCCAATTATTAATGTGACATCAGGGTAAGTGAAACGGAGACCAACTCTCTGGCTGACCAAGTGCCCCAGTCACCTGTCCCGTCAGAGTTCCAAGTTTTCATCCAGATGTGTTGAATAGATCTGACTCACTTAGCTGAAAATGATGCCAAGTCTCTTTTTTCTTAGGTTGAAAAACAACACATCCCTCAACCCACCAAAGCATTGACAGGGGTATGGAGCTTAACTCTGCTTTTTCTGTGATGTCAGGTCCTAGCGCTCTGAGAATGAAGCTTCCAAAGAAATCGTCACAGGAGTCAAGCAAGCCCTTATCCACCAGATGCTGTTCTTGCCAGGAGCTGTGTGCAAAAAGGGGCCCTGGCCCCAGGACAGAGCTTTTGAATTTTAAGGTATAGGTTGTGGAAAGATCATGAACTTAGCCATCACAATTTATGGTTTCATGCCATGACTTGTCAGTTGTGTGACCCTGGAAAATGACCACTTCTAAGATTTCAGTATCCACGCCAATAAAATGACAATACCACCTCTCATTCATAGGGTAGGTAAGGCAATGTATGGGACCAGGTAGTAAAACCGGCAAGCCAGGAGCCTGCAAGCACATGGGTTTTGCTTCCTCCATCCCCTCCATCTCTACACGACAAGTCGTGGGGGCAATGGACCTAAAAGGCGGCAGGGGTTTTGCAGAGACATAGGTTTTAACACCAGGACTGCAGGCACTGAACAATGAAGGCAAGCACCACAGCTCTGGCTCCTGTGCTTTTCAGAATCTCACTGGTACATGTCAGAAGGAGCACCGTCACACAGAAGGGCACCATCCACAGAAAGGCAAATGCCAAAGAAAAAAACAAGCAGGGCGTCCCATCAGTACCCACTGCGGACACCGCCCAGATCTCCTGTCAGGGAACTCAGGAGCAGAGGCATGAGGTCATCGACTGGGCTACTGTGGAAGAAGTGACATTCTCTAGTGCATTCTAAAATCCTGAATTGGATATCATCTGGGTGACAACAGTAATTTGAGGCTCATTTTTTTAAAGTCTCATGTCAGCTCCAGTATGCAAAAAAAAAAAAAAGAGTTCCACCTCTTCGTAAAAACCTGAATCGACCTTTATAATCAGAGAGGGTATTAAAGCTCTTTCCTTTTAGAGAGAAATATCAGAAATGAGTGCCATCATTAAAACCCACATGAAAGCCTCCCTGGACGAGGTATGAAGGACAGTGGTGATGGAACCAGAGGAAACAAAGGCCGTCTGTAATGCACAACACAGAACCCAGATTCACGCTCTACACCTGGATTCGCACAGAATGGGTGCGTGGGAGAGATGAGTAGGTTATAACCTTTGTGATGGTACCAAGTCCTCATCACTTAAAAGACTCAGCAGGGGCACCTGGGTGGCTCAGTAGGTTAAGCGTCTGCCTTCGGCTCAGGTCATGATTCCAGGTCCCTGCTGAGCAGAAAGCTTGCTTCTCCCTCTCCCTCTGCCCCTCCCTCTGCTTGTGCTCTATCTCACTATCTCTGTTGCTATCTCGGCCTCTCTATCAAATAAATAAAATCTTCAAAAAAAAAAAAAAAAGACTCAAGCATTCCCACTGCATCTCCCATACTTGTGAAATGTAATATCCCTTCTTGTTACTCTTCAAGAAAGAAAGGTAGAGGGACTAATACTGAGATAATCCCCATCAAGGTCATTAATACACAACCTCCTCCCAGGACAGATGACTCCATAGTTATCCCTATGCCGGTTTCTCTACACACCGCAGTCTCTCCTGTGAGTACACACAAAAAACAGGAGACACGAGCTCAGCATTATCTCCCTTCTACCATCCCCCTAATTCCTGCCCCCAGACATTACTCTCTGTTAGTACGCCCTGTGATCTCAGCCTTACAAACTGCAGGTACAGGGGTGAAGATGGGTACAGCACGTTCAATGTATGTACAGAGCAACATACATCAAGTTCGAAATCTGAATCAAAGCGTGGCTTTAGCATACCTAGAATTGAGCTTCTTCCCTCCACTACGGTCATGTCCTCATTGATACCTTTTCTGACCACCTTCTGCCCAAGCCCCAGGTCGACTTGACTACCATTATCCCTAGCCCCTCCCAGAGCAAAGTGCATACTAGGAATACAGTGAACATCTTGAATGCATGAACGAACAAATGAACGAATGACAGCCTTTTTTGACAGCTTTCCCCTCTTGCCTGACCCCCCTTCCCCACTTTTTATCATCTCATTAATCTCTATAACTGCAGCCATTGAGAAACTGAGGAGCCACGTGCCAACACACCCTTGCCATGAAGCCATGCCAGATGTCCTGCGATCATCAATGAGTGGAAGCTGGGCTTCCCAGCATAGGAACCCCGCTCTTAGGCAAGAGCCTCTCCCTCTGTCACCTCCCTCTTCCCCATGAGGGTGGCCCACCACATCCATGTCAGGAGCCAGAGGAAAATCTCCCGGATTCTTCCCCTGCAGGGAGAAGCTGTCTAGACCAAGGTCTGTCTGGCCCAATTACACAGTAAGTGCTCTAAAAGCAACAAACCCAAAACATGAGCATGTGTTTTGTAGTAACTAGTATATCATAGGATGATTAAAAAATGAGATAGCAACAGGGATCACTCCCAACACATTACACAGGAAACTGCTTTATCAGTGATTGGGAGCTTAGAATGCCCCAAGTTAAAAACACTCCTTCCCTAGTTGAAGAATAAATGTTAGAGGAACTGCTTAGACTTCATTTTAACCTAAAAAGTGACTTCTGAAGCGGAATTAATCACTATCTTATTGAAGGTTCAGTGGACAATCATTGTGAGCTCAGATGAATCTCATTAACTACTAAAAATACCACTGTGCAAAGTGTTCTCATAAAACTAATGATGGACTGTTTACCATGACAAGTTCTATCAAAACAGTAGACAACTCTCCAGATGGAAAAAACAGATATCACTGAAGCTATGAGGAAAACTAATAACCTTTCATTTCATTCCATGGAGGCAAACAAAAAGCACAAAGCCAAAAATGTCTCCTTCCTCCTGGTCTTAGTCTGTGTTTCATGCTGTTTGCTCATTTATTTATCCAATGAAAAGTTCTTGAGCGGTTATCCCACACATGACACTATTCTAGGCCCCGGGGGCATGGAAAAACACAGAGCAGAACAAAAGCCTTTCCTCGTGAAGCCTGCATTCTACCAAGGGATGTGAGAAGTAATGAAATATTTAGTGATAGAGACGTTTGGTTGGCTCAGTGGTTGAGCATCTGCCTTTGGCTCAGGTCATGATCCTGGAGTCCTGGGATCGAGTCAGCCTGCTTCTCCCTCTGCCTATGTCTCTGTCTCTCTCTCTCTATGTCTCTCATAAATAAATTAATTAAATTTTAAAAAAACAAGAAATATTTAGTGATAGATAGGGAGGTATACTAAAGAGAAAAATAGAGCAAGGGCTGGGGATGCAAGGGTATTTTAGATACAGGGCCTTCTCCCTCAATGTCTGAAAGAAATGAGGTACAACATTTGAATCAAGACCCACAGGTGGTAGGACAGCAAGTCATTCAGGTATGTGAGGGAATGGAACCCCAGGCAGAGAGAACAGCAGGTATGGAGGAAGGAAGGGTGTTGGCACACACAGGGAGAAGCAGAGAGGCTGATGTGGTGAAAGCCAGTGAGCAGGGGGCAGAGTACGGGGGTCATAAGCTAAGAGACAAATGGTGAAGGGGGAGTGCAGACAGATATGGGTCTGTAGGCTGGGACTGTGCATGCAACAAAGAGTCACTGGAGACTTTTAAACAAAGTCTCAATGTCTCAGTCTCGAATGGCACCATCTAACTTACATTTGAACAGGATCATCCGGGCTGTTGTGTCAAGAATACATGGAAGGGGCATGAGCAGAAGAGGAGCCACCAGTCGGGAGGCCACAGCAATCATCCAGAGGAGGGGATTGATTGGGTGAGAGAGGTGATGAAAGGAAATCGTCAACTTCTGTATATATTTTGAAGGAAAAGCTGATGGGATTTGCTACTGGGTTTGCTAACTACGGGGTGCGAGGGAAGGGAAAGAGTCACCCTCTGCTCTGGTCTGAGCAACTGGAAGGCTGGAGTGGGCACCTCTTTCTGTAATGGGTGACTGATGTGGAGGTGTCGTTTGGGATTTATACATCCTAGGTGTCATGCATCTAGACATCCCGGGTCTGTCAAGCAAGGGTAAGGATATTCGCATGTTGCATTCAAGTACAAGATCCAGGCTGGATCTCCGCACTTGGGAACCACCAGCAGATAGACGGTATTGAAAGGTCTGGGTCACCCAGGGAGGGGGCGTGTGCAGGCAGAAAAGAGGTGCAAGTCCTGAGCCCTGGGGCTGTCCACTGTTCACAAATCAAGTTAAAGAGGAGGAACCAGCCAAAGAGATGGAGAAGGAATAGCCAGGGAAGTGAGAGGAGGACGAGCAGAGAACACTGTCCTGGCAGCCAAGGTAAGGAAATGTTTGGTGGAAAAAGCCATCAAGAATGTTAAATGTTGCCAATAGGCCAGGCAGAGGAAACTAAACCCAACAGTGCAGTCAGAACCATGTTGTCAGACCCTAAGGAAAAGACGCAAGATGGTGGCTAAGATACTGCCCGTAGTTCACTGATTCTAAGACATTCGAATGTGTTATTTGAGTCAATGTCTTTTCATAGCTTGGTTACAGTGGGTTTTCTTCCTTGGTGGTATATAAAAAACTGTCACCAGCAGTGATGTCTTAGATTTGATAAAATATAGTAAGATTCGGGGCACCTGGGTGGCTCAGCGGTTGAGCGTTTGTCTTTGGCTCAGGTCATGATCCTGAGGTCCTGGGATCGAGTCCTGCATCGGGCTCCCAGTACGGAGCCTGCTTCTCCCTCTGCCTGTGTCTCTGCCTCTTTCTCTGTGTCTCTCATGAATAAATAAAATCTTTTATATATATATATATATATATCTTTTATATATATATATCTTTTATATATATATATTTTTTATATATATAAATATAGTAAGAGTCATTATTTTTTGAACATTAAACTTGAACCCACCTATTTTCTAAAATTCGACATACCATCGGCATCCTGAATATGTCAAGTTCTATGCATACCCTGCAATGTCAACAAGCAGTTACTCGTCAAGAAAGATCACCAGCAATCTAGAAACAACTCCTCCTTGGCAAAATCTGCTTACGTGACACCTGACCAGGTTGGATTGAAGGGCACTGATTTTAAGGATTTTTTGTTGTTGTTTCTGTTGGTATTTTTATCCTATGTGGGGGAAATGCTCATTTGTTTTTCAATAGCCTAAACAGCTTAAATATAAACGCTGTTAGTTAGATAAACTACAAAATAAAACATGTTGAAAAAAGAAACACCTCCCCCCTAAAAGCCTAGAGGAAGAAGTCATCAGTGGGCGAGCCTGAGGAGGACAGCAGCCGGTGACCCCCAAGGGCAAAAGCCCATCTCTGGCCACTTTGGTCACGAGAAAATGCTTTTTAGGCTACAGTGATAAGAGGTTTTCCTCCTGCCACAGTTCCGTCTGCTGCACAACCCTCAGACGTCCTCAGAGGTTAACCAGAAAGGTGCTGTCTGCTGGAAGTGGCATCGCTGGAAGCAAAGGTGGAAAAGGCAGTGGGGCGAGGGGTTAAGTGGGAAAAAGCCTCTTCCCCTGCTAGAGAATCACTGCAGTAGGGCGGCCCTGGGGACGGAGCAAAGGGCCCAGCAGCCTCCCCCCTGAAACAATCTGCTGCTCCCTTCTGCCCAGCCTCCTGGTGTTTACACTTCAAGTCTACTTCCCATAGGAAATTTGAGCAGACAGAGAGGTGACCGTCTGGAATTTTTAGTCAAGGAGGCTTCAGGCAAAGAAGGAAGGTTTCTTTGGTTGCAGCTGTCTGCTGTCTGGGGCTGAGAAAACCAGCACGTTCCACAGATGCGACTTCCGACTTGCAGGACTCCAGCACCTCTGACTTATCTGTCACAGCCTTTATTTTTAACACAGCCTCCAGAGCCTTGAGGCCACTGGGTATGTGGCTTTAGAATGTTCCCCTTTCAAGCAATCCAAGAAAAAAAAATAGGAAGTCAATGTGACTTCTATAAAGGACAACTCACTGGCGACAATTTTGTAGTTGTTTTACTTCAGAACAAGCTAGGCTTTGCTAAGGGAAAGAACATTTTCTTTTCTTTTCTTTTCTCTTTAAGATTTTCCGTATTTATTCATGAGAGACACAGGCAGAGGGAGAGGCAGGCTCCCTGCAGGGAACCTGATATGGGACTCGATCCCAGGACCCCCGCGGGATCACGCCCTGAGCCAAAGGCAGCCGCTCAACCGCTGAACCACCCAGGTGCCCCAAACTAACATTTTCTTAATGGAGTATCACACACACACACACACACACACACACACAATCAACCATAGAAACCTAGACATTTCTAGCCTCAGGTGATTCATGGGAAATTCAGATTGTAAGAATCAAGGGGCAGTATATAGAGTCAGACTAATGCCCAAGTTTAAAACCAGGCATTGCCACTTCCTAGCTGTGCGACCTGGAGCGAGTTACTCCCTCTAACTCAGTTTCCCCATCTGTAAAATGGTGACGATAGTGGCCTGCCTCCCAGGGTTATAGCAATTAGGTTAATATTTAGAAGATACTTAGAGTAAGATGTGGCGCTCAGTTAGCATGAGACAAGTCTTTGTTGAAGAAAAGTAAACAAGACTTAATGGGAACAGAAATCTTTCTTGTAAGGTTAGAAAAATAGGTCTCGGGGATCCTTGGGTGGCGCAGCAGTTTGGCGCCTGCCTTTGGCCCAGAGCGCGATCCTGGAGACCCGGGATCGAATCCCACGTCGGGCTCCCGGTGCATGGAGCCTGCTTCTCCCTCTGCCTGTGTCTCTGCCTCTCTCTCTGTGTGTGTGACTATCATAAAAGAAAAAAAAAAAAAGGAAAAATAGGTTTCGTAGTGACAGTGCAGCAGGTGATCTTTGCATCTCAGAATCGCTTGACGATCTTGCCTATGTTGATACCAAAAAAAAAAAAACAGCCCACAATGTCACTTTAGGGAGTGGACAAGTACTTATTATCAAATTCCTAACACGCTTCATTTGTTCTTCTCTGAACACTGCATATAGTAGTTTTCGTAATTCAGTTAAAAATGTTTAAAGTCATTTCTGAAACCTGATGGAAGAGAATATTGATACTGTTTCAATACACTCGGGGCTCAGCTTCCAGTTACCCAACATCTGTCCCCTAACCATCCACTGCAACCTTCCAGATTTATATCAGGAAACACCATCCCAATTTCACTGCATTGCCATCCCAGTTTGGCTGACTGAATCTTACTGCTTTCCCGGGAGAGAGGAATGAGGGCTGCAGAGCTGGGTTTCCTTCACCACCCCCAGAAAGACCTGACCCACCCACAGGGGGAAGGAAACCACAGTTTGGGAAGAAAGGAAACATATCTCCTAAGCCTAGATCATTGGGATTTGTAAGGACCTAGACCTAAGAGTGTTGTTCCCAAGTAAAACCTAGAGACAACGCAGATGAGAAGGGATAGGTTTTGCCTGTTTGCTAGGTAATGTGGGATGATGTCATGTACTGCTTTGCTTGGAGCGGTGGGTGGTAGAGAGGAGACAGGACGGAAGAAACAAAAATTCTATGACCAGAAATTCTCAACATCTAAAATGTAGCTCGGTTCAAGGACTGTGTCTAAACTTTTCAAATAAGAACACAAGCAAATTATGTCCTGGTTCTGAAGCAGCCCTGTTTCCCCAAAGAACAGCCTTCACATACAGATTGGGGTATCAATCTCATACAAATAAAGTTATGCAATCAACTATTCAAATAAGAGGTTTAACCACCAAGCCAGCTGGTCTGCACTTTAACTTCTTCTTTGGGTTTCAAGCCTGAGATCCCGAAGCAGTTTAGTTGTGGGTTGTTTTCAACTTCACCGTTCCGTTTCTGCGGCACTGAAGGATAGGGTTTTAGAATGGAAGACGTTGGAGATACTTGAATCCCAGACCTTCATCGTACCAGTGAGCACAAGTGGGCTGCACAAGCTCCTTCCCTCGGCACAGCTTCCCTCAGCCAACACTGCCCCACTGCACCTGCCCCCGAGTATGGTGTGTGCCCCTCTCCCATGGCCCCAGGCTGCACCGTCTCCTCAGCAGTGCTCCTCACAGGAGCAGGTGGGAGCAAGCAGAATTTCTTCCTCTCACCCTTGAGAACATCTGACAATCAGATGCCATGTGCCACACAGACAGTTCCTCTCAAGCTGTCTTTGTACATCAATTAGGCTGAGACATGCTACGGCCAATGTTCTTAGTAGAGAGAGGTGTTTTCTCTACAGCCATTTCTCCTGGCCTATATGACTCATTAAGTCTCACCTCTGATGGAGTTCTACTTGGGTTGAAAATCAGATACAACCGCCCCTCCACCCTGACCTTAGTTCTCCAGGAATGCTTAGTACACCTCAACGTCCTGACCTTTCTATGAGGAAAGAGACAAAGAAAAAAAAGGCGAGCAAGCAGCTTTATCAATATTACCTATGAATTTCCTATGATCTCATTTGAGCTTCATAAACAACCCCATGAGACAGGATTATGTCCACATTCCAGATAGGAAAACTGAGAAGAGGTTCAGTAGCTTGGCACAGTTGCCCAGTGAGGGCACAGAGTCAAAATCCAGGTCAATCAGACTCATCCCATCGGCCCTTATGTCTCTGCACCATGCTGCCTCCCAGGACTAAGCAAAGTGTTACCAACCCTGTCTTTCTTGAGTCTTGGTTGCTTCTTTGAACATAAATCTTTTTTTTTTTTTAAGATTTCATTCATTTATTCATGAGAGACACAGAGAGAGAGAGAGGCAGAGACATGGGCAGAGGGAGAAGCAGGCTCCCTGTGGGGAGCCTGATGCAGGACTTGATCCAGGACCCGGGGATCACACCCTGAGCTGAAGGCAGATGCTCAATCACTGAGCCACCTAGGCATCCCTTGGTTTCTTCTTTGAACATATATCTTTAGAATATGTCTTCCACCAACCCATACTCCCCTTCATGCGGGTCATAGGAAAGGAGACAAATGGAAAGAAAAATCTGCTATAATGATTTGTTTTCAATAGCCTAGGTTTCAGCTGTCTGCCCACACCCCACCCTTCCTCCTCCAACCAATGGAGAGACACGGGTGAGCAGCAGTGCTGCACACTAGTTACCGGCTCAGAATCCAAGGCTGACTGCCTGAGGGCCAGTCCTGGCTCCCCACGGACTTGAGATGTGACCTGTCAGGTCATGTAATCCTTCTGTGCCTCCGTTCTTAATACGAAAAACGGGCATGACCCTGACATTAGAAGGTCATCATGAGAACTAAAATAAGAGAGTACATATAAATCCCACAGAATGCTGCCTGGCATACAGTAAGCCTTCAATAACCATGAAGTGGCATTTCTCTATCTTCCCCCAAACTAATGTGTCAGTAATAAGTCCTTCCACAGGTTCCCTTGGAGCAATTTGCCTATAGAATAATCTTGGACAAGGACATCCGCAAATAAAACGGAGTTGAAGTCTGAGAATGACAAGAGCAACCAGAAAGGCGCTAAATGCCTGAGAGACGGGTTAAGAGAGTGTACAGAAAGGATAAGTGAAGAGGGGATGATTTTGCCTCTCAAGGTCAAGGTGGGAAGGTTCTGTGTAGACTGTAAAAGCCTTAAGCATTTCTCTACCTTCACCTGCAGCCAAGATCTGATTCATCTCCAGCCATCGGCTCCTTCACCTCCCCTAGTCTGAAATCATCCAATTATGATGGTGGGCAAAGGCAACGAGAACTACCATGACCTCTGCCCCCCAACCCTGAATGAGCACCTAGGGACAGCACCATTCCCATGAAGGCAATCCAGGGAGAAACAAGCCAGAGGATGTCCCACTCCGAAATGAGCCTCCATCTCTTTCTCCCTCATGCCCTCCTCAGTCCCTGAGGCCAAACAGCTAAGAGTTCTTTTGCTCCCCCAGCCTCAGCCCCCAGTAGCCTCACAGGCAAACCACCTCTCCACTCTGTCTTTCAAGAGATGGAGTAATTGCTTTCAAACCACCACACCCTCTGTATTGAGCAGAACCCTGTAGTCCTTTGAGCAGAGAAGCAACATGGGAAATCTAAAAAGCACTGTCCCAGGAGTCAGGAGACTCAGCCCTAGTCTCTTCTCTAACCCTGCTGGCCATGTAACCTTGGGTAAGTCATGGTTCTTCCCTGGGACTCAGTTTTAGCTTCTGTAAAAGGATGGATTAGGGACACCTGGGTGGTTCAGTGGTTGAGCGTCTGCCTTCGGCTCAAGGCATGATCCCAGGGTCCAGGGATCCAGTCCCACATCAGGCTTCCTGCGAGGACTCCTTCTCTCTCTGCCTATGTTTCTGCTCTGTCTCTCTCATGAATAAATTTAAAAAAAAAAAAAAAAGGATGGATGGATTAGAAATACACACACACACACACACACACACACACAATTCTCCATGATCTCCAGCTTGCAGCTCTCCCCAAAGAAAACTAAAACAAACACCCTGTATGTTACTAAAGCCTAGTTCTAGGACAGCACCTTGAACTCAGTGTTCACATACATATAATTAAATGAAAAATAACAGAAGTTAAGCAGTTTAATAATGAGTCATGCTTGAAATTTCTTAATCTTTTCTTTCTTTCTTTCCTTTCTTTCTTTTCTTTCTTTCTTTCTTTCTTTCTTTCTTTCTTTCTTTCTTTCTTTCTTTCTTTCTTTCTTTCTTTCTTTCTTTTTTTAATTTATGATAGTCACACAGAGAGAGAGAGGCAGAGACATAGGCAGAGGGAGAAGCAGGCTCCATGCACCGGGAGCCCGATGTGGGATTCGATCCCGGGTCTCCAGGATCGTGCCCTGGGCCAAAGGCAGGCGCCAAACCGCTGCGCCACCCAGGGATCCCCCTCTTTCTTTCTTTCCTTCCTTTTTTTTTTTTGCCTTGGAATGCCTTAAAGGTAAACCTGGTCACAAATAGGTAAAGTTTATCCAGATCCTATTGTCCCCTATTTCAGCCAAAGTACACCTAATTCAGAATCAGGGAGATTGGCCATTGAATTTCTCTTGAGGAAAATAATTCACCATCTGGACAACAACTCTCAAACAGGAGATAATATAGCAAAAGCCCAAACAGAGAGGGAGAAATATGTAAACTAAGATGGAGAATAGCTCCTCTGCAATCTAGTATCTCTCGTAGCAACTTTTTTTCCTAGAAGAAATTCATGGCTGTCCTGGCTAAAGACAAATCCTGTGGACAAGAGCTCTTCCTGGATCTCGGAGGGCCAGGCTGGACACCTGTCCTATTCCCCGCAGGTGAAACCAGACTTGAATATTGCTTTCGGGAAGTGAAATAATTCTTTCTGTAACTCCAGCCTTCCACTCTTATATGAGTGACAGTTCCCCCCATCCTCTAGGATTACTGTTAGATTACCCTGTAAAGTTTCAAGCACAAAGTCCCCAATGAATTATAAAGATACATGGATCTGTGGTTCAACGTGTCATTTAAGAACTTCTTTACAGGGGAGAGTAATGCTCACACTAACGAGCTAATAACTAATGAGGATATAGGAGAGCTAAAGAGGGTTTCAGTATAGCGAGTCTGAACTTCTTTATTGATATTTAGCTAGAGGGAGAGGGGGCACTCATCACATGTATCCTAGAAGCTGCCCACTCTTGAGCGGTTTATATGAGCTGCTGGCCTCCTGCCAGCCAGTGTGAGTTGGGTAATTTTTCTAAAGCAGGAAAGCATTTCCCAAGTATGCCCTCCCTTGTGACCCGTGCAATGCTGTCCTCAGGAGTTCCATTTGTGGCTGGGGCTCCCTGGCCTATATGAGGAAACCGAGGTACCCCTCTGCATAAAAATTCAGAAATGCACGAGAGCCTAGAGCACAGCTTCTCCACTGCAATCAAGGTGACACACTTGAAGGAACTGAAAGACTCAGAAGTAGTCCTATAGCTAGCTGCTTGATCTCTACCGTGCTACAGAAATGTCTCCTCTCCCCCTAAAAGCATGCACACTTACTGCACGTTCTCCTGGGCCTCCCCACCCACCTGTCCTGACTTCAGTGGAAATTTTCGCTGTCCTGACCTTACTCTATGGGAAGCACGAGGGAAAGCTCTTCCAAGTGGCGGTGAACACACAGACAGTCCTTCTTTGGCATCAGTTTGGGGTTGAGCCTGGCCTCTCTAATCTCTGCCTGGGAGCCCCTGTACCCCACTCTACAGCACACTGCAGTATCAATCAGGGCAGTGTTTCCCAGCACAGACAAGCACCGTGACAGCAGTGGACTTGGTTACAGTGAAATGGTCACATGGATCAAAATCGGGTGACCTGTTGTGAGGGGTTCAAGTTTCCTCATTTTACAAAGTTGAGATTCAAAGAGAGCAAGTCTTCTGCCCAGGATCATGCAGCCTTTTAGTAGAAGAACCAAAGCTGGACTTCAGGTCTCATAGTCCAATGTTGTTTCTGCTTCCAGGGCTCCTCCTGCAGACTGGGATCCAGCCTTTGAAGCATACCCCCAGGGCTCTGCTCAACCAGCTCATACTTCTCACAAGGACTGGATTTTGGATCTCCTTACCCAGCATGCCTCCCTTCCAACTGTCCTCAACAGCACTTGAACTAAGAAGATACAACAGTTCACTCTCTAGGCTCCTCTCTAAGGACAGCAGGAGTGCTCTGGAGTCTACAGCTGGTTGCGTCTATCTACTGCTCCTCTTGGCCCCTCTCTCCATTCAAAGTATATCGGTTCCCTGAGCAAACAGACAGAAGTTAGGCAGGCCAGTTACACCCCAAGCTACTCTCTCTCCCCCTCTTCTATGGCTCCAGTTTGCCTGAGAGGCAAGTTGTGACAAGCGTGTGGCAGGTGCCCCTGTGAGATAGACCCAGGAGAGTAAGACTGAGGTCTCCTGGTAGAAACTGGTATCTTTCAGGAGGATATGGGGGAAGTACGGAGCAGCAATTTTTAAGCAAAATACAGGATAAACTGCCACCTTTCTCTCACTCCCACACATATCTGACAGTCCTGTTTTGTAACTTATCCCTCCAGCACTCAGCAGACTAGGAAACAGTTACTGCTAAATATAAGGTGGAACACTAGTGGCTAGAACTCAAGAAGCTCTCCAAGGAGAACCAGACTGCTTCTCCAAGCCATACGAGCCACGGGGAAGCAGGAGACAAGAGCCGCTAAGAGACGATGCTATGGTACACAGATCCAGGGGCTGGCAAACTATAACCTGCAGGTCAAGCCCCTGATTTCTATAAGTTTTATTGGAACACACCACATCCATCACTTACATGTTGCCTATGGCTGTTTTCATACTAAAGCAGAGCAGAGTACGGTAACATAGACTGTACGACCTTCAAAGTTTTTTGTTTTGTTTTGTTTTGTTTTGTTTTTTTAATGAGGAGTTAATGACCACTTAGAAGTTAAGTGAAGGGAACTGTCATTCTAGAATAACTCCCAGGGTTTTTTTGTTTTTTTTTTAATTTTATTTATTTATGATAGTCACACAGAGAGAGAGAGAGAGAGAGAGAGGCAGAGACACAGGCAGAGGGAGAAGCAGGCTCCATGCACCGGGAGCCCGACGTGGGATTCGATCCCGGGTCTCCAGGATCGCGCCCTGGGCCAAAGGCAGGCGCCAAACCGCTGCGCCACCCAGGGATCCCCCAAAGTTTAAAACACTTCCTAGCTGGAACCTTTGGGTGACTCAGTCGGTTGAGTGCCTGACTCTTGATTTGGGCCCAGGTCATGATCTCGGGGTCCTGAGATTGAGTCCTGTGTTGGGCTCCCACTCAGCATAAAGCCTGCTTGAGATTCTCTCTCTCTCTCTCTCTCTCTCTCTTTTTCTCTCCCTCTGCTCCTCTCCTGGCTCCTGTGCTCTCTCTCCCTCTCTCTCTCTCTCTCAATAAATAAATAAAATCTAAATAAATAAATAAATAAACAAATTTCAATAAAATACTTCCTAGCTTGCTGACCCTGATACAAGTTAGAGACTATATTACTACAGAAAGGATAAATCTACATCCAACTATAAAGCCAATAAGGAGTTTTATTTGATTATCTAGGAGGCTTTCTGCCATTTGAGACAGCATCACCTACAATAATGGATTAATTAAACCAATAATACCCCATCCCCAGCTTGGAGGAAAAACCACATTTCCAGTAGGCTCTTTTAAGGTGGAAGATTTGCCCCTCAGTAAGTACAGCTGCATGCATTATAAAGGAGACTACTTCTGCTTTTTTCATGGTCATTCTTTCCCTGAGTGAATCAGGAAACAAACCTAGAGATTACCAGAGAAGTTGGAGGTGGTGATGATGAGTCATCTCTACCACCCTCATCACTACTAGTACTGACGGACCACTGGCCATGTGGCCAGCAACATACTGGGCACTGGGTACACTTAGTTAACTCTCACAACAAACCATGTACTATTGAGTCCGATTTTAGACATAAGGAAAATGAGGCACAGAGTAGTTAAATAATTGGACCTTGGGGATCCCCGGGTGGCTCAGCAGTGTAGCGCCTGCCTTCGGCCAGGGATGTGATCCTGGGGGCCTGGGATCAAGTCCCATGTCGGGCTCCCTGCATGGAGCCTGCTTCTCTCTCTGCCTGTGTCTCTGCCTCTCTCTCTGTATCTCATAAATAAATAAAATCTTTAAAAATAATAATAATAATTGGACCTTGACCACATAGCTAGTAAGTGAAACCAGATTCCCGTCTTTGCTCTTAAGTGCATATGATAATACCTTTTTTCTAACCTTATAAACAGAGACCCAGAGAAGTAAAAGGCCTTAACAGGGAATGGCAGGGAATGAACAGGGAATGGTAAATCTAGAATTTGAGAACCCAGCTTTATTGCTGCCATTTCTAGTCTGTGGTGTCGCTTTCTTCCCAAAACCCCCTTAACTCCACTACCCCTGCCACTCTCACCTCTGACCCAACCACAGGACTCCCCATATGCTTCTCTGCCGAAGGCCACCCACCAGACTAAGCCATTTCCATTTTGTTTACAGACAAGCATGGAGGCATTCATGAGTTAGCTGTTTTCTCTCTCTTCACATCACCCAGCTCCCCAGTGTCCATGGGCCAAAGTGTTCCATTTTGAAGAAGCAAATCAAATGGAAGAATATTGGTAATTTTTGGTAGCTGGTTTCTGCATATTTTAAAGCATTGCTGTCACGGAAGCCCCTTTTACCTCTGAATAATAATTCTTGGCATCTATGGCAATTTTGTATAAAGAACCCACGTTAAGATCCGTATTAAATCCCTAGCACCAAATACCATTATAAGTCAAAAGGGAAAAAATCCAACAGTTCAATGGGTTGAAAACAATCCAACCTTGAAAAGGATTAAGTAGATTAATTAGTTCATAGTTGCTCTAGATTAGTGTTATCTAGTAGAACTTTTATGATGAAAATGCTTTATTATCTGTCCTGTCCAATAGGGTAATTACTAGCCACATGTAGCTCTTGAGCATTTGAACTGTGGCACGACAGAGGTCTTGAGTTTTTAATTTTAGTTCATTTTACCTTTAAATTAAATAGCTCAGGTGGCTACCATATGGGCCAGCTGGGCTCCCGACCACCCTTCCTAGGTCCCCATGCTACTGACCTGGCATAGGGACACACAAAAACCCAGGGTTTGCTCTTTAAGAACCTATAAGCAATGTGAGGAAGCAAACTACATACACACAAACAGGTAAACGGTGCCAGACAATAAGAGCTATGGGAATTAAGAAATAGCATCGTAGGGATCCTTGGGTGGCTCAGCGGTTTAGTGCCGCCTTTGGCCTGTGGCGTGATCCTGGAGTCCGAGGATCAAGTCCCGCATTGGGCTCCCTGCATGGAGCCTGCTTCTCCCTCTGCCTGTGTTCTGCCTCTCTCTGTGTGTGTCTCTCATGAATAAATAAATAAAATCTTCTAGAAAGAAAGAAAGAAAGAAAGAAAGAAAGAAAGAAAGAAAGAAAGAAAGAAAGAAAGAAAGAAAGAAAGAAAGAAAGAAAGAAAGGGAAAGGAAGGAAGGAAGGAAGGAAAAGGAAAGGAAACAAAAGAAAAAGAAAAAGAAAGAAAGAAAGAGAAAGAAAAAGAAAGAAAGAAAGAAAGAAAGAAAGAAAGAAAGAAAGAAAGAAAGAAAGAAAGAAAGAAAGAAAGAAAGAAAGAAATAGCATCTTAGAACCTGGTTCTACAGATTGAGTCCTTTACCCTTTGGCCACTGGGTTACAAAACAATCTGCTTGAGAAAGAGCACACCAGCTGCTTCCACTATCACTTTTGCAGTCCATTCAAAGGAGATACCATTGGGGTATCTACCTGGGTAGTGAGTCGGTTAAGCGTCTGCCTTTGGCTCAGGTCACAATTCCAGGGGCCTCAGAACAAGCCTTGCATCAGGCTCCCTGCTCAGCAGGGCATCTGCTTCTCCCTCTTGCTCTGCCCCTCCCTCTGCTTATGCTCTCTCTCTCTGTCAAAAAAACAATATCTTAAAAAAAAAAAAAAAAAAAAGGACATGCTGCTATCCTTATATGTCACGTGCTTGAAGTAGCTAGACCCAAAGGGATCACTGCCCCTGCCAAATGTTTAGTATCTCCTCAAGACATGGGACTAAGGATGGGCTAATCAGGAACTAAGCTCAGTGAAAACAAGATCAATCCAATTCCTTTTCCCCTCATTTAATTTTATTCCTCATTTTTCTGAAGTCTAAGAGAAAAAGGAAATATGATCGGGGAGACATACTGCTCATCGCTGGCCCCTTGTATCACCTTGCAGGGCCCTCCTCTTTAGTGATTTTCCTCTTCTCTGTACAAGCATTTTCAGAGTGACTACTACTCCTCAACCGGCTTTTCAAATTTCCCCTCCAAATCCCTTGGGCAATAGGTTGCCCAGGAAGCCAACTTCACACCTTCTGCAAAGAGTTGAAGAGAAGGGGGGAACAAAGGAAGAAGAGAGAGAGAAGTAGGGAAAGGAGAGAGAGAAGAGGAAAATGGGAAGGAAAGGTAAATAGAAGTGGCCTGTAAAGGAACAGCAAAGAGAGCAGCGTCCGATTGCCTTTCTCAACCATCCGGTTCTTGAGGTGGACTGGACCACAGATCTTGATCTTCTATGGTTACCAGAAAGTGAAGGGCACAACTATTTTGAGATCATCTGAGCCTTATGCATTGCAATGTGTGGCCAGTTGGGTTAAAAAAAAAAAAAAAAAAAAAAAAACCCTGAGTTTCATTATCTCTACTTTTGTGCCTTTTGTGACGAAACAAATAAAAACTATTGTTTCTCATGTAACCTCCCAACTAAATGTGAACCCATACTCTTCTTGACTTTAAATGGAACTTCTTGGACCTACCACTTGCTTCATTGTGTTGGGGTTATACTCCAGAAAGAACGTTTTTAAAAATGACAAAAATATGGCAAATGGAGCCTTAACAAGACTTACATCTTGATGATGGTTGGACCCGGTAATAAACTCCTACATAGACTTTTGTGTATAAAAATTCTAAAGGGACTTCTAAGTCTGTTACTGCAGTAGATATATTATAGGAAACCGCAGTACAGTCCAGACCTACCAGACATAAAATTGTTATGAGTTTAGAAAAGAAGGAAGTATACAAGGTACCCCAGCACCTTCGCTCTTCAATCCTCCTGGTCACGTAGTCCCATCTGACCAGTGTCCCATCTGATGTTTCCAATGTTAGCATTCCATGAAAGTAGGATTGCAGTTTTGTAGAGTTCAAACTTTAAAAGCCCTAAGTCCATGGTAGGTGAAGATGGGTAAGTGGGGCCTAATAAAGAAGAGTCTCTTGTTGGTGACAACGATGGGAGCCAATGGCCCAGCTTTAGAGTGCTAAAGGTCTATAAGGCACTCAGGGCCATGCGTGACCAGGTCTGCCAAAGGTAGGAAGGGTTAAGTGAGGTCCTCCATGACCTCTTACAGAGCATGCCCCAGAGCTAGGTGATTTTATCCCCACTCTCATCCTCATGAACAATTCGGTGTGAAATGGATGAGGATCACAGAAAAGATCTTTTTATACAAGATCATCTGCTGCCCAAGACTCACTATGATCAGATCAAACGGGTATTGTTTCTAGAGGCATCTCCTGATCCCCTGGGATGGTTTTTATTAAACAGAACCTCTCTTTTTAATAGGATTTTACCTGGTTGTACCTTTGAGAATAGCAACTAGGAAAGAGGAGACTTTCCTTAGAAAAAAAACACCTCACATATAAACCTGCAATGCAAAAACCTGGGAGAGAAGGTTAAACTATGGGAAGAGCTCATTGCACCTGAATGAGACTACTGTGATTTAGCTGGAAAAGCATACTGCCCAGGTACTGCTATCATAGGAGGGATGGTTGGGCTTTGTTTGACTTGGCACTTCGATTCCTTTTACGAAACAGGATATGGTTTCAAGGACACAGGCACAGTTTACAAGGTAACGTTGGACACCAGAATGACTCAGGTCATCGTATTAGGCTGCTTTCTGCTGCTGGACCAGCTTTACTTCTACAACTCATGGTGTTCTCAAGAATTCTGACAACTCTGACAACTCTACTGTAAAACAGCTTTTAGAAATAACAGCTGACCGAGATCTAATCCGTTAAGTGCAACCACTAGAGAAAGGGAGTCACTTCTTTAATAAGGTGGGAGGAGAGTTTCAGACGTTTACAAATCCAGCAGGATGTTCTCTGCTAACTTTCTCCTAATTAGATAGATCAGACGAGTGTTCTGACTGGCCACTTACTTAAAAGGGCAATTCAGTGAAATAACTGATC
The DNA here is from genome assembly GCF_053574225.1 of Canis aureus. Classification (NCBI taxonomy): domain Eukaryota; kingdom Metazoa; phylum Chordata; class Mammalia; order Carnivora; family Canidae; genus Canis; species Canis aureus. The sequence continues at coordinate 57,216,143 of NC_135617.1, read as the reverse complement.
CTAGGCTGATCCTAGATCAGAGGAAAAAGGGATGCTATCGATTGAGGGCTTTAATTGGTCAACTGGCAATACTGGAATATGGACAGTGTATTAAAATATTGTATCCTGGGATGCCTGGGTAGCTCAGCGGTTGGGTATCTGGCTTTGGCTCAGGACGTGATCCCAGGGTCCTGAGATCAAGTCCCACATCAGGCCCCCTGCGAGAAACCTGCTTCTCCCTCTATCTCTCTGCCTCTCTCTCTCTGTGTGTGTCTCTCATGAATAAATAAATAAAATCTTTAAAAAAATAAAATATTGTATCCATGTTAAATTTATTGGGGTTGAAATAACTATGTTTTTTAAAGAGACTGTCTTTATTGTTGGGAAATAAATACTGAAGAATCTAGGCATTAAAGGGTCAGCCATGAAATGATTCAGAAAAAGTATTCTATGTCTGTATTTATGTATACAGATCTTTCTTGACTTATGATGGGGTAACATCCTGATAAACTCATTACGGGTTGAAAATATCATTTAATACAGTAAGTTGTAAACACACTTGATGCATCTAATCCATTATTCTCAGTTACAAAAAAATACACCTCAGGATGCCTGGATAGCTCAATGACTGAGCATCTGCCTTCGGCTCAGGGCATAATCCTGGGCTCCTGGATCCAGACTGGGATCCAGTCCCATCTCAGGCTCCTTGCGTGGAGCCTGCTTCTTCCTCTGCCTGTGTCTCTGCTTCTCTCTCTCTGTATGTGTCATGAATAAATAAATAAAATTAAAAAAAAAATACACCTCATCTACCAAACATCACAGCTTTGCCTAGTCTTAAACTCATGATTAGCCTATATTGGGCAAAATCATCTAACGCAAAGCATTTATTATTTTATAATAAAGTGCTGAATATCTTTTTTCAAAAGATTTTATTTATTTGAGAGAGTGTGTGTGAGGGAGACAGCACAAGAGGAGAGAGGGTCAGAGAGAGAAACAGACTCCTCACTGAGCGGGGAGCTTGATGGGAGGCTCAATCCTGGGACTCTGGGATTATAGGGGGGACTCCTGGGATCGAGCCCCAAATTGGGCTCCATGCTCAGTGGGCCTCTCCCTCTCCCTTTGCCCATCTCACCTCACTCATGCTCTCTCTCTCAAATAAATAAATAAAATATTTTCAAAAACATTATGTTACATATACTATATATACATTATATTATATATACTACATATGCTACATAACATTATATTATATGTAACAAACTAGTGGATGTTATATATGTCTTAATATGAAATCTGTATGTATTTTTATGTAAAAAAGGCAAATAATAAAGCAAAAGGGCAAAAGTTAACAATACTTCAATCTGAGCACAGGTATATATCGGTATTCTTTGTACTATTGCAAATTTTTCCAAAGTCTGAAATTATGTCCAATTCACTAAAAAGGAGGGGAGAATTGAAGCATTCCTTCCCCCGCTGAGTTGCCAGCAAAGAGCTGTTTTATTAAAGTCTATGTAGGCTCTATCACAGGTGGGATGTTGGCCTCAGTCTGATTTTCACCTGGATTGGTCATTCATACAGACTAGCAAAAGGAGCAAGATAAAATTGTTGGTTTTTTTTTTTTAACTTTCTCTAAATTTGATTATAAAAATCTCATATCCTTATTACGGAAAATTTGGGGAAAAGAAAACTAATGAAGAAAAAAAATACATAAATTCCACCATATCCCACCAAATTGGAAGAATTTTTATTTTGGCATATTTCTTTTCAGTCCTTTCCCCAAAGATTTAAGAGAATTAGGATTACAGTGTAAAAACTGCATAGCCTGGTTTGGTTTTGTTGTTTTTCCTTTAACCTAGTATTAACATTTTCCTGTCATGGGTAAAAAGGGAAAAAAAAACTTAAATCTTCAATATCAACACAGTATTCCACTATATGGATATGCCATAATTAACTTATCCATTTTCCTAAAACTGGGCCTTTGATCATTTCCAATTTTTATTTATTACACATAGTGCTGAGTTAAAAGCTTAAGATCTCTGTGCTTAAATCTTTCTTTTTAGTATTTCTGGTTTATACCTTTATGACGGATTCACAAAAATTAAGTTCCCGGGGCAAAGGGTCTAAACATTTTTAAGACTCAATGCAAAAAAGGCCAAATGACTTTTAGAAAGTTAGGTTTATGCCTGTATCTTTAAGGAAAAAGATAACTGAAGGGAATTATCAAAACTTTGGGTTGATATCTCATTGAGGATTTAAAGAAAGGGAATTAACTGCCACAAGCTAAAAACTGCGGTCTTCAGACCAAACTTGGCTATTGGCACAAGTTCTATAAGCTATTTTTTTGTCTTCAAAAAAGGAAAAATGAAATATTCTAGCCTGTATCATCAACACATTCTGATTGCTAGGTAAAAGATGTATGGTCCAGCCTCAGATGATAACCAGTACATTAAGCTTTGGGTTTCTATAATCTAGAAGACCTTCCTAACGTCCTGGGAGAAATGAGATCCCAAAAACACAAGGAGGGGAAAAGCACATGTGAGAAAGTGATGGGAATCGAAAAGCAAGGTTCAGATTCAAAAAGGCAAACTTAATGAAGACAAGTTGGGGTTTTTACCCTCCCATTTTTCAGGAGTCTAGAATTGGAAAAGCAAGGCACCCAACAGTCAGGAGATGTGGAGTCAAGCCCATCCATCTGAATGAACAACCAGCCTGGATCAAGGACACAGCCAAACCTCCCAGGACTCTATCTCCTCACTTGTTAAATGACAGTTAAACAAAGTCCCTAAAGGTCATTCTCAGGTCTCTGGTTTGTCAACAGTCTCTTTTAAATGTGCCAGGGGAGAAAAGGACAGAGTAGTTATGCTCTCCGAATGGATTCTATCAAATGCTGACCACCTCATTTTTCATAACCCAACTAGATCAAATAGCACTTGGTAGATAGGAACTTCTAGAAACTTTGCATTTCCCACTCCTTCAGCCAGCAAGGACTAAGGCAGGGTGGGGATCTGTGAGCAAAGAGAAAAGAAGGCTCACCGTGACCATTGCAATAGTAGATCCACTTCTCCCGGTTCTGGGTTGGGGTCACGGATTTCTTCAGCCCTGCCTTTTCCACAATGGTGCTAGGGTCCTGCCGGGGCCCCTTTTTCAGAGTTCTTGAGCTTTTCCGGATACTGCATACCACTATCACCACAAGCACCAGCAGCAGAAAAAGCACAATCATCCAGGGCAAATGTTCATTGATGTCAAAATGCTTGTGCAAGTTCTGTCTGGGGTGAGTCCGCTTGAGGCCTTTGATGGGTGTGCTGGATTTCTCGCCCCCAGTTGCCTCCATGGACGGCAGCAGCTTCAGGATGTGTCTGTGGTGGGGGCCTTGCTGGTGGTTGACTACCTGGAGGTTTGGGAGGGTCTTGTTCATGCCTTCCTCACCCCTTGCCGAGCTTGTGTTGTCAGGGACTGTCCCTTCCTGGATGCCACTCGGTACCTTTGGTCTAACAGAGGCAGAAGAGTTGGATTCTGTTGAGTTCATGCCTAGAAAAAAGGAGGGGGGAAGAGCTTTTCTATATCTGGGGATCTGTATATTCCTCCGCTTCCTGCTCATCTCCAAGCCAGGCCAGATAATGAAAGAAGAGATGAACTTTGGAGCTTACGGATAAATCATACGGCACATTTTCATAAAGATTCTAACAGCACCTTTATGTGGAAGATAAAAACTAAACTTCACAGCTAAACTTGCATCCTCAGGGCAAAACCAATGGCATCCTTACAGATCCAATGTCCAAGCTTCACAGCAGCTCCCCTATGTTTCACATACAGAGTGGACTCATGTATGTTCAGGGTTCTAGTCAACTCTTAAATGTGCTGATTGTTCACAAAACCAGTTCAAATGTGATCCCTTTATTCTCCTTCTCCCACCTTTTGGCCATTTTAAGATACAATGGTAAAAACTGGGAATATGATAAGATAGGGAAAAGAACTCAAACCCAAATCCAAATTTGACCAGCAAAAGCTTTGGTGAGACTAATCAGTGAATAAAACAAGGCAAGACTTTCTTAGGATCTATATTAAGAGATAAGTTTTGGGCTGGCAGCTGAGTGTACTTCCTTCAGAGAAGTTTCCACAAGCAGTCTTCATTAAGGAGTGTGAGAGCCAGGGATTTCAAGTCCCAAGAGACAGGACCTGGATTACATTAGTCCCTGAGAAAACCTAGACAGGTCACTGGAGCTCTCTGAACCTGTTTCTTCATTTCAAACTGGTGGTTGTAAGGCCCTCCTCATAGAGCTATCATAAAGGTCCAATGTAATTACACGTGAAGACTATGCTAGAAAGCACAACTCCAGTTGGCTATCCTTTCAAGAAAATTAATCAAAAAGGATTTGAAAATAAAGAATAAACTTTGCATTCTTCCTGAGGCTCAAAATCCTGAGGACAACTAGGATACTCGATGGAAGAGCATAAAATTAAAATCATTTGAAAAAATTAAACATCATTTTCCAGATGCAAATGCTAGTTATCTTCAACAAGCTACAAACTTGTTTCCTGAAGCTTCTTTCTTTCTTTCCCCTTTTTCAACCCACCTTGGTTTCAATATTTAATCCTTCCCTTCCAGGCATCATGGTATTTTCTCCCCTTTTCCTTCCTCCCTTCCTTCTGGCTGTGTCTATCCAGGATTGATTCCATGTTGGGAAGCTTTTAATCTGGAAGGAAGCTTGAACATCTAAATCACTCATGTATTTGCCAAGTTTGAAGCCAAGGCCTGAAGAAGTGACTTACATAAGGCCATGTATTGTCCTTATTTCTCTCAGTTCTTTCTTTTTAAGCTTGATGTGACCTAGTTTTTAGATATTTGATCCCCCCTAACAGAAAACCTGAGTCTAAATGTTTCTAATACATCCAAAGAAGACAGATTAACCACAAAATGGAGGCCCCTTCTTCAAGGGGTGACTTTGGAATATACAAAATAAAGAAAGTATCCTTGGTACAAGCCCATTTTTGGTAGTTCCATTGGGCTCAAAGACTTTTTCATATAAATAACTCATGAGGTTAAGTTACCTTTGGGAACATAAGTGGAGGAAGGGACTTCATGGGATTCCATGTGCTCCGGGTGTGAAAAGATGGTTGTACCAGGGGTAGGTGAGGTCGTGCTGGAGAAGGGCGGAAGTGTGCCACAGACATTGTCTGCTTCCTTGGTCCCCGGCTTGATCACCACCAGGTTCTGACTCAGACAGTCTGTGTATGCTTTGCATTTCATCACACTAGAAGGCACATCAGAGAAGGTACCCCGAGCACACTGCTTACACCGCACGTCCTCGGTCTCTGTCCCTTTCTTCCGCACACCCCACCCCACAGGACACACCGTATGGGGGGCGCAGGTACCATTAAACTGGAACATGCCAGGTGGGCAAGCACATTCTCGGTCAGTCAAGGCAGCACAAGGTAATTTCTCAACCATTGGCCATGGGCATGGCTGACTACAGTCATGGCATTTCTCTATGCCATTCTCATGCCTGGTAAAGGTCCCCACAGGGCAACTGCTACAGACACGCAGGCTCGTGTTGGTACAGTGCTCAGACACATAGGTTCCTGCTGGACACTTGTCACAGGTTAGCACCTGGCCGGTGGCACGGTCAACATGGTGGTATTTGCCAATGAGATTTGAGGCCTTCTGTTCTAGCTGAGCTGTGGTGGTGCTAAGGAATCCAAGCTGAAAGAAATAAAAGGGGAGGGAAAACGAACAAAAATCAAGAATGGGTTATACAAGAACAGAGAAGAAAGGATGGAACAATCCCAATATCACCACCACCATCCCCATTAAAGATCTTAACGGTCCTGCATTCTTTTAACCCTGTCAGAGCAACACAGTAGAAAGAGAGAAACAAAGACTATGATTCCATCATGGGGCCTGACCTACTGGCTATGAAGCTTTGGTCTTATTGTATGACCTTTGCTTTAACTTCCTTTTTTTTCTGTCTAGTAAGTGAGGTTGACAATACTGCTCAACTCAATTATAAAGATCAATTGAGAATATGAACATGTAAGTACTTTGTTGTTCAAAACGCTATACATAAAAAACAAAAAAACCCAAAACACTATACAGGGGGACCTGGCTGGATCAGTTGATAGAGCATGCAACCCTTGATCTCAGGGTCATGAGTTCAAGTCCCATGTTGGGCAGAGAGCTTACTTAAAACATTTTCTCAAATTTAAGAAAAAATTTTAAATGTGTATAGAAGTGAAAAATCCTAATGAAAGAAGAAAATAGCTTGCTGAATAGCTGTCTTCCTTCCCATAATCCAAATGTTAGGTTGCCATTTCTTAGCACCAAGACAAAGCAACTGAGGATTGGATGGCATATGTTCAAGCTCCTTCTGCTATAGCACCAGATTACCCATGTGGAGTTATTTTTTCAAAGCCTTTCTCTATGCAAAGCCAAACATTTTTTGGTTTTGGTTTTGTTTTATTTGCAAAACAGAGGCAGGTCCTTGGCATTCTTAATTTGCTTTAAGTAACAGAGTTGATGCTTTTAGAGGTATATTCTGTTCGCTGAGCCTCTAAAGGCCATGGTCACTGGAGCAGGAACCTGCAGACACCTGGAGGTCCCAGCACAAAACCAGGCTCAGCCGGGACTCCACAGAGGTAAATTTAGTTCATAGGACAGAAACTTCACCCAGCTAGACAGGATTTTATACTCTCTTACACTGAAAACTTGGGAGAAAGGAAATTATGTTTGTGGTACTAAATCCTAAGGTCCTTCTGAGAGCTGGGGGGAAATATTTAATAATGAATAGTGAAAGAGTTTTTCTGCATGAATGAAGTTTGAGAGGTCCCACCAAGGAAGCTTCCACTGCCTTCTACAAAATGGAGAAGGGTTAAGTGTCAAGAAAACAGTGGCCGCCCCAAACTATCAGATGCCCATCAGGGCAAGCTCCTTCTAAAATGAGTACCAGGAGCTAAGGGAATAAAACAAGAATGTCTTTAAAAATTGATCATAGTTCCCGACTCATTGGCACCTTGAAGGTTAATCCAAGATTCAGTTCCCCTCCCCTCCCAAAAAAATTTAATGATTTGAATCAAAAGTATCTCCCTTGGGACTCTTGGGTGCCTCAGTGGTTGAGCGTCTGCCTTCAGCCCAGGGTGTGATCCTGGGATCCTGGGATCAAGTCCCACATCGGGCTTCCTGCATGGAGCCTGCTTCTCCCTCTGCCTGCCTCTGTGTGTGTGTGTGTGTGTGTGTGTGTGTGTGTCTCATGAATAAATAAATAAAATCTTAAAAAAAAGAAAAACAAAAGAAACTTTAATAGCATCTTAGACTGAAGAAAAAAAATCTGCTTCATAATGGTAAATTCTGTACTATCTCTCTTGGTCTCTTTCTGGCTTTCTTTCTTTTCTTGGTCCTTCTGTTTGCAAAATCGGCCCAGCCACCCCCTTCTGCCCTGGCAATGTGGCTTAGATTGAGGGCAGAAAGCGGCCACTATCATGTGGAGCACAGGTTCCATTTGGCAAGTACAAGAGGACAAATTTCATCCCAGTCTCCCTGGCGCTAAGGACCCACCCAAGAGGTTGCGACAGTGGCTCTGCTTCTGTATTTCCCCGAGTTCCTTTACATCTAGTTTCTAAATGCAAAAGCCCTTTTAGATGGCCACAGCGTTCTGGAGGTTTGAAAGATGTATAAATAACCTAAATGGCAGGTTATTACATTTGCACAAACAAGATAAAAGCAGAGAAGGTAACAGGAGATCTGGCCAGAGAGCGGTGGTTGGGTACGAACATCATCACCCTGCTGTGCCGTGGGCTCTGAGTCTGGCTCCCCCATCGCTTGCAGGCAGGCTGGGCAGGCAGCCAGGCACACACCCCGACGTGGCTCTGCAGAATGACCACAGGGGGGTGGCGAACAGCCCTGTGTGTGTGTGTGTGTGTGTGTGTGTGTGTGTGTGTGTGCTGGCGTCCAGGGATGGGGTTAGGGCTTGTCTTCCTACAGTTCACTTCTCTCCCTAGGGCACACACTTGTTGGGGATCCATCAGCCCCCTGACTACCCAATTACGATGGGTCCCCCAGTAGCACACAAAACCTGCCTCCAGATCCCACTGCACCCCACACTCTTCCCCACTCATTGAGTAGATTTTTCAGTTCTTGGTTCATTTAGAATAACCGGTGATGTTTCTAACTAAGGCAAAGCTCAGAGCTCTTTAACTCTCTCATTCTAACTAACCCACTTTAGACAATGGGGCTCTAAAAATGGACCTTTCATTACCTCATGTTACAGGAGGCAATTCCAGCTCTTACATACAGAGTTAACAATGATGCCTCTACATCTCACCTGGACTGAGCACTAGGACAAATAGTTATTGAAGACCTATGTTACATACAAGGGACCATGCCACAAGCTGACAACGTCATTTGTGAACTCTATCCCAGCCACATGGAGTATACCTTCTAAGGCAGGACAGACGGAAACAACTAATTAATCAGGAATTACCTAATTAGAATTGAGATTGCTGCTGAGGAGAAACACAGAGTCCTATGAGGGGGAGGTTAGCAGGTGCTTCCCAGCAGAGGGATGTTACAGAAGCATTTAGAGTCACTCTCAAGGACAGAGAAGCAGAATTTAATTCTGGTCAGGGAGAAGGGAATGTGGATTAGGCAGAGGGAACCCCACAGCAAAAATCTGAAGCCGAATGAAGCTCAGCTCGGGAACCAAAAAGTTTACATGGTTCTCCAACCAATGGGAGAATGTAACACAGTGGCCGTAGTTAAATTTGGAGAAGCTCCGCATTTTGATCCTAACCCAAAAATGCAGTGAGAAACCACTCTTTGTTTACACTGGGGGGCTGGAGGGGAAGAGACACAATCACATTTGTGAATAAAAAAGTTAACTGGCAGTGGTTGGGGGGAGAGTTGATGGAAAAACCCACTTAGAAGGTGAAAGTCCTGGGTGACTTTGATTTAGGGGTTGGCCATGGAAGGAGAAGGCAACAAGATTTGAGAGGTCAGAGCAGCTAGAGCTGATGAATGATTACCTATGGAAGGAGAGAGGGGAAAAAAATCAATCACCTTCAAATTGGACTCTGGAGATCACAGGATGGAACAAACAGCTTACTCAAAGCTACCCCTCGAGCCAGGAGGGTGCCCATGTGGGCCCATGGCAGGGTCAGGAGGTAGGGCTCCAAACCTCCCATTTCTGCAGCAGCTCCGATCTACCAATTTTTTAATAGGAGGACCAAGTCTGAATTCATTTGAAGGAAGGATTATGAGGGATTACTCCTAAAACAAGTTTAAGTCTACTTGTCCCTCTTTCTCTGCTCCTCCCCCTACTCTCTTTTTCTTTCTCTCTCAAATAGATAAACAAAAATCTTTTTAAAAGAAAAATATTCCCTACAAAATGTAAAAACAAGTTTAGATGATACCTAAAAGCTAATGTTAGGAAAACACCTGAATCAGGAGACCTGTCATTGAAAACTGCGAGTCAGGGAAGCAGAGCACTTGAGGCTGGTTCCATCAGATCAAAATTTTTAATTCTCTCCTTTGCACAGAGGGAGAAAAACTAAATCAGGGGTTCACCCAAAGTCTCACACTTCAAACACAGCATAAAATTTACCTGGGAAGTTTAAAAAAAAAAAAATCCACATCTGCAGTCCTATCACCTGAAACAACTGTGGGTCTGCAATAGAGCCAGGAATATATTTTGTTTTTAAGCTTTCCAAGTGATTCCAATGCCCTGGCCAAGTTTGGGACCCCCTGAACTGAGGCAAGACCCCTCTGGCTCTAATCTTCCCTGATTCTGAGAATTCCTTTGGAGAACTCCCAGGTCCAATGTCAGAGTCCCTCCCCCTGCCTCCCACAAAACCTGATACTTTTTATTGTCTTACAACAAAAATCAGCCTTCTTATAATAATTCCAACAATGACAAAATAGAGTAAAATGTTGAAGTCCATACTTAAACCCACTCATCCTCAGAGAAACTCACAGGTAATTCTCATGCACATCTTTCCAGACCCTTACCTGAGCTTTCACGCATAATACATACACATGAACTTCGAGTTGACTGTTTCAGTTGCTTTGGGGTGTTTTTGTCTCACACATTGAAAAGGAAGAGGCCATACAAACTGTTCTCTGATTTGCTTTTGTTCATCACTGAAATCATCCCATATCAGAATACAGACTACTTTCTTCCTTATGATGGCCCAAGTGCTCTTCAACAGGATGGATATGCCCCAATGCAGGGATTTCTCCTACTGAGGGCATGTTCCTTATCCATTCTTCTGCATTTCACATTCCTCTCCTTGCTTTTCCACCCCACACATGTTTTTTTTTTTTTTAAGATTTTATTTACTTATTCATGAGAGACACAAAGAGAGAGAGAGAATGGCAGAGACATAAGCAGAGGAGGGAGAAGCAGGCAGAGCTTGATGTGGGACTCCATCCCAGGACCCCATGATCACGACCTGAACCAAAGGCAGATGCTCAACCACTGAGCCACCCAGGTGCCCCTCACCCCACTCCTGTTTTCCTTTTCTGTCCTTCCCACCCCAAATGACAGACACACTCTGTCCACTCATCCTGCTCTCAGTCTCTCACAAATCACTTCCTTCAAGGACAAAAGAAGCCTCTAACTAACACATAACTTGGAAGCTCTCACTCACATACCTTGTCCCTATTCATATGAATCTGCTCTCTTAAGTGTTCTCAGCTTGTGGGAGGACCAAACGTGAATAAGAAAGAATATGTGGGCAAAGATTTAGAAAACAGAAGACGTGTTTCTGTCCAGGCTCTGCCTTAAGATCAGTAGGACCCTGTCTTACTTGCATGTAAAATTAGTATGTTGGGCTAGGTCGTACTGAACTCTAACCTTCAAGCTGTCTGCAATGATAGGTCCACTTCCACCTTTTCCATGAAGGCTTTACAATTACTCTTAGCCACCCAGATTCCAAGCAGATGAGCAAACTCTTCATCACATTTCCTGTTTCTATTCTTCATTTCAGTGCCTAATTACATCTTGCTGGTAATGTTTGTTGATGGTCTCATAGGTGTATATATTTATCTTCCCATAATGATTCTGAGCAGCTCGAGGCCAAGGACAACCATGGAGATTGCATTTCCTTCCTTGCTCAACCACTTCAATAATGAAGACCATGGAAATCATAAACAAAGCGCACTCGGAGCCAGGGGTCAACCAACGAATTTCCACATGCCACTTATTCTTGTATATGTTTTATTGGAATGCAGCCATTTATTTAGGTATCGCCTATAGCAGCTTTCACACTACAAAGGCAGAGCTGGATAGTTGCAAAAGAAACCATATGGCCCACAAACTCAAAATATTTACTACCCGGCCCTTGACAGAAAAAAAAAAAAAAAAAAAAAAAAGCCAGGCAATACCTTCTCTGAGCAGTCCAAAAAAATGTCAAAAATGCAGGGACCAGGAGCCCATTCACTGGAACCCTCAGACCTCCTCTAGAATCTAGCAATTAGTATTGAGTTCTTGACCTCCCTTACTGACACTCATTCCAGCTCACACACCAAATCTGATCCTTTTATCTCCTGCTTAAAACGTTTTTCCTATATGACTACCATAATTTTGTAGTCATACATTTATTGGTGTAGTGTGTCTTCTCGTCTGCACCACAAGCTCCATGAGGGCACAGACAGAGTCTATTTTACTATCCTAGCCCTCAAGGCCAGTATCCGACTCATGACATACCCAACAAGGGTTTGCTGACTGAATGAATGGATTTGCAGACCATAAATAATTAGAAGCAACAAATGAAATGGTGATGGTAGAAGAGGTTGCTGGAGCACAGGTATAAGACCACATGTGAGAAAGCCAAAGGCCTCCTCAATAAGGCCATAATAATTCAAGGGATAAAGCCGTCTGGCACCCTTCAGTGGAAGGGCAAGTAGTGTGCTTCACCTCCAAAGACACTGAGGCCACATCATTTTTTTAATAGAACCATAACTGGCTTCCAAGAATGATGCTCAGCATGGTGCTTATAATTACAAGCAAATGTAAAGAAGAATTTAAAACATCCCCCCTCATTTTATTAAAAAAACAAATGACACCAACTTGATATTTGGAATTGTTAGAAGTATTATGGGGTTATCCTTCAAAAGTCATTTAGGTTCCGTCCTAGTTTAAACTTCAGTTATATGGAAAATTTCATTTATCCAGGACAACAATTTCACTGAAAATAATGGATAAGAGCCAAGTATCAGTGTGCCATCCCAAACTGTACAGGATATAGGGGTGCTGTAAATCCTTATTGAGTAACCAAAAGATCCAAACCCCAGGACAAAGCACAGTTCAGAAGAAGGAAGAAGTAGTTCTCAAGTAACCCGCTATAAAGGCTTCCAAGGCTTCCATGCTCACCTTGGTGGTCAATGTCACACTGGTCCTGTTGCCACTTGTCCTCTAGGGCTTTGGGATGGGACTGAGGACAAGAAGCACCCAGATGTGCTAACACATGTGAGACTGCCGATGCCTATTTATCTTTAACGATTCTCATCCCCTGACCTCATCCTGCAAACAAGTGGGAAAAAAATTCCCTGCAGTTTACGAGCACAACATATTTATGCCATTCTTGTTCTGTATCAAATTCCAGTAATTTTTTTTAATTCCAGTAATTTTTCATGGAAAATGAGTAAACTCAAGGCAGTGATAAACCGCTGTCTTCTCATAATGGACAAGCAGGAAGACTGACGGTGAGTCTGCTATCAAAAATGTTTAATGGTCCAAAAAACTAATATTTTAAGAGGCATCTCATTACTGTGAGATTATAACAAAGAAACAGCAAGCAAATTATTTCTAAGATGGTGACCATAAAACATGCCAACTAATAATCAAAAGGCAAAAGCCAGGCATAACAAGGCAGCCCCAGAATTTCTGACCATTTTATTATGAGAATCACATTAAATTTACAATCACAAGACCCTGACTGCTGGGAGTCCTCCAGATTTGAAGGGAAAAACGAATGATATAAAGAGGAAAACCTCCATTGGTAAAGCTTCCACAAAACACAGAACTGGGGGATCCCTGGGTGGCGCAGCAGTTTGGCGCCTGCCTTTGGCCCAGGGCGCGATCCTGGAGACCCGGGATCGAATCCCACGTCGGGCTCCCGGTGCATGGAGCCTGCTTCTCCCTCTGCCTGTGTCTCTGCCTCTCTCTCTCTCTCTCTCTGTGTGACTATCATAAATAAAAAATTAAAAAAAATTAAAAAAAAAAAAACACAGAACTGTTCCTAGGTATGTTATATAAATATGGTCAGCTCTTGCATTTCCTATTATCTTCCCTGACTTAAAAAAGTCTTCTGTTGCTAAGGCAAAAGCAGGGACTGCTGCTAATGCCGGAGAATATAAAGAACGCCAAGGCTAGAATGTGCTGACTCCAGGACTGAAGGAGGCAAGCTTAGGGCACAGTGGGAAAAGGAAAAAAAAAAAAAACAGGCACGACTTAACCCAGATGCTGTGTTCCCTGGAACCTGCAATGCAGAGGAGCATGTGTGCGCAGCACACAGTCCTTAGACCAGAGACTTTATCTCCTTCCACCCATGCCCACTGCTACTCCTGTAGGCTACGACCCCCACCTACATGGAGAAGCCACGTTAGAAACAAGACAGTGGCAAAGGTGTAGGGGGAAATACTCCTCTGTGCTCACTGAGGTTTATAGAGTCTTCATAGAAACCAAGGCAAAACTAACACCACCAGCCAGTGTAGCAGTTCCAGCAAGAAAGCATAAACAAAAACCTATTTTAGCCTCTTGTGTGCTCAGCAGGCTCCACTCTACCAGGGGTTCTTGGCAAGTGACCCAACCTGTTTGAGGAAACCTCGTTTTCCTCATCAGCATAGTGCAGATAATGGTAACACTTACCCTCCTAAGATTGTTTTCAGAATTGTTAATAAAGCAGGTGCAACATGGGGACACAAGTCGCCCATATACTTTAGTTATTTTAACGATCACTCCTTCAACTTATCATATTACTATGGTTTAGCTTCATTCCCTTCGGATCAACCTTTTTTAAGATTTTTTTTTTTTTTTTAATTTGAGAGATAGTGAGGAAAGGAGAAGCAGACTCCCCGCTAAGCAGGGAGCCCAGTGCGAGGCTCGATCCCAGGACCTGGAGATCATGACCTGAGCTGAAGGCAGACACTTAACTGACTGAGCTACCCAGGGGCCCCGGTACTAGACAATCTTTTAAAACGCCCCAACTGAAATGCAAATGCCCAATTCCTGAGAAGTGTATCAGAGACCCCAGATTTTAAAAAGCTGTAGTCCTGAAACATCCCCTACTAGACCTGGAGCATTCTACAAAACAAAAAAATACAAACAAAATGCAGACTGCATGGTGATACGTTAAAAGACAAATAAGAACCAAGCAAGCAACACTTCAAAACAAGCTTAACAAGGGCGCCTGGGTGGTGAAGTCAGTTGAGCGGTGGACTCGAATTTGGCTCAGGCCATGATCTCAGGGTTGTCGTATTGAGCCCTGCCTCCGGCTCTGCACTCAGCTTGGAGTCTGCTTGTCCTTCTCCCTCTGCTCCACCCTCCACAACTCTCTCTCTCTCAAATAAATTAATAAAGGCTTCAAAAAAGGCCTAACATATAAACAACATAGAACAAATGAGAAAACCAGGAGAGGAGAAAGGATTTTCTATTAATAAAGTGCACTTTAGACAAATGGAGCAGAATTTCAGCAAGCACTTTCCAGAATGAGTTTCCCTGATGGAGTCCCACAGGATGCTAATGACCTCGGATATAAAACACGGGGTGAACCAACCAGTTGCCTGCTTTTTTATAGTCCACAAGCTAAGAATGACTTCTACATTTTAAAGAGCTGCAGCAGGGACGCCTGGGTGGCTCGGCGGTTGAGCACCTGCCTCGGCTCAGGGCGTGGTCCTGGTCCCGGGATTGAGTCCCACATGGGACTCTGAGGGGAGCCTACTTCTCTGTCTATGTCTCTGCCTCTCTCTCTGTGTCTCTCATGAATAAATAAATAAAATCTTAAATAGGTAAATAGCTGCAACAGGGGGTGGGAATCAAAAGAAGAATAAAATTTTGTCAAAATTTTGAAATTCAGATTTCGGTGTCCACAAATCTTAAGTTTTATTGGAACGAGCCACACTCCTTCTTTGAGGCACTGCCCAGAGCTGTGTTCGAAGTACAAAGGCAGAGGTGAGTAGTTTCTGCAGAAACCACATGGCCCACAAAGCCAAAAATACTATTTAGCTCTGTACAGATGAAGTTTACCAAACCCTGGCCTAAAAGTTTAGGAAATGCTCCTGATGGCAGCCCTCACAGAGGCACAATTAATATTAGCCTGTTGATGGCTCCAGGAGGCCCAGTAGGGGGCCCAGCTGCAGAAAACAGTGACTTTGTTGAATCTGGCATTTCCCAAACTTATATGGCCATACAATCCTTTACTCACGCAAGATGTATGAACATCTTGCAGAACACACTGAGGCAGTCTCCACCACCAACATGCTGCTGACGTCCAGAAAAGTCAACAAACCCAACCTTAAAAAGATCAAATATAAAATTCAAAGTAACCAGAATAGTTTATTTAAAGTATTGGGAAAGAGATCAATTTCTGACTATTAAAACAAAACCAATGGTGGGATGCCTGGGTGGCTCAGTGGTTGGACGCCTGCCTTCAGCCCAGGGCGTGATCCTGGGGTCCTCGGATCGAGTCCCACTTCGGGTTCCTTGCATGGAGCCTGCCTCTCCCTCTGCCTGTGTCTCTGCCTCTCTCTCTGTGTCTCTCATGAATAAATGAATAAAATCTTTAAAATAAATAAATAAATAAATAAAACAAAACCAATGGCAACAAAGGATACTCTCAGACCCAAAAAAAGGATACTCTCTGACACAAAAAGAGGTTTAAGAATATTAACCTAAATTTTTGTTATTGAATGTAATATTAAAAGTAGACTATAAAAATGTATGCCAGGGGCACCTGGGTGGCTCCGGCAGTTAAGTGTCCAACTCTTGATCTCTGCTCAGATCTTGATCTCAGGGTGGTGAGTTTAAGCCCCATACTGGACTCCACACTGGGCAAGGAATCTACTTTAAAAAAAAAAAAATTAGGGGCACCTGGGTCACTCAGTGGTTGAGCGGCTGCCTTTGGCTCAGGTTGTGATCCCAGAATACTGTGATAGAGTCCCCATCAGGCTCCCTGAAGGGAGCCTGCTTCTCCCTCTGCCTATGTGTCTGCCTCTCTCTGTGTCTCTCATGAATAAATAAATAAAATCTTCAAAAAAAAAAGTATGCCATACATGGTTAATAAAAGCTTATAAACAAAAATGTAAAGAATTAATGGAAATGAGGTTAACATAAATTCCACTCACTAGTTGAGGCAGAGGATGACATGAGTTATTACAAAGGTAATTATCACACGGATAAATATACGACCATCCCTAGTGACTACTGAAGTACAAATGTGCACGACCAAGGACCCTTACATATCTGTATTAAAGCAGCATAAATAAATGAAAATTATAAACTCCAGTGTTGGCAGCCTGGTGGGGTAAAAGGCACATTTATAGTTCCTGGTGGCATTCTAAATTAATTCAGTCTTTCTAAAGACAATCTGGCAATGCACTGCTGGAGCCATAAAACCATTCATTCATTTCCTGTGACCCAACGATCCACTTTGGGCCATGCACCCCAAATATACCTCACTTTTGGGAACAACCCAAAAAGAAAAAGAGCAATTGATCTGTACAGAGACCATGTCATCAGCGCTGCTCCCTTGCAGAGCAATGACAGCACCTAAGCGTCTGTCCGACAACAGCAGGATGGCTCAACACAACACCAACCCAGAGGAGAGGTGGCATGGCAGGCCTGAAGTTTGAACTGCAGGAATCACAGGCCCCTCAAAGTCACTAACGTGTACCCAAACATTGGGGCCCCCAAGCCCACCCAGGCCTCCCCCAGCTTTGCCCTTCAAAGTCATCAGGCCACCAAAGACTCAACTCAGGAACCAAAGAGTCAGCCATGACAGACAGTTGTCATGCTTTCCTTCGATCCCTGCCCTCTCACATCTCACCAGCAGTAGACCTTCTTCAAAATCTTTAAAATCGACCTAGTAATCCCCATCTTCACCGCCACCACCCCAGAACCATCATCTCCTGCAATCTCCCGCATCTCCACTTCCCCTTTTCCAATCCATCCTCCACAGAACTGCCAGAGTGATATTTAAAAGAAATCTCATTAAAACCATATTATAACTTTGCCTACAACTGTATGCCCAGCAACATCCTGACATGTTCAGACCTTAAAGGGCTCATCCAATCTGGTCCCTGCCTGCTCCACCTCAATCACACTCCCTTTGTCCCTGTTCACTAAGTGCCAACCGCAAGGCCTTCTTTCTCCTCTTTGAACACGTAGGCTCTTTCCTACCTCTGGGCCACTCTGCATGCTGTTCCTTCTCACTGGCATACTCTTCCTTCTGCTCCTTTAGAACATTACCCCTTTCTGTCTTCCCTGATAAACCATTAACTCCAAAAGGCAAGGACCACGAGTGGCCTTTTACTGTCACATACAGAAGTCTAGCAATGCCTGACATTTTGCAATGTAATTTAGCAATGCACCAGAAATATTTTTTAAATGAATTAAAAATATATCTCTGTGAGAAAAAAAATAGCTACACAAAGAAAAGCAGAGCTTAACTGTACATAAGTGTTCATATAATGTCAAAGAATAAAAATGAACTGGGAAGAGAAACCACACCCACTTAGGCCCTTCTAGTTGACAATTCACTTGAGTTTAAAATATCCTTTGTTAATAACTCAAATACCCTTCAGCTGTAGCTCAAAGTATTGAGATGTAGCTCCAGATCCAACTACCTTCTAACCTGTCTAGAATGAATGGTTAGTTTAGAGCAAGATCCTTCTGGAATTTATTCAACAATCATTTACTGCTTAACTACTCTGTGTCAGGGCATTAAGCCAAAAACACAAAGATGAATAGCACATTGTATGTTGTCTTTAAGAAGCTGAAATGGAGTAACAACATTGGCCCTGAGCATTTCAAGTGAGGAGTGAATTACACGCAAACCTTGTCTGATTTGGTATTTTTTTTTTTCCCAGACCAGATACACAAAACTCAAACCACAGAGGAGAGAGGGGCCATGGACTTGCAGAAATAAAAGGAAGAGCAAGGAGTGAACAATAACCAGTTAAATTATTCTGGAAACCTGTCACCATTTGCCTTTGAATCTTTTTTTCCATCCCCTGCTCCCCATTTCTCTTAATCCTGGTTAAGCTGACCTGGCCATACCTAGGATGAAATCAAATAATCATCGTCTCATGAGTTCTTTGGGAAAGCAGAATTTCCAACCTCTTTCCCAGAACCAATGATTAAATTTCTTCTCACTCTTTGCCTCGCTTTCATCCACTCAGCATCTACAATCTAGGGAGAGCCATGTTTAAAAGCCTGCTTAAGAGAATGCTAAAAGTGAGTGGGATAAACCACACACAAAAACATGACTTATGGGACCATGCAAATCAATCAGGGAGTTAAACCAGTTTCTGAGAGACCTGAAAAGTTAACAAAATAAATACTTAATAGCAGATGATGCAAACCTGTGCACTAATCCTATACAAATAATCAAGCTGGCAGCAAAGAAAACCCTACCCCATCCTCAAGTTCTCAGGATAAGTGAGTGAAAACTACTAACTAAGCAGAACCCATGTCACACTGTTACTCACTAAGCAAATATTTTTCAAAATGACCCACGTAGCAGGAAAGCAAAGCACCCATTCCCTATTTATAACATTTCAATTTGCAAGAGTATCTTTCCATCTTAACCATGGCACCATTGCCCATCAGAGTCACACCACTGGAAAATGTTGGCCAAGGGCTCCACACCCTCTGCTTTCAAGCCACACACACACAGGTTGCTCTTACTTCCTAATCAGCTCTCCTGGCTAAACTTCCAAAGCGCCATCACGGAGCAGAACTGCTTCCCAGAGAGAAAGGGAATGAGCAGCTCTCGGGTAAAATCATTCCCTTCACAAGAAAGAAAATTCCAGTAAATTAAGCTTATTTGTCCCCTGCCCACAACTTGGCAGAAAAAAAGCAGTGGGTCTGAAAC
This sequence comes from Canis aureus, assembly GCF_053574225.1. Classification (NCBI taxonomy): domain Eukaryota; kingdom Metazoa; phylum Chordata; class Mammalia; order Carnivora; family Canidae; genus Canis; species Canis aureus. The sequence goes on along the minus strand of NC_135617.1, from coordinate 57,197,081 downwards.
CACACGAACCTAGATCTGAATCCTCTCTCTGGCAGCTGCCAGTTGCTTGACCACAACTCAAACCCTTATCGATAAAATGGGGCTAATGCTACCATATCGTGGACTTGTAAGGTTTCCTGAGATCATTTGTAGAAGATATTCAACACAATGTCAATGGTAAATAATAAATAGGAGCTTAGTAATTCAATATAAATGATTAATATTAGCAGGCATTAATATTTCCCCTCTCTGGGCTCTCAGTGCTAAAGCCTTCTTGAAGCTACAGCTGCTCTCATTTGATTCCAGGACTTCCGGGCTCATTCCTCTCCTGCCTCCTAAATCCATTAAAGTCATGTTTCTTCTCCCAAAACAGCTCCAAAAGGCTGATCCACCAATCCCTTCCGGTGGCAGAAGGGCAAAGGGAAAACCGTGTAAAGATCAGAGAGTGAGCCTGGCTATGACTCAGCTTACAAAGCCCCCTCTCCTTTTTGTTGTGTTTGATTTGTTCTATAGTTTAGAACAAAACCTTAGACATAATTTTCAAACCTTCTGAAGATTTGAATCTTCTTCAATCTTCTAAAGAGATGGGACTACATACCTCATATACACCTGCCTGAGGTCCCTCTGGGCAAACTCCCATCACTGCAAGCATCTGTCTCTACAAGGCCAGACACTGACATATGCGGGGGGGGGGATCCAGATAGCCAGAATCCAGAGAGAATGGACCATTCCTGGCGGACTTTCCACCTCTCCAGAAGAATGAGGTCAACAGCCTAAATATCAGTGGAACCATGGCTTTGAATCAACAGCCTGAATACCAGTGCGCCCCACCTCTCTGCAGGCCCAAAGTGAGCACACAGTCCCTGACATCGGCCAGGTTCCTCCCTGGTTATAACCTCTGCCCGGCTCCTCTCTCCTGCACTCGGCCTGGAAATGGGAGGTGGTAGGAGAGCCAGGTGGCAAGGATACAAGCCAAATTAAGATTCTTGTTTATTTTTTGGTATTTGACAAATACAAACACTGGGGCAAAGCAGGTATTTATGCATAATCTGGCCCCCTCTTTTTCTAAAGACTCAAAGCTCAATAGCTGCTATCCCAGCAGCAACAAAGCCCAGTGTCCTCATGCTAAGCGGGGATTCAATTTCGGGGGAACTCCCATTAAGGCTTCTGTTTTCATTCCATCAAACACACGTATCCGTGCCTGATGGTCCAGACTGAATCTGCTTCCAATGGTCATCGGGCATATGCCCAAAGGCGATGACATACCCTGGGCTCCTCCTGTCACAGAAGAGCAAGCATCTGAGTTTTCCAGGAAGTTGCCAGTGACCTGGCCTCCCCGGAATTTGCAGGCCTGTTTGGGGGAAGAAGGCCAACAGTGTTTAGTGCTTACTGGAAAACAGACATTGCCGTTTATGCGGTGGAAAGTCTCCGGACTCATACTGGCTCCTGAGTATCTGGCGATGCATCTGACTATTTCCCAGCACCAATCAGTCAGTCAATCAAGTTTCCTTAGGCCAACTGTGCATTATAAAGGGCTGGCGAAATACAAAACCAATTTGCAGCTGGTCTATGGAGTCACCAAAGCTTTACCCCTCAGGTACAGCTCAAGTGTGATGTCTCCACATTCTGATCTACAACCGACAAAGTACACAGACCATCTGTTGGAGCCTGCCCTGTAAGCCATGCCTCCTTGCATCTCTCCAAGAAGGCACACCTGGAGCAGGTACCTTCTGCAACCTGTCCTGGAATAGGGGCATTAACTATTTGGACCACACTCGGCGTGGTAGCCTTTGCACAGATGTAACCACACTAAAATATGTAAGTTAGCTGGTTGGTGGATCCATGTCTATCTAGTCTTGGGTTTTTTCCTCAATGTAAGGGAGTATATAGTATACAGTCCATGGCAAGGCATTTTTTTTTTCTTGCTGCTTTTGTTTGCTTGTCTATTTTATTTACACTGGAGGTCTGTCTGTTTGGGGCTAAACCTGAGGCAGGTTTAGCCATATGTCTCCAGAAACCACTCAGATCGAGAAAGCTTGATCCTCTACTACACATTTTGACAACAAGAATGGGAGATTCATGGGGTAAGTCGGAAATCCTGCATTCCAGTAGCAGTCTGCCCTCCCTATACTGAGTAGAAGTCACTTTCCCTACCAACCCTAATGTATGTAATTCTATTTGGAGATTTGGGAAGGTTTTTCTTCTGCTGGCTTTCCAACTGATTAAACTAGCCCAAGTTACTTGAAGTGATTTAAAGATTTTAACATCAACCACATTTCGGGTATTACTCTGAGTCCATTTATCCACTGATTCCATATAAGCTCGTGAAACCCAACCAGCACTACTGATAGCCAGGTACGTTTTACATACCCTATGACCTGTGCCTGCAGGGCAAGATCCAAATCCTAATTCACCCCTGGGTTCTCACCACCTGGTGCAGTGCCCCTCTCAGAACGGGTGCTCCGTGTAGGTTTGCTAACACAGAACCTCATGCACGTTAGCATCGATTGCCAACATTTTATGGGTCCAGGCAAAGCAAGCTCCCTGAGGGCAAGAGACCTCTCTGAGTGTGTCCTGTCATGCTGGACATTAAGGGCATTCCTTAACACTGGCACCAGCTTAAAGGCTTCCCTGATCCTCCCTCCAGATTTTTGCTTTTGGTCTGGAACACATGACATTTTTATCCTTCAGTTTGTGGTCTACTTCCATGTATGGTGCAGACACCTGGACTCATCAGAAACATAAGTACAAGGAGCAGGAACACTTTCTTCCAAAGGCACTCATGTAACTCTCGTTAATTTTCTGCCACACACCAAACCACCAGTCTCACCTTGGCTCCAGTGAGCCTTCTCTGTTGCTACATTTCATTGTCTAGCAAATCGGAGTTGTGAAATAGGTAATGTGGCAAAGGAGGGAGCAAGGGTATGAGCAAGGGTATGAGTCAGGCCCTCCCAGCTCCCAGCCCGAGAACCACCACTGGCCAGCTGTGCAGCCCAGGCACAAACCAATGAAGTTGGCCCAGCATCCATCTTCTCATCTGTAAAACGGAGATAACTCCTTCCTGCTTCACAGACAGGTGGGGAGTAAATGAAACACTGTATAGAAAGCATCTGACACACAGTAATTTATGGCATTATGTTAGGTATCATGATTCTTTTAAAGCTTATTAAAGCCTTATGAGAGTTCTCTTTCAGACAGTGAGCCAGTCCTCACAGGAAAAAAAAAAAAAGTGTCAAAAATGATGACAGTAACAAATACTGGCACAAAAAGGAAAATACTGGAAAAACAATTGTAACTGAAAGCTGTAATAAACAGGACCTTTTATTGAGTTTATTCTTTTTTAATCTAACTGCAATATATGAGTAGGACACCACCACCACCCGCAGTAGTGTTCTGAGCACCTGCCATGTTTAGCTGGGCTCTGGTGCCTGGTGTCTGTCATTTTCATATAGCTGAGAATCCCATTTGGAAAAATAATCCTTATATCAATATCATGAGAGCATTATTTTTTACAGGAGCAACACCTATCCTGGGGACTAGAGCTTGCAGATTGGGGATGGGAAAAAAAGAAAAGAAAAGACATTGCCTGCCCACCCTGCTTGGGGGTTACAGCCAAATCCCTGGTGATCCCTGGTACACCGTCTCCGTCAGCCCTGAGGACAACAGGGTCAACCCCAAGCCATTCCATGGTCTGAAGCAGAGCCTTTCTATTAGTTACCAAGAGAAGGAGGACTCTTGCTTTAGTTAACAGCTTAAGATTGCTTCTGAGCTCCTTAACAAAGTTCATTAAAAAAAAAAAAAAAAAAAAGACAGCCAAACTTAAATTCTCAGGTCTTCAGTTGCAAATCCAGTGCACAATTTTTGGATGAACTGAGTTTAATGGTTTAAGAAAAGGAATTGGGCTCTCTCTCAGTTGGCTAAAGTACCTACAGTTTCATTACATGGAGGCCTTACTTGAAAACACCGGTCTCATACTCAAATGTAAAATGAATGAAATAGCACACTGACTTAAGATTTCATCTAAGGGAGCAGACTCTGTGAGGCATGGAATAATGGGTTCTGTCTGAGGGACCGCATAGGCATGGGGTGGGTAGAGTGGTAGACGGAAGGAGGAACCTCAAGGACAGATCTACCTGCACTGATGTCAGGGTCAGTGTTCCCATGAACTGAAACGGATTTCTCTACACAGCAACACTGTCAATCCAGGTTCATTGCTTGAAGGGACCCCCTTACTGCTCAGCATCCCCCACACTTGTTTGGAGGATACAGATCTTGACTCTGCCATTACTATAAATGGGCGGAAAAGACTCTCTGAAAGGATCCTGCGACTTGCCTCATTATAAATGCTAACAGCACCAAACTTTTCTTCAGTCGCTTTCCCCCTTAAAATCCACACTCACACAGGGAACCAGAGCGTCTGTAGGGTGAATTCCCAGGCCATAGCAACTGCAATGCCCTGGGATCTAAGAGATCTTGGCCGACCAGGCATTAAGCCCTTTTTGGGAAGGAGACAGCAAGCCTGCCTTCTCCTTACACAGCCCTGCCGTGAAAACAGGCTCTGGTCTTTTGTTTTTGTTTGGGTTTCAGCTAAGAACCTCTGTCCTCCCTTCAGAGACAAAAAAAAAAAAAAAAAAAAAGATAGGCATGGGAAGCTTACGGTGGCTCAGGGGTTTGATCTCAAATACATTTTCTTCCACCTAACCCGGCCCCTGCCCTCTGGCCTTTAGGAAGGGGGAAAGGATGTAGGGGAAGTTGGGGAGAAGTTTTGGGTCAAGGGTGGTTTCAGGCTTTGACCAGGTGAGTGAGGGAGGGCTAGGTATGGGGCACGCCCTGGAGCTGAGCGCTGCTCGGGTGCTCGGGTGCTCGGGTGCCGAGGCGGGAGCCTGCTCCGCCTTGCGGGGTCACCTGCCTGGGCACAGGTGACTGGCCGAGGGACAGGAGACAAGCCTGGAGGGAGAGATTCCTCTTCCTTTATGCGGACCTGCCCCCCCTGCCCCCCCCCCCGGGCCAGCGCGCTGGCTGGCTGGCTGGGAGCCGCCCGAGAGTGGGTCTAGGGGCTCCGTTCGCGGCTCGCAGGAGCCGGGACCCCCGCCCCCCCCCCCCAGGCGAGGCGGCGCGGCGGGGACGGCGGCTGGCGCGCCGCTCGGGGTGCAGGTGCGGCCGCCGCTCGGGGGTGCACGGCCGCTGCGGTAGATCCCGACGTGACGCTGCAGCCGCGACTCGGCAGCCCGGGCCCGCACCACGCCGAGGGGGCGAGCCCGGGGATGCGCAGGACGCCTGCCGCGCCGCAGCCCGCCCCCGCCCGCCCCCGCCCCCGCCCGGCCCAGCGCTCACCAGGAGAAGGGCGCCCGCGACCATCGTAGCGCCGGCCGCGCGGCCGCAGGAGGTGCCCATGGCCGAGCCCCCCGCAGCTGGAGTCGGCGGCTGCTTCTGCCCAGCGCCGCACCCGCCGCCGCCGCCCGGGCCGGGCCGGGCGCCCATCTACCTCCGGCGCCCCATGTGCACTGCGGCGGCCGGGCGGGGGCGGGGGCGGGGGCGGGGGCGGGGGCGGGCGGGGGCGGGCGGGGCCGGGGGGCGGCGGGCGGGGGCCGGGCGGGCTCGGGGGCTCAGCACCTGCCCAGCGGCGCGGCCGCCCGGGCGGGGAGAGGCAGCGGCCGCCGCGGCCCGCGCCCCCCGGTGCTCCCGTCCCGCAGCGGCCGCGGAGAAGCAGGCAGGAGGGCTGCGCGCGGGGCGGCGGGGGGCCGGCTTCCCATAGCGAAGCCTCCGGCCGCGGCGACCCCTCCACCGCTGCCCGGACCGGCCGGCGACGGACTGAGTCGGCGGCCGCCGGGCGCGGGCACACACGTGGTGGCGCCGGCGGGGCGGGGGATCGGCCCTTTGTGATGTCACCGGCAGGAGGCCGGGCTCTTTGTGCGGGCGGCGCGGGCGGGACACGGCGCCCCCCGGCGTCGGCCGGCGGAACTGCAGCCGCCCGCTGGGCCGCGGCGCCCGCGGCGGAGGGATCGCGCCCCTTGCCCCAATCGGCTTATTTTTCCTGACGCGATGCTGCTTGGTTGACTTAGTTGCTTAACCAAGTGACTTAGTTTACTTAAATTATTTCTGCGACAGGCACCGTTCTGCCGTTTTTGACGCAGTGATTAAAAACGGCCAGTGGCCACAGAACACCGCGGTCCCCCGCCTGCCAAAAACGCATCGCGACTTGGTTCTCAAACCCGCCTGGACTTCACAATAACCTAGAGAGTTGAAAACGTAGGTGTGCAGATCTCATCTCACCCACCCACGCACCCACCCTCCTGAGATGCTAATTTAATCCAAAGCGGGGTGTGGTCCGAGCCCTGGGATGTTTAAAGGTTCTCCGGGTGATTCTTAATACGGAGCAAAGTTTGGAAACCTCTGGGGTAATGAATGCAGTTAAGGACGCCCGGACTGAAGGCTTCCAAACTCAGAGGCTGTGCGGTTTGGTCCGTGGGTGGTCTTTGAGAGGCCTTGGAAATCCTTGAAATGTGTAGGCAAGTGCATCTTCCTAATTAAACATCTTCCAATGTTTTGAATTAGATTATCACAGAGATTTAAAAAAAAAAAAAATCCTTCCCCCTAAAAAGCTTTAAAATTTTTGAGTTGAGTTTCGGATGCCTTTGTGGGTTGTGGGTGGGTAGAAAGGAAGTTATCACACTGCTCCAGAAGAAGGAACAACCAGAACAGTAGCTTGGATGGTTGACATCTCCTACAGTTCTGAATGTGACACAGGACCTGGCATTCCTGTCTTTGTTTCGCCTGGAGGGAGTCAGTCTCCCCAGGGTCCACCGTGTCTGGTACAGGGGTGTCCATCCTCTAGGTACTGACCGTTCACACTATGCTATATGGAAGCTACCACTTTTGCCATGTGGGCCACACCACTCATTTGTGAGCCCTGGTGGTGCTGCACTTATTCTAGCTTTCCGGGACCCCTTCTATTTCATTATAAACACACTTTCTCGGGGATCCCTGGGTCGCTCAGTGGTTTAGTGCCTGCCTTTGGCCCGGGGCGTGATCCTGGAGTCCTGGGATCGAGTCCCACATGGGGCTCCCTGCATGGAGCCTGCTTCTCCCTCTGCCTGTGTTTCTGCCTCTGTGTGTGTGTGTCTCTCTCATGAATAAATAAACAAAATCTTAAAAAAAAAAAAAAAAAAGTAAACACACTTTCTCAATTACCAGCTTTGACACTCACCACCCAGTAGACCTGAAGATAACCCACTATAAAATACAAATGTGAACTATTCTTTTTCTGATTAATATATTGTGTACACTTTGTTCTGTGCACACTTAGAAGATGATAAAAATATCAAGATTCATTCCAATTTCTTATTTCAAACATCTGTTAGTAAAGAAAAGGATTATCCATAAATATTGGATGGGGGAAAAGCCATAACATATAATCTCTGGTGAAATTCAAACAAGTTCTAAAAAATATTATCATTACATATGTAATGGGGGGGGGGGGAGGGCAGGTAATGTCTGGACTTGAGTCTACTTCCAGAACTTCAAAAGAGTAAGGGTTATCTATTGTGTCTCCATATGTAATAGTTTCAATTATTTCTTTAAAAATTCGACTGACTGCTAAATATCATCATATTTTTCAAAAAGAAGTTACAGAGGTGTACAAAAAGGGGAGCAGTGAAAGATAAAAGCCTTTGTTAGCTAGTTCATTTAACTCCTTACAACCAAACCTACTCAAAGTTGGATCTGACTGATGTGCTCCATGAAGTGAGCAAAATTCAAGTTTAGAATTTGGGTTACTTTGCAGGCATGAGGAGTCCTTTCATAATTATCTCTCTTCCTAAAACCTAAAAGAAGTTTGAATTGTGCTCTCACTACTTGGGAATTTTATCATTTCCTGGTGTGCTATTGATCACATCAAGTTGAAACTGAATACCCATTTTAAGGGAGGATAAATCCACTCAATCCTATTTACCACTAACACTTAAATTCATGTCCCTCTGAGTCATAAATGGATTACAAATAATTTGAATCTAAACAGGGTATGAAACTTTATTACTTTGAATTGCAATTTATAAATGCTTTTATTTCACTTCATAAAAAGTCTTCAACTATTGATTAACTCATCGCCACATTTTCAGTATGGTAATTTAGCTAGTTTTATTTTCTGAGAAAGGATGGAAATCCAATAATCCATAAGGATTAGCTTTGTCATATCTTTGCCATTATATTCACTCTCCAACTGCCATCTCCTTACACACGTTCGAGCTTTGGGCTTTTTTAAAATTTCTGTCAGTGCTATACATTCTTCCTAATATTCCAGTTTCATTCATTGATTGCTTTCCCTCCCTTAGTGCTTTTCCAGCCAATCTGTTTTTCTTTTCTTTTTTTTAATTTTTATTTATTTATGATAGTCACACAGAGAGAGAGAGAGGCAGAGACACAGGCAGAGGGAGAAGCAGGCTCCATGCACTGGGAGCCCGACGTGGGATTCGATCCTGGGTCTCCAGGATCGCGCCCTGGGCCAAAGGCAGGGGCTAAACCACTGCGCCACCCAGGGATCCCACCAATCTGTTTTTCTATCCTCCAATTTGTCCATTTTCTCTTTCTATCTAAATCCTTATTACATATTTGGATGCTGGAGAAATCACCAAAATTACCGTCTTGCCTTCAGTTTTGCCTTATACTTTTATTTCTCCTGCACACTGTGGGCAGTTGTAATAAAATTTCAACTTTCAAAAATGTGAGTACCCAGTTTTTAGCATGAAAACAGCAATTGTCCACATTCTGAGTAGTGACTGCTTTATGGCCAACATCCTGAGCTGATCCTTGTGACAGAACGGCAGAAAAAACAGGAATAGCTGTGAGCCTGCAGAAGGTACAAGAAGCAGCTGAAGCCAAGCTCAGAGGGCAGGAGAGCATGAAACTTGTCTAAGCAACAGCAAGATTGTTTCATTGCAACATGTACCAAGTATCTCTTATGTGTCAGGCAGTGTTGAGTACTGCAAAAACAGTAATAAGGAGTGATCTTGTCTTTGAGGAGTCACAGTCTCAGGGAGAGGAAATAGTTGAGCGGGTGTGAGTGGTAGAGACTGCTATTGTACCCCCATTACAGGTACACACCTATTTCAACTACCATGTGGCTGCCCAGAATAAAAGATCACCTTTCCCAGACTCCAGTGTTCCTAAGCCTGCACGCAACTCCTGTTTCCACCAAGCAGAATCGAAATGTATGTCTTCTGAAAAACATTCCCATTGGCTAGAACTTAGTTATCCATCACCCCTCCTATGCAGACTTTACTAAGACCTGCTAATTCTATCTCAGTCACTTCTGATCTAATTCTATGTCAGTTTTTTTCCCTTTTCTCCTCCTCTAAATCCCTTCCACCTCTTGCTTAGATGATTACACAAACCTGATTAGCATCCCCGCCTCTAGTTTTGCGTTGGACTTCTCAGTACCACAATAAATCTCTTCTTTACATCTTAAGGAAAATGAGCTTTTTAGAACCTAATCTGATCATGTCATTCCCTTGCCAAGAGCCCAACAAAGAACCCTCGTTACACTCAATTTGAAGTTCAAAGTCATAATAAAACTATTCATATTTTGAACTCTCCTTATGGTTCAACCCTCACCACTGCCACATGGTTGAGTAAACATCACAAATATGATGCACAGAGCCTTTACTTCCTATATCCAGCTCACTTTTCCATTTCCCATTGCTGCCAATCCCTACAGACCCCAAGGTCTATATACTAATCGTATTAGATCACCGTGTTTCTTAACTTCCTCACCCTTGTGATTCTTCCAGACTTTGTTAGGTTTTGTTTTCTTTTCATTTCCCCTCCTCTGCTTTAGAATTCCTATGAATCAACCTCAAGTGGTACTTCATCCAAGAAGCCTTCCATGATGTCCTCTCTTCACCTTCTCTATCCCATTTGGATAGACTTAGTTGTTCCTGCCTCTTGTTTTTTTTCCCAGATGGTTCTGTTACTGCATGTATGACATTATACTATAGTTTGCTTACCTTTCCACATCTCTGGCCAAACTTTGAGCTCTTTGGGGCCAAAGTCTATATCTCAATCATCTTTATATCTCCATAGTCAAGATTCAAGACATTTACCTAACTCAGTAAATATTAGTTGAGTGAAACAAACTTGGAAAATTTGACAAGCAGCAGAATAGTTAACACACCTGGTTGTACATTTTCTTTTTCCAAGCCTTAATTTAAACATCCTGAGTTGTGTTATGCAACAATAGGTTTAATCTTGTGTATCACCAAAGTGCCACGTCCCACTCTCGGGTTAAACATTTTGTCCACAGCTCGGTTTCCTTCAAAAACTCATTTATGAACTTGCTGTTCTTTGGCCTAAGAAGGAATATCAGCCATTCAGCAACAGATTGCAAGATTAAGTGCAAGAGCATGAGTTTGATCAAGTCTCCATGGTGACATTCTATGAAGAAGGCACTCTTGGATAAGATCAAATGGGAATAGACTTGCAAAGCAGGCACAGTTCCAGAAGCTTCCTTCTCTCTTGGGTGATAAGAGAAGGATGATTCGAAAAATACAAAACACAGTCTTTTGAAGGTATGACACCTTTGTTTCACTCCCAAGAACAATGAGGTGATTAAATTTGTTCATTTTCCTGAAGGAAAGAACCTCAGCATGAGGAAAAGTGGGGCTCACCTTGAATTGCCCATAACCCATCCACTTTAGGAGTCCATGACTATAATGTTTTCATTTTGCCATAAACTTTTTCACCCAGGGCCCTAAATAATTTTTCACTTCATGTGAGAGTTGATGAGAAAGTTTAATAGCTTTATATTTAATTTGTTTCTTTCTTCTTTTTTTTATTTAATTCAAATTGCCAACATATAGTGTAACACCCAGTGCTCATCCCATCAAGTGCCCTTCTTAGTGCCCATCACCCAGTCACCCATCCCCCCCGCCATCTCCCCTTCTGTAACCCTTTGTTTCCCAGAGTTAGGAGTCTTTCATGGTTTATCTTCCTCTCTGATTTTTCCCCACTCAGTTTCCCTCCTTTCCCTTAGGGTCCCTTTCACTATTTTTTATATTCTGCGTGTAAGTGAAACCACATGATGATTGTCCTTCTCTGATTGACTTATTTCACTCAGCATAATACCCTCCAGTTCATCCGCAACAAAGCAAATGGTAGGTATTCATCCTTTCTGATGGCTGAGTAATATTCCATTGTATATATATTTTTATTTGTATATTTATAAATACATTATTATATAATTTTATACATCATGTATTATATATATTTATATTTGTAGACTTAACATTTAATAGTTTAATCAAAAGACAGTGGGTTTGAGGAGTCACCAAATATGGGATCAAATCTCCATTATATCACTTTCTAATTCGGTGGGTATGAGATTAATATTAATATTAATATTTTTGAGCTTCTCCATTTGTAAGATGTAAGAACTATCTCATAGTGGTGATATGAAAAATAAATGGGGGATCCCTGGGTGGCGCAGCGGTTTGGTGCCTGCCTTTGGCCCAGGGCGCGATCCTGGAGACCCGGGATCGAATCCCACGTCAGGCTTCGGTGCATGGAGCCTGCTTCTCCCTCTGCCTGTGTCTCTGCCTCTCTCTCTCTCTGTGTGACTATCATAAATAAATAAAAATTAAAAAAAATAAAAAATGAAAAATAAATGGAATAAAATATGTAAAATCCCTAGCACTGCATTTCTCCTTCGGTATGTACTCAATAAATCAATTCCTCTTCCCCAGTCCCCTTTTGAGAGGATAATCTTTTTTTAATTCAGTTAATTAACATATAATGCATTATTGGCTTCAGAGAGTAGAGTTCAGTGATTCATCAGTTGTATATAACTCCCAGTGCTGGTCGCATCACATGCCCTACTTAATGTCCATCACTCAGTTACCCTGTACCCCCACCCGCTCCCCTCTAGCGACCCTCAGTTTGTTTCTTATGATTAAGAGTCTCTTATGGTTTGTCTCCCTCTCTGATTTCATCTTTATTTTTTCCTCTCATCTCCTATGATCCTCTGTTTTGTTTCTTAAATTCCACATATGAGTGAGATATATGATAATTGTCTTTCTCTGATTGACTTATTTGAGAGGATAATCTTTTTTTAAAAAAAGATTTTATTTATTTATTTGATTATTTGTTTATTTGTTTGACAGAGAGAGAGAGGGCATGCAAATGTGCACAAGCAGGAGAAGCAGCAGGAAGAAGGAGAGGGAGAAACAGGTCCCCACTGAGCAGAGAGCCTGACATGAGTTTAAATCCCAGGATCCTGGGACCATGACCTGAGCTGAAGGCAGACACTTAACCCACTGAGCCACCAAGGCACCTCAGGAGGATAATCTTTTATAAGCTCATTACGGAAAGATGGGAAAGTATAATATTTCTTCATAGACACATTAGGATTTGGGGTTAGTAGAGATAGAAAAATTATTTCTTCTGATATAATGCAATGTAGTATCAAGACAGGTACAACAGGCAATCTGACTCCTGATCTTAGTTCTGGCATTAGCCAACTGTGCATATGTGGACAAGACACCACACTCCTCTGTATCTATTTGGGCTTAGTTAAGCTTCCTGATATGCAAAATGATAAATATGGATTACTAAAGTGATCATTTATGCTTCTATCTACTACCAAAGTCCTAGGATTCTAATTGGCTCTGATAGCATACTTTCTCCCGGCCAAGAGGGGTTCAAGTTGTTTAAAGTCAGAAGACAGGAAAGATTGAAAAGGAAAGTATTTGGGAAGGAGAAGTCCAAGCAGATGCAAGGAGGTGTGGAAGGAGCATGATGGAGAATCATTAGCTTCTGTTCAGGAGTTGCTTGTCCATTTTGGGATTTATCAGGTCATGGGCTTCTCTCACCTTTCCTCACTTGATCTTTCGTCCACTTAGTGACTAGGTAATTATGGTGAGCATACTCTGGCTTGGTCCTCACTGCTTGGTGACAATCAGGCTTTTTTTCTTTTATTTCTATTTCCCTCAAATCTTCTCCCCAGAACCTTGGTCCCTTTACCCTCATCAGATCCTCCTCATGGTCATGGTTCTGCAAGGTAATCTTCCTCTGTTCCCCTCTTCACAAGGCTGAATTGTTCTCTGACTTTTTGCCTCCTTTTCTTTCTCTACTTCCATTTCAGTGCTTTGAAGCACCTGTCCTTGCCAAGGCTGATGCTTCCTTTTATGGTCTTGAGTTCACTGCTCCAGCCTTTAAAATCATGACTCTTATTACCCCTGCATCTCAAAAATCTGTCTTTTCTGGGTTGCCCCATCCCTATAATATCAAGAACCTTCATCCTTAAATAAGTACAAACAAATAAAGAAACCCTTCTATTTCTTCATTTCTTTCCTAAATAAAGCAATGCTTTTTGCAATCACTGTTTTTTTTTTTGTTCATGGCACCACATTTTTCTAATCCACAGGCCTAGATTTCCAGTCCATCCCTGACTCCTCCTTTTCTTTGCCTTCTCTCTCCCATCTCCCAATGCTCACATCTACCTTGCTGCTAAGACCTGTACTTTAGCAAAGTCTCCTGTGTCTTTTTATGTCTTTCCATTTCTCTCTACAAACAATCCAATCGAAGTTTTTAACATCTTTGCTTAGATGATTTAATTAGTTTGATTATTGGCCTACTTCTTTTTAGCTCATCTACCCGAATGCTCTTACTCACCATGGCCAAAGTCTGCTTCCTAAATCACAGGTTTGGTTATTCCTCACATCTGCTGAAGAACAATCAATGGCTCCCCATTGATTAAAAAATTAAGTATAACATTTTCATTTTGGCCTTCTCTACAAAATGGCCTCAACCTCCCTTTTCTGCAACATCCTTCACCACTCCCTTAGCTATACAGAATAAGAACTTCTCACCATTCCTACCCCACACCATGCATTTTCCTAAGTGATTTTGTGGAGTCCATTTTTCTCTGCCTGGAATCCTTACCAATTAACATCATCCACCAAGACTCATCTTAGTATTTCACCTCTCTTATTTAATTCCATTCAATTCAGCAAACATCTGTTGAGGACTGGCTCCATTCAATTCATTATGCTAGGCAATGTGAGTCATACAGTGGTGAATGGAGGTGACTTCTGCCTTCAGGGGCTGACAATATTTTTGAGAGACCTGTTATTGGAAACATATAAATGCATTTTGATTTTGACACTCAGCCTTAGATACCTAGCTAGAACCCGGCACACAGATTATGCAATGCATGTTTGCTGAATGACTAACTAATTGTTGTATGAGATGCAAACGTAGTGCAATAGTAGAGTATAGGAAGTAAAGATTCATTTTGAGTGGGAGCCCATATGGGAAGGTCTAAAGAAAGAGATTTCCAGCAGAGGGAGGCCCTGCAGTGTAGAAGTTAAGATCGGAGCACAACACAAAGTTAGATTACATGCTTTTGTTCTGAAGTTACTTTGCCTGTTAAAGGAAGCCAGAGTGAAGCAACCTTCTTTCTCCCACCTTGCTTCTTGGCCCAGCCCTCTCTACAGAGTCCTATATAGCACTCCCAGCCTCCCTGCACTTCCACCAAACCTTTCTAAGGTCTATCCCAAGAAAACCCAAAATTATTTTGCATGGAAAAACCTATGCATCCTAGGGAAGAAATATTTTACTTTTTATGTATAGCCCTTCAGCTTCCTTTGTCTTGACACTGAGAACCTTGCCTTTCAATTAGGCATTTTGCAAAGCAAAGGAGCAGTTTTCTCCTTTTGCCAGCCTCAAATGGAGAAACCTGATTCCATTTATGATGGGAGCAGAGGCAGGGTTTGGAGCACTGTAATCAGGGTAACATTAAGAGTCAGCAACATGTATTGAACACTTCTTATATGCCAGGCACCATGGAAGCCCTTTACATGCATTATTTCATTTGATCCAGACAGCAGGCTTCTGGTAGTATTATTAAAATCACCATCCTCCTTGTTGTTTTTTAAGATTTTATTTATTTATTTGAGAGAGAGCAGAGCAGGGGGAGAGATAGAGACACACACACAAGTGGAGGGAGAGGGAGAAGCAGGCTCCCTACCTGGCGTAGGGCTTGATCCTAGGACTCTGGGATCATGCCCTGAGCTGAATACAGATGCTTAACCAGCTGAGCCACCCAGGCGCCCCTCATCATCCCCCTTGTACCAGTGGTCAAACTGTGTCTTATAGAGGCTTTATAACTTGCCTGTAGTTACATACCCAGACATTGGTGGAGACAGAATTTGAATCCAAGTCTTGTGGCTTCATAGCTCTCCTGCTTTGCCAATACATAGATTATCTCATGAGAGTAGGTTACCAGTTGTAGAAGATCTTGGATAGATACTGCAGCACCTCTCATGAGCCATGCTTTCAGCATAAATGATAAGGGCAGCATTAAAAGCCTCTGCCAAATGGATGGTGAAACACCTTCATCAGCAAGAGAAAACTGGATTCATTTAAGCAATGGAAATGTCAGTAATATAATCTCATATCCCAATCCCTCCCCCCCACCCCCACTGCTTCACGCCTTTGAAGGTCTTTACGTTTTCTAGATGATTGGTCTTTGGTGCCCTGCCTGAAGCCACTGAGCTGAAGAAAAGGGGATTTTTTTTTTTTTTGAGTGGAAATTTCCCCTTCTGATTAAATTTCTTTTGCTTTTATTCCTCACAACACTTACTATATAGAGCGTTTTCAATCTGTGCCCCAAGGGGTAAGTTAAAAATTTACCAAAAACATGGGATCCCTGGGTGGCGCAGCGGTTTAGCGCCTGCCTTTGGCCCAGGGCGCGATCCTGGAGACCCGGGATCGAATCCCACGTCAGGCTCCCGGTGCATGGAGCCTGCTTCTCCCTCTGCCTCTCTCTCTCTCTCTCTCTCCCTCTCTGTGACTATCATAAATAAATAAAAATTTAAAAAAAAAAAAATTTACCAAAAACATTTGAAAGTTTAATTTTAATTTTAATTTTTTTAAACCGAGACACCTGCACCCCAATGTTTATAGCAGCAATGTCCACAATAGCCAAACCATGGAAGGGCCCTCGGTGTCCATAGAAAGATGGATAAAGAAGATGTGGTCTATGTATACAATGGAATATTACTCAGCCATTAGAAACGACAAATACTCACCATTTGCTTCAACGTGGATGGAACTGGAGGGTATTATGCTAAGTGAAGTAAGTCGATTGGAGAAGGACAATCATATAGTTTCACTCATACAGGGAATTTAAAAAATAGTGAAAGAGATTAAAGGGGGAAGGAGAGAAAATGACCCTGAGACCATGACTTGAGCCAAAGGTAGATGCTAAGGTAGACACTTAACCAACTGAGCCACCCGGGCTCCCCTGAAAGTCTAATTTTTAAGCTTTTTCTATATAGTCGCTACATTTTTCGTCTTTTGGGATAATACACATTTCATTTTAATCTTTGTCCCTCTAACTGAAGGTGGTGAACATTGACCAAAACAAAAAAGATTGATTATTCAAAATTCATAATTTTAAAATAATTTAAATAACATTTTCAAATGATTTGTTATTGTTGTTTGTAACATCTATACTTCTCTAGTCATTAAAGCTCGCATCCTGCACATATCATGCCTTAGGCTCAGTTGAAATAATTTGCTTGAACTGAAATCACGTTTCAGGCAACATAGACCACCAGAGTTTGCTTGAAAAACAATCATTTCACTGAAATATTTAAAATATTGCAAAGGCTTAGTTTAACCAAAAATGCTGTTTCAGCCATCTCTCTTCATAGCACTAAAACTAATGCTACATAAAAAATTCATAATGATGAGCACAATAGATATTTTATCCTAAAGCAGTCATTTCTAGAAATGACTTATGAATGATGTTGTTTGAAAGCCCATCCTACTTACACGTCTGCTCCACAAATCAGTTAAGCTCTGTCTTTAATCTAGAGCTGTTTATGATTTTAAAAAGGAAAAGTTGTAAATGATTTTATGGGTAGCTAAATTGGTATTTTATGCAATTTTTCTCTTTGAAGTAATTCTTAAAATGAGTTTGATTTTAAGGCATTAAATTACTGTTTCCCTGATATATCTATTTACAAGCCATGGGAAAAAACCATACTCTCATTTCTATTACTTCTCTTTCAAACTCTTCTGTCAGTGGGCAGAGGCAGAAGGATTTGGAAGGCAGATCACAGAACTTAAGTCTGGGAAAGCAGGGTGAAGGGGTGGGTTGTTATCTCTGTAGATCTCTGAAAGGGGTATAACTTGAAATTTCATGGGTCAGAAACTTTAGCTTGAGTGAATACTGTATACCGGACATTTTCACAGATACCTCACATTACTCCTGTGAGGCAAGAATCCTTAACCATATTTTACAGGCAAAAACAAATTTCCAAAGTGGCAAGCAACTGGTCCAAGCTCACGTAGCCAATTGATAAGGCTGGAATCTTTCCCAGTCACTTGGGGAAGACACCTGTTGGTAGCTCCTGCAGGTGGAGGAGCGCTATCCAGTTAAAAATCAGCTAAGATCAGAGAAGAATCTGAGATCTGTCTCCCTTGACCAGTTGACCCTTGCTGATGACAGCTCTCTAAATTCACGATGTGCATTGTCCACAGGCATTGCATATCCAAACTATTGAAAGATTACTTTGGCTTTCTTGTCTATTCCTTTACTACCTATTCATTTCAAATGCTAATTAATCAGCCACTATGGACCTAAAAACTAAAAAAACCCTCAAAACTTTTTTAGTTCCGGGTAGAGGCAACAAACAAAACAGACAATCTGCAATCTTGGAACTTACTAAGAAACAGGTAAAAAACACTTAAGCTATTTTCATGGGCTGAATTTTGTTCTCCCCAACCCAAATTTACACATTAATGTCTGACCCCCCCAGTACCTCAGAATGTGACTATATTTGGAGATGGAGTTTTAAAGAGGTATTTAAGGTAAAATGAGGGCATTGGCTTGAACCCTATTCCAGTATGACTGGTGTCTTCATACAAAGGGGAGATGAGGACAAAGACACCTACAAAGGGAAGAAGACGCAGTGAGATACAAAGAGACAGCCATTTAAAGCCAAGGAGGGAGACCTCAGGGAAACCAATCCTGCAGACACCTTGATCTTTTACTTCCAGCCTCCATGGCTGTGAGAAAATAAATTCTGCTGTTGAGCCATCTAGTCTGTGGTGCTTTGTTATGACAGCTCCAGTAAACTGATAGAGTTATACAGTATGATAGTGGCAAGACAAGGCAGAGAGAGAGACAGATTGCAATTTCTAAATAAGGTGATCAAAGAAGACCATATTTGTGTAAAGATTTGAAGAAAGGGAGGCAGGGAGCCAGGCAGATGTCTCAGAGAAATAACCCCTTCAGAAGCCCTGGTAGCAGTGTTCCCATTATTTTGGAGGAACCCTAAAAAAGCCAAGTGCTAAAGAATGACAGGAGAGTGGACAAGGGACAACAGGGACAGGATTCTGGAGGGCCTTGTGGACCACGGATAAGATACTGGCTTCTTTCCCAGTGAATCAGGAAACCATTGAGCAAGAGTTTCATGGTCTGATGTGTGTTTGTCTGGATCGATCTGGCTGTTGTGTTGAGAATAGACTATGGGGGAGTTGACATAGCAGTTAAGACGTTGCTGAAATAACCAGAGAGGGTAGTGCCTTGGACCAGGGCTGGTGTCAAGAGTGCCAACTTTGTGGGATCCCTGGGTGGCGCAGCGGTTTAGCGCCTGCCTTTGGCCCAGTGCGCTATCCTGGAGACACGGGGTCGAATCCCACATCGGGCTCCCGGTGCATGGAGCCTGCTTCTCCCTCTGCCTATGTCTCTCTCTCTTTCTGTGTGACTATCATAAATAAATAAAAATTAAAAAAAAAAAAGAGTGCCAGCTTTGCCCCACATCCTCATATCCTCTATAGATAAAAAAATAAATAAATAAAAACTAAAAAAACCCTCAAGCACATATAGAAAGGACAATTAGGTTATTTGGTTCTAACACATGCTTTTTTTCATGCATGGCTATCTGCATTGCATTAGAGTTGTACTTCCATAAGATAATATGTGACTATAGCTAGACCACTAGCCACTTGAAAGCAGACCTTTCTTATTCATGTTCCTATCACCTCATAGCACCTGGAACAATGCTGTCCATACAGAGGCTTGGAAAACTTTTGTTTATTCAGCTAATTCAAGATTAGCAGTAAGTCTATTTTTTTTTCTGCAACACATTACTTGTGTTGATATAAAAATATGCTTGGAAAACTTGCCCCCCAGGAATTTGTATTCTGAGGGGGGGGTGGGGAGCGAGAAAGAGAGAAAGAGATTAGAAAGAGGAGGAGGAAGGAGGGAAAGGAAATTATGTAGGTTTTTCCTTCCTTTTTTTTCTCTTCCCTCTCCTTATCATTGCTTTGGGTTTCTATGATACCTGCTATAAACACAGACATATTTCCTTAGAAAAATACATTTTCATAAAAAGTTTTTTTCAGACATTAGTGCTTTCTAAATATCTTTGAAATACCATATAGCCCTTTAAAAAATCAAAAGGAAGACGGGGAGAGAGGAAGGGAGGAAATAAAGTTAAGAAGAAGGGAGAATGGGCCTTCCCTACAGGTTAGGTAACTTGCTAGATATATCCCATTAGTTAATCTACGTATTTGTAAGCGGGGTATTTCTACCCATATTTACACCCAAGAAAAACTCTGGTATGAAGAAATGTAACCATATATCTAAAGTTATGCATTTGTTTAGTTTCAGAATTAGGCAGGCCTACTCTTTGCATTCTTTTTAAAAATAAGCCAGAGTGATGAGACCTGTCAAAAACAAAAAAGTTACATTTTGTTTTCATTGTAATTGTTATTGTTAATACCGGGTTTTACCTTTCAGTCCTCAATTTTGACCAGTGTAATGGCCAAATTTAAAACGGGAGGCACAAATATATACAGATATCTGTTGCATTTCTGTAACAAACTATCAAAGAGAAATTAAGAAAAAATTCCATTTATTTATTTTTTTTTTTTTAATGATAGTCACAGAGAGAGAGAGAGAGGCAGAGACATAGGCAGAGGGAGAAGCAGGCTCCAAGCACCAGGAGCCCGACATGGGATTCGATCCCGGGTCTCCAGGATCATGCCCTGGGCCAAAGGCAGGCGCCAAACCGCTGCGCCACCCACGGATCCCGAAAAAATTCCATTTATAATTGATGGGTTGGTTGGCTACTTGACCAGGCAAACCTTAGTATTTTATTCTAAGATATTAAGCTTCCAGGGATGAAGACGTGGACATCTTTGGGGGACATTTTTCAACCACCACATCAGGAAATGCAGATTAACCCGATTTAGGATCTGTAACCCGAATCCTCCCCTTCAAAATCTGGCTTTAGATTCCACATCTCGCGTTACTATATGCTTTGTCCCACTGCCACACTGACCAAATTTATCAGAAATTCAACAATTAATAGTTAAGCAGTGCCTACTACATGCCAGTCACCATATTAAGCTCCAAGGATTCCAGATTTTGCATGGTATGCCTAGAACCTGCTCTCCCATCATGCATGGGAAGCAAAGGAAAAAGGAATAATAATCAATGCAAATAAGGATTTATGTAAAAGAATATTTACAGTATCATTGCAATAGTGAAAATTTGAAAACGACCTGAATTTCCACCAAGAGGGAAATATTTAATTTATACAATATATTAAAGTGATGGAATATTATGTAGTCCATTAGGATAACATCTTTTGAGAATAGTATCTTTCCACATGTTCAATTACTTTAAAATTCCTATAATATGAAATTAAGATAATATAATATTAATGTATATATATGGATATACATACACATATGTATTCTCAATTTTATTTGAAACATGAATGAAATAAATGTAAAAATAAAAATATTTACAGTGGGTATCTCCAGGGGAGCTACTTACTTAGTACTGGCTGCTAACTGGCACTTCTTAAATATTACCCAGTCCATAGTGGGCATTGGGATAATATTGTTGGTTAATAACTCTCCAGGAATACAAGACAACTGATTTCAGGTCTGTGAATGACAACATACCTCTGCCTTGCAGGAGAGTGCTGTGGGTAATAGAAAGTTTGCGAATTCTTCAAATTAGGAAATTTTTCCCTTTTACAGGGACTTTCCATCGTTCACCTTGTGTTGCATAAGCTTCTTTTGGAACATAAAAAGTGGTTATATGTGCCAGTCTCAACATCCCTAATCTGGATTGTGCCCAGAAAATATATTAATTTCTTAATCTTCATCAGTGAAATAAAGGTGGTGATGACAGAGGAGATGATGTATGTAGAAGAGGCTGGAAGTTTTATTTATTGGCATACAGAATAAGTTGCTGTTTATATGGTAATTGGAGCAACCGTGGAAAATTTGCTCCCTCCCCAATTCTTCTTTCCTTCCTGAACAGTCTGAAATGCCACATTAGAGGGTAATTTGCTCAGCTTAAGGCATCATTAAAATGTAAATACACAAGCAAAGAAACTAAGCCATTCTTAGCTATAATTACTTTATCGGGTCCTTTTCAAGGATTCCAGCATCTAAGCGTGGGCCTTGCTCTATGGGAGAGTGAATGCAGTAGGATGCCATGCTCAACTTGAGAAGCTAAGGGGTAGGCAGGTGGTGCAGGAGAAATACACAGAATCATCGAGAACTCAGGCGAGCTTGGCATAGTGGAAAGGGCACTAAACTAGGAGTCTGAACCTGAATTCAAGCCCTATCTTAATCACTAATAGTTATGCAGAGTCTACTTGGAGAGGAGGTGCAGCACTGCCACCTGTGGAGTCCCATCTTATGAAAGCAAACTCCTGCCACCCTGATCACAGGTGAAGGGCCCAAGGACAGCTGATCTACAGGCCAGATGGCAGTCTGGAGCCCCAAGAAGGGCTAGCACAAGAATTTTGTCCACAAAGAATAACCATGAGACTAAATGAAACAATTAGTCCCTCTCTCTTAGGGAGTTTGAAGGCTACACAAGAAAGAGTGTTAGCAATGGGCACAAGCTGAATAATCCACAGGGAAAACCAACCAGCAGAAACCACAGTCAGGAGCAGCCAAGAGTCAGAATAAGCCATAAAGAAGACAGATGAGGTTTTTCTCAAGTCATTGTCCTGAGATAGCAGAAGCAACTGGAATAATAGAACCAGAGGTCGAGAAGAATGGGGATATTACAAGGTATTATTACCCTTAAGTAGGAACTAGGACTTCTTGATGCTGAGGACATGGCCAGATGGCCTAGGTGTGGTGCTCATTCAACTCCTGCAGAACCTAAAGAATGTTCCAGCATTGGGAAGCTTGGCTGTATGGCTGTTGGGATTGAGTCTTACCTTTTCAACTTTCCCACATAGCCTCAGGGCTTCCTACCACGCATTCCTCTTCAAACACACACACACACACACACACACACACACATACACACTCATGTGTATCCCCCATTGTTTAAGGAACCAGTAAGTGCTTGTGTTGCTTTCAACTCCAGAGCCTTGTTAACTTCAGATAAATTTCTCTGAGACTTTTTTTCTAAAATGAAGGTGGATTTCACTAGATAGTCTCTAAGATCCTGTCCAGATCTTGCCTTTACAGTTTCATGAATCTAACAAAGGTGTGAGGAGATGAGGATCAGACCATGTTTTTTATTCTAGTGCCTTCCCCTACATAAAGGGAGATAGGTCCTAAGAATTTACCCCTTCCTTGTTATGGCAATCCAGTGAATATTATGGGTTACCCTAATAAGAATTAAGACAACAAGAAAGAGACAGAGTTGTGTGAATGTGTGTGTGAGGGGCGGGCAGGTGATGAGAGGGTGGGGAGATAGGGAAGTAGAAATTCGGTAGGGAGAGACTGAGCAGGAAAGTGGGCTAAACCAATCAGAACTGAACCAGAAAGGCCTGAGGTTTGCTGCTTTCAAACTATTCCTAATCATGTTATTTGAGTGTGTGTAATGGGTCTGGTGCCTTTACTCCAAATGATGTTGACACATGTCTGCTCAAATAAATTAATGCTCCCATCTCCAATGACTCATTTGGTGGGAGTGACAAGCATACATGCTGACTGGAATACAGAGGAGGAGAGGGCACAGCAGTGGGGGAAAAGGAAGGCAGAGACATTGCACAATTAATTAAACCTTCCCCGCACCACAGGATAATATCCAAGCTCCCAGCTATGTGCCTGATTGGCCCTGCCTCATCTCTCCCTATCTTTCCAATCCCACTGCACATCTTATGAGCCAACCATATTAAGTTTTTTAGGGGTTTAATTATATTTCATGCTATTTCTTGCCTTTGTATGTCTTATCCTCTCTATGGGATAGAGAAGCTACCTTCTCCCTTACCTACACAGTGAACCCCTATCCTTCCTGCAAGACATGAATCAAAATTCATATCCCCCTACTAGAATATAAACCCTGGTAAGGCATAGCCCTTGCTGTTTTGTTCATGACTAAATGCCCCATGGCTAGACCAGTGTCAATGTTGGATGGATGGATGGATGGATGGATGGATGGATGGATGGATGAACAGATGGGGAAGATTACTCATACAGCTTTCCCTTAATCCTACAAGTCCTTTTGGGTGCAAGTGTCTTTTTTACTAATATCCTTCCAGCACTTTGCATGTATCCTTATTAGGTCTTATTCCCAAGGGACTAAAATCTCCTAAAGGAAAGGTATATGTAACAGTAGAAGTGCAGAATGAAGGGATTCGAGGGGCACAAGAATGTATTTACAACCACAATTTCCCATCTCAGAAGGCTGGATTCTGTTCAGTTTAGATCGCCTTCAGTGCTGTTGAGCTCTTGAACATCCAGTGGGTCTGAAAGAGTGGGCCGTTGGGACCTTTTCTTGGAAAGCAAAGAGAAGAATTTCAAGGGGGCTCTGGGAGTCTGTGCTGAGACTTGGAAGGTCACTGTCAATGATAGGTTGAACAACTTTATAGATTTGAAAATATTTGCCTTCCTGCAATATACAAGCTCCCTCTGGACCCCTAGGTCTTTAGTGAGTCCTATATTCCTGCCTGGAGTGAATGGTTAAGCAAGAAGAGACTCAGAATTTTTCCAGGCGATTCATCAACCTCTGAACTCAGAGAAAAACAGGAGCTTGGATCAGAACACGCTGTACCCCTCCTGGGAATAAAGGTATCTTAGAGTGGGCTTTGAACTATTGGGCATGGAATGGGGTTCTAGCCAATCAAGTCTAGATGTTTGAGGGCAGGGAAGTACGAAAGGAAGTCATGACTAACTCACAGAAGCCTCATTTGTTGGGGGAGGGAGAGGGGGGTGCTGAGGATAGAGGAAAGGAAAAGATGTAAATATTTGTATCTTATTTTAAGAACTGAGTTCTTTTTTTATAGTCAGATCTTTATTTAAAAATCTCATCTGCCAATGTGGTGTCTTCCACCAACTCGGGGAGCAGAAACCTTTTGCTTCAGTGCTGCCTTTGTGGGAGCCATGTGGGAGCCATTGCTGTCTTTTTCAGGTGGTTTCTTAGCCTCTTTTGCTTCCTTGCCAGCCCCATTAGCTTGTTCTCAGTGAGCTTCTGTGATTCCTCTTGGCCACTATATAGCAAGAGATGCACTCAGATGGCCCTCTGGCATCTGAGTGTTTCATGGGTTCCTTTCTCTTGAATTTTTCAGGCTATCCCTTTCTGTGTTTTTTTCTGTAGAGGGCAGTCCAGTTTGCCTGTCAGTGATTCCTCCTGGAAAGGATTGCCAAGTTTTGATTTGCCTTAAGAATTTGGAAACCTCCAGTCAATCCTGGTAGAGCCTCCCATGTCCAGGGTAGATTCTATTCCCAGGTAGATCTTGACCTCTCATTCACTTCCTCCTAGATGTCAGACATTCACCCAAAGGCATCTGCATTACCAAAAGATAACTTTCTAATGCTGGAAGACCTCTAAATGGAAGAATTCTATGTCAAGGAGAAGGGAGAGAAAGTTTTATGTGCAGGAATTTTAAGATTCTCTTCCTTTTCTCTGGATTCATGCAGCTGCTACTAGAGTCGGGAATAATTAGAGAGATCCAACCTTGCACTTTGTGCCCTTTCCCACTGTAAGTCCTCCTGCCCAGTAGAGAGCTCTTAGAAGGGCTTAGTAACTAACTGCATGTTCAAAGTACACCTATTCTCCACCATCTCTCCCCACCTTCCCTTCCCCACACTCATGACCCTAATTTAGGACCCCAGTGTCTCCCATCTTATTCTCAGGTTGCTATAATAACTGCCCAACTGGACTAACAATTTATCTCCTTTCAATTGATTTCCACCCTACCATCAGTTAATCTTAAAATGCTGTTTTGAATCTGCTTTCACCTGTGCCCTATTATCTGAAGAATTAAGAATAGACTGCACTCACCACATTTCCTGGGCTTGTTCTTCAAGTCTCTACTACCTTGGGCAGACTTTAGCCCTTTCTGTTCTCTAAACAGTGTTTTTTACACTTTCCTACTGTTAGAATTAATTACTTATGTGTCTGCTTCCACAAAAGATGGTTATTCCCCCCAGGACACAACCATGCCTTAGTCCTCTGCAGTTTTATGGCTGATCCACTGCATGCATTCCATGACTACTTGTCGAGTGAAGAGAGGACATGAAATAAATATTTTTTTAAAGTAATTTGAAAGCTACAGTGTTCAAAGCTCCCTACAATTTGAAGTGAAACAATTGTGATATAGTGGAAAAATCAAGATTTGGGAATAGAGGAACTCAAATTTCAATCTGATCTTTGTGACTAAGTAGCTATGTTGTGCAAGTTCCATACACTCAGATACTTTGATTTGGTTGTATAAGGATGGGATACAAGCCATCTGTTTTCAAGTCCTGGCTTGACCACTTGCCAGCTACAAGATCTTACGCAAGTTATTCCACCTCCTTGCACTTCACTTTTTTCATCTACAAATGAGAAAATGGTGGTGCCTACCTCACAAAGTGGTTTGAGAAGATTAAATAAGATGATACATGTAATATGCTTTGGACAGTGCCTGTAAAAGCAAAATAGCATTAGCTCTTCTTACTACAATAGCCAAGCACACCCTATACGTTTAAGCCTCTTATCTTTGTTTATGCTATTCCCTCCTTACTATTTCTATTGAAATCCTACACATTTCCCAAGCCAGAATTTTTAGCTAGCTTATTTTTTATTTAACATTTATTTAGTATTTATGAGAAGCACCATAACAACCACTCTCAAACTTGGATGATCATAGAAATCATTTGTGGCACTTGTAGAAAACACAGTCACAAAACTTCTGAATCTGTAGAAGTGCATTTTTTAAAGATTTTATTTATTTATTCATGAGAGACAGAGGCAGAGACGTAGACAGAGAGAGAAGCAGGCTCCATGCAGAGAGCTGGATGTGGGATTCAATCCCTGGACTCCAGGATCACGCCCTGAGCCAAAGGCAGACGCCCAACCGCTGAGCCACCCAGGCGTCCCTATGTGCATTTTTAATGATGTACCAGGTGGCTTTCTGATGAGCAGGTTTAAAAGGCTTTGTCATATAGCTTAGCTTGCAAATACTCTGGCTTTTAAGTCAGACCCATCTGCTTCTTGAACCTCTCTCTTTACCAAACTCCAAGATCTCAGTAAGTTTATCAACTTAGACTCTAAGTTTCAGCTTAAAGCCTTATCCAGTTTGTAAACTAGGAATGATCATTATACATAATTAATAAGATTGTAGCAAAGATGAAATGTGATATTATGTAATGCATTTACTCTAGTGCCTGGCAGAGTAAATGCTCAATTAATGTAAGGCTATTATCAAGTGCCTACTGTGCGCTAATTCTTGGCACGCTACCTCTACACTTCCTGCCAAGGTATCATTATCTTCATTTTGCAGATAATACTAAGCCACATATATACTGAATGGCTATTATGAGACAACAGGCTCATAAAATTTGGCTACCTTATCCAAGATCATAAAGCCAGCCACTGTCAGAGCCAGGATATCAATCTAAACATTTGCTGCTTCAAGCCTACCATCTTGACACCGTGCCACACTGAGACACACACAAGATCTTTTCTTCTTTAAAATGCTACAGCATTCCTTTTGTATCTCTCATGATATTACTGTGTTTCTGTCGAGTTTTCAACTTATTTCTCTCATGTTTTGTTGCCTCTATAGATCATTGGTTCTCAACTGGGGCTAATTTCCCCCCTGAGGACATTTGATAATGTCTGGAGATAATTTTGATTGTTACAATTTGGGAGTAGGGAGAAACAGTGCTACTAGTAGATAGGGGCCAGTGATGTTACTAAACACCATACAATGCACAGAAGAGACCTTCACAAGAATCATCCAGTTCAAAATGTCACTAATGCCTAGATAGGGGCAGCTGTAGACTATAAGTTCCCTAAGAACAGGCACTAGGAACAACCCGTGTTATATCCTCTGCAGCAGTCCTCAACATTCTGCATTTCAAAACTACTTGGGGAGCTGCCTAAATCCTCCCAAAGTCTGACTACATGGGTCTGGATGGCCCGGGCATCAACATTTTTTAAGGCTCCTGACTTGATGGAAATTTTCCAAAATTGGGTTGGGACAATGTTCACACAATTCTGCAAATGTCCTATAAACCATTGAATCAGGCAGACGCCGCCGCCCCGGAGTGGCCGTCGCTGTCCAGCCATGGTCAACCCCACCGTGTTCTTTGACATCGCGGTGGACGGCGAGCCTTTGGGCCGCGGCTCCTTCGAGCTGTTTGCAGACAAAGTTCCAAAGTCAGCAGAGAACTTTCGTGCTCTGAGTACTGGAGAGAAGGGATTCGGTTACAAAGGTTCCTGCTTTCACGGGATTATCCCGGGATTTATGTGCCAGGGTGGGGACTTCACGCGTCACAATGGCACTGGCCGCAAGTCCATCCACGGGGAGAAGTCTGATGACGAGAACTTCATCCTGAAGCACACGGGGCCTGGCATCTTGTCCATGGCCAACGCTGGACCCAACACAAACGGTTCCCAGTTTTTCATCTGCACCGCCGAGACTGAGTGGTTGGACGGCAAGCATGTGGTCTTTGGCAAGGTCAAGGAGGGCATGAACATCGTGGAAGCCATGGAGGCTTCGGGTCCAGGAATGGCAAGACCGGCAAGAAGATCACCATCGCTGACTGTGGACAGATCTGATGAATCTAACTCCTGTTTTTTGTTGTTTTTTTTTTAACTCCTGTTTTATCTTAACTTCCAGACCCGTTCCTTTAGCTCAGGAGAGCGCCCCTCCACCCCCACCTGCTTGAAATAGCCCAGTCTCCGCACTCTCCCTGCAGTTCTGCGGCTCCGTGGTTCCTTCCCCCAGGTCTAGCTGGATTGCAGAGTTCAGTTTATGATGATGAAATAAAATCTAAACCACAAAAAATAAAATAAAATAAAATAAACCATTGAATCATATCCTTAAAATGGGTAAATTCTATGAGTATATAAGTTAAACCTCAACAAAACTGGTTTTAAAAAAGAAACTAAAATCTCTCCAGGTCTTCTTATATTCCCTCCATGAGTGAGAACTGCTATTCTTAAGCCTTTATATAATGTTTTGTTCATAGTAGCCACTCAGCAAATATTAATAGTGTAAACTGAAATATAACTGAATTGATACAAATGAGTAGAACAAATGGCCTCTATATTAAAGCCAGAATATAACTACTTTAAGCTCTTTTGAAGGTTATAAGCTCTTCATAGAAATTTGTATTACATAAAGAGGTGTAAAGACCTTTGACTGGAGAGTCTTGGCAATTGGACGCCCTGGAGCTGGCTGAGTGACTGCCTTCCTGGGAACCACTATGGCATGGAAATTGAAAAGGCACCCCATATGCATTCCCATCAAGCAGGGCATCCGGCTTTCTGCACCCAGAAAAATAGGGAGCGTCTTGAGGATTCACCAGGAAAATTCACTGGGAAAATGAAGAGCTATGAAATAATCCATATGGCTTAAAGATTTTTTAAGATGTATTTATTTATTTGAGAGAGAGAGAGGGTGCATGCATGCAAACGGGTAGAGAAAGGAGCAGAAGGAGAGAGACTCTCAAGCAAACCCCACCACCACCCTACTGAGCACAGAACCCAAAGAGGGCTTGCTCTCGTTACCCTGAAAAGTTTAAACTACTTCTTTGAATTTGCAGTTCAGTCATGATCTGAGCCACCCAGGCACTCCTGGCTTAAAGATTTTATAAGAAATATAGCTATCACTACCCTCTCTTACCAATTAAATTCTAATTTTCTGATTGGGAGCAGTAGGATGAAACTGACCTATTTTAGTGGTTTGGTATGTCATCATTGGCCCATGGGAAATTAGGAGTTTAAATGAACTAGAAAAAGAGAACCCTTTTGGCTCTGAGTGTTGCCTTATTATGTGGAGAAAAGAGTGATTATCTACTTTAGGTTTATCATAGAAGAAATAAATTGTCCACCTCCCTTTGTGGCAGCAGAATAAGGAGAAGTTGGGGTCATTGGGGAGGAGAAAAGAGAAACCAATTGGAAAAGGCCTCTGGTTGCCTGAGGTTGGTGCTATAAGAAGTAAAGTGACTCTAGGTACACACAGAAATACTTGGCACTTCCCTCTGCATTGAGGGTCACTGTCTGTCCAAGAGTGACATTTTGTTTCACTTTCTGATAATGAGCTTTTCCTGCACACCCATCCAGATATTTTGCACCTGACCAAGATGTTTTCCTGGAGGCCTCTGGGAAGGCTGGGAGCATCCTCATCATGATGTCCACAAGTATTTAATAAGTACCAGGTCTGCTAAGCACAGGAGAGGGGAAATGGAGAGAGGAAGCAGGGGGTAAGGTGAAAAGAAGGGGAAGAAAGTTCATGCCAAGCTCTTCCTGGTGAGTTAAGACTTACATCATGAAATGAAATTACAATCAAGATAGAAAAGGGATGCCTGGGTGGCTCAGCAGTTGAGCATCTGCCTTTGACTCAGGGCGTCTGCCTTCAGCTTGTGGCGTTCCACACTGGGCTCCTTGCAGGGAGCTTGCTTCTCTCTCTGCCTATGTTTCTGTCTGTCTGTCTGTCTGTCTCTTTCTCTTTCTGTGTCTCTTATGAATAAATTATATATATGGTAATATATAATTTATATAATAATATATTATATACATATATATATATATGGAAGTTACTGAGTTGCACCTATATGAGTTGGGGAAAGATGGACAGGGACAAGAGTAGTCAAGGTACATGAGGAGAAAATAATATGTCAATCTTGATTCAAGCATCTGTTCTGATTTTTTTCATATCTGAAAGTTAGATATTCCCCCCACACCCCTGCCATTTTGCTCAGGCAATCACAGCACAGTGAAATTTAAAACCTCATGACCAAATGGGGTGCCTGGGTGTCTCAGTCTATCAAGCATCTGACTCTTGATTGTAGCTCAGATCATGATCTCAGGGTTGTGAGATTGAGCCCATGTTGGGCACTGCACTGGGCATGAAGCCTGGCTGAGATTCTTTCTCTCTCCCTCTTACTCTCTCTCTCTTCCTCTCTAAAATAAACAACAACAAAAACACCTCAAAAAATTAAAACTATGCCCAAGTTCATGCAGTCAATAAGAAGTTGAATCTAGATTTGAACCCAAGTTTGTCTGTATCCAATGCCCTTGCTTGTTCCACATACTTTTGGACTTGAAATGAAATTTGAAGAGTGATTATCACTTAGATGGGTGACAATAATCAAGTAGGAGAACTCCCAGATCTAGTTCAGTGAAAGTGAGTTTAGTTTAGACTGGTGTTTTATGAAGGAAAATCCTCAATTTTTTTGGTGTGGGAATTGCTAAGCAGAAACAAGGCAAGAAGAGTGAAAGTATCCCAGCGGCCTTCTCCCTTGGAAACACTCCTGATGAGCTAGTGCCACAGAATTTTGTGGAGACAGTCCAACCCAGTGCTAGAAAGTTCCAAAAGCCTCCCATGATTTTATGAGCAGATGGCACCATTTGGACCATATTTCCAGACTTACAGATTTTGTCCAGGAATTTGTTGTTTTCATTTTCTGTGTATACACCTTGACCACTTGCCTTGCTAAAATATTTTCTTTTTAAACTCTATCCTCCCAGTTGATCTCTGTCTGACTCAGCTACTGGCCAATTTAAATGAATGAATAGTCATTTTTATAATAGTAATTCATGCCTAATTCTTACAAAGGTAATCCCAACTATAATTTTTGCAGGAATCTGCAAAGTCTATCTTGAATATTTACCTCCTTCATTCTGCTGCTATACCCGTGAGGTAGTCAGAAAGTGACAGAGAAGTAGCAAAGGTCATAGCACTCTAGTTACTTACACACACATTATCTCATTTTGTCATCAAAAAATATTATGGGGGACACCTGGGTGGCTCAGTCGGTTAAGCATCTGCCTTTGGCATAGGTCAGAGTCCTGGGGTCCTGGGATAAAGCCTGGCATTGAACTCCCTGCTCAGTGGGAAGCCTGCT
Organism: Canis aureus; assembly: GCF_053574225.1. Classification (NCBI taxonomy): domain Eukaryota; kingdom Metazoa; phylum Chordata; class Mammalia; order Carnivora; family Canidae; genus Canis; species Canis aureus. The sequence goes on along the minus strand of NC_135617.1, from coordinate 57,165,764 downwards.
TTTCCCTCTCCTGCTGCTCCTCCCCACTTGTGTTCTCACACTCTCAAATAAATTTTAAAAAAAGTCTTTAAAAAAAAGTATTATGGGACTCACAGGCACACAGAATTACACTAATGGGACCAATCATACTCCTTAGTTTGGGGCATATTATTGACAGTACTACCTGCGTAGACTTTTTTTAAAAAGATTTTATTTATTTATTTATTCATGAAAGACGCACAGAGAGAAAGGCAGAGACCCAGGCAGAGGGAGAAGCAGGCTCCAGGCAGGGAGCCTGATGTGAGACTCGATCCTGAGACCACGGGATCACACCCTGAGCTGGGAGCAGGTGCTCAACCGCTGAGCCACCCAGGTGTCCCATCTTTTTTTTTCTGGTGCCCTTTCATAGTCCATTTTTTGTTTAATTTTAATTCATTTATTTTTTTTGTCATCTTCACCTCCCTTACCCCCATGCCATTTGCCATCTGATCTCCTATCCTACATGCCCATGCTCTTATATTTCAGGTATATTATTCCATCATCCATAACTTTATTCACAAATTTATGTAACAATGAAAAATACAGAATTATATTTTATGTTCTATTATGCCAAGCATTGCATTTGCTTTTCATTTTTTAAAAGATTTTATTTATTTATTTATTTATTTATTTATTTATTTATTTATTTATTTAAGAGAGAGTGAGTGAGACAGAGAGCATGAGCAAGGGCAGAGGGAGAAGCAGGGTCCCCTACTGAGCTGGAAGCCTGACTCAGTACTCCATCCCAGGACCCTGAGCCACCTAGGCACCCTTATACTTCTCATTCTTGAACAAAAACCTTTTATTCTAATATTAAAAATAAATAAATAAATTGTCCCCTTTGTGGTTTTGGAGTTTTGATTTAAAAAATCATTACTACTTCCACTTCTAGGATGATAGCATGAGAAGCTCTGTGGACTCACTCCACAGGGGACAGCTATAATTTGGTGAAAAGTTATATAAAAAAAACAACCATTCAGAGTTTCTGAAAGTTGTCTTAATGGCATACAACAAATGAAGAAATACTTATTCAAGAAAATCTGCTAAATCTCAGTAATTTCAGTAGTTACATCAAGGATCTGTGGCACTTGCACCAACATTGCTCCTTTCTTCCCTCATCTGTACCTCGGTGCCATGACAGAAGCCCCAATCCAAATGGGTGTGGCCAAAAAAACAAGGCTCCCTTTCCTCCTTGCTTCCAAACAAGGAATATGGTAGTATACCAGAAGGAACAAAGCAGCGTTTCTCATCCCCTTCCAGCTCTAAATTGCTGAAGTTAAATTCCTGGTGAGTGTGATCAAAAGATAGGGGACTCCCTTCTTCCATCCATCTCACACTTAAGGGGCCACAGGCTTAGCCCCAGATGTGACAGGTGGAAAACATTGCGGCCCTGGACACCCTTGCCCTAGCTCATTCATAGGGCAGAGATTCTATGGTAGGAGAGGCAAAATAAAATGACCAGAAGCTATTACCCTCATCCAGTACTCTGTTTGTTGTTTGTTTGTTTGTTTGTTTGTTTGTTTTTTAGTTCCTGCTTGTTAAGCTGCAGTATTACTACAGAAGAAATGAACCACTGTTTCCACATCCAGAGCAGAAACTCAGAGATTTTGCCCAGGGAGAGAGGCAGTCCATAAGAACAGAAAGTTCCAAAGCTATACCCAGAGGAACTAACTTTATTTGAAACAGAATATGGGGAAGTTCAAGCCTAAAGTCACTCTTAAAAACATTGGAGGTTTGAAGACAGCAATTAAAAGGAGGCTGGTGGTTCCATTAGAGTAACAAGTTAAACCATCGATCAGCTAGTTTATCAAAAAGAACCAGGAAAACACATTGCTGAGGAGAGCCCTTCAGAGGTCAAAACAAACCTCAAAGACTTGCCTCAAAAACTACCTCTGTAAAGGAGGTAAAGTTTAGTTGGATCTGAGGGAAAGCAAGTTGACAATCAGGGCATTGTCTAAGCAATAGAGCAATCAGTCAGCAATTAGAGGAGCAGGGAAGCTGGATGTGAAACCCCCAGAGGCAGTCAGCTTAATGGGGTCAAAGCCAGTCCTAACGAAATCACCTACCATCCCAGTGGGATAATTCCATTTATAATAGTTATCAATAAAATAAACACAAATTCTTAGGAAAAGATTTAATCAAGTTTTTGTGTACACTGAAAGTTACAAAACATTACAGAATGAAGTCAAAGAAGACCTAAATAAATCTTCATGGATTGGAAAACTTAATAGTAAGATAGCAATACTTCCCAGTATTCTGATCTTTAGATGCAGGGTGACCCTTATAAGCATTTCAACTGTCTTTTTTGCAGAAATGGACAAGCTGGTCTTAAAATTCACATGGGAATGTAAGGGACCCAGAATAGCCAAAATAGTCTTTAAAAGGAGACTTGGAGCGCTTGGGTGGCTCAGCCAGTTAAGTGTCCAACTCTTGGTTTAGGCTCAGGCCATGAGATTGAGCCCCTGGGTAGAGCTCCAAGCTCAGTGGTGAGCCTGCCTAAGATCCTCTCTCTTCATCTCCCTCTGCCCCTCCTCCCCACTTCTCTCCCTCAAAAGAGAGAGAGAAAGAGAGAGAAGAAAACTTCTAAAGTAGCGCAAAGGCACAGAGAAAATACATTTGCAAATCATTCATCTGATGAGTCTAGTATCCAGAATAATAAAGAACACATAATTTAACAACAAAAGGAGAGACAACCCAATTTACACATGGGCAAATAATTTGAATAGACAGTTCTCCAAAGAGATACAAATGGCCAATAAAAATATGTGAGCACCGACGCAATTTTAAATTTTCTAACAGTGTCATTAAAAAAGGTAAAAAGAAAAAAAAAGGTAAAAAGAAACTAGTGAGATTCATGTCAATAATATATTTCATTTAACTCAATATGTCGAAAATATCAATATTTTGACATGTTATTAACATAATAAAAATTATGAGTTAGCTTACTTTTTTTTATGAAGCCTTCAAAATTTGAATAACCACAATACAAATACTCAGCAGCCACATGTGGCCAGAGGCTGCTGCATTAGACCGCATAGTTAGTTCCAATGCAACCTGTGCTCACCCTTGTCATAACACTTACCACACAGAACTGTTACTCTGCTTTACTAGACCATCCTTCCTTAGACTATAAGTCCCTTGAAGGCAGAGACGTTCACCACTGTTGTATCCTTGGCATTTGGAATAGGGTTTATATGTTTGCTGAGTGTATTTGGTTAGAAGGTAAGTATCCCAACCTTATTCTACTCGAGATTTTCACCACTGTAGTCCTTCTACAGGATACTCAGAAAAACAAGGATTTGAGAGCCCTTCACTGGAGAAGTGCCGTGAGCGCCTTCTCTGGCTAACAGTAATATTAACCATTACTACTCACAGTCATGTTCAGGTTTTCATTGTTATTTGACACAGAATCCCTGTGAGATCGGTAGAATGTGTCTCATTCTTGACTCAAAGATGTCAGGTTACCTGGTCAGTACCCAGTGGTGTGCTGATAAATATTTACCAACAAGCTCTCTAGGGAGAGAGTGGATAAGAAAGTCCTGAGTGATGGCATTTGCCAATTTCCATGGTGTAAATAATCCCACCATAGCAAGCTTCAAGCCACCAACATGATGTCCCTGAACATAAAGTAGATGAGAAATGCAGGCAATTGATCCTGGCTCCAGTGTGAGCCAACTCCAACACCTCACTAAATAAGAAAGAGGATCTGGAAAGGATGTAGCAGCTGATCTTTTTTAGTGCCTATTAAGTACTGGGTAATCTACAAGGTATTTCACCAACATTATTCTACTTAATCATGGTAATAAACATTTGAGGTAGATATTCATTATCCCCATCTCAAAACTGTAGAAAATACGACTTAGGTTAGGTAACATGTCCAAGGTTGTTTGCTAATATATGGCATGATATCTTGGCTAAACCAATGGTACAACCCCCCTCCTTCTCCTTTACTTTTCACCACTCCCCTTACATATTTGGGTTCTCCATTCTTGGCCTTTGTAAAAGTCTTATTTTTACCTGGACTTCAATTCTATGTTAGCTCCCTCAAGGCTCTGCCTAAGGCCAGGGTAACACCTGTTTGTCTCACAAGATTCTGATAGCTGCAATTCTTGCTAGAAAACTTTATGTGTTCTTCTAAAATATCTTAGGTTTGGAGCACCTGGGTGACTCAGTTAGTTGAGCATCTGCCTTTGGCTCAGGTCATGATCCCAGGATCCTGTGATGGAACCCCACATTGGGCTCCCTGCTCAGCAGGGTGTCTGCTTCTCCCTCTCCCTCTGCCCTTCCTCCCTGCTTGTGCTCTTTCTCTCTGTCAAAGAAATAAATAAAATCTTTCTAAAAATAAAATAAAGTATTTTAGGGTTTCCACAGAACACAAAGCTCACAGACACTGGAGTGAGGAGCTCTCAAGATGGCAAATAGAAGTGCTTGTGTGGCCACTGTGGCTCTAGAACATCCTTCTGCAGGCTTGAGTCCATGGCTAGTGTCTGTATGAGCATGGGACTTGGGGCATAAGACATCACCACCAATGTGCTTGGGATGGGAGGAGAAACCCACCAGGATGAGGCAAGTTTACATTTCGTTTTTAATTCGAATCCAATGACCTCAGCTACAGCCGAGGGTAAGTTTATAAGAGAAATGTTTCAGGAGAAAAGCAAAACTAAACAAAACTGATGAGTAAGAGAGGCAAGGGACTATTTTTGAAGCAAAATTTCATCTTTAAAATCTATCTACCAGTAACTGGTAGGTAATAGTTTCTCAATAGCATGTAAAAGAACAACTGGCTACTTTCTTCCACCTGAACATACAAGGGAAGTTATCAAACTATCTTCTCTCTCCCCAGACCATCAGAAACAGTATCAACTAGTAGTTATGGAGTGGCATGATGAAGCATTTGGTTCACATACACATCCCTGATTCTCGTGACAACCCTAGAATGTTTGCATGATGATCCCCATTTTAATCTTGGAGGTAACACTCAGACATTTAAGTAACTTACAGAAAGTCGCTCCTCTGGGACTTGAATCTGAACCTGCCTAACCTCCAAACACTCAGACCAAAGCTCTGTTACTCAGCAGCCTCTCTTGGGCTCCTTTTCTGCTTTTTATTTCCATTGTTCCATGTTTCTTTCCTTGGTTGGTCGATTTGATGCCAATCTCAATCTGAAAGCTGGAAGAGTAACATCTGGCATGTGAGCAGACACATAATTAAAAAACACTTTCCACCTCTCCTATGTTCTCTTTGGTTAGGCAAACAGTAGCTAATGAACTTGCTGACGTCAAAGTTACAGTCCTTTGGGAAGGTGTGGTGTTCGCACACCCATTTCATAGATCAGGCAAACAGAGGACTAGGGAAAGAACCAGACACACTCCAAACAAATAGGTGGGGAAAAGCCTAACATTTTTTCCCATTGCCTCATCGTTACATTAGTACATGTTCACATAGATTACCTTTGAGATAATGTCATTATTCTAACACTTGATATCTACAGGTACATTTCAGAACTTTTCCTGAGGGACTAGATTATCTAGTCTAGATGAATGCTTTTTGCCCAGATTGTCCAAGACCTAGCTGATGTGATTCGATGTTCTCTTTCATGACAAGTATTTATCCATGAAAGGGAATTCAGATATGTATTTTTGCAAAGAAATCTAAAGATAGCAGTGGCACTAGAAAACTTATAGAAGCAGATAAGAAAAACCCTTCCCAGGGAAAAAGAAAGATGTTCACAAAACACCCAATGATCCATGAGGATGTACAGCGCAGTTTCCAAGATGTAGTGGTGATATAGCCTGTGACAAAGAATGGTATGACATCAGAGTACGAGCTGTTCTCTGATTTCTGTGTCAAGTGCAGTTCTGTATTTCTGTGTCAAGGAGGCCAAAGATGTATGTTTTCACCCATCTCTGGTGACTCTGAACCATTTGGCTTCAACCTCCTTGGGACTATAAAGTGAAACATGTTTCATTTATTCACTGAAACAAGTGTTTGTTGAGTATCTGCTATGTGCAACATGCTCCATTACAATCTGAGGATTCAAGAGAGAACAAGGGCAGACAGTGTCCGACCATATGTAGAGTTTATGGTCCAAGGGAAAAGACAGATATTATTATTCAAGCAGTCACAGGAATACTAAGTTTGCTAAAGATAGCCACACCTGATCTAATTAGGAGAGGGAGAGTAATCATTTTAGAGATGAAAAATCAAGACTCAAGAAAAATCTGAGCCACAAATCTAAAAAATCGAATTGACCAAGACTTGACCCAGATTTTTGGACTTTTGCTTCCAAGGCTGTGTCCAAATGTGGGGAAATTGGGTCCAATTTATATCAACTTAATTGACAGATGATACTAGGAATGTACCTACAAAACAAATGAAAGGGCTGCACTATTAATTTGTTATGTTAGGTCAGGATCCCAGGGCCTGCTCAGGGTAGCAGAGCATAGCTGAGATCAGTAGGTGGAGGGAACAGAACATGCCACTTAGCCTGACTGCAGATCAAAACTGGGTTTGTCCTTCTCACTTCCTTTCTGGGAAGGTAATTAAGTGGCGCCCATCTGCCACCCTCCAGGTGCTCAGAAAGAGATGGGTAAACAGAATGAAAATGTGGACTGGAAACTCCACCCAGACCTGCTTCTTCTGCCTTTGATTCTGTCTGCATAACCAAAGCCCCAAGTGAGACTCCTAATCTTAGACATAGCTTGATTGAATAAGGCATTTTATGGCGACCTACCAAGTAAAGTTGGCAAGGGAAGTAGCTCAGATCATAAGCCACCTAAGGCCTAGAATGCCCTTTCTCAATGCCTTCTCTCCCTAATCCAGCCCCTGGTCCGTCATTTAGGACACAGGCTAAGTATTTCTTGAGAGAGTTTCCTGACAATTCTATGGAGCCCACATTGATCTCTCTGAATTAATTTTCCTTACAATGAGTACAGGCAAGTCCTTTATTCTGAGTCTCCATTTATGAGTTGAGCCAAGGAAGCAAAAGCAGTTGTAATTTGGCAGTACTTACTGAAACGTGAATCGTTATATAAATATAAATCATTATATAAAATTAATCTTCACCTAATCACCCCATCTTGCCGATAGGAAACTGCTCACATCCCAAGCAAAAGCCCTTGGTGAACAGAATCTGGCTGGGCACTACTGGTTTATAATAGAAGAAAAAAAAGATCAACACTAATGGCAGGATCAACCTGTCAAAAGAGATTGATCAGAATGCCAAAGGATTAGGAAAGGCTCTTAGGAAAATTGATGGCAACTCACTTATTTTTTAAAAAGAGCCTCTGGTACATGCATTAGTTTCCTATGGCCGATGTAAAAAATCTTCATAAGTGAGGTTGCTTAAAACTATAGAAATATATTTTCCTACAGTTCTACAGGCAAAAATTCAAACTCAAGATGTCAGCAAGGCCACACTCCCTCCAGTGGTTCCAGGAGAGGATTCATTCTTTGCCTCTTCTAGTTTTGAGTAGCTGTTGCCATTTCTTGACTTGTGGTCCTGTCACTCATTGCCTCCTCCTCTCCTGGGTATCTCCTCAGTGTTTCTATGAGGAGTGCATGGGACTGCATTTAGAGTGCACTTGGGGGCAGCCCAGGTGGCTCAGTGGTTTAGGACACCTTCAGCCCAGGGCGTGATCCTGGGGACCCGGGATCGAGTCCCAAATCAGGCTCCCTGTATGGAGCCTGCTTCTCCCTCTGCCTGTGTCTCTGCCTCTCTCTCTCTCTCTCTCTCTCTCTCTCTCTCTCTCTCCTGTGTGTCTCTCATGAATAAATAAATAAAATCTTAAAAAAAAAAAATAGAGTGCACTTGGGTAATGCATGAAAAGCTCCCCTCTTAAGGTCCTTAACTTAATCACATCTTTTGTCATAAAAGGTAATAATAATCGCAGGTTCTAGAGATTAGGTCATAGAAATATATCTTGTCCACCATTCAACCTATTACAGTGATCATGCTGCAAAAATTGATCACACAGTAAAGAATACTTTTATTGTTCTAGCACAAAATCCTGTGAGAAAAGAAGTTTATTTTATTTTAAAGATTTTATTTATTTTGAGAGACAGAGAGAGGGCATGAACAGAGAGGAGGGGCAGTGGGAGAGGGAGAAGCAGACTCCCTGCTGAGCAGGGAACCTGATGTGGGACTAGAACCCAATGCAGGACTCAATCCCAGGACCCTGGGATCATGACCTGAACTGAAGGCAGACACTTAACGAACTGAGCTATCCAGGCACCTGAGGAAATAATTTTAAAAACAACACTTGAAGAGTTCATCTCTTCTTATTCGGAGATGATGATTGATACTGTTAGCTAAGTTTTACCAAAACTGAGATAAAATATGTCAGTGAATCTAAGAATGTGACAATAGGACTCTGAATTATTCTGCTGATAAGAAAAATTGTGAAAGAAAGGCATATACATAAGAAATTTTACCAGTAAAAAAAATTTTTTTAATTAAAAAGAAAAAAAAAAAAAAAGAAAGAAATTTTACCAGTATTGAGGCTCCTGGGTGACTCCATCAGTTAAGTAACTTTTGATCTCAACTCAGATCTTGATACTGGACTTGGAGCCCAGAAAGGAAAGAAAGAAAAGAAAGAAAGAAAGAAAGAAAGAAAGAAAGAAAGAAAGAAAGAAAGAAAGAAAGAAAGAAGAAAGAAAGAGAAAGAAAGAAAGAAGAGAAAGAAAGAAAGAAAGAAAGAAAGAAAGAAAGAAAGAAAGAAAGAAAGAAAGAAAGAAAGAAAGAAAGAAAGAAAGAAAGCAAGCTAACCAGTATTACTTTCCAGAGTATCCTCTTGCTCCCTCCCCAATGGTATTGTTCCTTCTTTCTTTTTTTTCTTTTTTTTTCTTTTTTTTTTTTAAGATTTTATTTATGTATTCATAGAGACATAGAGAGAGAGAGAAAGGCAGAGGGAGAAGCAGGCCCCATGCAAGGAACCCGATGCGGGACTTGATCCTGGGTCTCCAGGATCACACCCCGGGCTGCAGGCGGCGCTAAACCGCCGCACCACCAGGTTCTGCCCTGTTCCTTCTTTCATTCAAGGATTCATTCAAAATATCTATAGATGGGATCCCTGGGTGGCGCAGCGGTTTGGCGCCTGCCTTTGGCCCAGGGCGCGATCCTGGAGACCCGGGATCCAATCCCACATCAGGCTCCCGGTGCATGGAGCCTGCTTCTCCCTCTGCCTGTGTCTCTGCCTCTCTCTCTCTCTCTCTGTGACTATCATAAATAAATGAAAGTTAAAAAAAAAAATCTATTGAGCCCCAGCTATATGCTAGACACTGTTCTAGGTCCTGAATACACAGAGGTGAGCAAGAGAGACAAGATCTCTACCCTCATGAACTTATAGTCTACTGTCTAATAACCAGTAATTACACTATGATAACCGGTAACCACTGTTTTTCCCAGTACAGCATAATAAACAATTCAGGGAGTCCACGTTCCCATCATCTGCTGTAAATCTCCTTACAATATGCTATTAATCTTGTCCATGTTCAACGGTCTATAGTTGCAAAATTTACATAGGGAATTAGCTGAGTCATGTTTAGAGACCTTCAAAACCTAACTTACCTCTGTACCCAAATTTCTAACTAGTTCTTTAAGCCATGACAAGCAAATTGGGTTAATGCAAATAATAAAAGCTGATCAAGCAAAGCTATCTATTAATTATCAAAAGGAAATTCATGAAATAAAGCAAAAATAGAAGGTAAATATCTTGTCCCTAGAGAAGAGTATCATTTACCAATCATCAAGAAAACATGCATGAGGAACACATGAATAAGTATCGACCTGGAATTCTAGATCTGATAATATATTTTATATATATTTAAATTTATATATTATATATATATAATTTAAGAAAGAATGAAATGCATCCAGTCAACAAACATTTATTGGGAGCTCACTGTATACTATCCTGTTCTCGGCCTGAAGGATAAAGCAATGAAGTAGGCAATGTCCCTGCTCTTATGGGTCTTATATTCCAGGGGAAGACAAGAGCAATAAACAAATTATTGAATACATTTAAAATATGATGTCAGGTGTTAAGATAAAAAATAAAGTAAGGTAAAGGAATACGATTGTAAGTGCTATTTTATATAAAGAAATCAGAAAAGAAGGGTATATGACATATAAAGTATAAAATATGGGGCATGAGAAAATATCCAAAGAGAGAAATTTCCAAAGAGAGATGCAGACAATAAACCATGGTTGACCTTTCAAGAAGCAGGACAAGGACACTGAGGACAGAGGGCAATGGGTGGGGAGGAAGCGGCAGGAAGTCAAATTTTGTCATCTTTTAGGCTGTGGTAGGGATTCCATTTGAAGGCCACCATCAACCAGGAGCTGCATCTTTCAGGCCCTGGGTTCCCTTGCATTCCTTTTCCAATTCCTTCAAAAGATACTGTTTGGACATTCAATCTGAGAGTAGGAGAACAGATGTTAAAAACATAGGTCATAGTCTACCATTAATGGAGTTAATTATAGGAGCGCCACTGGAGAATTTGGTTTTAAAGTATGGATTATTATCCTCCCCCACCTTCTTAGCTCCGAATGCCTGTACTTGTAGGCCGTGGAACAGAGAATGCCATCAGCCTTGATGAGCTTTCCTTCTGTTCAGAGGGTTCTGACTTCTCAGTATCTCATTCGTAGGTACATCCTCATAATTTATTTGGGGACATTTTAATTAGATTAACCTTTAGATGACAATCACTTGATGTATAACATATCTGATTGAAAAATAATAAAAATTTTTTAAATTTTTTTAAAAAGAAAAATAATAAAATTAAGTTTCAGAGAAGCTGGTCACCATGTTCCAGTGCCACCCAACAGGACTGTGGAAGCGGTCTTGCTACATAGTACTCTGCTTCCCATTCCAGCAGTGCTAGACGGTTTCTAAGACACCGCCGTGAACTATGGTTGGATCCAAGAATGCATCACTCAAGGAGAGGCTGACAATTGTAATTACTTTAGGAAATGCTAATAAAATACTACCAACTAGAAAATTCGCTTAAAAGATTTGAGAAAAATACCTTAGGGGAATCTTTTTTTTTTCTGTAAGTGACTTTCCATTCTATCAGACTCAGTAACTCTCCTTTATAATAAATATTTTATAATGTCCCTTTCACTACTCTGAAATAAAATCACAGGTGATCTAACCTCCTTGTTTGTAAAATGGTGTTATGTTCTCAACTCAGATAATGACAAATAGGCTCTTCACCTACATCAAGGTCCTAGGGAACATATGCAATTTGGGTAGGATTTTGAAAAGTTTTATAGAATATGGGTAAGTTCTTCTTTTTTTTTTTTTTTTAAAGATTTTGTTTATTTATTCATGAGAGACACAGAGAAAGAGAGAGAGAGAGAGAAACAGGCTGTGGGAGAAGCAGGCTCCATGCAGGGAGCCCGACATGGGACTCGATCCCGGGTCTCCAGGATCATAGCCTGGGCCGAAGGCGGCACTAAACCACTGAGCCACCCAGGGATCCCAGGGTCAATCCTTCTTTATGCAGGAGTGTCCCACACATGGCAAGGCAACGAGCATTCCAAACCCTTGCCCACTGTACCAATAGTACCCCCAATCATTGTAACTCTAAATTTTCAAAACTGCCCCCCTAGGTGACATTACATTTCACATCAAAGTTGTTTCCTTTTGAAAATTAGCATATTTGATCTATGTAAGAAAGCTGGAACATTTACCTTTAACCACTTATAAGGGGTTAAAGGTGGCTCACCTAAAGACACGTCAATGTTTTATCCTCCAGAACCTCTGAATGTGAGCTTATTTGGAGAGGTGTTAAGATGGCAGAGGAGTAGGGGACCTTAATTTCTTCTGATCTCTGGGATTCAGCTAGATAGTTAGCGAATCACTCTGAACATCTGAAATTAACCAGAGATCTGAGAAAAGAATTCTATTCTACAGATAGTAAAGCAACTACTTTTTACACACTATTTTCTTATTTTGTCAATTATTTTTTTAAGTATTTTAAAATTTTTATTTTTATATTTATTTTATACATATATTTCATTTTTGGTTTCCTTTCATTGTATTCTTTTCTCTTTCTGTATATATATATATATATATATATACAAGTTTTTCTTTCTTATTTTGAGATCTAGTTTCTTCTAGAACAAACAGACCAAAATATACCCAGGATCTAGTTTATTGTTGTGTTCTGTTCTACTTCTGGTATCCTTCTCTCTCTCTCTCTCTCTCTCTCTCTGTTTCTGTTATCTTCTGATTTGTTTAGTGTGTATTTTTCTGGTGTTATTGTGGGTTTATTTGGAAAAAGGGTCTTTGCAGATGCAATTAAGTTAAAGAATTTGAGCTGAAATCATTCTGGGTCATAAGAGTGGGGCCCTAAATCCAATGACGAGTGTCCTTATAAGAGACAGAAGAGAAGACACAAATGAGAAGAGAAAGGTCGTGTAACAATAGGCAGAGATTGGGGTTATGTTGCCCCAAGACAAGAAATCCTCAGAGCCACCAGAAGCCCAGAAGTGGCAAAGAAGGATTCAGCCTTAGAGCTTTTAGAGGAGACAGCCTGCTGACACCTTGATTTCGGACTTCTGGACTCCAGAACCATGAAGACCCACAAAGAGCCCTCATCTCCCAGCTGTCTTTGATACCAGCCTTCTGCTGAAAAGAGCTGCTTCAACCCAACTCATATCATTTCTACAGTCCACACCCAAGGACAGATTGGCATAGGCTATAAACTCTGGCTCCCTTGCTCCAGCTTGGGACAACTCTGAAGAGCCATCTTAATTTTGGAGTCTCCTGTGGAATTGACTCTGGCCTTTCTTGAATCTGAATCATACTCTGACAACTTTTCCCTCTGCTTAATCCTCCTTTCTTCCATTCCCTCAACAACATTCCCCAGGGTCAATCCTTCGTTATGCAGGAGTGTCCCTGCATAAAGCACTCCCTAAGTGGGGGAGGGAAAAAAAAGAGCACACAGACATATAGATACAAAACAGTACAGCATCTTCTCCAGATCTGCATTTCGGAGAATGCCAACTGCAACACAGAAATAAAAGTCTTTTCATACACAAAAATTAGTATGTATTACTAGAATTAAAAGTATATCAAATGAACCAATTTCTCAAGTTCCTTTTTTGCTGCAACAGTAATGGATTTTATCTGTTTTTAAGATTTTTATTTATTTATTCATGAGAGACGTAGAGAGAAGCAGAGACACAGGCAGAGGGAGAAGCAGGCTCTTCACGGGGAACCCAATGCAGGACTCGATCCTGGAACCCTGGGATCACGACCTGAGCCAAAGACAGATGCTCAACCCCTGAGCTACCCAAGCATCCCAAGAATAATGGATTTTAGACCGAGGTCTTCCTATTGCAACAGTGAAACAATCATGATCCTGAACAAATAAACTTAGGTTTACTGAACACACATTTACAATATATTAGACACTGTAGTGATTTTCATTGAAGATTGGACCATCTTTACAAGGAAACTTGGAAATTTATAACAGCATTTTTGTGGTCACCATGATTTACAGATGCTACTAATATCTAATGTTGAAATTCAGGTATGCTAAATGTCCAGAAATAATCAGAAGAGTCCCAACAGTGGATGAATCTTCTTTACTGAAGAAGACATAAAAAGATATAAGATACAGTCTTTTTTTTTCTAAGATTTATTTCTTTATTTGCTAGAGAGGGAGAGAGAGTGAGCATGTGCAGGGGGGACAAGCAGACTCCCCACTAAGCAGGGAGCGCAGTGTGGGGCTGGATTCCAGGATCCTGAGATCATGCCCTGAGCCGAAGGCAGATGCTTAACTAACAAAGACACCCAGACACCCCAGATAGTCTTTTCTTTTTCTTTTTTTTTTCAGATAGTCTTTTCTATCTTCTCTCATGGAACCTATTTTTTCATCATGGAAAAAGGAAAAAATACAAAATGTAGTTAAGTATACCAATAGTATGTATATTATGTGATGGTTAATTTTATAGTCAATTTGACTAGATCACATGGAGACCAGATATTTGGATAAAAATTCTTTCTGGGTATGTCTGTGAGGGAATCTCCAGATCAAATCAGTATCTGAATCGGTGGACTCCATAAGTTGGTCCCCTCCCCAGTGTGGGCGGGCGTCACACAATCTACTGAGAACCAAAACGGAACAAAAAGGCAGAGGAGGGAAGAATCTGGCTTTTGCTGCCTGATTGCTTGAGCTGCAACATCAGTCTTCTTCTGCCCTTGGCTCCTCTGCTTTTCAGGCCTTGGAACTCAAACGGAGTTTCACCACTGGCTTTCCTGGGTCTCCAGCTTGCAGACTGCAGATTGTGGAACCTCTCGGCCAATTTCCTTATAATAAATCTCTTCCTATATCTATCTGATTGGTTCTGTCTCTCTAGAGAATCCTCACTCATTTATATTAATAGCCAAACGGTTTATGTAGATGGTAAATACAAAAATGATTTGAAGGTTGAAAATATTAACAATGGGTTGGGGGCACAGGAAGAGCTATGATATTTTAGAAATTGACAGAAGAGTGAATTTTTAGGGATTTTTCTCAGTGAGAACTTTGTGGCTCAAAAGTTGTGTCTCATAATTTTGCGACAAATTATATATGACTCTGTTTGTAATTGGGGAAGCCTAGGCTTTAGCTCAGGGCTGATTCCAAAACCCATCCACGCCTTCTCTACTCCACTCTCCTGCCTTTATTTAAGATATTTTAGTCTTTAAAACTCCCACATTGACTAAACAGTGAGCCTGTCCCCACTCCAAGTTGAGAAGTAATTGTTCTTCCCATTCATTTCTGTTGGCCGTTGTAGAGGATGCCAGAGGCCAGCGCTCCCTAGAATGCACTGGCAGGAAGTGTCCAGCTGTCAGCTTGGCTGCTTGCCAGGTCCTGCCTCCATGATCTCTGTAGGTATCTCCTGTCCCCATAGATATCATGGTGCTGGAGGGATGGCTACTTGGGCCTGTTCTTCCTCACAGCTAGAAATCAAAGTCATTATGGCTATTCTAGACTCCAACTTCCCACACTTCTATCCACCTGAATTTAAGAAAAAGAAGTTGCTAGAATAACAGGAAGAGCAAAGATGCCTGAGAGTGGGAGTATAGCATACCATTATGCCATATTTTTAGGTTGTTAACCTAATGCGAGAAAGGTTACTTCCTCCCATGCTATGTTGCTTACTGAAGGTCTCTAAACACCAGGAAAACAGTCATGGGTTTGGTTAAGCTCCTGGAGAAACAGGAATCTTTTTGCCATGGACGTGGTTTGCTCGAGTTGGAAATTTGGGCCTAAATAAAATAAAAACAGAACTACATCTAAAAATAGCTAACTCCATCAAGTATTACTAAACTATACTAAGTCTGTCAACAAGGGATTAAGAATAGAAACAAATATTTTGTCTTGTCTTCACTCATTCTTACTAAATTCTTATGATCCTAAATCATTTTGCTTTGGCTAGCTTTCCTCCTTAGGTTCCAAAGAAAAATAGTTAACCCTTTGTTCTCACTCATTTGAGTTGATTCTCAGAATATTCCTCAGTTCATTATCAGCTCTGTGGAATTCTGGGGAGTAGAAACACAGATTCTCCTGAGCCTTCACAACGAGCTAGCCCTCAGTTTCTCCCTCCCTTCCTGGCAGTAGATTTGCTGGGATAAAGACATTGCCTCTCCTCTGTGACTCTCTTTTAGCCCTTTTTAAATTTTCCTTTACGTGACAGAAGCTAAAAAGCTAACAGACACGTAGTGCACAGAACACAGAGGCACAAGGGGTGCCTGGGTGGCTCATAGGCTGAGGGTTTGCCTTTGGCTCAGGTCTGATCCTGGGGCCCTGGGATTGAGTCCCACATCAGGCTCCCTGCAGGGAACCTGATTCTCCCTCTGTGTCTCTGCCTCTCTGTCTACGTCTCTCATGAATAAATAAATAAAATCTTTAAAAAAAATAAAAAATGAGAACACAAAGGGACAAAAAATAAAAAATGAGAACACAAAGGGACAAAAGGAAAATACTAGGTTATTTTCCTTTCCATGGGTTTCCTGACAGTGTGCACCTTGGAAAGAATCAAATGACTTCTCTTGTCTTAAATTTTTAGATGCCATTAAGGGTTTATTGGTCATGAGGATACCTGGGTGGCTCAGTCGGTTAAGTGTCTGACTCTTGATCTCAGCTTAGGTCTCGATCTCAGAGTCCTAAGTTCAAGCCCCTCATTGGGCTCCACGGAGCCTACTTTAAAAAAAAAAAAAAAAGTTCCACACAAATGTCATTCATAGCAAATCACTCTGTTACTCCAGAAACTATAAGCAATGCCTCATCATGAACTGGCCAACTTCTACTACAGCGTAGGCCATTCCTTAACTCCTCCTCCACAGTTCTCTCTACCGCTTCTGCCCTGGAGCGATAGGCTTACTTTCCTCCTGTTATCTGCAGAATAGTGCTTTATTCAGATCCTGGAGGTTCACCTTCTTTCAGTGGCTTTAATCAAGCATTTTCTCAACAGTGGCAGATCTCACCCTATAAAGAAACCTGTATCAGCTATTATAAATCTGCTATAAAAATAAAGATCCTCCAGCTCACTGTAAAAAGTAAAAAGGTTCCATGATGGGAGTGTCTGGATATCTCTGTGTGAAGTAGAACCATAAGGCTCCTTTTCATAAGACTGGATTGCACAAATGTAGGGTGTGTCTGTAGATCCCAACTTCACATTAAAATATATATATAATAATATATATAAATACACATAATAAATTTATAATACATGAAATAAAGATATAAAATAGGTGATGCTGGGAACAATAGACCAAAATCTATGAAGAAGCCCCAGCTCTCCTTGGCTAGATGTGTGATGACAGCAGGAAATCTGATGATGTGCCTTGGCTTTTTTTGTGTTGCCCATGCAGATCAGATGCACCATGAGGTAGTTAACTGCCAGTCTTGAGCAGTCGAAGCTGGAATGGAAATTTCACAGTGGGAAACAAATACTGAAGAGAAGCTAGAGCCTCAGTCTGGAAACTATTGTTTTACAGTCCAGAAGGTCCGGGGACTTTTACACCTCCTTCCACTCTTGCTGTGCAGGCAGGAACCACCCTGAGCTCAGAGGCAGGAAGAGTACTTGGTCATGATTTTGTTGTGCATCCTTCATTCTCTATTTACTACACTCGTGCATCTGTGAACCGGACACTCATAAATGAACTGAAGATATTGTCCTGCCACTTACTATTTTCATTCAGCACTCTGCTCTTGAGCTCGACCAATGATGACCTAAAGAGTTCCATCCCATTTTTGTAATGGAGCTATACAGTTCCGTCATGTAAATACACCACTGTTTTTTATCCACCTCCTTATCAGTGGTCACTATGGTTAGTTGCAGTTGTTTACTGTTTTACTATTTTTACTGTTTTTGTTTTAAGGAGGACTAAAATGAGCATCTTTGAATGTTTTTCTCTGCGCACACGTGTGAGAGTTTCTCCGGAAGCATATATTTTTTCCCAGGAACTCTCAGTTGGCTTCCAAGATGTTTGTAGTTTATGTTCTTACACTCAATCCCTGAGAACTCGAGAGAAAACTGTAAAACTTATGTTAGATTTTCTAAAGAGACTCTTCAAGTAATACTAAGTTGCAGACCCCCAGACCCTTTGAAGGTTGAATATGAGGCTTAAGTTAGCCCCAGAGACTTCTAGGTTTGCCATATGAAGCTAGGAATGAATACAGCCATTAAAATTAGATTTCCAAACACTATTTGAAGTATAGAAAATGGTAATAACATGTTTAGCTAAAAAAATGACGCAAACCTGTCTTACATTGTGTCCCAATTTTGTGAATGCTTATGTATCTGGAAAATGGTAAAAGAACTAATGACAGTGATAACAATAATAGTCTTTCTTTCTGGGTGATTGCTTTTTCTTCTCCATTATTCAACCTCAGCTGGGAACATGTGCATCAGGTGACTCAAAGTTTTCATCCTCTCTGTGTGTCTGCAAATGACCACACAAGCTCTGCGAATACTGATTTGGGGGTTACAAATAAACTTTAGCAAATGAGCAAATTGGCAAACACAGAATCCATGAATAATGAAGATGAACTGTATGTACTTATGCAAATCAGTGACACAAATTATAAATGGCAACAGTATCTAAACAAGACCCTATTATTAAAACCCAATTATTTGGGGGATCCATTCAAGTGACGGGCATCAACTGTCTTCCGTCCTGGTGGGACCTGTTCTCTTGGTGGCACTTAACTGATCATGGCACTTGGAGACCCCATACAGTTGGCATGTACTGGTTTTGCACCTCTGTCTAGAATACCCCAAGTCTTGTGGGTCTCTCCTTTCTCTCTCTTTCTTTTTTAAAGATTTTATTTATTTATTCATGAGAGACACACAGAGAGAGTCAGAGACATAGAGGCAGAAGCAGGCTCCATGCAGGGAGCCTGATGAGAACTCAATCCCAGGACCCTGGGATCATGATCTGATGATCTGAAGACAGATGCTCAACGATTGAGCCACCCAGGCATCCCATCTCTTTTCTCTTTCAACATAAAATACAACCAGGATATTTTGTTTTCAGGAACCTTTTCCTACTTAGAGAAACCAAGGCTGTATAGGTTGGTTTTTGCATTGGTTATTAAAATTCTACTTGACTTATTTTTTGTTGCAAACAATCTCTGAGTTTTATTTTTTAAAGATTTTATTTATTTATTTATTTGACAGAGAGAGAGTACAAGCAGGGGGAACAGCAGAGGCAGAGGGAGAAGCAGGCTCTCTGCTGAGCAGGGAGCCTGATGTGGGGCTTAATCCCGGAACCCTAAGGTCATGACCTGAGCCAAAAGCAGATGCTTCACCGACTGAGCCACCCAAACGCCTCCAACCTCCGAATTTTAAAGTGCAGAAAGGATCCTGTGTGTACACTTTGAATCGGTTTAACTCATCCTTGTATAAGGGAGAGTAAATTTTAAGAGAAGCATTTTTTAAAATGAAACATTGAAGAAAGGGGTTAGCAAACCAAAATCAAAAGGCTTTAAGCTTAAAAGCTTTAGGACCTCCTATCTACTATTTGCAGGTGTAGCCCTCAAAGATAGATACCTCAACCACTCTGCCAAGAATGTGAGCTAGGAGACATGATTTGGAAAAACCAATCATCGTCTCACAGCTGACCTCTGTGTATCTGCCATACTAATAACAAAACCTCAAAAACTGTATTTTCTGAAATTTTAAAAAATTACAAAGTGCTTGATGAAAATTATCTTTTAAAGCCAGCCTAATTTTTAATTATTTTAATCATATCCTAGATGGGTAGCTCTTTCTTTTTTTCTCTAATGACTATTCCCAAGTTCTAAATCATTCCAAGATAAAATTGCAGGATAATACACTGGCTCCAAGAACCTTGTGGAAAGTCTCCTAGAAACTCGTTGATATGGAAAGGATGAATATTGAACGCGATGAAAGCAATCACTTTGGTGGAGTCCCAGAAGATTTAAATGCATAAACATAAGCCTTGTGATGTTTGGGAACTACAATAGCCAATATAAATAAGTCATCTGCAAAACTGTAACCTGAGGGAAAAAATACAAAAAGATATACGAAAATGAAAGAAATTACTTTTGCCAATGTGTTTCTCGGATAATGGGAGAGAAGATGAGGAAATAAATAATAGATTGGGTGTTTTTAAGAAGGCTTAGTAACAATTTAGTACATCGTTTTAAATTTCTGAAATTTTTATCACAGAGAATTAGAGCTTATACAATCCATGTTGGTGATTTACCTGCCATCTGAATTAACACACACACACACAAGCATACACACATGCATTTCTCAAGCCAGGTCTTTTTAAAATGTCTTAAGAAGAATTTGTAAATGAAAAAACATGAATTATTGGCTTACTTTCTTCAAGCAATGAAAACCATGCAAAATGCTTGACTTTTTGGTGCGGACATATTTCTTTTTTTAAGTTATTTATTTATTTATTTATTTATTTATTTATTTATTTATTTCAGAGAGAGAGCATAAGCAGGGGAGCAGGAAAGGGAGAAGCAGACTCCCCATGGAGCAGGGAACCCGATGTGGGACTTGATCCCAGGGCCCTTGGGAACATGACCTGAGCCTAAGGCAGACGTTCAACAGACTGAGCCACTGAGGCACCCTGGTGCAGACATATTTCTGAGGTGAGGGTGTCAGGCCCTCATCCTTAGATTCAATGGCATCAGTGCAGTTCTCTCTACAAAATCTCAAATGGGACATGGGCAATAGAATTAAAGAAACGAACTGCCTTTGACAGCAACATCTGAAACTGAAAAACACAATGACAATCTCACTTTTAAATAGATACAAGGGATCCTGGGTGGCTCAGTCTGTTAAGCATCAGACTCTTGATTTTGGCTCAGGTCATAATCTTGGGTTCCTGGCATCAAGCCCCATGTCAGGCTCTGCACTGAGCACTGTGTCTGTTTGTCCCTCTCCCTCTCTGCTCCTGTCTGCTTTCCCCTCTTTCTCTTTCTATTGATAAATAAATAAATAGCTCCTTTTATAAAAAATAAATAGATAATACCTATCATTTAAAAGTGGGACCACGGCCATGTTTTTCAGTTTGAGAGAGAAATAGTAAGGTAGGAATGTGAATGTAGGAAAATGAGTATCCAAAGAACCTAAGACCATGGGAACTTTATTGCTAAAAGAACACAGGTCAAATGAGGACCAACAACTATAATGTAGAGTTTCAGGGTCAGACCTTATTTATAAAAGATGTAATCCTGAAGAATCAATGCAAAGGAACCAGAGCTGAAGGGTCAGAAGTGTCAGACAATGTCTGGGATGTTCCACAGTCAAATTGCTCTCCTTCCCCTGTTATTCCCTTAGCTCTGAAAGTTGGTTTTATTAACCCAGTTTCAGTCCAATTACCTTTTTAATTCTTCAAATTTACTCTTGGCTAAGGTACTGAAAAGCTTTAATTTCTTTCTAAAATTACCCCTTTTTTAAAAAGTGTCTTTAAAAGCTCAATGTCTTTAGGAGATCTGTGTGAACATCAAAATGTCTCTCTGTTTTGCAAATCTGCTAACGAGTCTTGGGAAATAGCCCTAAGTTTATAACTATCAACGTGACCAGCGTAAGCAAGGCACAAGTGCTTGGCCGAGTGCTCCTAATGACATGACAGGCCACTGGACAGCAAGTCAGCATATACCTTGAAATGCTGATCATACTTTACATCTGGAAAGTATGCTTAGTGTCTACTTTTATGGATCAATTTTAAATTACAATGCAGGCTCATTTTAACAAATAAAAGCCTATAAAAGTATGCTATAAAAGTATAGCAAAGTTAATAATCTCTCTCTTCATCACCTCCATTTCAAGCCCCGTCCCCAACCAACACACCCCACTCCCACTTTCACACATTGAATGCCAATCAATCCAAGTGCTCTTGAGCACGTGCAAGTATCAGATAGAAAGGAAGCAATTATAAGAGTCCCCTCTTCCCTTCCGTGGACAGATAAAGTCGGGCTGAGTGCAACTAGGCACGCCAGGGGGCTGTGCTCCAGAAGAGGGATTCCACTCTTTGTAATTCTTCCTTTTTTATGGGGCAAATATTGAGATGTGCTTGCAAATAAGGAAAAATAGGCTTGAGCTTGGGGACCCAAAGTGTGAGTGTGGGTGCCAGTTCCATCACAAGATTCTAGGACCATTATTTGCTACCAACTGATAGTCTTTTGAGAAATTGAGTTGGAGTGCAGATCCACCACCCTATCCCTGGAGGAAGAGCAAGCCCTCGCCCAGCCAGCGTATTGCCAGTAATGAAAAGAGAGGCTCAGGGGCCAAAGAGCCAAGCATTCTGTGAAAAGCTTTCTTTGTGTTTATTCCATGTATGTGTATCTGTATCTTAATGTAGATCTAGACATATATATATGTGTGTGTGTGTATATATACATATATACATATATATATATACATCCTCCGTATATCCATATAGTATATGTTTGTGAAACTCATAATACAAATAGAAAGTTTGTTTTTTACATTATCAAAAACAAATAAGGAAATGAGATCATACGTGAAACATTATTTTGCAACTTGGTTTTGCACTCAATGTCTGTATCATGACTTTTCCTGATGGAAGTTGAAGAAAATAAGAATCAGAGAGGTAAAATGAGTACTTTATAACTGGGACACATTTAATGACTGAGAAGGACTGAAATCTTTATGCCTGCGTCCACTACATCGCCTGACCTGGACTCTACCCTCACAGCAGGGCAGACCTTGCCCGAGATGGGTTTGGTAGACATGAGACTCTTTCCCGTGCAAAGCTCCATAACTTCTGTGGCCCTGCAGAAGTGCAGTTTCATTCCAGATCCTGCAGAGCTGAAGCATCTGACAAGGCAAGCCGTCCTTTTTGTTCTTATTTAGCAAAAGGAAGACAAGTGCCGGGGAGGGTCCCTACACCTAAAGGTATCAGATGCTCCAGAGGCAAATTAAGTAAGTGGTACTGAAGAATTGACTCTAACAATTCTGTCCTCTCTAATCCTGGTCACAAAAGTGTGTGTGTATCTAATACCTATACCTATTTATCATAGTGGAAGATGACAGCTTTGTTTCATGAACCTCAAAGGTGATAATACAATGAATTTGCCTATTCTTAGCACAGTGCTATTTCTCAGTTTACTGGAGTGTTTTCTCAGTGTCTTTATCTTATTCTGTATAATTTACACCAAAAAAATTACAGGACAATTGTCAGATAGTACATTATATTTCTCAGGATTGTTTAAGAATAGAGGCTGTGTATGCCCATAATGAACTCCAGGTACCTATCATTAAATGGATAATGATATTAACATGTATACAAGATCTTCTAAATGAACTGTGAATTATTATATTGCAACCAGTGAAAACAATGTTCTATCAAGAACTAATCTCCTTGCTTCTACTTTCATATCTTTTCAATATATTCTCAACATAGTAGCTGGAATGATGCTGTTAAAACAGAAGACAAACCCACCCATTGACTCTCAACTATGCTATAATGGTGGCAACGGTTAGTGCTTTGGAGAAAACCAACACAGGGAGAGGCACCATTCCAGATAGAGTAGTCAGAGAGAAGGCCTCACAATAGGCATCATTGGGACAGTCTGAACCAAGTAAGGGAGTGAGATGTGGCAAGAAAAGAGGCTAAAGGAAAGACAAGATTTGAGTCCATTGCAGACAAACACCACAATCCCAATGCCCTACTTAGAGAAATGTATTTCTCTATACATGGGCACTAGGTACTTTCCTTTCCTACACAGTTAGCCACACAATTGTATCCTTCATATTCACTCACCAAAAATGGTATTAAATAAAAAATTCAGGACAGTCCAGGTGGCTCAGCGGTTTAGCGCCACCATCAGCCCAGGGTGTGATCCTGGAGACCCTGGATTGAGTCCCACGTCAGGCTCCCTGCATGGAGCCTGCTTCTCCCTCTACCTTTGTCTGTACCTCTCTCTGTGTGTGTCTTTCCTGAATAAATAAATAAAACCTTAAAAAATAAAAAATAAATGAAAAATTCCTATATAACTGATGCCACCAACTCCCAACATTCTTTCAATGACCTAAGAGTCCTCCCTCTCTGTCCTGCCTCCATCCTTCTCACCCCCTTGCCCAATTTCCTTTCTGACCCTAGTTCCTCCTACCTTCCCCTTCCTCACTCAACTCATCCTTTCTGGCCTCCTGAGTGTTCTTGGAACCTTCTAGATTCAGGATCTTTGCACCGTATTGTCACTGGCCCAGAATGCTCTTCACCCACCTGGTTTTTCATGACTTGCTCCCTTGCCTCTTTCTGGTCTTGACTCTTAATGTTGCCATCTCAGGAGTCTTTCCCCAGCTAACCTTTCTAAAATTGCAGCTCTCCTCACCACACACATTCAATTCGTATCTCTCCCCACTGCCTTATTTTTCTCCTTATGGCTTCACATCCTCCATCTAGCATACTACAGTCTATAATGGTATTATCTAATTCTCTTATTTCTCCATGAGGTCAGGGATTTCTTGGGGTTTGGGGGGGAGTGGGTTTGTTTTTAGTTCTTTAATTTTTTTTCTCACTGCTTTGTCATCAGCACCTAGGACAGTACCAAGCAATGTGTAAGGCACTCAGTAAATACTGGTTGGTTGAATGAATGAATGAATGAATGGCAACTGTACTCAACAAAATGATCAGCTTTTTGACACTACTTAGCATTTCAGTGAGTTACATCAGAGTCATGGAGACTGGAAGCCAGTTCTTCCAATCAAAAGCACCACAGGTGACAGAAGAGTTAACCCAGCTTTTGTTTAGGACAAGGTCAAATGCACTGTGAATATCCCGTATCAGGGATTGCCAGGATCCAGGAAGGTTACAACGTTGGGACATTAAGCCAGCCAAATATTCTAAACGGAGCAAAGCTACAAATAGACAAAGCTCTTATACTGAGTAGTTCTAGCTGTGGGGATGTGAAACTCACTAGGGAGAAAGGCCTCCAGTCTCTCAGTAGAGACTTGCTGGAGGGCAGGCTGGACACTGTTATGTTGGCTTCCAACAGAGCTGTTCTTCAAGCCTTCCATCTAAGAAGGAAAGACAAGATTTAAGTCCATAGCAGACCAGCACCACAATCCCAATGCCCTACTTAGAGAAATGTATTTCTCTATACATGGGCACTAGGTACTTTCCTTTCCTACACAGTTAGCCACACAATTGTATCCTTCATATCCACTCACCAAAAATGGTATTAAATGAAAAATTCCAGGTAGCCGGAACTTCTAAGAACTTCCTTTGTAGTGGGTTCACATCTGGCCTGTTTCCTCTCCTCCGTGCTTTACAACCAGAATCCTCTCCACTCTGCTCCCCTTAAGGAACTTGTTGCTGTCCTCCAGTCGAAGGGTAGATAAGACCTGTTTGTCTTTATTGCAATGTGTGCAGGGCAGGCCCTGGTAATCCTATGGCTTTCTCACAACCAGATAGAAAATTGGCCCCATCCAGCCACTAAGAAAATTCTTTGATAATCTTCAGCCCATTGTTACCATCCTGTGGCATATCTAACACTCTCTGGTTCAATAAATGTAGGTTCATGAGTTGCTGATCTATTATTTATGTTTCTGGTCAGTGTAGAACACTTATTCCAGAGTTCTCTGCAAGACTATGGGCATTATACCTTGTTGGTAATTAGATTCTGCTCTAGGGATCTGTGGATAAAAGTGAGCCTGTCTCAAATGTCATGTTTCAGAATCCTAAGTATAAAAATCCATAACTGGCTGTCTCCTTAAGAACAAAGAGAATGATGGCTTGTCTGCTCCAAGAAGGATATGCAAGCGGAACACAAACAAAGAATTGTTGCAGTAGGAAAATGAGATTTTAAAATGACCTGAGGAAACCTGATAGTAGGGTGCACTGGGGTGCACCAAGCTGGGAGCATGGCTAATCAAGCTCATGCAAATACTCTCAGGAAAGCACTCTACAACTCCTGTCGGCTCCCTCAGGATGCTGGAGAAGTTTGAAGATAATCACCTGTGACACTCAGCCTTTCCTTGAGACACAATTTTAAAACAACTGACCTTATTTCTGAGCTGAATGGATGCCAAAATTGAATTTCTGCTCAGCTGGAACCAAATTCATTCCTAGCCATCTCTCAAGTGAGTTGGCAATAGTTGCTTTGAATTCTTTGTCCCACTTATGCAGAATTAATTTGGAGTCATTTTGGTCTTTCCCCTTTGGACTGGGGAGTGTCGAGGAAGCCCCGGGGTTCAGGCAGGTCTCATGTTAACCTCTCTCTGTATCTGCTTGGCTTTCAGTTTCCTTTGAAGTCTTGCTCTCTGAATATGGAGAATAAGGTCTCACTAGCGTTCACCTCAGTTCCACCGAGTATGTGCTGAGTAAACACACCATAGGTCGGGTAGGGCACTCTGTGCCACTCGAGAGCAGTGGGGCTGGGGTTTACGGAGAGTGTGATGCAGGAAATAATCCAAGCTCTGGAGTCAGAATGGCTTCTAATTCTAGCTCCAATACAGACCAGTGGGGTTGAGGCGGAGCCTGGCTGGCTCAGTCAGTGGAGCCCGTGACTCTTGATCTCAGGGTCGTGAGTTCAAGTCCCATATTGGATGTGGAGATTACTTTAAAAAATAATAATAAAATTTAAAACAACAATAACTCTCTTCAAAAATATATATGCACCATGATCCCCCATCATCTATCATCCAAGCCTCAGTGCTCACATAATTAGAAAATGCAGGATGTTTTTATTCCCTCATGGTGAGCATGCCTAATTTAAATTCCATTGCATTCCAGTCCAATCACATGAGATCAACATATAAATTAAAAGCGGTTTGAATCTCTGAGATGAGATGTAATTTTTGACTTTTCTAGTTGAAGGAACACAACAGTATCATTGCCACTCTACTGAATAGCCAAAAAAAAAAAAAAAAAAAAAAAGCTTCCCCCCTCTACAGGTACATACTCCCATGGTCTGGAAAACAAAAAGACAGGGAAAATCATGCCTATAGTTTGACAGAGGAGTAGCCTGATTTATTAACCAAATTGCTCCCAGGGGCGCCCAGGTGGCTCAGATGGTTAAGTTCTGCCTTCAGCTCGGGTGGTGATCCCAGGGTCCTGGGATGGAGCCTCACATCAAGCTCCACATGAGGACTCCCTGCTCCGTGGGGGGCTTACTTCTCCCTCCCCCTCTGCCTGATGCTCCTCCTGCTTGTGCTCTCTCTCTTTCTCTGTTTCTGTCAAATAAATAAAATCTTTAAAAAAAATTAAAATAGGGCAGCCCAGGTGGCTCAGCGGTTTAGCACCTGCCTTCAGCCCAGGGCATGATCCTGGAGACCTGGGATCGAGTCCCATGTCGGGCTCCTTGCATAGAGCCTGCTTCTCCCTCTGCCTGTGTCTCTGCCTCTCTCTCTCTCTCTGTGTCATTCAGGAATAAATAAATAAAATCTTTAAAAAAAATTAAAATAAAATTGCTCCTAGTAGGTACATGTAATAGTCATACATGTATGTAATAATGTATATGTATGTATATGTAAGAGCAATCTGCACATGTAATGATGTATATATGTATGTACCTATGTGTAATCATATATTAATGTAGCAACTATAGTCAATGGGCAGTCTATTTAACCTCTACAGTAAACCTTTTGCCCACATGAAGTCCCTTAGGGTCAGTGACCCTCTAAATATAAACACAGTATATGCAAAACCCCACTCAGTGCTCCAGGAAACAGGTGACATATGAGTGAAGCAGGTATTTAAGGAATCGGCTATCCTCCATAAGTGAGCATTTCTGGTTTTCTGACTTGAAGATGTAGATATTTTCAACCTTCTCATTCTAAGCTGCCTTCTGCTTGGTCTTTCATGGTGGGGCACGCACCCTGTGAATAGGGCCTGTCTCAGCCAAGAAAAACAGCCTTGGCAGGCCACTTCCTCATATCTCACCTGGGGCAAGCCAGTTTGCCTATCTTTGGCTGACATCCACACATTGAAATGTAAACAAATGATCAGTTTACTCAAGCTCTTAAAATGTCTATTAAAAACTATTTCTTTCTTAATTACACCAGTCTCTCTTTTAAAACCAGTTTCTGGTCAATAAAATGCTTGAATCAAATGATTGTGCAATCAAATTCTTTCCATTTTCCTCTAACACAGCTTGATGATTTTAATTAATGATCACTTTTAACCCTTTCATGTATTTTTTTTTTCTCCAAAAGCATTTATTATGCCAGTATTTCAATTAGAAATTTCCCCTTCAGGACAGCTTTGGCAGACCATACATATTTTTTTTCCTTCCAAGGTAAGCTTATGTTGACTGTGATTTCATATCACTGATATGGTATTCCCTTTATAAGGAAGTGGATTAATTGAAGGTGAGGGAGAGTACAGGTGTGTAAAGGGGAAAACATTCTCTTTTTATATAGTTCTTGAGTAATTTGCAGAAATCATCTACATCTCCTCTCTTAAAATGAGGGAGCTGAATTGAATTTCCTTTGTGTCTCTCCCAGCGTTAGCATTCTGTGAGTCTACTACCCACTGAACTTTGAACTCCTGGGAGCAGTCAATAGGTATTAATCATCTCAGCATTTCCAAAGCATCTCCCAAGGTCTGGCACCCAGTAGGCCTTTTTTGTAAATAAATGAATTAATCACCTTGCCTTTTTATGTTTTACTCCAATTCCTTTTGAACATAACAAGAATCATATGTTGCCATGAATGGCTCACAATTCTGTTCTAAGGATCACAGAATCTTAAATGTAAAATCTTCCTACTTTGTGATTTATTCTGTTGCCTTAGGGCACATACATATCAATTATGTATGTAATGCTGATGCTTTTGCTCAAGGTGAACCCGTTTATTAGTTCACACAATAAATATTTGCAGAACACCTGCCAGGAAATATTACAATGCTGAACTACACACAGTTCTTTCTATCAAGGAATGTCCAGTGTGATGAAGAAGTCAGACAAGTTAATATAAAATAAGTGCTATAAAGAGTAAGCACAGGTGCTATGGGAACTGAAGAGCTGACCCAGTCTGAGGACTTCAGGGAAATTTTCCCAAAGGAAATAATAAAATCAGACTCACAGCTAAATAGGAGTTAACAAAGTGGGAAGGAGAGTGGATGGCATTGAAGCAGGGAGTACTGCAAGTTCTGAGTTGGTGTTTATTGACAGGGCAAGCAAAGGATCCTGGGAGGAAGTTCAAGCAGGGAAGTGACATAATCCAAATTGTATTTTAGAAAGATCTCTCTAGCTGAAGTTAGAAAATTGGAAAGGTACAAGACCAGAGGCCAGAAGTATAGGAAGGCTTTTATGAAGACGGTGGCAGCAGCCATGAAAAGAATTAGGTGGATTCTGGATATATTGAGAAAGATAGATAATGAATGTATATGTGTGCATGTTGGAGAGTAATCAGGAAAAGAAAAGCCAAGTCTGATTTTTGCTCAGAGAAACTGGGTGGATGGTATATCATTCACTCTGAAAAGCAACATCTTCTAAAGCAACAGTACTTTGGGAGGTGAAAGAAATGATGATGAATTCCATAGGGTAGCCAAGGAATATTCAAGATGAGATGCCCAGCAGTGAGTAGATCAGATGGTCTGAATCTCAGGAGAGTTTGGGGTTGAAAATATAGAATTGATAGCCATTAACACAGGTGATGGAAACTGAAATTACTAGAATGGCTTGAGGAGGAAAAGAGGGCTAAAGAACCCTAAGAAATATCAGTATTTAAAGTCATTCAAATTATTTGCGTGCTGATTCATGTCACCTGCTCAATCCCTAGAGCTAAGAACCAGGTTGACTCTAGGTCTTTTTTTTTTTTTTAAGATTTTATTTATTTATTCATGAGAGACACAGAGAGAGAGGCAGAGACACAGGCAGAGGGAGAAGCAGGCTCCACGCAGGGAGCCTGATGTGGGACTCAATCCCAGGACTCCAGGATCACGCCCCAGGCCGAAGGCAGGCGCTCAACCACTGAGCCACCCAGGTGACCCGACTCTAGGTCTTAAAGGATGGCAAGTGGTAAGTCAATTTCCACTGTGATCCCAACTGGGAGCTCGCTCTGTGGAGGACAAAGCTGAGTCCTAGTCATTTGAGGATATCTCGCATACGTTATCAATTATTCAACCAAAAGAATTTGCAAATATTGCTTGGTCATATGAATGTGGAGAATAGGAAATATTGCTATGAAATATATGGGAGCTAAAGCATGTTCCTGATCTTAATGCAAGAATGTTTTTATTGATTTCATCGAACAGTACAGACAGAAGGTACGATCAAAAAAAAAAAAATCCATCTAGGGTAGAGATCCCTTGTGTTTGTCACTGGGCCGTTACTGGGGTAGGGGTAGCGCAGAGGCAGCACAGTTTTCTGCTTTTACCAACTTCCCAAATCACAGACACAATTGAATCTGTGGAAAGGAAGAAAAGAAGATGACAGCTCTGATGGATTGGTAAGAATGATGTCTACAAAGAGCCACAACCAAAAAGAGTTAGACCCCTAATAAGAAACTGAAATCAAGAGCTTTTGGCCTAACACTTCGAGTAACATATGTATGATGTCTTAACAGTCATACATGCTTGTTTTGGAGGCATTTTAGTAAGCAGGATTAGGGAGAAATTCATAACCAAGCAAATAATAATTCCTTTTATAATTTTATAAAATCCTGGGAAGACTAGAGTTATTTTTGTAGTTTGTTTGTTTCACATAATCTGAAGTATTCCAGAGCCAGTTAAGATCCCATCTGTTGAGAATTTCCAAGCTCTTGTCAACTTTAGAACAAATATTTTGATTTACTTTGGAGCTTGGATCAGATAAGAGACTTTGGGGGATGCAGAACCATCCAAAAATTGTTATCTTAAAAGACTTAGTTATTTTCTTAATCATGCATCTGCTACAAATTCACATTATAAAGAGCTAGCTTTTTGCAGGCACTCCAGTTCTGAGGATATAATGAATCCCTAAGATTAGACATCTTGGTAAAAATAGACATGTGGATTAGTGGCAAATAATAAGGTACCAAAAATGGAATCATACATCCTGCTTAAAAACCTCTCATAGCCTTGAACTCTTTGAACTTTAACAGGAATCTGGACATTATACATTGGTCTAATGATTTTGTAAATAAAAAACCATCACTTTTAATTTTCTTTGTGGAGGTGTGATCTAGCTGAAAAGAAGCTCTATTTTTTATTGAATATTGAATATATGTTTTATTTCAAGCACTTTACATTTATCAACTCATTCAATCTTCACAGATTTATAAAGTAGACACCATTATTAACTCCATTTTCCAGATAAGTAAACTGACATACAGAAATGCCAACCAACTTGCATAGGTACTAAATAGTAGTATTTAGAGTCTGGTTTCAAAGACTTCATGCTTAGTTACTATCATCCTAGAGGCAAGATTTCCCTTCATGTTGTCCACAGAACCCATACATCAGAGTCACTTGGAGACCTTGTTTAAAAATCCCAGTTCCTAGAGAAAACTGCCTCTCCACACTCTACCTCATGGGTGGGCCTCTCTTCCCATCACCTTCTGAAGCCTATGGATCTCATACACCAGTATGTCTCAGATTCAGGGCTCATCAGAATCATCTTTAGAGCTCGTTAAAAATGCAGGTTCTAGATGTTAATCTTTTTAAGTCTATTTATTTATTTATGTATTTTAAGTAACCTCTACACAACATGGGCCTCAAACTCATGACTCTAAGATCAAGAGCTGTATGATCTTCCGACTGAGTCAGCCGGGTGCCCCTAGATGTTAATTTTTGAAACTTTTATGGTTAGAATGATGGAATGCTTCCAATGTTTTCCTGTTTCTTCAATGCCTCTGTAATTGGAGAAAAGAGGTTCTGTATTCTTCCAGTATACACAAGCAAGAGTCTAGGTCTGGATGATGGGATGGAGACTCTAAGCTACTATGCACAGTAACACAGAAGTTTGTCTTAATTGCAAAGGGAGTTGCAACTCTGAAGATATGTTTTTCACGGAGGTGTGGGATGAGGTCAAACAAAAGAAACATCAAGAGGTCTGATTTCTCCATAGGCAAGTCTTACTCAGGTGTACTCCTACGGAAGGAAGATACAGTGAATCTGCAACCCTGTGGCAGAAGTTTAAGGAGGGAGACAGTCCTTGGAGACACGGTCCAGATGTCTGCTTGGTGGATTCTGAATTAGCACCACCATCTAGTTTTATGGTGACTTATCTCCACTATTGCTTAATAAAGTTACAACCTTTTTCTCTTTTTTAAGATTTATTTATTTACTTGAGCGAGAAAAAGAGCACAAGCAGAGGGGAAGGGGCAGATGGAGAGGCAGAAGCAGGGAGCCCTGCATGGGGCTGGATCCCAGGACCCTGACATCATGACCTGGCCTGAAGGCAGACGCTCAACCATCTGAGCCACCCAGGCAGCCCTGGTTACATTGTTTATAAAACTGCATTAGTGGTTGGGGCGCCTGGGTGGGTCAGTGGTTGAGCATCTGCCTTCCGCTCAGGGCGTGATCCTGGGGTCCTGGGATCGAGTCCCACCCACATCGGGCTCCCCACAGGGAGCCTGCTTCTCCCTCTGCCTGTGTCTCTGCCTCTCTGAATCTCTCATGAATAAATAGATAAAATCTAAAAATTAAAAAAGAAACAAAAAAACTGTTGTTGCATACATCATTTGGCATTGCAGGTCTATCTATCTTCAAATAACATAGTACCCCTTCATGTATAGTGTGAGAACTTTACGAAACATACTTTCCAATTCCTTTTTCCTATCTTCTGTGCTATTGTTCCCACACATTCTACTTCTCCATATATCCTAAACTCCATTGCACATCGTTGGCATTTTCATTTTCAACAATCACTTTAAAAAGTCATTAAAAACTAAGGGGGGGAAAGGCTTTTCTTTTCAATTTTTTTCTGGTGTTATTCCTCTGTGTGAATTCAGGCTTCCATCTGACAGTATCGTCCTTCTGCCAGAGGACCTCCTTTAACATTTCCAGAGGGCCAGTCAGCTGCCAGTGAGTTTCCTCAGCTTTTGTTTGTCTGAAAATATGTTATTTTGCTTTTTTGAAAGCTGTTTTTACCAAGTATGTGATTTCAAGTCAGCAGTTTTTCTCAGTATACTAAAGATGTTTTCTCATTACCTTCCAGTCTGCTTAGTTTCTGATGAGATGACACTTGTTAAGTTTTAACATTGTTCCTCTGGCCGGGATGAATCTCCTCACAGTCTTCAAGATTTTCTCATTATCTTTGGTTTCCAGTAATTTAATTATGTTTTTTCTAGATGTGGGATTTGTTGTTTTTTTTCATTTTTCACTTTTTATCTGTTTTTGTTTTATTAAGTAAACTCTATCCCCAAAGTGAAGCTTGAACTCACGACCCCAAGGTCAAGAGTGGCGTAGTCTAGGACTAAGCCAGCCAGGTGCCCCTATCTGTTTCGTTTTATTTTTTTTACTTTACATTTATTCAGTTTGGAGCTATCTGAGCTTCTTGGATATGTATTTTGACATCTTTTATTGTTCTTTTTTTTTTTAAAAAAAAGATTTTATTTATCTATTCATGAGAGTCACACAGAGAGACAGAGGCAGAGACATAGGCAGAGGGAGAAGCAGGCTGCATGCACTGGGAGCCCAATGTGGGATTCCATCCCGGGTCTCCAGGATCGCGCCCTGGGCCAAAGGCAGGCACCAAACCGCTGCGCCACCCAGGGATCCCTATTGTTCTTTTTTTTTAAGATTTTTAAGATTTTATTTATTTATTCATGAAAGATGCAGGCAGAGGGAGAAGCAGGCTCCCTATAGCAATGCGGAACTCGATCCCAGGACCCTGGGATCACGACCTGAGCCAAAGGCAGACCTCAACCACTGAGCCACCCAGGCACCTTCTTTTATTGTTCTTATGCTAAAGATTTTGGCATTATCTTCTTAAATATTTCTTCTGCCTTTCTCCCTCTCTCTCAACTCCTCTTTCATCTCCTCTCCTCTTTCTCCTTCTGGGATTCTAATTATACATTTTAGACCATTTAATATTGACCCAAATGTCTTGAGACCTCTTTCCAGCTTTCTTTCTTTTCTTTTTTCTTTTTCTTTTTTTTTTCTCTTTGTATTTCCATTTGGGTCATTTCTATTGAGCTATTTTCAAATTTGCTGATTATTTCTTTAACTTGGCCATGTCCACTGATATGCCTGTCAAAGGAATTCCTTATCTCTGACATCATATTTTTTATTTCTAACATTTCAATGTGACTCTTATAGTTTTCTGATCTTGAATCATACAATTGTTGTGGAAGATAATAAATTGTTTTGCCTGCCCAAAATTCATTCCTTCTTATTTCTTGTTTATAAGGCTGTAATTTTCTGTTGGTTTTTGTTTGTTTGTTCAAGTAGAGAGCAGAAATATATAAGTATATAAATTAGCAGAGGCCTTCTACAGACTAAAATCTGCTCTGAGCTACTCACATTTTATTGGTTAAATTTTTTAATCTGATGACTTTTTTAAGATTTTATTTATTTATTTGAGGGGGGTAGAGAGAGAGAGAGAGAGAGAAAGAGAATGCACATGCATGATCAAGGGGAGAGGGAGAAGCAGGTTCCTCACTGGCAGGGAGCCCAATGTGGAGCTTGATCCCAGGACTGTGAGATCATAACCTGAGCCAAAGGCAGACGCTGACTGAGCCATCCAGGTGCCCCTGGTGAAGACTTTTTTAAAAGCTCTTTGATTATATCTCTCTAACATTTAATGAGTAATTTTGGCCTTCCTAGAAATTCAAGGAAACACTTTAATCACTAAATACATCAAGTTTAAAATTCTTGCCCTGACATTTTTCTTGCTAGTATTACATTGTTAGTATCTGGTAAACCTTAAGATATTCATACGCTTGTATTGTTCTGTACTCAATCAGGGTGATATAGTTCTTTCAACTATGATGTATAATTTATATTTATTGAATTAATTTCACTTTTCCAGTCACTGATGAGAAGAATTCCTGCTTGGTCCAAAATTATGGCGTTTTATCAAGATTGCTCAGAAGAAGATGGTGTAAAGTCCAGCATTCTAAGTGTTCTCACTTCATAGAGTTGTACTCAGATTGTAGCAGGTGATAGGATTGGGGGAGGGGCTGGAGACTACCTGTCTCATCTGTTTTGCCTGGATTTCTGGGAAGGCAAGAGTCAGGACTGCTAAAAGAGGAAAGGAGCTTTATGCATGAAAAGCTTGGGTAACGATGTGGAAAAAACTAGAAGTAGGTGACATGTCATCTGGGCACAGCTTCATGTACAACCTCTCTGATTATATCTTTCTATAAACTGTGAGCCCCTGTCTCCTAGCTCATTCTACAATTATATTTGTGAGGGAGTATTTGATAAATGTTTGAGCTCTCCAGATAGAAGCTCTGTGAGCTTTTGTTCACTGTTTATTCTTATCATCTGAAGTAGTGCCTGACATATAGTAAATACTTAGCAGCTATTTGCTAGATGAATGAATGAATGACCTGATAACTTACTCCTGCTAGAAGCAGATACTAAGGACAAATACTTAAAACTACAAATAGGGGGGGATGCCTGGATGGCTCAGCGGTTGAGCATCTGCCTTCGGCTCAGGGTGTGATCCTGAGGTCCTGGGATCGAGTCCCACGTTGGGCTCCTTGCATGGAGCCTGCTTCTCCCTCTGCCTGTGTCTCTGCCTCTCTCTCTCTATGTCTCCCATGAATAAATAAATAAAATCTTTTTTAAAAAAACTATAAATAGGGGAACGCTGATTACAAAGGAGGCTATACATGTATGAGAAATCACTATACTCAATTTTGCTGTGAACCTGAAATTGCTCTAAAAACTAAAGCCTAAAAAAATAAATAAATAAAAATAAATAAATAAAAAATAAAGCCTATTGGAGACACCTGGGTGGCTCAGTCAGTTGAGCATCTGCCTTTGGTTCAGGTCATGATCCCAGGGTCCTGGGATTGAGCCCCTCATCTGGCTCCCTGCTCAGCAGGGAGTCTGCTTCTACCCCTCCCCCTGCTCATGCTCAATCTCTCTCTCTCTTAAAATAAAATCTTATAAAAAAATAAAGTCTATTTTACTTTTTTTTAGATTTTATTTATTTATTCATGAGAGACACACAGAGAGGCAGAGACACAGGCAGAGGGAGAAGCAGGCTCCATGCAGGGAGCCTGATGTGGGACTCGATTCCAGGACTCCAGGATCATGCCCTGGGCCTAAGGGAGGTGCTCAACCACTGAGTCACCCAAGCGTTCCTAAAGTCTATTTTAAAAACTACAACAAATCATATTTTAATTGTTTTTTTTCACTAACAATGGAGATTAATAATCTTCAGCTCCTGTTGCAGATAGTGTTGCTTTATAACATGAATACAGCTTTGAGCAGTAGAAACTTTTTGCTATAATGAGTCTCTGCTCTACAAATGTCATGATCATTCTGGGACGCCTGGCTGGATGGGTCGGTAGAGCATGTGATGCTTGATTTCAGGATCATGAGTTCAAGCCCCACACTGGGCATGCAGCCTACTTAAAAAAAAGAAAGAAAAGAAACTATAAATATGTCATGATATTCTGCTATTGACTAATTTTACAACCTGTATTTCATGAAACAGAGATTAAGCTGCAGCCCTGGGGTACAGCTCAATTCCACAAAGCACCATCCGCATGGGTTACAGGTGAATGTTATTCCCAGAGCTGTGCCGTAAGGTCATCCTGGGTTGGGTCCTAGGTAAAATGACTGGGCTAATGATGGGCTTTGTGAGACTTTGGAGCTAGGATTGAAAATGAGAAATTACTTAAAGTAAGGGCAAAATTTCTTTGGAAGCTGCTGGAAATGTTCTAAAATTAGATTGTTGTTGAGACGCCTGGCTGGTTCAGTCAGTAGAGCATGTGACTTGATCTCGGGGTCATGAGTTCGAGCCCCATGTTTGGCATAGAGATTACTCCAAAAAAATTAGACTATTGTGATGTTTGCATAACTTCATAAATCTACTAAAAGTCATTAAATTGCACACTTATAATGAGTGAATTTTATGTTGGTATATTATACTTCAATTAAGTTGCTTTCTTAAACAATTAAAAACTGCATTCAGAGAAGTGTCTTCTATTCCTGCCTTCAACCCTGGTCTCTCCCACCCCCTACAGGAAATTATGTTTATTAGTTCTTCGTTTATCCAACCAGTTTTCCTTTGACAAATAAAAGCACCCATGTGTTAAGTAATATTTTAAGTAATTTTTAAATGTTGCCTCATGCCTGAGTGGCTCAGTGGGTTGGGTGGCCAACTCTTGATTTTGGCCAGGATCATGACCTCAGGGTCTTGAGATCGAGTTCTGCCCATCGGAGAGTCTGCTTTTCTCCCTCTCACTCCCCCTCTACCCCTCCTCATGCACTTATGCATGAGCTCAAATAAATAATTTTTTTTAGACATTGCCTTAAATACCAGTGATTGAGAAAAAGTGGATCTAATTGAGAGACAAGGAGAACTCCCAACCCTGTAAACTTTCTGAGGATTCTGGGGAATGCAAAAGTTTTAAGATGTATAACATTGATTTCAACATGCCTCATTATTTGTGAAACATATGCTTTCCATTAATGTGAGTGAGGGAGTCACGAATTAAGAAAAAGAAGGACAGAGAGGGAAATTACAAAATTGCCTTGCAGGAGAGCAGAAAGAAACAATAAGCAATAGTGGGGAGGGAAGGTTGTAAGAGGAGTCTGGTCTGTGTGTGTGTGTGTGTAATTATCTTTAGTGGGATTTGCTGAGCTGGAACCGTGACTGTCAAAAAGAAAACCTGGTACATTACAAGTTCACCATGTCTCTGAAGAAGAAAGCAGGCCGACTTGCGTGGGACAGTTCCCCACACTGGTCACGAGGTGGCGACATCCACCTAAGACAGTCTTCTGAGACCCAGGAAAGAGGCTGTAGGGATGGAAGTACACAATAGTTGAATATACAGCACACTTTAAAAAAAAAAACAAACAAACACACACTTTATTTTAGGGCAGTTTTTAGGTTCAAAGCAATGTTGAGCAGAAGGTACATAGATTTCCCATACACCCTGTGCCCCCAAACACACTTACCTTGCCCACTATTAACATCACCCACCAGAGCATTGCTTTTGTTATAATTAGTGAACCTGTCTTAACACATCATTATTACCCAAAGTCATCCTTTTACATTAGGGTTCACTCTTGGTGTTGTACATTCTATGGGTTTGGACAAATGTATAATGACATGCATGTGCCATTAGAGTGTCATGCTGAATAGTTTCATTGCCCTAAAAATCCCATGCTCTATTCATCCCTCCCTTCCCTAACTTTGGCAATCCCTGATATTTTTACCATCTCCATAATTTTGCCTTTTCCAAAATGTTAGATAGTTGGAATCATGCAGCATGTAGCCTTTCGGATTGTCCTCTTTCACTCAGTAACATGCATTTAAAGTTTCTCCAGGTCTTGTTATAGCTTACAAGCTCGGACAACGAGCTTGTATAAATCTAAGAATACAAGCCAGACAGGTAAATGAAAAGCAAAATCTCTTCCGTGGTTAACATGAACTTTTCCTCCCACTAAATCTTCCAGTTGAGGAATTTCCTGACATGAAAATGGGTTTGGTCCCCAAAGTGAGAAATGGTTAAGTCATTTCATCTTCAAGACAAAACCTATTTAGACTGTAATTTTGCTGTCAGCACTTAAGAAACTAACCATCACATTTTTCAGTGTTTCCCTGGGGAAGGTTTTGATACAACTAAGTGTCAAAGAGACTTGCCAAGAAACTATCTTCTCTTCTCCCCACTCCAGCAGGTCACGGGGATTCCTTCAACTCTGAGCCAGAGTGGCAACTTGTAGTGTGCCCCAAGGATAAAAGGTGTGCTGAGCTCCTTTTTCCCTTCCCATCTCATCAGGGTGGAACCATCAGCTTCCATGGTCAGTGGTGTTTCCAACAGGATTTTAGTCCTCCCAGCACCCTCTGCATCGAAAAAATGGAGGTGACCCCACGACTGCCTTAAGATCGCATAACCTTTTTGCAAGGTTCTCCAAGGGCTTTTTGTTGGGTTAGGTTAGGTTTGGTTGTTGATCATAACAGGAAACAAGAAAGGGGTAAAAAACACAATGCATAAGGAAAGTTGCAAAGTTTCAAACAATGCTACAGTAAATAGTCTCACACTGAAATGTCAATGACTTCAGCTGTGATCTTTCTCCACACTTTACAGCCCGGGGTTGAGCCTTGTTCTCGGGCGCCCTCCCCAGGCCTTATCCTCCCAGAGGTTTCTCCATCTTTGCCTCCCGTTCGACCTCGCCTCCTTCTTGTATTTAATACTTTTAATACTTGTATTTAATACTTACAGGAAAAGCTGTAGACACATGTAGAGGTTTCAAGATTAAAGAAGAAGAAACAACAACAAAAAAAAACCTCCCCCTAAATGAGCTTTAATTACATTCAGAAGAAAACAGAATTTTGGCCCAAGTTTTCCTTCTTCTGAAAGGCAGGCCACCAGGTGCTTTTCCTTAGGGGAGCAGGGGATGAGGTGCAGACTCGGGAGTGAAAAACTTGGGCTAAAGCTACAAGATTCTACGGGGGAGACAGTTCAAAATCTGACAGTCACAGGATGGGGGTGATGTGGTGCTTCATATCTGCTGCATGGCCTGTAAGCCCCATCCTATAGTACTGAGGGTCTGCCTAATTGAGAAATCTCTTCCTATTTAATTAATACCATCTACTTGAATTAGGTTTTGTTTTGTTTTGAAGATTTTGTTTATTTATTCATGAGAGACACAGGGAGAGAGGCAGAGACAGAGGCAGAGGGAGAAGCAGGCTCCCTGCGGGGAGCCGGTTGCGGGACTCGATCCCAGGACCCTGGGATCACCACCTAGGCTGAAGGCAGACCCTCAACCGCAGAGCCCTCCAGGCGTTTCAGGTCTGTTTATTTTGTTTTAAGTCTGAATTAAATATATTGAGGCAGATTTTGCTAATGCCTCAGCCTTTACTATGTCCAGTTGCCAGAGGAGGACCCCTTGCCCAAGCATTTTATGGGAGTCACAGGCGTCCACTCTGCTGCACTGGCTCAAGGGAATGAGCAGCCGTCTACGGAGTAGCCCTTTAAGAATGCTGTGGGAACGGGGGGACTTAGCTCTCAGGTTTGTGTTCTACTGGATCCCAGCGTTTCCAGCTGAATTACGTTTCCAGTGTACATGGCTTGATAACATAAACCGTCTTGCCTGCCTTCTCTCACCTTCCTTCCCCACTTGCCGACAGTGGGAATCCCAAATAAACTACTCACTCTCAAATCCTTGTTTCCCAGAGTCTACTGTTAGGGAAGTCCAAATTAAGAATATATAGATAAATGTGTGGGGGTTTTTTTTGTTATGGTAAATATTTATGACACAAAATTTACCATTTCAATCATTTTTGAGTGTATAGCTCGTGGCATTAGGTACATTCACATCGTTGTGCCACCATCACTGCAATCTAGCTCCAGAACTTTTTTATTATCCCAAATTGAAACTCTCTACCCAGTAAATAATAACTCCCTGTTATCACCCCCCGAGCCACTTCACGACCCCTCCATCTCAGCCCCAGTAACTACTGTTCAACTTTCTTCTGCATGAATTTGACTATTCCAGGTACTTATACAACTGGATTCATACAATGTGTCCTTTTGTATCTGGCCTATTTCACTTTTCATAAGTCTTCAAGGTTCATATGTTGTAGCATGTATCCATTTTTAAAATTGAAAATATTTCATTGTATGTAGTACCATATTTTGTTTATCAATTCATCCATGGATTGATATTTGTTTCCACCTTTTGGCTATCATGAATAATGCTGTCATGAATTTTAGTATACAAGAAGCTGTCCAGGGCACCCGGGTGGCTCAGGTTGAGTGTCGGCCTTGGCTCAGGTCGTGATCCCGGGGTCCTGCGATCGAGTCCCACATCAGGCTCCCTGTAGGGAGCCTGCTTCTCTCTCTGTGTCTCTCATGAATAAATACAATCTTTTTAAAAACCCCAAAAAACAAACAAAAAAAGTAGCTGTTCAGGTCCTTGCTATCAATTACTTGGGTATATACCCAGAATCAGAATTGCTGGATCATATGCTAATGGTACATTTAATCCTTTGGAGAATCTCCATAGTGTTTTCCATAGTGATTGCACCATTTTGCATTCCCACCAGCTATGCATAAGGCTCCAATGTTTCCACCTTTGTCAAGAATTGTTATTTTCTACTGAATGCTTTATATTGAATGCTTTATATTGTTATTTTCTATTGAATAGCTCATAATAGCTATTCTAATGGGTGTGAGGTGGTATTTCATTATGGTTTTGATTTGCATTTCCCTAATGATTAGTTATTTGGGGCATTTTTTTTCAGGTACTTATTGGCCATTTGTATATCTTTGGGAAAATGTCAGTTTAATCAGGTAATTTGTCTTATTGTTGAGTTGTAGGAGTGAGTTCTTTATTCTACCTATTAGCCCCCTCTATAAGGTATATAGCTTGTAAATACTTTCCCATTCTGTGGGTTGCCTTTTCACTCTTGATAACGCCCTTTGATGCACAGAAGTCTTTAATTTTTATAAAGCCCAACTTACCTATTTTATGTTGTTGCCTGTGCTTCTGGTGTCATATCCAAGAAATCGCTGTCAAATCCCATGCCATGAAGCTTTTCCTTGATGTTTTCTTTTAAGAGTTTTATAGTTGTAGGTCTTATAGTTATTTGATCCATTTTGAGTTAATTTTTGTTGGTGTAAAGTAAAAATCCAACTTCATTCTTTTTTTTTTTTCCAACTTCATTCTTTTGATAAATAATGTGGTCAAGGGAGGCGTGGGTGGCTCAGTGGTTGAGCATCTACCTTCAGCTCAGGGCATGATCCTGGGGTCCTGGGATCGAGTCCCACATCCGGCTCCCTGCACGGAGCTTGCTTCTCCCTCTACCCGCGTCTCTGCCTCTGTGTGTGTGTGTGTGTGTGTGTGTCTCTCATGAATAAATAAACAAAATCTTTTTTTAAAATGTGGTCAATAAAATTAATTTTTAAAATAAGTAAAGCCTCACTGATTATGAAATAACATGACTAGTTCTGCTAAAGACAAGGGGAAATAGTCCATTATCTTCAGTAGTCCTCCTACATTCTTTCTTATTTACATGGTGGATTTCTGGTCAATTACCCATGCCATTATTTTTTCTTTTAAGATTTTATTTATTTATGAGAGAGAGAGAGAGTCTGAGCAGGGGAGAGGGGCAGAGGGTGAGGGAGAAGCAGGCTCCCTGCTGAGCAGAGTCCCACGCAGAGCTGGGTCCCAGGACCCTGAGATGTTGACCTGTGCCAAAGGCAGATGCTTAACTAGCTGAGCCACCCAGGTGCCCCTACCCATGCCATTATAAAAGAGCTAATTCAAAGACAGGTAGAGAGAGATAATTCTAAAATCTATGGGGACTGAATAATGAGATCTGCCTAGTACACAAATGAATGGTTCTAACTTCAGGATCTCCTTTCTGACTTTGAGGGGCAAATTATAATATTTAAGAGATTAGGATATTCTTCATAAAGGATATGAAGGAGCAAAATGCTGTTCAAAAATGTAAGCAAATAAGGAGCATCTGGCTGACTCCATAATGTACAGGACTCTTGATCTTGGGGTTATGAGTTTAAACCCCATGTTGGGCATAGAATAGAACTTACTTTAAAAAAAAAAAAGGAAGCAAATTAGGCGGAAAAAATTAAAAAACAAAAAAATGATGTTGGAGCGTGTCTTGTTCTGAGGCCTTAAGAAATAAACCTCCAACCATTTTATTTTTAAGCCTCAAGTCATTCCTAGGTTTTGTGAAAAATCTGTCAATTACATTTGATATTTTAGGTCTTTAGGGAAGAGTTAGAAGATTAATTTGGTTTAAAATTAGAAAATTAGTTTGGTTTTAAAAAATCATGAAGAAGAAACAAAAAAGAGCTTAGAAAGCCTTGTATTTCTGCTTTAATAGAAAATACTGGAAAGTATTTTTTTAAGCTTGAAGGCACCTAATGACAAATTAGTATTACAATGAGTCACTAGGAGAGAAATAATAATTTTTAAAGTAACAATAATAAGTAGAAGGTCAGAAGTAAACATTTCAGAACCACACATTTCCTCTTTAACCACATTGGCTTTTTTCTCCACTGTAACGTCTGAAAACAATAATATTTCCTGAGAAAGAAATAAACAAAGGGACAGGTGCATAGGGGGCAATCCACATTTTAAATGTCTTCCTACACTGTTATTATGCCTTGCATCCAACTAAAGATAGAGGAGTTTCCCTCAGTAATCAGGTTCCTTGGATTGGCAGTTACTGCCTCTTGTCCAGAAAGGCTCTGGGTCTGGATGAGCCTGGCAAACCATTCTTCCCCTTGGATGATCATTAACCAGCATATCAAATCCCAATCACTTTACAATTAGATCACCGTGACTCACCCTTCCAGAAGTACAGCAAGAGTGAAAAAGGAAGGAGGCAATTTAAAAGCAAGCTTCATTTCTTCTGACTTTCTAGAACTGGATAACTTTGGCTTTCTTTCTTTCTTTTTTCCCCAAGAAATAGCCCACATGATTGTACAATTAAGCATCATATTATTTATGAATGATTATAAGGTTCCCTTAGGGAGCCTATGCCCCAAATGAATAACAAATTGATGAAAGGCAGGAGGACAAAATTAAAAGGCAGCAGTAAGCCAACATATATTTATTAGATGAAATACTTATTTTTATGCTTAGCAATGATGCCAAATTTTATGTTTTGTTAGCCGAGTTTGGCTTGAAGTTTCTTACAGTAGAGTTCAATATCTCCTGCTTGGCAAATATTTTATCAACATACTAAGAAAACAAACAGCAACCCCTCCACCCCCCCAGACTCCAGCCTTCATCTTTCTCCTCTGTATTTTGATGTTAATTCTCTGTCCTGTTCAAGAGCAAGCAGGTGAGATTCTTGGCACACCCTACCGTCCCCTCCACAGGCACCGAAGCTGGTGGGCACTTAGGATGCAGTATGGCTTCCAGATGTTGTATCAGATGCTCAATTAATCATGGCATCAGGATTAAAATATTTATAATTGTCCAGAAAATAGTTGTGGGTGGCTAAAGCACCAGCCTTCTGAATTTTGAGTCATCTCTCTGGAATGGAATACACAGTGTTAATATGTTCACACCCACCCAATCTATCTTGACTGTTGAAAGTTATCTTGAACAAAGCTTGTATTGCACTGCATTGGCCCTTTGGTTTTCCTTCCTGAAAATAAACTTTTCTCTGCGGGAAGACTCAGGCATATTTGCTAAAAACTCTGAACCATCAGGAAGTTTAAAGAAAGGCTTATCCTGGAGCAGCCCCGGTGACTCAGCAGTTTAGTGCCACCTTCAGTCCAGGGCAGGATCCTAGAGACCCGGAATCGAGTCCCACGTCCTCCGGTTCCCTGCATGGAGCCTGCTCCTCCCCCTGCCGGTGTCTCTGCCTCTCTCTCTCTCTCTCTCTCTCTCTCTCTGTGTTTCTCGTGAATAAATAAATAGAATCTTAAAAAAGAAAGGCCTATCCTTGGGCAGCCCACTTATTCCATCATACAAAAGCTATAGCTAAACTCTTAGAGTCGTCTTCAACCTATCCAGCTATATTGTAAAACGTAAGGTATATTTTTTAGTAATGGGCTGAAATACTGGCAGTTGGGACTGATAGCTAATCCTCCTTTATTTATGTGCATGAACCTACTCTGAATTACCGTTGCCATTTTACCTTTGTGATGTCATGCCTCTACCATTTTATTTCTGGATTGTCTCCCTGTGGCATAATTTAACTTGGGCTCAAGTAAAAAAAAAAAAAAAATGCATTATAATTTAATATAAGTAGGTAAAATAACAAATAGTAAAAATTATATTGAAAGTAAAGTATTTGTATTTATCATTATTTTAAAATTATTTTCTCCATTGAGTTTATTGCCTGATAAATATTTATATATAGTTTAAGTGTGTGTGTACAGATATATATATTTAGCATATATATTTAGCAACCACTCCACCACTCCTTTTTTTTATTTGTTTATTTTTTTTTATTTTGAAAGAGAGAGAGAGAGAGAGGGCACATGCTCAGTAAAGGGGAGGGGCAGGCAGAGGGAGGAATTTTAAACACAGAGTTCAATACCACCCTGAGCTCATGACCTGAGCCAAAATCAAGAGTCAGAATGCTTAACCAACTGAGCCATCCAAGTTCTCCTACTTAGCAACCACTCTTATTGGTTATTACCCTTACTTTGGCATCCAAACTCAGCCCTAAAAGGTATTCAAAGAGGGGGAAAAAAGTGTGGGGAGAAGGTGTTGAACAAATCAATGAAATTATATAGATAATCAATAGTCGAACAAGGACTAGAGTATATTTTCTTCCTTCAGTTTGCTTCTTAACCTACACTCACTGATCAAGGTAATCCATTACCCAAAGTAAAATAAAACCAAACACTCCATTCAAGAGGCATTTACTATTCTCCACTGCTGATTTTTTT
This sequence comes from Canis aureus, assembly GCF_053574225.1. NCBI lineage: Eukaryota > Metazoa > Chordata > Mammalia > Carnivora > Canidae > Canis > Canis aureus. The sequence continues at coordinate 57,120,799 of NC_135617.1, read as the reverse complement.
TAATTTTTATTTTCATTTTTATTTTTTTAAAGATTTTACTTATTTATTCATGAGAGACTCAGAGAGAGAGAGACAGAGATACAGATAGAGGGAGAAGCAGGCTCCTCACAGGGAGCCTGATGTGGGATTCGATCCCCAGATCTGGGATCACGCCCTGAGCCAAAGGCAGATGCTCAACTGCTGATCCACCCAGGCATCCCTGATTTTTTTTTTTTTTTAAGATTTATTTACTTAATTATTTGAGAGAGAGAGCATACACACAAGCAGGGGGTGGGGCAGAAGGAGAGGGAGAAGGAATCCCTGGCAGACTCCATACTGAGCTACGAGCACCAAGTAGGGCTCAATCCTATGACTGTGAGATCATGACCTGAGCCAAAACTAAGAACTGGACTCAACTAATCATGCCACCCAGGCGCCCTTAGGGCATTGCTGATTTTTCCCCCCAGAATTCAACATCATCTTCTGTGCATAACATATCATTTTCTCGCATTTGATAGCCAGGTCTTGCACATGGACTTTGTTTTTGTTTGTTTATTGGTTTGTTTTCAGGTCTATGCAACTGCATCTTGGCAAACATCCTTATTATTATTGCTATTAAACTTCACCGGAACTTACTACAAGACAGGTTAGAGTCTGATGTAAGTCTGTCCACCTGTGTTCCATACAAAGTTCTCCTTGCTAGAAAACCTCACTATATCTGACTTGGTTTCGCCAATAACATTTTCTCTAGCATGTGCCCAAAGACAATATTAAAGAGAAGTTCCCAGAACTACTGATGAACTCATTTTGAGAATTGAATATGACCTTCCCCAAACCTCATCTAATCTTATCATGGAAAGGGAAGCAAAACTTGTCAAGGTTTAAGTTCCCTTATCTGTCACATAAAGAAACTAGGTTAAATGACATTAAGATCATCTGAGCTCCATGAATGCTGATTTTTACTTTCTGTAATATTTTCAGACCACACAACCACAGAAATGGGATGTATCTTTAGAGATTTATTTTGCATATTTGCTTCTAATGAGATTTGTCCCTTTCAGAAAAGCTTCCTATTTTCCCTACCCCAAACTCCTCATTCAGGATAGTTAGAAATGGCTTTATATATATCAAATAATCCACGGAACAGTTCATTTCTTATGAGATAAGACAAGAACCCAGACCCAGAACTTAAGTGTCTTTCTTTGAGTTTCTGAGAAAGTTAGAATGAAGTCTAAATTTGCAATAAGTTTCCAAGTTCAATTTTAAATATTATATTTTTATATAATGTTGGACATACACTGCTCAGATGATCATTCTCCTTCCTTTGTTTAGTGACTAGAGGACTAGATCTGACTTGTTATTTACATTTCTTGTTACTGTAATGCAAGAATTGTGTCCCAGCATGAGTCCGTTTGTAATGTTTACTGAGCGAAAAATAGTTACAGCTTTCAAAGATAAGAGTATAAGAAAATAGAATGGACATAAAAGATACATATCCCTTCTTAGCAGCTTTCAATCTCATAGAAAAAACAGAGGTAGATATTTTTGCTTTATCTAAACTGTAGAAATTCACAACTATGCAGTATAGGTAGTCACATTATACAAAATTAATACTGTGTGACCAGACGTAGTTATTGGAGTAACTGAGACTAGTTGAGTGAAGGAAAAAAAATCTTTTTGAGCAGTGTGAGTTTTACAGTGAGGGAGGGACATATGTAGGTGGGAGAAGGATGAGCATTCTGGGGCGGAGGAATGGTATATGGTATGACTCTGAGATAGGCGGGAGTACGTGAAGAATTATAAGTGATTCGATTTGGAAGGGATACTAAAGTTACCTTTCAGTGTTTGATATCTTATTAACTCTCATTCATTTGGTCATACAGTAAATACTAAGTACCTACTATGTAACATTTACTGGATTTCATGTCATGTAACTAGCTATAAATATCATTACTATGATGATGAATTCCAAAAAAAATAGCCTCCCTTTTTAACTCTTTCTGCCATCTCTGACCAAACATTGGTGTAACCTAAGCACCATACCACTTTATCACAGAAGGAAGTCTCCCTTAATTTCAGTCCACTGTAAATCAATGTAACTGTTAGCTGGTCAGGCCACCTCACACAATCCCAGAGAATGGGTATTTAGCACATCAGGTTCAGGCTTTCTATTCCAACCCTAGAGACTTGAGATTGGCTTCTTTAGCTTATTTTTCTAACCATTCTCCCCTGTCCTGTCCATAAATATGAGACTTGAATCCCAGAATCTCAGGCCCACCTCAACACAATCCCCTGTTTCAATGGAGACAGTATTCCCTACACTTCTGTTCTTTCTGTCTCCCTCGTGCCATTTCTGTCCTTTCACACAGTATCACCATTATTTTTAACCTTCTCGCTCCTATGTAAATTAGGGGATGTGCTCAAACATAAAAACCAAAACCCACAGTGGTTTATTCATATAGGGAGTTGTTTAGCTAAAACGATGAGAATCCAAGGCTTGCTCTAAAAAAGTAAGCATCCTTCATTCTTCCGCTTCCCCGTTCCTCAGTACTTACTCCTACAGTTAGAAACACTACATTCATTCTAGGTATAAAGACAGGAAGCTAAGATTTTCTTTATCTATAACTTGTCTGCTGAACTGAGTCACATGGCCAACCTCAACTAGAAGGATGTGCAGGAAGGGAAGATCTTTGGTTGGAGAAAGGGTAGGTAGAGGAAGGCTGGGATGGATGTTGAGTGTACCCCTGCCACAGAGTCCAGCTCCAAGGTCCTACTTCCCCTTTCCCATTCCTCTGTATGAATTGTAGTTATTTTTAAACATCTGCAACTACATTTGGATGGGTTGAGTAGACCAGTTTGGGAGTGAGGGCTGCTCCCAGTCGAAGAATTGAAAAGCACAACCCTCCATGCCACCTGGCTTCAGACAGAACATCTAAAAATACTCAAATCTGCAATGCCTGGGTGGCTCAGCAGTTAAGCGTCTGCCTTCAGCCCAGAGCGTGATCCTGAAGTCCCAGAATCGAGTCCCATATCAGGCTCCCTGTATGGAGCCTGCTTTCTCCCTCTGCCTATGTCTCAGACTCTCTCTCCATTTTTCATGAATAATAAATAAAATCTAAAAAAAACAAAAACAAAACCCCAAAAACTCAAATCTGTCCCTGCAAAGATTTACCTCCTCCTGGCATTTTTTTTTTGCTAAAATTGATTTATTGTTACGCTAAAAATATGTCTAATGCCTTTCCAGCCTGAAGCTACATTGAGAAAAAGCCACTTTCTATTCTCTTGTTCTCAGTGGATGGCAGACTCTATAAAAGGAGAAAGAGATTGGAAAGAAAATCATTCTCCTATGCTTGATATTTACTTTTGGGTAGATAATCATCCCATCAAAGTCAACAGGTGCAAAGTTTACATCTTTAACTTACTCTTCCATTCTATAACTACTTCTTTGCCCCCACAAATGCTTCCCTTATCTGGCTTCCTTATTTTTGTTACTGGCACTCTTCAATCACTTAACCCCAAAGTTCAGAATCACATTGAAATTTCTCCATCGCATCCTTCCTTATAGCCACTCGAAGTCCCAAAAAGAAACAAGTAAGAGCGTGGTGTTAAAAATATGTTTGAAGGGCACCTGGATGGCTCAGTAAGTTAAATGTCTGCCTTTGGCTCAAGTTGTGATCCCAGGGTCCTGGGGTGGAGTCTCGTTTCTGGCTCCCTGCTTGGTGGGGAGTCTACTTGGTGGGGAGCCTGCTTGGTGGGGAGCCTGCTTCTTGCTCTCCCTCTGCCACTCCCTCTGTTTGTGCACTCTCTTGCACACTCTCTCTCTGTCAAATAAATAAATAAAATCATATATATATATATATATATGTGACTTTTGACCTTGGGGTCATGAATTCAACCCCCACATTGAGAGTAGAACTTTTTAAAAGTAATAAAAATATGTTTGAAGAAATAGTGGTTAACACTTAAAAAGATACATAGGTGGCAAAAGAATACATGAAAAGATACTCAATCTCTTCAACCATTAGTGACATGAAAATTAAAACCATAATGGAATACCACCTCAAATCTATGAAAGTGATTTTATTTATTTATTTTTTATTTTTTTTTTAAATTTATTTATGATAGTCACACACAGAGAGAGAGAGAGGCAGAGACACAGGCAGAGGGAGAAGCAGGCTCCATGCACTGGGAGCCTGACGTGGGATTCGATCCCGGGTCTCCAGGATCGCGCCCTGGGTCAAAGGCAGGCGCTAAACCGCTGCGCCACCCAGGGATCCCAAAAGTGACTTTAAAAAATACTGACAGTACCAAGTGCTAATAAGGATGCATTGCAGTTGGAATTCTCTCACACAGCTGAGGGGAAAACAAAATGGGACAGCCATTCTGGAAAGCCATTTGGCAGTTACTTATAAAGTTAAACACACCCCTACCATATGACCCATCAATCCACTTCTGTTGTAGTCACCCTAGAAAAATGGAAGCTATGTTCACACACAGATGTGTACATGAATGTTTTTAGTAGTTCTATTCACAATAGCCACAAATTGAAACAACCCAAATGTCCTTCAAAGAGTGAATAAACAAGCAGTGTTGCATTCATCCAATAAAACACTACCCAGCAATATAAAGAAATAAATGACTGAAATATGCAGCAATTTGGATGAATCTCAAAAGCATTATGCTGAATGAAAGAAACTAGTCTCAAAAGCTTATGTACTTTATAAATGCATTTCTATCATTCTCAAGAGGACAGAACTATAGGGTTGAAGAACAGATCAGTGATTGCCATTGTAGGAATAGAGAGATAATGTGACTATAGCCTAAGAAACTTTGGGATACTGATGGAACTCTTCCATATCTTGATTGTGACGGTGGTTATACTAATCTGTACAATATGTCATACATATATCACAACACGTCAACGTTCAAACAACTGTGCACCAAAAAGGACATCTTAATATATCATAATTTAAAATGAGGAAATATATCATTGTAAGAGCAAGTACTTGTTGCACAAACAATTCAACTGATGGGAATAGAAGAGACCTAGAAAGTAGTGAACTGGCCATGGGTGTCTGCCAGAATGGTACAGAGAGAATGGAGAAGATTGGCTAATTTGGACATTTGTTTAAATGAAGGTATGTCAGGAGAGCCTCTGCCATACTTCTATAATTTCACTCTTTGTCTTTTTTTAAGATTTATTCATTTATTTTAGAGAGTGCGTGCATCAGATGGGGGGAGGGGCAGAGGGAGAGAGAGAAGCAGACTCCCCACTGTGTGCTGAGCCCATGTGGGGTTTAATCTGACACCCTGAGATCACGACCTAAGCCTAAATCAAGAGCCAGATAGATGTTTAACCAACTGAGCCACCAAGGCACGCCTTTTCACCCTAAAACAACAAAATAATACTTTGATCATTTGAATTCTCTAGATTAAAAAAAACTGTAGAAATGTACTTCATCCTTTTTTTTTTTTTTTAAATTGTATTCATTTATTTGAGAGAAAGAGACAGAGCACAGCAGGGGGAGGAGGAGAGGGAGAGGAAGAAACAGGCTCCCCATTGAGCAGGGAGCCCAACATGGGGCTCAATCCCAGGATTCTGGGATCATGACCTGAGCCAAAGACAGATGTTTAACCATCTGAGTCACCCTGGCACCCCTCCCTCATCTTTCGATTACTGAAAATCAGGAACACTTTTTCAGTGCACACAAACTCCCAGACATTACTTTGCAAATGGGCTGTTTCAGATTCATTCCCAGTTCAAAGTCCTCAGTTCCTCCTTACTGCCTTCACTAAACTAGATGACCCTTGTTACCCTCCTCTGGGAGGATGGCCAAGGTAGCACTAGTCTGGCTAAGATCTTCTTTGACCAGAAGCAGCTACCTGTCAACTCTGACTGTCACTCTTACAGAGCCTCACTGATTTCACAAAATGCATGACAGGTGACAGAATGGAATAGTAACTCCAAGGGAGCTTTTACTTGCACCTCAAAAATAATTTTGAATATGAGCTCTATTGAGGTCAGATTTTGAGAATGTTCCTTCTGGGAACATAGATCAAGAGACACCTATCATGGAAACTTTAGCTAACTTTCCACCTTCCTATTTCCCTGATCCATCATCTTTTCCTTCTCCAAAAGTCTCAGAAGTGTGGATCTTCTCAAAGGCTAACACACCTTCCATGTTCTGAATTCTACAAAGTTCCTGCAGTCAAAATCTCTGCATTTGTATGATGGAGCACAGTTTTCTATGCTCCAAAGCCATTTAATCTTGTGTACTCATTTCTGTGACCATTTAGATATTTAAGAATGAATGGAAAGGTAAGAGGACATATTTTCATACCTCTTTTATAGACACTTGTTAAATCACTCTCCAGCTGTTTCTTTCAGCATAAACAGATAATTTATCTTTTCTAAAGAGAATTATTTCCTATTCCTTTACTATCACTGTTGCTTTACTCAGAAACTTTCTATCAGTATGTAGATTCCAGTAGGGATGATATGCTATTAAGCATATTTCTGTCTACCTAAGCCCCACAGGTGGAAATTTCAAGCCATCTGAGGTATAGAGAACAGGAGACTGAGGTATATAGAAGCAACACTGACAAACAGAATGTCTTGAAGATCCTCATATTCAAAGCTTTCCCACATGGCCATGGGCATGTGAAGCATAGGGTTGTAGAGAAATCTGTCAGCCTCAGATCATGACGGTGGCATTTTTTCTGTTTCTGCAGAACCCTTTTCCTTCATGAGAAAGCTTTAGGAAGACATCGTCAGCTGGGGAAACAAGAAGAGACCACAAGAAATGCCCACTGTCTCAACTATCTTCAGCTGTCCCAATCCTGACCTAAAAGGAACCCCATGTTAGATTAGGAAGCAGAGCATGGGGTCTATCTGACCAGGAATGGTACTATGAAGTGGCTGAAAGCCTTGAGGCCTCTGTTCTCCAATACTTTACACCCACTCACAAGTACTTCTTGGCAGTCATGGCTTTGAGCTCATGAGACCAAAGCCTGGCCTCGTGGAAGAAATAACAATACCTAGCAAGAACATTGGGCAGAACATAAGAATAATGAGAAAGTTCTGACTTAAATGCTGGGTGCCTATTTTTAAATGAAGTATTCAGTATGGAGATATCTAAAAGTAAACACTGGCTGATTGTGATAGAGTAGCTTTCTGAAAAAACAACTTTACTTTCAAGTTGAAACTTTCTGTGTGACCTCTTGCCCCACCCACCTAGACTCCTTTCTGGAAAACAAACAAACAAACAAACAAACAAAAAAAACAAGATTTCCTCTATATAATTTCCTTTCCCAACTCTCCTTTCCACTTTAAAAATTTTAGTTTTGGGATGCCTGGGTGTCTCGGGGGTTGAATGTCTGTCTGCCTTTGGCTCAGGGCGTGATCCTGGGGACCCCGGATCGGGTCCTACATTGGGCTCCCTGCATGGAGCCTGCTTCTTTCTCTGCCTGTGTCTCTGCCTCTCTCTCTCTCTCTCTCTCTCTCTCTCTGTCTCATGAATAAATAAATAAAATCTTTAAAAAAAATAAAGGTTTTAGTTTTTTATTCAGAGAGAACACACACCAGAGTACAAGGAATAGAGAGAGGAACGGAGGGGGAGTACGAGAGAGAGCATCTCAAGCAGATCCCCCACTGAACACAGAACCCAAGGCCCCTGATTTTATGACCTGAACCAAAATCAAGAGTCGGATGCTTAACCGACTGAGACACCCGGGCACCCCTCTCTTTTCCACTTTAGAATAATGACAACATATGTGAGACGTGATATGTTGTGAGAAAGACAAAGAGTTGATTCTGCAAGATACTTATTACACCCTTACTCTGGGCAGAGCATTGCCAGGCACTGGGACAATGATAGACAAAGTATCTGCACACCCCGCCCTTCTGAAACTTACCCCCTAGAATAGTCTTCTACATTTTCTCATTAATGCCCCTCCAAGGAAACATTTGAAGTTTTTTTTTTTTTTCCCTAACTGCTCCATCATGAAATTTTACAGCACAGAGATACTATGTATCTGCTTTATATTGTGCCTACCATCTGTGCTTTATACATAGAAAGATTTTATTTTTATTTTATTTTATTTTTCCCCTCCAAGACCCAATTTTTACCTTTGGGGTGATTTTATCCTTGTGAAAAATGCATGCTCTAGGGCAAAGACGGACAATAAGTAAATAAAGAAGAAAAGTAATTGTGATAAAGATGGAGGAAATACAGGGGCTAAACATTCAGGTATGGTTACTTTTTAAAAAATTTTATTTAAATTCTAATTAGTGGGATCCCTGGGTGGCGCAGCGGTTTAGCGCCTGCCTTTGGCCCAGGGCGCGATCCTGGAGACCTGGGATCGAATCCCATGTCGGGCTCCGGGTGCATGGAGCCTGCTTCTCCCTCTGCCTGTGTCTCTGCCTCTCTCTCTCACTGTGTGCCTATCATTAATAAGTAAAATAAAATAAAAACTAAATAAATAAGTAAATAAATTTTAATTAGTTCATGTACACTGCAAGATTGGTTTCAGGACAGGTGTGGTTGCTTTCAATAGAAATGTCCGGTTGCTTGCACTGTGTCAAGGGGAGACTGGAAGCACTTCATCTGCAGGCTTTCCTTATCTTATTTCTCTTCTCTCCCTCACTCGGCTGGGAATACTGGACTGTTTAATTGCCTTATGCAAATCCACCCCTGCAGGCAAGCCCCGGGGAAGGCAGCCCAGGCACCCATTTGCTTAAATTCTCCATCCGAAACTTGAAAGATAGACGGAATGTAACCTGTGATACATAATTTCTCTCTTCCTGTTTTTCAAACAAACTCACATGAAAGTCGTGCTGCTTCTCTTCACCAAGCAGAGTTACACCCCAAACAGCAGAGTCATCAAAGGCAGTCATTTGAGGAATCCGATAGTCTTGGTCATTTATTTCTGTGCAACTGAGTAGGCCACTGTTCTTAGTAAGGGTGTGAGACTATCAAAGAGCATTTTAGCTTGCCGTGATTGTGCGGGAACAAAGCATCTATAATTGCATAATGCTCTCTCTGCGTAGGTGTGCTCCAGAAAAATAATAAAGGCAGGATCGCTGAATGTTGAAAAGCAGTATAATGCTCTGGTTATATGCCCTGGTATGGGTTTTAGAGTCCAGATCACTGTTTGTAAATTGGCGGGTAATGCAACTACCCTCAGACGCAGTTTATCCTATGTAAAATAAGAATATGACATCATCATACTGAGTTGTTATAAGGAGTAATGAAAGTAATACAGGTAAATTATTTAGTATAACACTTAGAGGGCTATAACACTTAGCCCTCTATAAATAGCTGCTGTTATTATAACTATTCCTGTAAACCAACCATGTTTGTTTTGGTAATCTTTCCTAATTTTGCTATTTTTTAGACTCAAAGGGCTGAAATTTGGTCAAAGTCAAAGCGGGATCATAAGCATGATGCCATTTTGTCTAATATGTCTTAGGCACACCCTCCCTTCGGCTCCATTTGTTAATACTTGCTTTTCTAAATTAATCCGTTACTGAAGCTCCTGGCTGGCTCAGTCGGTGGGGCATGCAACATTTCATCTTGGGGGTGTGAGTTCGAGCCCCAAGTTGGGTATAGAGATTACTTAAAAATAAAAAAAATCTCTTAAAAATAAAAATTAACTAATCTTTTATTTTATTTTCCACCCTTGGCTGCTAAATTACACTTTGTTTTTTTGTTTTTTTTTTTTTTAAGATTTTATTTATTTGTTCATGAAAGATACAGAGAGAGAGGGGCAGAGACACAAGCAGAGGGAGAAAAAAGCAGGCTCCTTGCAGGAAGCCTGATGCAGGACTATATCCCAGGATCCCAGGATTACAACCTGAGCCAAAGGCAGACGCTCAACCACTGAGCCACCCAGGTGCTCCTAAATTACACTTTATAACTGCAACTTTTACTAACTTTTATTAGCACTATGAGATGGTGAATTAAATACTAGTAGATCTGCTAACTTTAGTCCTTGAAGAGGCTTTCAAAATTTGAATCCTTGGACGTTCAAAAGCAAACCCTCTGCCTTCCCAATCCCTCCCTGAAGTTCTATCAACTCTGAGATCCCTATCTGGCATATTAACATCACCAACCTGATAATCATCTATGCTGATCCTAAGGGTTATCTCTTCTTGTGCACAATCCAATTTCTCACTGTGCCTATGCAATGTTTCTGGTGTTTGTTCCCACCTCTCCTTTTCCAAAACCTATCCAAGTGTTATTTCCTCAGGAGGGGTGTCATTTCCATATGCCAGACTTATGCTCAAGCACAATGGAATAGACATTCATTGTGTTTGGGGCCACCAGGCATGTTTAAACACCCTTCCTACCCTTAGCTCTCTTACTCTGTTTAGTTAGGAATCAGGAATTCAGCCAGGGCCAGATCCTGGTTTTGTGGGGTTTGGAGCTAACACAATTTATGGGGCCTCCTTTAAGAAACAGCAACCTGAATCATGAATTTAAAGTTGGGTCTAGGGCAGCCCCAGTGGCGCAGTGGTTTAGCGCTGCCTGCAGCCCGGAGTGTGATCCTGGAGATCCGGGATGGAGTCCCACGTCAGGTTCCCTGCATGGAGGCTGCTTCTCCCTCTGCCTGTGTGTCTCTGCCTCTCTCTCTTTCTTTGTGTGTCTCTATGAATAAATACATAAAATCTTTTTTTTTTAAGATTATTTATTTATTTATTTATTCATGAGAGACACAGGGAGAGAGAGAGAGAGGCAGAGAGAGAAGCAGGCTCCATACAGGGAGCCCGATGTGGGACTTGATCCCGGGACCCCAGGATCACGCCCTGGGCCAAAGGCAGGCACCAAACCACTGAGCCACCCAGGGATTCCCGATAAATAAAATCTTTAAAAAAAATAAAAATAAAAAAATAAAGTTAGATCTAAAAATTAGGTGCTCGGGATCCCTGGGTGGCGCAGCAGTTTGGCGCCTGCCTTTGGCCCAGGGCGCGATCCTGGAGACCCGGGATCGAATCCCACGTCGGGCTCCCGGTGCATGGAGCCTGCTTCTCCCTCTGCCTGTGTCTCTGCCTCTCTCTCTCTCTCTCTCTCTCTCTCTCTCTCTCTGTGACTATCATAAATAAATAAATTAAAAAAAAATTAGGTGCTCATTTCAAATTAGAAAAGAAATGAAAACAAATTACAAATTTTATTTTTTTAAAGATTTTGTTTATTTATTCACAAGAGACAGAGAGAGAGAGAGGCAGAGATATAGGCAGAGAGAGCAGGCTCCATGCAGGGAGCCTGACGTGGGACTCGATCCCGGGACTCCAGGGTCACGCCCTGAGCCAAAGGCAGATGGTCAACCACTGAGCCACCCAGGCGTCCCATAAATTACAAATTTTAAAAAGCTGACCAGTACCACAACCATAACAAATCTGGAAAAATAATACTTTTTGATTGCCTCTCCACATAACAATGATTTTTAATATTTTTTTCTACAAATGAATAAAAGAGGGGCGCCTGGCTGGTTTAGTCGGTAGAGCATGTGAGTCTTGATCATAAGGTTGCAAGTTTGAGCTCCATGTTGGGTGTGGAGATAACTTAAAAATAAAATCTTTTTAGGGTGGCTCAGTCGGTTAAGCATCTGCTTCAGCTCAGGTCATGATGTCAGGGTCCTGGGATCAAGCCCCACATTGAGCTCCCTGCTCAGTGGGGAGCCTGTTTCTCCCTCTCCCTCTGCCTCCTCCCCATTGCCCAGGCTCTGTCTCTGTCTCTCAAATAAATACAAATAAAATAAAATAAGATCTTTTTAAAAAATAGATACTTTAATCTTTCCTTTAATAAAGTTGGTAAAAAACAATTTTTATTGATAATTGAGGAAGTTTATTTAAAGCTTCACAACACTGGTTGATCATATTGTGCACATTTACTAAGTGTATTGGGGAAGACAGAGTTGGAGTTATGGTATCTTTCTTCACAAATTGTCCCAAACCTATGACCTGTCTAGGACTCTCCCAGGGACTTGGAAGGGCTCTGTGCTAGTGAAAGCTCCTAAAGCTCCAGCTCTGTTAGCACCATGTTCATGCCATCTCTCCATGTAGGTAGGCTTCACCAATCAGCTATCATCATAAAGATTTTGCCCCAGAATCCAACAAATGCAGGAAGCAGGAGCCTTTGCAATCTACCATTTCACAGGGATGAAAACAGAGTCATTGCTCTTCCAGAATCTGCTTGGTGAACTTTGGGCGTTTCTTTTATGTGTTGGGTCCCCAGAGTGACTAGCCTGAGCTGTGGTATCTGTGCCCAGCAGCAATTGTACCCTTTTCCCCTAGCAGCCTCATTATATGATATGGGTGTAGATCTTGGCTGCAGAGCCTCTAGACCTGACTTTCCAGACCTCTTGGAGATTCCATGAGGTACCAAATATACTTTATTAAATTTAAATTACTCTTCAGGCTCTTGATCTCAGGGTTGTGAGTTCAGGCCCCACACTGAGCGTAGCGATTACTTAAAAATAAAATCTTGAAAAATATTTTTAAAAATAAATTTAATTTTTTTTCTGTCTACACTAGTGAGAGTAGTTTCTTTGCAACTGCAAATCCTGACTGAGTCACGTGAGACTGTGCTCTACCAGGCTAAGGCTTGGGCTGAGGCATCATGAACCCATCTAAGAGAAATAATAATCCAAGGATGGAAAATGAATCTGACCAGATTACACAGGAAAAAACTAGTGTCCAAATGCTAGAAAGGTAAGGATAAAGGTCAAATGAGTGGGGCTCAGAGCTGAAGGAAGAAGTCAGGGAGCCAAGAATTTTGATCAGTGGAAAGAGAACAAACCAAAGGAGATTGAGAAAAGACAAGGAAAGGTAGGTCAAGACTCCATTTGATAGGCCTGCAGTTGCGTGGTATCTGTGTAGGGAGCTTGAAAGGGAATAAGAGGCTAGCCGATACTATAACTCAGACTTCTTTTTTTTTTTTTTAAGATTTTATTTATTTATTCATGAGAGACACAGAGATATAGGCAGGTTTCCTGCTGGGAGCCTGATGAGGGACTTGATCCCAGGACCTTGGGATCATGCCCTGAGCTCCCTAGGTGTCCCTACAACTCAGGCTTTCATTAGCTTGCACCTGGATATAGAAAAGCCTTCTAACCTTCTCCCACCTTGTTTTCTGCCTCCAGCAATTTGTTTACACGAATAATCACTTGGCCATTGTCACTGCCCTACTTAAAACAAAATCAATTGTAGCTCTCCATTGATCCAGCTCCCTCGGTCCTGGGTCTGTAGGCACAGAACATCATCAAACTCATTAGCCTGGCATTTCTGACCCTCTCATATCTAGGTCAACCCATTTCTCCAGTTTATTCCTCGTTAATCCTCTCATATTCTATACTAGAGCCACACCTTAACTGTGTGGTGTTTCCTAGACATGCATTTCATTTTGCCACATGCATGCTGTTCTTTCTGCCTGGGAGTCCTCCCTGTCACTTCTCAGCACTTCCAAATCCCCTTGTCTTTCAAAGCAGTCCAAATGCGACATTTCTTTAGCTGCAACATTTCTTCCCCTGGAGCCTAACCCTGACTGTATTTTTCATGGTACTTTTTGCTTTCCTTCTTGCATTATAGTTATTTAGTTATATAGGCACATATTTTTATTTCCTCTAAGTTGTAAGGTCACCTTGATCCAAATTCTTGGCACTGTGCCTTATATATTAGAGGTGCCCCAAACAGCGTTGAACACAGAATCAAATGAAGCAACTCCTGCCACATAATTCTCTGTAGAACCTAAAGCAGGTGATGGTGGCCTAAGGTATGGTAGGAGAAGTAAAATGCAAATGGTTACACTTATCTTTGTACATGTCAACTAATTTATTTTAGACCAGAATTTTACTTTACCAAAACCACTTTCAGCCTTGGTTTTAATAATCTTTACAAAAGGTGTTGGGGGAGGAGAGGGAAAGGGACACTAAGCAATAACTTCAGAACATTCTCCTTACTCTTATTTAATTGCAAAATAAACACCTCCCACAGCGATCTGTAATGCAGGGCAGCATTTGTGTCCTTGTGAAGGGAAAAAAAATGGGTTTTGTACTTTGCCTCTGCCAGACGTAGCCACATAAGTAATTACACGTCAAAAAAAAAGAATAGGAATATATTTTTTAGAGATCACTTTAAGAAAAATGAAAAGATGGAATTCCTTTTTTTTTTTAAGATTTTATTTATTTATTTGAGAGGAGGGGGGAGAGAGCATAAGCAGGGCGAGGAGCAGAGGGAGAAGCAAACTCCCTACAGAGCAGGGTGCACAATACAGGACCCAATCCCAGGGCCGGGGGATCATGACTCCAGCCAAAGGCAGATGCTCAACCAGTGAGCTACCCAGGTGCCCCAGAATTATTTTGTGTTTTATTTTTTTGTAAAGATTTTATTTATTCATGAGAGAGACAGAAAGAGAAAAAGAGAGAGAGAGGCAGAGACACAGGCAGAGGGAGAAGCAGGCTCCATGCAGGGAGCCTGACATGGGACTCAATCCCTGGTCTCCAGGATCACACCCTGAGCCAAAGGTGGCGCTAAACCGCTGAGCCACCAGGGCTGCCCTTATTTCGTGTTTTAATTACACACATTGTTCCACCAGCAGCACTGCCCCAAAAGTTTTATTAGCAAGTAATATTCTTGTTGTATTATAAAAATCTAAGAGATTTTCATTTCTCAGATAGTGTGCAAATAAAATTATATTTCTGGGCGGCCTGTGTCTCTGCCTCTCTCTGCGTGTCTCTTATGAATAAATAAATAAAATCTTTAAAAAAAAAGAAATTTATAGGAAATATTCTTGGGAGCCTTCCAATTTTCCTTATCAGTGTAAATCCTACATATATCAAATACACTTTTAAAGGGAGGGATATTGAATAATAAAGAGAAACTTCTTCAACATAAAATTTCTACAAATGTGAAATAACTTTAGTAGAATAAAGAAAAAAATTATGATTAAAAAAATGTTTAAGGGATCCCTGGGTGGCGCAGCGGTTTGGCGCCTGCCTTTGGCCCAGGGCGCGATCCCGGAGACCCGGGATCGAATCCCACATCGGGCCCCCGGTGCATGGAGCCTGCTTCTCCCTCTGCCTGTGTCTCTGCCTCTCTCTCTCTCTCTCTGTGACTATCATGAATAAATAAATAAAAATCTTTAAAAAAAAAAAAAATGTTTAAAACTCTGCCCATACTTGGGGGGCAAAGAAAACGAAACTGAAGTCTAAACCAAAAGTTTTGGGGATTCATTTGTCTATGGCCAATTTTTCTTTTCCATTAAAGCCTATCTGGGACATTTGATACATACCTTAAAATATTAAAAAAAAAAATCTAACGTGAGATCCAAACAAAGCAAATGACCCATTAGATAAATTCAGGGGTTTCAGTGCCAATTAAGTTAGAAGATAGGGAAGGTGAGTGGTAAGGGTAAGGAGTGAAATCATTTTGCTATTTTTATAAAACTCAGAAATTTAATTTTCCCCATCTATAGCTGGTGATTCAGTTACTTAGTGTAAGTAGGAAAAGTTATCTGAGATTTTTTAAATGCCACAGTTTTTCTTTGTTTGAATACTTTCAGATTTATATATTCCCCAGATACAGAAAATAGTGCAAAGTATAATTTAGCTTTCTGTCTCTAAGTCAAGATTATCATTATTTTATATTGTATCATAAATGGAGTTTGTGGAGGCCATCAGGCTGAAAGTGAACTTATGTTCTAAGATACATTTCTTTCATAAATCCTTTATATTTGCTGCTATGCTTTAGACCACATATCTTTAAGGCCTATTGGGAAAGGCCTTTATTAGGTTGAACCTTGAAATTGCCAATATGTTAATCATCTTTAATCTATTAAGTATCAATTTCCCCTGGCTTAACCTAACATAATCAAAGGTCAAGTCAAAAGCTGAAGAGGTTTTCTGTCAACAGTCTTTTTTTTTTTTTTTTTTTTTTAGAGATTTTATTTATTTATTCTTGAGAGACACAGAGAGAGAGAGAAGCAGAGAGACACAGGCAGTGGGAGAAGCAGGCTCCATGCAGGGAGCCCGACGTGGGACTCGATTCCAGGTCTCCAGGATCAGGCCCTGGGCGGAAGGCGGCGCTAAACCTCTGAGCCACCCAGGCTACCCATGTCAACAGTCTTTATCAGCATCCTGTGACACCTGCGGAACTCTTACCATATTCAACATAATAAAATGTAGGCTATACTGAGACACTTTTTTTATGTCCCCACACACAGCTGAGTGATTCCTTATTTCCTTCATCCACCGTCGACTAGAGCTCACGGTCTTGTTTTTCATTCCCACTATCTAAAAAAAAAAAATGGAGCCACACCTCTAAGAGAATGTCATCCTGCCCTGATGGCTTCTCTGGTAATGTAACTTTTTAATCCCCTATTTCTGGTTCACTGTCATCAAAGCTCCACCTCTGGCTTTGTATTGAATTAACCTTTAGTACATTATGCAGAAAAATACTTGGGGTTTTGAATTATTGAGTTTTAGAGTGAGGAGAAATCTTAGCAATACTTAGCCTGATTTTCCTATAATGAATATTGATGGTTGCTGGTTCCCTCTGTCAGCCCAATTTTCACCTGGTCTTCTACCCTCCCTTATGCGCCAGTGTGTTTTGGCAATGGGCTTCCCTTAGCAGTGAGGATGATCTCATTGGTTCAGAATCCCAGTCTAAGCCAACCTGTTTGGCTAGGTCCTTGTTATTAGGGTGAGCATTATGGGCTGAATTGTGTCCCTCCAAAATTTATATTTTGAAACACCAATCCCCAGTACTTCAGAATGTGACTGTATTTGGAGATAGGTCCTTTAAAGAGGTAATTAAGTTAAAAGCAGGTCATTAAGGTGGGCCCCCATCCAATATGACTGATGTCCTTATAAGAGAAAATTTGAACACAGTCAAGTAGAAGACACAGGGAGAAGACGGTTATCTACAAGCCATGGAGAGAGGCCACAGAAGAAACCAACCCTGCTGAAACCTTGATCTTGGACTTTTAACCTCCAGAACTGTGAGAAAATAAATTTTGTTATTTAAGCCACCCAGTCTGTGGCATTTTGTTATGGCAGTCCTAAGGGACTAATCCAATGGATTAGGCATTGGAATTGGAATGGGACTCAATATGAGACAACAGTGGAGGGAAGTTTTTGGAAACCTCTAGGTTCTGAATATTTCTTGTTTAAAGGAAAATACCAGAAAAGACACTCTTCGTCTTCATGTTGTGAGGTAGGGTTGTGAAACTTGTAAATTCTCCAGCCAAATTTGTCATCAAGAGGGATGCTACCCTGAAAATGAGCCAATACTCAGAGATGCGCATAGCCAGGAAAATTGTGAAAACAGTTGCTGGAGTTACTTAATTAAGCCAACCTCAAAGCCTGCTCAATCTCTTAAATTCCAGTTATGTGAGCCAATAAATCTTCTCAGTTGTTTAAACAAGCTAAAACCAAGTTTTCTGCTATAGTCTCTGTTGTATTTTTTTTTTTTTGTCTCTGTTGTATTTGATAAGTTACCTACCCCTTCATTTTACAGAGAGAGCCTGAGGCCTCTTTAAATCTAAGTGACTTGTCTGATGTATCAGAAGCTTCTTATTTTGAGTTATTTAATCTATCCTCCTTAACACAGCCAGGTTAAAGATAGTGGGTACATACCTAAGTGGTACGAACATTAAGAAGAGTATAAGTAAAGGGTTTCATAAAAAGGACAAAGAAAATATTCACCTTATGTGATCAATCCAGAAAGGCTAAAGATAGAATTGGAAGTATTGGAAAAGGAGAAAAGTAATCTGAAAAGTAACTTTTTGGGTCAGCAAGTCAACTCTTAAGTTCCTCCCTTTGGCCTCACTGTTAGTGTCTTTGGTAGGGACTGTGCCTTACCCAACATGTAGCCCCTCTCATTCTTTTATTGCCCTCCTGCTTATGGGTCTCAAGATTCCTGTGCTGCTCCAAACATTCTTACACCTGGGGGTAGCCCACTTGAATCTCTGCCCAGTTTTGAACACCTGAACTCCTATATTTATGGTCTCTGCCATGATCTGGAAAGCATAATTACATTTTCATATACTTTCATATTTTTAAGTGTTTTATGAGATAGTAGACCACAGTGAGCCCTTATATAGGAAAATCATATTAACCATCTGAGGAAGTGGGAATTTTACCATATTTGGTTGCTTTGAACTTCTTGACAGCTTCAAGCCACTCTAGCTCATTTATATCAATGTTTTTGTTCCAGAATGTAAAAAAGTGTCACACTGAGATAGTCTCAGTTTATACCTTCTAGGCCATGATCTTGTGAATGAATTCTTTCTTCGGAATCTTGGCAAGCTAAATTATGAATAGGGATTATCAAGCAAATTTAAATTTTATCTTTGAAAAGCATTATACAAGTATAATGAGAGCAAGAAACCTCCTTAAAGCTTAGAATTGTGGCATATAGTACACGATAAATAAATAAATAAACAAACGGGATCCCTGGGTGGCGCAGCGGTTTGGCGCCTGCCTTTGGCCCAGGGCGCGATCCTGGAGACCCGGGATCGAATCCCACATCAGGCTCCCGGTGCATGGAGCCTGCTTCTCCCTCTGCCTATGTCTCTGCCTCTCTCTCTCTCTCTCTGTGACTATCATAAAAAAATAAATAAATAAAATAAATAAACAAATAAATTTTTGTTTTTGTTTAGGATTTGTATTCCCTTTACCTGAATGAATGATTTCTGACACAATTTTTTGATGTATTTGTGCACTGCAAGTTGATGAATAATTTTATGTAAAAAAAATTACCTCTCAGGTCAGTATAATATCAAATTTTCAAAAAGTCAAATCAATATGTGTAACAAGAAAACACAGAGTGCTATGAAGTTGGTGGGCTGTACATGGGATTATTCTCTAAACATGGCAATCAGTGATAGAATTAGATACATATCACATAAAACCTTGAATTCTTCAATACCATTATGCAAGAAACCCATAGAAGGTATCCTTTTCTTCCAGGAGTGGGAGGAGTAATTAGAGTTCAGTTCTAAATTGCAAAATTGTCCTCTTTTACATAGTGCGGTCACTTTCTCACAGCATCACCCTCTGGATGCTGTGGCTCAAATCAACAAAACCCATCTGGGTTTTTATAGTTGGCATGGATGGAGTATCACACCCTTGTCTTCTAAAGGTTTCCAAGTTTGCTGTAGGGCCACACTATCGAGTATTTAAGCAAAACAAAAGTTGACAGACCGGTATGATTCTGTGCTAGAAAAATCTAAGAACTTTTGTTTTTTAATAAATTAGGCATAGCCAAAATCCTGCTTCTGTTTTTGTTTTGATAGCTTATATTCTCATGGTTAGTTCTTTTCTGTTGTTGTTTTTCTTTTAATGATTTCAAAATTTGAATTGTTCAGGGTTTAAGTTGCTTATCATCTTTACAATTGGCATTACATCTAAATATATGTCTAACCCCTTATTCTAGTCAGGAATGTGACATGGGAAAATTATCATTTTGCTAGTGTCAATTTACTTGGCCATTCATATTTTTCTGGAAACTGTAGTCTAGAAACTGCATGTGAATAGTCTAGAGACTGCAGTCTAGAATTTCTTCAGTTGTGACCAAAAATACTAAATATTCAGAACACCAACCTTTGAAATTAGCCAAAAACAGTCACTGATGTGCTGGTTGATTTTGCATTTTAATATACTCTATGTCTTCTTTCTTCATGTCTGAAACAACAACAAAAAGTTTCTTTAAGAAAATATTAACTACTTGATCAAAGAATGAAAAGAAAAATGCATTTAAGTTTCATGCAGCAATGTCCATGCTTCACTGTCCTTAGTTCAGCTTTAATTTTGTGTATCTAGTGCTCCTTCTGCACAGATATTTGAAGACAAGGCTGATTAAAAAGAATGTGTCCTGTTTCTTGAATGTAGCTAGTGAGAATTAAAAACGGTGCCAGTTGGCAGCCAATTAGCTATAATCTTATAATCTTTTTTTTTTCTTTCATGCTTGGTGTTGACATAACAAGGTGAATCTTCTAGCCAACTTTTACTAACTGCAACTCTGGGGGAAGAAAGTTCTTTCTGATCTTTACTGATCTAAGAACTATATCATTGAATAGTTTCCATATTAAATTACATGGTAAGCAAATTCTCTTCAGTTTTAGCCTATCAAGAAGATTTTGACAAAGTACTTTATATTTCCATTTGTTTCCCCAGGGCAATGGTTTTCTGCTCAAACCACCATTATCATTTCCAATCACTGAGCTCTAAGCAGTTAAATGAGACTAGAAGACTGTCAATGGCATTTTGGCACTCAAGAAGAAGCCATTAGAAATCCCTAAAAGTGCACATAAACTTTCTTACAGAGTCTAGGAAATAGTACATCAAATGAAATTTTGGTCCAAGATCATTAAAAAAACAACAAAAATCAACAGACAAAAATAAATAGCAATAACCAACCAAAAAAACCCTTCACTTGTAGCCTCCTTCCTGGCTGCAGATTTGATCCCATGAACATGTCTGAAGCAACTAGCCAGGTCTCATGACTCACAGGCACATGATGCTTCTGTTGGGAGCACAGACAGGTGGACACTGATTTGATCTGTTCACCAGCTTTGTTCTGGGATCTCAAATACATCACCCGGTGGTGGGTGGAAAATGATGCCATTGGAAACTTTCAACAAATGCTTATAGAATCCGGGTAACTTTGAAAAAGGAAAGAAAATGAACTTTCAAATCAAGTGTGTTGTGTGTGTGACAGCAGGCTCAGTATAAAAGATTCACTTTTAGGGGTGATCTAGCTAAGATCTAGGTCAGTTTTCACCCTCTTTGTGCCTTAAAAGTTACCTCGAGCGTTCCTACAGCACACTGATGCTGGGGGTCCATCCCAGAGATTCTGAATTTTGACCCACCAATTCCATTTCTAGAAAGGAGGCAGATGAGACTTCTCTTTTCATTTTGTAACTTTATATCCAGTTTGAATTTTTCCATTTGTATATATATATTTTTAATTTTTTAAAAGATTTTATTTATTTGATAGAGAGAGCGTGCGAGCACAAGCAGGAGGAGCAGCAGAGGGAGAGGGAGAATCTGACCCCTCGCTGAGCAGGGAGCCCCATGCAGGACTATATCCCAGGACCCTAAAATCATGACCCAAGCTGAAGGCAGATGCTTAACCGACTGAGCCAGCCTGGTGCCCCTATTTTTTAATTTTTTAAAAAAAATTTGAAAAGCATTTGTCATGAATGTGGCCTTCCCTAGCCACTTCCCACTTGCTAGTGGTTGTAGTTTTTCTAGGTAGTCAAAATAGCAAACCAATATCAGAACAGATATCTGGGGAATCCCTGGGTGGCTCAGCAGTTTTGCGCCGGCTTTCGACCTAGGGCGTGATCCTGGAGTTCCGGGATCGAGTCCCATATCCAGCTCCCTGCATGGAGCCTGCTTCTCCCTCTGCCTGTGTCTCTGCCCCCCACCCCCGCTGTGTTTCTCATGAATAAATAAAGTATTCAAAACAAAACAAAACAGATATCTATATGTAGTTTTAAATGTATGAGACTGGCGTTATAAACATTTATGATAAAAGGATTTGAGAGTCTGGGTCTGCTAATATACAAATTAGTAATTTCTATAACCTCTCAGAGTCTCAGATTCTTAAACAGTGAAATGGATATTTCAATATTGTACTTGTTTTTAAGAGTTGAGTGGAAATTCAATATGATCCACATAAAGCAGTTTTTATATAGTAGGTGTTCAATAATGGTTTGTAGCCATTATTCCCCCTTACAAACCTCCATACCCACCCCCAACAGTAAGAGACAGTTTAAGGTTTATTGCATTCATTTATTCATATCATTTTTTTCATGCAAATATATGGCTTTTTCATTTACAAATGTAGATAATGTATGAACATTTCCTCAACAAGTATCCTCATCTGAACCCACAAGAAAAGAGGAGTTAATATATGACATTTTTTTCTAGTTAGCAAATATTCTCGGATCCTTTTCTGCCAGCTTTTCCTGATCACCTGCCATTTGTATATCTATCTTTCTTTACTGCCTTTTGTTTATATATAACCACAGCTTTCACAGCTTGACAAGACTCAAATAATGGTTCCGTGGGTGGTGTGTCTTTCCATAGCAGACAGATGGATTTAGAGTAAGCGTGAGGCTTTGTTGCTGGTGATGGTGATGGTGTTTCGTGCCTACCAGGGAGATGTACAGTCCAGGGACTGAAACAAAGGAACACATGGATTGTACCTAATAGAATAAATAGCTTGTGTTTGCGCTTTATGGTTTTCCCCGTATACTTTACCTCATTGAATAAGGTTAACGTCATCATTTAGCATTCTCTTGCCAGCTCTGGAGAGGGACCTGGAGTCCCCTGTGGCTGGACCAGCAGCAGCACCTGGAAACTTGTTAGAAATCCAGAATCTCAGCTGAGCCACCCAGGCGTCCCTACTTTGGGGGAAAATTTCACTGTTATGGCATCAAAAATTGATAAATGCTTTTGTAAATTGGTGTTTTGAATTTTCGCACTTTCCATATAAGAGGAAATCAACTGCTCTCTTTTCTTTTGTGCTTACCAATGATGTGGTAACAGAAGTTGTAAGCACCTCCCTGCAAATGACACATATGTGTGAGTAGTTGTGTCCAATAATTGAAAAGCCCTAGTGGCTGTAATCCTTGCAACAGTTTGGTATTTAAATTTGATTTTTTAAAAATCAATACATTTGGATATACTATTTAAAAATTTGATTTGATGATTGTATCTGATGAACCTGGAGAGGGATCAATCTGAGACTTGGAGAATTAGTATCATACTTATGGTCCTCAGTGATAACCGTGTACTTTGTCATTAGTATTTCTTTTGTTTCTGAGTTATTACCTAATAGTGCAATTTACATATAAGAATACAAAAACAACAGAATGATGTAATGTTGTATATCCGCCAAAAACTTCATAATGAGTGGCAGGTCCCAGTTGTGATAAACTGAGTGACAGAGTAATGAATCTGCATCTCAATACCACTAACCAAAATCCTATAAACTTTAAGAAATAGGAGCAAAAGTAGATCCCATCACTGCCTACAACAACCTGATCTCCTATATTATTGTTAAAATTGTTTCCCCAAAGTAAATATGTCTTTTAAATTTATTTGTTGGTAAGTATTCTTTATAAAATGAAAATGATCTAATAATTATTAGATAATCAGATAATTCCCATTTGTTAAATAGGAAATTATTGGATATCTTCACATATGATGATTATTATTAAGGAATATATACAATGAGTTTCCTAATATAATATTAAATATTATGCTGATCTAAAATAAAATATTTTAAATTTAAAATCTGTTCCTTAGTATTTGAGTTTTGTTTCTTAAAAAGTCTACAGAGCTGTGGTTATGGGACCCAGATTCACTTATTACTTTGTTACTTCATTTATCACTCATCTGAGATCTGCTACCCATAAAGTTCTGTATTATATCATAGAAAAAGGTGAGATGATTTTTATATTCACATGAAAGGTTAGATAATCATATATTACTGTGCAAAGAGTTTGAGGTCCAAAAACTTTGAATAAGCTGAAGAGAGTGAAATTTACTGGGTGTTTTCAACCCCAAAGGTCGAAGGAACTGGGGATGTCAAATTCCCTTACTTCTCAGATATCCTGGGCCTTTCTGCTGTCTCCACTCTACTCCCTGTGAAAATCTGCTATCCCAGAATTTGCTGATAAATTTACATCCAGATTAAACTGAAGGATTTAGTGCTGTTAGGTACTAGCTCATTTTATTTTTTTATTTTTAAATTTATTTTTATTTATTTATTCATGAGAGACATACAGAAAGAGGCAGAGACATAGGCAATGGGGGATGCAGGCTCCCTTTGTGGAGCCTGATGTGGGACTCGATCCCAGGACTCTGGGATCACAACCTGAGCCAAAGGCAGATGCTCAACTACTGAGCTACCCAGGCATGCCTCCTAGCTCATTTTAATAAGAAGAAAAATCTCAGACACTATTAGAACACAAGGTATTGAGAATGAATTGGAGATGCACTCTGATAGGTTGGGAAAACTTGATGCTACCTTTGAAACCACCTGCCTGCTTTGGCTATTTGTAAATCCTGTCTAGCTGCAAAATGCTTCCAATATTCAGATGATTAAGCACAGCAATGGTGTCCATGTCAGCATGGAAACATAGTGTAGTGCAGAGCTGTCTTTGTCTTTGACTCTGCTAGAGACTTTTACATTAGTGAAGACCCACTTGTCATATTAACAGGTGGTATAAAACTGGTAGAGTGAGTGGGCTGAACGGCAGTAAATTATAATCCACAAGAAAAGGATTGCCAGAAGCTGAATTTAACTTTTATCAGGGACAAAATGAATTATACTTGAAACCTCAAGTCCTACTACACCACAGTAAGATTCAGTCACAGAGCGCTCATTGCTTCATCGATAGAAGTAAAGTGACTAGAATTAGTAGGTGGTAGATTTTTCTCCCTTCTGTACTAGTCAGGACATCTGATGCATTTTAAAAGTTTGCTGAAAAACCTGGAATGGAGACAACCAACCAGGAGGAAAAAGACACATAGAGAACATCAGCTGAAAAAGGTCAAAAGAACTGGGGATGGCAAGCTCAGAAAGGTGAAGATTCAGAAGTAAGAGACTATCTTCACATCTTTTAGTAATCTCTATTTATGTATTTGTGTGTGTGTGTACCATATACCACATCTTCTTTATCCATTCATCAGTCGATGGACTCTTGGGCTCTTGGCTATTGTAAATAATGCTGCTATAAACATTGGGGTGCATGTACCCCTTTGAATTAGTATTTGTATTCTTTGGGTGAATACCTACTAGTGCAATCGCTGGATCATAAGGGTTCTATTTTTAACTTTTTGAGGAATCTCCACACTGTTTTTGAGAATGGCTGCACAAGTTTGCGTTCCCACCAACAGTGCATAAATGTTCCTTTTTCTCCACATCCTCGCCAACAACTGTTGTTCCTCATGTTGTAGAGTTTAGCCATTCTGACAGGTGGGAGGTGATATTCCATTGTAGTTTTGATTTGCATTTCTCAGATCAGTGATGTTGAGCATCTTTTCATATGACTGCTGGCCACCTGTATGTCTTCTTTGGAAAAATGTCTATTTGTGTCTTCTGCCCATTTGTTATTTGGATTTCTTGGTTTTGGGGTGTTTTATAAGTTTTTCATATATTTTGGATATCAACCCTTAATGAGCTATGTCATTTGCAAATACCTTCTCCCATTCCATAGGTTGCCTTTTAGTTTTGTTGATCCTTCCCTCACTGTGCAGAAGCTTTTTATTTTGATGAAGTCCCAATAGCTTATTTTTCCTTTTGTTTGCCTTGCCTCAGGATAAGGAAGTAATTTTGAGCAGATGCTTTCAGCCTCTCAGCAAAGTGAAATCATACCGCAGAGGTGAACATATTGGCAACAGGATTATTCTATTTGATACCTGGTGCCAACAGCCACATTTCCCAACATCCTGACTTTAACAATTATTGACAAAGAAAACTTTTAATACTGGGCAGAACAGGAAAGTCACCAGCCACCTCTATGCATAGTCTCACAGTAGCATTCCTCCTGTCCACCTTAGAAAAAGCCTGAGTCATCTGGGGCCCTGGACACCTAAGCCTCAGGCAGGCAGCCCTGCTCCTCTTCCTGTTCACTGGCTGAGATTGCATCTGAGAGTGTCTACAACTTCTCCGGTGGAGTCGGATTTCTGGTCACGGGTCAGGTCAGTGCTTGAAGTGTTTTCTTCCTTCACACTCAGCGAATTCTCCAGGGAATCATGAGTGTACGTGTAGATTTCTGCAGTCAAATCTTGTGATATTGAGAGCAGCTGAGAAATATCTTTCTGGTTCTAGTCAGTGATTAATTTTTTTTTAGATTTTTATTTATTTATTCATGAGAGACACACAGAGAGAGGCAGAGACATAGGCAGAAGGAGAAGCAGGTTCCCTGGGGAGCCTGATGCAGGACTCAATCCCAGGACCCCGGGATCATGACCTGAGCTGAAAGTAGATGCTCAACCACTGAGCCACCCAGGTGCCCCAGTGATTAACTTTTGAAGGCAGCTCTTCTACAGCCAGTTTAAGTGTTTGTGTGCATGTGTGTGTAGGACATAGAGGACCTATTTTAAGTATTTATCTTTTTAAAAAACGATTTTATTTATTTATTCATGAGAGACACAGGTTGAGATGCAAGAGATAGGCAGAGGGAGAAGCAGGCTCCCTGTAGGGAGCCTAATGTGGGACTCCATGATCATGCCCAGAGTCAAAGGCAGACGCTCAACAGCTGAGCGTGTCCCTTTTTAAGTATTTCTGCATAGAATTATATACTCCTTTCCCTGATCAATTAATGTCAATTCCAAAGGATTATGACTACCATTGAGTCAGTATTAATATAAATAGATTCCAGAGATCTGCTGTACAACACAATTCCTGTACTGTGCATTTAAAAAGGTGGGGAGAATATAAGGAAACTTTTGGAGATAATGAAAATATCTATTACCTGGATTGTGGGGACAATAACAAGAATGTTTACATATGTCCAAACTAAGTTGTATACATTTATTATGTGTAGCTTTTTCTGTATCAATAAAGCTGGAAAGAAAAAGAATGAAGTCCTATTTTCTCAGAAATCTCTCAATTGCTGGAGAAGGGAAAACAGCATAGCTTCTCCCGGATGCTGCAGGGTGGTGTACAGTGGACTAGACAGTTTTCCACTTACTTCTTTAGCCCATGGGAGTCCACAGGCCAATTCAGTGACATCTGCCCAGAGGGATCGACAACTTGATTATAGTTAGACCTGTATGCCACATTTCCCAGAGAGAAAGCCTGTTACTATTTCTACTCAATTCCCACTGATAGGTTTCATTTTATATCACTAAGAGTGAGACTCATATCACTGCATATACTAGAAACATGGTTTGAGCCTGTGGTAAAGCAGATTTCATCAAGACCTTTATAGTAAAGGTTTTACATGTGCTTGATGATTATTCAATGCATATGTCTGGCAGATTTGCCCTCTCTTAAATTTCAGTTCCTCATTTCAACTGGCTGCTCAGACTCTGCTATTTGAAAGACTATCCCCAGCTACCAACCCCAATGTTGCATAAATCAACTCATTATCTTCCCCAGCCAAATTACCACTTCCTCTGGATTCCCCATTTCTGTCCCCATTTCTTTAAATAAAGCCTTTTTCTAGTCCCTCAGGCTCAGCATTATGTTTTACTTACTCCTCAAAGTATTTTCATGGTTTAATAAAGGTTTTAGTGTTGTAAGATCACCCCACAGAACTGTTACCTTTTTGGCATCATGCCTGTAGTCCTTACAGGTAGCAACAGTGGAAATGTGGTTCCTTGTTATGGAGTTCAGGCCAAATGGTTAGCCTTACCCAAGTGATTGGTAATTACAAGGCAGTCTTTTGTGTATATATTAGTTAACTAGTCATGCTAAGAAACGAGAAAGTAACCAATAAGAGCAAAATGCAGGGGCACCTGGGTGGCTCATGATCCCACGGTCCTGGGATGGAGCCCCACATCAGGCCCCCTGTTCAGCAGAGAGCCTGTTTCTCCCTCTCCCTCTGCTGCTCTTCCCACTTGTGCTCTCTCTCAAATAAATAAATACAATCTTTAAAAGAGAAAAACAAAATGCAGGGTAAAGAAAATAAGTAGCAGTAAAGATCTTTTTAACCCACAGATGATGTCAAAATAATAAAATATAAAATAAAGTCCAATAATTATCAATTATCTGCAGCTAACTATGCTCTTCCTCAGCTAGACCAAATAAAAAATACATTAATTTCAGAAAGTATTAATTGATGGGGTTACCCTGGTCTGTGGATTAGCTGTATTAGGATCATTGGAGATCTTATTTTTATTTTAGTTTACTTGGTTTTGTTTTGCCCTATACTATTTAAAAATTATTTAGTTGTGAAAAAACAATACATGTGCAAAGTACTAATTTCAGTAGTTACAAAGGATGTACAATAAAAATAAATTGTCCCTCCCATCCCAGATTCTGACCAAATTCCCCTTTCCAACTGCATCCACTGTACTGGTTTATTAGATTTCCTTTCAGAAATACACTATGTATGCTTCTAGCAGATATTTTGGTTAATTTGTTTAATATTCATTCTTAACCTCTTGCTATTATGTTTTCCTGTGTTGCAGTAGCTATAAAACTAAAAATAACATCACCCGGATTCCATTATAACCAGAGTTCCTGATGTGACTTAGGTTCCTCTAATCTGATGCACTAGCATAACACTTGATTTTGAAACTGAACTAAGTGAGGAGAGACAGCAAGAGGCATGCATTTTGTTGGTGTGAATAACAGCAGAGGCTGCACAATCCAGCAGTGTAATACTGGATTTCCAATTTAGCAGAGACAGCTTTCTGATTGTAGTGGAGGTGATGTAGCTTTTATAGACAACAGCCTTACCCACAGCCTCCAGATTCCATCCGTACCTGATTATATCAGTATCGTCAGCTCTCTGGTAACCTAGTTTTGCACTGTGTTCTTTGGAAATGACTCCTGGAAACTTAGCCGAAATCCAGTTAGTTATTCAACCATCAGTTCTGAGGCCATTGAAATAGATTCTTTTCTGCTTAAACTAGCTAGAGTAGATTATATTCTCTGCAGTTCAATCTTGGTTTATAAAATGTATATAAGTGTATATAAGCTGTAGGAAGCAGAACGATGGCCCTGCAAAATATTCACATGTTAATCCTTGGAACCTGTGAGTATGCTACATTAAATAGTCCAAAAAAATTAAGATGGAATTAATGTGACAAATCAACTGATTTTAAAATAGGGAGAGTATCCTAGATTATTCAGATTTGCCCAATGTGATTGTAAGCATCCTTAAAAGTGGAGAAAAGAGGCAGAAGAAGAGTCAGTTGGAGGAATCTATGACGACTGAAGAATGATTAGAGAGATGCAAAGTTGCTGGCCTTGAGGACAGATAAAGGAACTATAAGTCAAGAAGTATGGCTTCTTCTATGAAGAAGGTGGCTTCCAGAAGCTGAAAATGCAATGAACTATATTGGTATGAAGGAACTATAAATCAAGAAGTATAGGTGGCTTCCAGAAGGTGAAAACGCAATGAACTATATTGGTATAAAAATAAATATTGAGGTGCCTGCGTGGCTCAGTTGGTTAAGCATCCAGCTCAGGTCATAATCTCATGTGGAGGCATGGAGTCTGCTTCAGATTCTCTCTCTCCCTCTGCCCACTCTTGACCTCGTCTCTCACTCTCTAAATGAATGCATAAACTATAAAGAATAAATAAATATTGAGATTATTGAGAAAGAGTTTGAGAACATTTATCCTGCCATAAATGTTTATAAAGTTTTAAATAACAATACAAGGAAGAAAAATAGAGACTTTATTTCCTCTAACTGCATTTTTTGTAGAAGTGCTGGGAATGTTCGCATTCATTGCATTAAAGAAAATAACATTTATGAAGCAGATTTAATTTTTAGTTATTTAGTTTCAATTAAACAATCGATCTTTCAAGAAAAAAATTCTTTTTTTTTAATTTTTATTTATTTTTATGATAGTCACACAGAGAGAGAGAGAGAGAGGCAGAGACACAGGCAGAGGGAGAAGCAGGCTCCATGCACCAGGAGCTCGACGTGGGACTCAATCCCGGGTCTCCAGGATGGCACCCTGGGCCAAAGGCAGGCGCTAAACCACTGCGCCACCCAGGGATCCCAAGAAAAAAATTCTTTTTTTTTTTTTTTTTTTTTTAAGAAAAAAATTCTTACTTGGGAATTCTTTTCATGGTGTGATGAAAAATTAAAGGCAAGATGTCAATTCACCATATCCATATTTCATGGAGAAGAAAAACTTCCAAACCACACACACAGATATCTGTATTATCTTCATTCAGACATAGTAAAGACTTCGAAGAAATTTTTAAAAAAAGGAAAAATGAGAAACAACCAATTTTCTCACTAACCAAATAACAAAACAAGAATTAAAAAGAAGTCTCTGTCGATTCCACATATTTGTGAATCTTTGGAGACACTGTTCTAGTCAATTATCATTGGAAAAGGAGGGAAGGTGGAAATGTGATGGCAAAATTACAGAAGTGTCCTATCTAGGCAAAGCTAGTTTAAAAGTATCTTGGCCAAATTTGCATAACAATGACATAGGAGTAACCGAGTAGGTAAAAGTGCTAAGAAATTATTGCTCCTGCTCTATAATATTTAACTTAAAAATTCAACCTCTAGGGATCCCTGGGTGGCGCAGCGGTTTAGTGCCTGCCTTTGGCCCGGGGCGCGATCCTGGAGATCCGGGATCGAATCCCACGTCGGGCCTCCGGTGCATGGAGCCTGCTCCTCCCTCTGCCTATGTCTCTGCCCCTCTCTCTCTCTGTGTGACTATCATAAAATTAAAAAAAAAAAAAAAAAACACTTAAAAAAAATTCAACCTCTAGAGTTTTCAATAAAATTGGAATGATAATTTTTAAGGAATTGGCTTTTATTGATATCTCCTCTTCAAATTACTATACAAACTTACCATAAAATAATTATGTATTTTGCCTAACATCCATCTGCAAAAAGGTTCCAAGATAGGTGTATTTCTTGTTCAACTGGAGTAATAATTTTTTTGTTATTTATTTTTTAAAGACTTTATTTATTTATTTATTTATTTATTTATTTATTTATTTATTTGAGAAAGAGAGAGAGGGAGAAGCAGACTCCCTGCTGAGCAGAGATCCATGTGGGACTCTATCCCAGGACTCAGATCATGACCTGAGCCAAAGGCAGATTCTTAACTGACTGAGCCACCCAGGCACCCCCGGAGTAATAATTTTTAATGAAATGTTCAGATTTATTTGTGCATGCTATTATATCAATTTATATAGTCAAACCCAGCCTTGATCATAAGTTCTAATGAAGACTGATTTTTTAAAAAGATTTTATTTATTTATTCATGAGAGACATGGAGAGAAAGTGGCAGAGACATTAGGCAGGGGGAGAAGCAGGCTCCCTGTGGGAAGCCCAATGTGGGACTTGATCCTGGGACTCCCAGGATCACGCCCTAAGCCAAAGACAGACGCTCAACTACTGAGCCACCCAAGCGTCCCTGAAGACTGATTTTTAATACTCAGTTGGAATTGAGTCAAAATGTGTGTCTGGCATACTTTAAAGCTCAATCAGGCTTGGGAACCACACATTTACCAAATATTTTCATGTGCCAGGTCCTGGCTAAACTGGCAGTAGAAAGATAAATATCTGCACAGAGTTGTTCATGAGAATTTATTAACAATTATGCTACCTGACCTAGAGCTTGTTTTTGATATTGACTCACTCTTTCTTGCAGGGGCAAAACCCTTTTGTAATTCTACACATTTAAAATAGTATACATATATATATTTAAAGATTTCATTTATTTATTCATGAGAGATACATATTGAGAGGCAGAGACACAAGCAGAGGGAGAGGCAGGCTCCATGCAGGAAGCCCGATGTGGGACTCGACCCCAGTACCCCAGGATCACAGCCTGAGCCAAAGGCAGATGCTCAACCACTGAACCACCCAGGCATCCCAAACAGTATATATTCTAAGGATGAGTAAATAGGGCGAGACAGAGTGTTTCTCACAATTTTATATTAAAACATTGAGAAATAGTGAAATACAAACATAAGTATGGATAGATCAGAGTCCAGAAATGATTAAGCCAATACAGAATTAAGTAAGTATATGATAAAGGTGGCATTTCATATCTGTAGGAGCAATATGGATTACTGTTCTCAAATATTACGAAGAGTTTGTTATTGAAGGGAAAACAAACCTGAATTCCAATATCACTCTATCCACCCTAAATCAAATCCAAATATATTACCTTGTGTAATAAGTGAAATTATAATGACTAGGGCTTTTACGGTTTGTGAAAATACAGCAAGCTGTACATTTACAACATATATACTTCTATGATTATAATTATCAATGAACATTTTGAAACTAGGTTAAATGACAGAATATTTTTATTTTGGTGGAAAAAGGCCTTTCAATTGTAACATAAAACTCAAAAGTCAAGGATGCCTGGGTGGCTTAGCGGTTGACCATCTGCCTTCAGCTCAGGGTGTGACCCGGAGTACCAGGATCAAGTCCCACCTCCGGGTCCCTGCATGGAGCCTGCTTCTCCCTCTGCCTGTGTCTCTGCCTCTCTCTCTCTCTCTCTCTGTGTCTCTCATGAATAAATAAATAAAATATTTTTAAAAACCCTCAAAAGTCATTACAGGGGTGCCTGGATGGCTCAGTCCATTAAGCTTCTGACTCTTGATTTTGGTTTAGGTCATGATTTCAGGGTGATGAGATTAAGCCCCACATTGAGTGATTAGGATTCTCCCTTTCTCTCTACTCCTCCTCTCTTCTAAAAAGATGTTTTTAAAAAGTCATTACAAAAAGATTGATAAGTTTAACTACATGCAAGTTTAAATCTTCTGAATGGCATAAAAACACTATCAAAAGTAAAAACAAAGCAAAACAAACAAACAAACCCCCCCAAACATCAAGCTGGGAAAACATCTATAACACCCTTATACAGACTCTATCAGATAGGATTCAACCAGGAAAAGAGATTTCTAAATACCTGAAACATAAAGAATCTAATACAGGAATTGTTTTCATTGATGATGCAAAAGACAAAAAGCCAAAAAAAAAAAAAAAAAAAAAAGAGGATGGTAAGCACCTCAGAGGTTATAAAGAGCAAGTATCCTGTTGGCCCCTGAACTGGAGAGGAAGATGGAAGATGCGATACTCACAGAGCCCAGGAGCCAAGGTCAAGTAGCTGAAACCAAAAAGATGCAGGCCACTCTAGTGGAAACAGAAGCTGGAGGGACTTAGGGAATGCTGGACATGCTACTTGACCTAGGAGCTAGGGGTGGATTATCCCTCCTCTGGACCACTGTGTTAGTTTCCTATTACTGATATAAGAAATCAACACAAACTTTGTGGCTTAAAACAATAAAAATTGATTATTTTACAGCCTGGCATTCAGATGTCTGAAACGGGACTCAGTAGGCTAAAAACAAGATGTCAGCAGGGCTGCATTCCTTCTGGCGACTCTAGAGGAGTATTTATTTCCTTGGTTTTCCAGTTTCTAGAGGCTACCTGCCTTGGGTCATAGCCGCTTCCTTCATCTTCAAAGAGAGCAATGACTGTTAACTCCTTCTCATACTAGCATCTTTCTGGTCCTCCCACTTTCAGCTCCCTCTCCCACTTTTAAGGATCCTTGTGATTACATTAGACCCACCTGGATACCCCAGGATACTCTCCTTATTTTAAGGTCAGCTGATTTGCAAACATAGTTCCATCTGTAATCCAATTCCCCTTTGTCACATAACATGTTCTTCTAGGGATTATGACCTGGGCATCTTGGAGGGATAATTATTCTGCCTTCCACACCTTCCACCAGGGACTCTGATAGTCCAGACTCAGCTGGAAGCCAACTGGGAAAGCAATCTGCATGGGTCAGCCCCCTATATGTCCCACCACCCCATATATACCGAGGAGAAAAGGAGAAATGGATCTAAGAGCAAATGGGTACCAGAAATATTACTCATACCCTTAGGAAGAAAAAGAGTTCTTAGAAATCAGTGAGAAAATGATAAATAACAAAAATAGAAAAATGACCTGAGGATATGACTTGGTGTGTTGGCAATTTTTAGATGAAGAAATAAAAGTAGTCAATCTAAAAATATTCTCAGACTCCTAGATATGAATTCAAACAATAGGGAACAATATTTCTCCTACTGTATGGACTAAATTAAAAAAATTCTTAATACTCAGTTTTGGGGTCTGTATAAACTGTAGAAAAAGTAATTAGCATAACATTTTTGGATGACTTTTGATCTATCAATTTCACGGTTCTGTGAAAAATTTTACACAAGTATGCAAAAACATACATACAAAGATATTCACTGAGGCAGTATTTACAGCACCAAAAAATAAGATAACCTGTAAATAATTCAAAAGGCCATTAATATAGACTTGGTCATGGTCAGAAAAAAAAATGGAATGCACCATTTGGAGCACTGACTTGATATGGAAGTAAATGCACTGATGTGGTAATATGCCTCTGGATGGATTGAAAAGGTACAGTTGCAGAGCAGTATGTGTAGTATAATTATAAGCCATTTACATGTAAGAACATCAACAAAAATTCCAGTTAATATAAATCAAACTGTCATAGTGGTTTTTCTGGAATGTGAGATTCTTTGAGACTTTTAACCTTTTATTTTACATATTTTTGTATTGTTTGAATTTTATACAGTAAGTATTTTTTACATAATCTGAAGAAAACCATAAGAATGTGGATGTGCGAGCACCTGGGGGGCTAAGTCAGTTAAGCTTCTGCCTTCAGCTCAGGTCACCATCCAGGGTTCTGGTCCAGCCCCATGTGTGGCTCTCTGCTAAAACCTTAGGACACAGAGAAATAATTTTACAGTGTCTTTCACAGAGAAATAATTTTACAGTGTCTTTCTATCATTGAATTTAGGGCATAATTATCAAGTACCTCCTGTGTGTTAATAACTGGCAAGAATGCAGAACATAGGTAAGGAATAGTCCTGCTGAGCAGGGAGCCTGCTTCTCCCTCTCTCACTCCCCCTCCTTGTGCTTTCTGTCAAATAAATAAAATATATTTTTAAAAAAAGAATGTGGATGTGATTAAAATATGGACTTAAGAATAGGCCAATTTAAAAATTTATATTGTATATAATTGATTTCAATTTATTATTTCATAAAAAAAATTCATCTTGAGTAATGGTTAAAACATTCTCCTCTTGGGCAGCCCGGGTGGTTCAGTGGTTTAGCACCGCCTTCAGCCCAGGACCTGATCCTGGAGAACTGGGATAGAGTCCCGCATAGGGCTCCATGCATGGAGCCTGCTTCTCCCTCTGCCTGTGTCTCTGTCCCTCTCTCTCGCTCTCTGTTTCTCATGAATAAATAAATAAAATATTAAAAAAAATTTTTCCTCTCAACATGAACGAATGAATGAATCAACGAATCAATAAGAGAGCTTCCCTCTCAAGCCTCTTGTCTGACGTTTCTCTCAATAAATTTGTTTAAATTAGGGAGTTCCTCTTTCTCAGGGTTCTTCCCCCTGCAAAGGAAACTGTCCCCATGAGCTTTCAATTCCTGTCTCTACAAAGTGTCTGCCATGAAGTTCCTTTCTCTTTCTTTTTGGTTTAAATAATATTCAAATAGGCCCATTAACTAACACTTTCATTTGGGGAAGAGAGATCCAAATGTGGACTTCATTAGAAATGGGAATTCCTACAAGGCTATTTCCCTTGGCATAATATAATTTTCCTGAGTTTTGTCTTTTAACAAAACTCTGCCATATGGTGATCACATCTTTCTGCTTTGTAAATGCTTTGTTTAATCAGATTTTGAAACATTGAGCCTGTCTCCAAATTCTGGGTTCTTGTTTCTAACCTGATCTGAGGTAAAACCACACATGGGTAGTGAGTGAGTGACTAACTTCCTACTCAGGAGGTCATGACTCTTTAATATGTTTTGTGTGCAACCTTGTAGTGTTGTAATGGCTTGGATTTCTTCATTCTTTGTATACTCTTTAGGAGTGAGAGGAAAGACTTGAAGACTAAGGTACTGAATCTATAATGGAAAAGGAACATGCTCGCATGCATACAAACACAACTACCTATCTGTGCAGAGGCCAGGCTGATGGAACACAGACTTTGCCTTTGGGAGTGGCTGCTCTAATTTGGACTATGAAATAGATAAGGCTGTGCCAGCATTTCTCTCACGCTATCAGTATTTATTTCACTACTCCCTCCCACTCCATAATTCTTTGAAAAAATTAAAACCTTGCAACAAATAGAATGCATTTATTCTGAATGTACTTCAGGATTTTGAAATAATATTTCTAAAAAATTCAGGTATGTAAAAAATCAAAACTATTTTTTAATTGTTTAACAGAGGCCGTCTTCACTAAAAAAGATAAGGGACCACTTGGTTAAATATGTATCTTAGGTAATCACATCACGGCTAATCATCTCCAGAAAGAGTTTGTTGTACAGTGGCAAATAACTCATTTATAAGAAGAAAAATCTGATCTAATCACCGAAGTGATAACTTCTTGATTTGAAACCTTGAAGACATAGAAATAATTTTAGTGTCTATTGTTAAATTTAGGGCATAATTATCGAGTACCTCCTGTGTGTTAACAGCTGGCAAGAATGCAGAGCACAGGTAAGGCATAGTCCCCTCCCCGTCTTCAAGGACATCACTGTCATAACAGGAAATGAAAGTTGTACACTACCAACTATATTAAAAAAGAAAACACACCAAATATCTTAGAAGTATAAGGACAGTGTTTATGAAGGAGA
This sequence comes from Canis aureus, assembly GCF_053574225.1. Classification (NCBI taxonomy): domain Eukaryota; kingdom Metazoa; phylum Chordata; class Mammalia; order Carnivora; family Canidae; genus Canis; species Canis aureus. The sequence continues at coordinate 57,084,464 of NC_135617.1, read as the reverse complement.
GAACATATTTAAGAAAGTCATGTAGCAGGTGGCATGTGTGAGAATATAGATGATTTATATTGTATATTCAGGAAATACAGCTTCCTTCCCTAGATCATAAGCTCCATGATGCCTCCTTTATCATTTCTCTATGCCCATCTACACAAGCACTTTGTACAGGACAGAGCAGGTCTTCAGTGAATGCTTGAAGGTGGGAAAAGAAATTAGCATGGAGTATCTACTCTGTACCAGGCCCTTTCCTGGTTGATCTTTTTTTAAAAAAATATTTTATTTATTTATTTATGAGAGATACAGAGAGAGAGAGGCAGACATAGGCAGAGGTAGAAGCAGGCTCCATGCAGGGAGCCTGATGTGCGACTCGATCCCAGGACTCCAGGACCACACCTGGGCGTGAATGCAGATGCACTTAACGGCTGAGCCACCCAGGTGTCCCTCCTGCTTGATCTTTACAACAGATCATTGAAGAAAGATCCCTTTAGACCCTCCTACTCTTTCTCTCTTTCCTCCTCCTCTTTAAACAAAAGAAGAAATCATGGCTCAAGGAGCAAATGGACTTGAGATAAGATGGAACATTAACTATGGAATTAGCCCAGTCTCTGCTATTTAATATTTATATGATTTTAGGCAAGGTAATTACTGGTATTAGTTTCCTGCTCTTTAACATGGGGATCATAATTCTATGACTCATAGCCCTGCAGTGAAGATCACATCAGATGAGATATGTGAAGTGTGTAGGTCATCGCCCAAGACCTAAAACGGTCAGATGGTGCTAGCTGTTACTAATGTTGCCAACACTGTGAAACAACAAATATTACCTACGTTAGTGATTTATTTTAAGGAACACACTGAGATTATGAGCTATTAATAGAAAACTGTCACTTTTAAATAGTCTCAATAAGGTCCAGGATTATTCTGTGAAAAGTTATTTAATGGTGAGGGAGGGTTAAGAGGTCAAAGAGGCTACACATGCAGGGTTTACTAGACTGGACAGACTGGATTGACAGTTTCTGGGACAGAGTTAAAGAGTTAGAAGAGATGTGGTATAAGATAGGCCAAAAGGGTGGATAAGGAAGAATGGAAAGGATGAAGATACACTCTAGGAAACTAAGGGTGAAGAAAAGATAGGCCAAATATAAAATTATGAAGGGTCCATATCAGAGATATCACTGTCAAGAGCAAAAAAAAAAAAAAGGGCGGGGGGGGGGGGACATAGTCCATGTTGAAGAATTGCGTCTACAAAGAAGAGAGGCAGAGTGTGCAACAGATCTTTTAGAATGACTCAGGTTCCCAGCCATAAGTATTAGTATAAGCCTCAGGAGCAAGAAGGTGGAAGTGTATCATGTTTCACTTGAACTTGTCCTCAGATACTTAAGTAGATATGAAAGGCAAAGCTGGGGAAAGAGGTGTGGGCTGACAGGAGACTGAGGAGAGCAGCTATGAGCCACGTCTAGAATGTGGTGCAGTGGGGGAGTGGTGAGACCTGGCCTAGAAACCAGCAGAATGGAATGTGAATTCTCAGTCATGTGTAGAGAGGAACATCTTGGCTTATGAACTTCTTTTGCTTTGGAAGGTATTTAATTCTGGACATCAAAATAATAAGAGAGCAGGTAGTTTAAGAGTTCTAATGTCAGAGGGAGCGTAACATGCATTTTTTTTTTTACATGCATTTGTCATCTGTGCAGTTAAGGAAGTTACAAGGGATCTGAAATAAAATTTCCACTTCTTGTTTCAGAAACAATTTTTGGCTAGCTGGGTAGAAGCACAGAAATGTAATGATTTGATGAGTCCTTTTTAGTGTCAAATTAAGCCAGAAGAAGAAATGGTAATGCCAAAGGGATCCTCTTTGGACAGTGCCCTTGGTTTACTATTAAACACACAAAAAACTCTTCTGTCATTTATACAAACTCACAAGGGAAGAAAACACAGATGACTAATATTTTTGTTTTCAAAAAAGCTACCCTGTGGTAGAGGAACTTGTGATAAGTACAAATATCACTTCTGATTATTGGACAACAGGTCATTTGTATGTACTGCTTAAAATTTGCAAAATTATCTAAATAAGAATACTGCAAAGACATTACTAACATGAGAATGTGCCATGATTCTAAACGCAGTTTCTCTGCAATAAGGTAGATTTTACTTAAATAAGCATACATTCAAAACAGTTAAGCCTATCTTAGGCTTTAAGCTGGAAATCACATTTCTTTAAAGGCAGAGTTTGTGCTTGCTGTGTTATATCTCTCACAGTGCCCAGAACACACAGTGCCTTGTATATCATATTGACTTAGACATTTTTTTTATATTAGGAAAAAGCATAATGATTGTGGGTAGTGGGTACTTAATCAATGCTTATTGGACTGAATGTTTTATATTAAATTTCTTTAGATTTGCCCATTTTTATGTGTGACTGTAAATATGACTGAAAAAGCAAATCAGGGATCCCTGGGTGGCACAGTGGTTTAGCGCCTGCCTTTGGCCCAGGGCGCGATCTTGGAGACCTGGGATCGAATCCCACGTCAGGCTCCCGGTGCATGGAGCCTGCTTCTACCTCTGCCTATGTCTATGCCCCTCTCTCTCTCTCTCTCTGTGTGACTATCATAAATAAATAAAAAAATTAAAAAAAAAAAGAAAAAGGAAATCAATTATCAGTTAGAATCTTTCATTAAGTACCCATAACTTCTAGGATAAGACCTCAGATCATTTCCATGATACATGGAGCCCTTTGTGTTTGAATCTGTTTTCCTGAGGCTGGCCCCCCAAAAGGCATCCCAGGATTTCAACTGTATACCTGCTTGTTGACCTGACTGAATACTCTACCTTCTTACCAGGCAACTTCTTACTGGTTGTCCTTACTAAGCAACTTCAATGTACTCCTAGAAGCTCCCTAATACTTCCTCTTTTGAGGGTATAGACTATTTTCTAGCTCTATATTTACGACAGAGCAGGTGCTTATGTATAATCAATAAATGTTTGTTGAGTTGAATGAATGGGTAATCATGACTGAAAATTCTTGACATAATATTTTGAGTTGACTAATATTTGAAAAATGCAAGTGTATTTCTCATTGGGACTACTTAAAATACCTGGCCCTTCAAAAGAGACTAGCTTTAACATTTTGAAAAAATAAGGCTTCTTGAAAGAGACCTTGTTTGAGAGCCTATGAGGCTCTATGACTAGACACCAGCTCTATGATGACACTACTACCTGAATGAAGTACAAATAACATTATTAAAAAGGTCATTTCGTTGGCAAAGTGGTAAGTCACTTGGATGGGCTCACCATACATTTAATTAAACTTCTTCTTAATGTGCAATAATGAAAAGTGCTTAAAATGGTCATATGTTTGAGCACATCTCCCAAATTGCTAGCAGAGTAGCACGATTTTGTTGCAAGCTGATGGGTCACCAGTTTGGCAGGGAGATTTTTCAGCTTCAATGACCTCACAATATAGGCATTGTGCCTGAGATTATTATTTCCTGCAATTGTTTTCTAAAGAATTATTTTTAAAATTCAGGTTATATATTGATGTAATTTGTGCTTAAGTGTATAGTAAACTAACCAAGCCCAAACAAGATAACTAACAATAAGAAAACTGGCCAGGATATCTAGTACTGTGGAACTAAGAAAAAAGAAACAAAATTAGTTACCTGTAAGATTTGAGCTAAAACAATGTTTTAAAAATAACGCAATCAAGTTAATATTTAATTTCCTTTCAGAATAAGCTTCCTGGTTAGAACAGTTTTTACCAGAAGGAAAGAAGGTATATAATTTTTTTAATGTAGATATCTTTTGATAAATGCCTAAGAAAAAATTAGGTAAAATGAGGGCAGTTAAGTGAATTATATTGGTCTGATGTTATATTTTCACAGAGATTATAATATTCTCTTTGATACCAGATCAGCATATTCAGTATTCAGCAGAAAAAAAGAAAGTGAATGATTGGAGTGATATTAGCCCATTTATTTGGGAATACAAAGAAGGGTCAGGATGAATAGAAAGACTCTAATTCATTATAAGGTAACAATGAAAATAAATGGAAAAAGATTGTTTTTAGCTGAAAGGTATTTGAGGTTAGATCTAAATACATAGTAAGTAAAAGATTATCTTTTCACCATATTTTCTATCCCCCAATTAAGAGTGATTGCTGAGGAAAGCAATGTTTTGAGCTGCATAGAGTGCCAGCTATATGAAAATGTCTAAAATATAGTGCCATATTTTGAAGGTCTCATTGGAGAAGTGAAATTCACCAAATGAAAAAGCCTCAATGGAGTAATTAATAACAAACATTTGTTTATGCCATTTTGTAAGTTTAAAAAATTAATTTATAAATTTCATTTTTCTTTGGGATTTCCTCTGGCTTTACTTTTGGAAGATGGCATTGACTCTAGGATAGTGATTACTTCTTAGCTTTACTTTAAGGTTCTCAACCTTTCTTATCTGTCCTATTCCCTGATCCTTCTAAATTATGATCCAATACCTCAACAATTACCTCAATGGGACGTTGTCCTCTGAATTTGCAAAGTTATTTGTTTATTCTGATTTTCAAACTTGTAAAGTACATAGTTTATTATGGAAATAAAACAGATCCTGTAATTTCTAGGACAGAATTGATTGTAAATGTTTTTATCTTGTTGACAGATCATGTGACCTGACTTCTGGTTAAGAAAATATGGTCACCTTATCTACCTGTGGCCTCCACTTCCTTATCAATCATTTAGCCACTGAAACCTTACCTGACTTTTAACTTCTGTGTTGTATATATTCTGAATACATATAGTTATATCTATCATATATTCTGTTATATATATTTTGTTTATTTTTAAAAATATTACTTATTTATTTATTTATTTATTAGAAATACAGAGAGAGAGAGAGACAGAGAGAGAGAAGGAGACAGAGAGAAGCAGGCTCCATGCTGGGAGCCTGACGTGGGACTCGATCTTGGGTCTCCAGGATCACACCCTGGGCTGAAGGGGGTGCTAAACCGCTAAGCCACCAGGGCTGCCCAGTTCTCTTTATTTTTTAAAAAATATTATTTATTTATTTATTAGAGATACAGAAAGAGAGACAGAGACAGAGAGATGTTATATATATTTTGAAATTATACCTTTGAAGGTATTACTGGCAAATTCAGTGGTCTTTCCCCCCTCCTTCTGTTTGTTTTCCTTAACCTCTTTTTAGTTCTATTCATTAGTCTTTCTTTTTGAATGTCTGGCATTCTACAGACCTAGGAATTTTGTTCTCTTTCCATGTATTATATTTTTCTTTGTCTCCTTTCTTGTATTGTCTTTTGTCTCTCATCAGCCTCATTCTTTCATATTTTATTATTTTTTTAAAGATTTAATTTGAGTGAACGAGAGAACTCGCACATGTGTGTACAAGCAGGAGAGACAGAGGGAGAACCATATTCCCCAATGAGCAGGGAGTCCGATGTGGGCTCTATGGGCTCTATGGAGCTCTATGTGGGTTCAGGACCTGACCTGAGCCGAAGGCAGATGCTTAACTGACTGAGCCACTCAGACGCCTCTCATTCTTTCAAATTTTATTTTTATTTATTTATTCATTTTTAAAAGATTTTGTTTATTTATTCACGAGAGACACACAGAGAGAGAGGCAGAGACACAGGCAGAGGGAGAAGCAGGCTCCATGCAGGAGCCAATGTGGGACTTGATCCTGGGACTCCAGGATCACGCCCTAGGCCAAAAGCAGGTGCTAAACCGCTGAACCACCCAGGTATTCCCTTTCAAATTTTAAATTGTTTACTTTCTTGTGGGCTGCTGGAGACACACAGACTTCTTTAAACTCAGGAATAGTCTGTTTGCATATCTGCCTCCTCTCCTTACTGGTAAGACTCCTCCAGGCTGAAATTATTGCCTTTCTCCAAGCTTTAGTTCCATTCATACCATCTCCCCCAAGCTTGCCTTGCTTACGGTAATTTATTTTCCTTTAAATTCTCAGGCATTTTACCTTCACTACCTCATACTTTATTTATTTATTTATTTATTTATTTATTTATTTATTTATTTATTTTTATTTTTTATTTTTTTACTACCTCATACTTTAAACAAACAATGTGTCAATGTCTTACTTCCTAGCTGAAATGCAAATCTTTGAGTATAAGGGCTGTACATCAGCTTATGTTTGTTTGTTTGCTTGGTAGGGGACAACGAACATAATACTCAACAAATATATTTGTTGGAGGAAGGGATCAACATAGTGGAGTAGGAAGATCCTAAGCTCACCTCCTCCCACAAACACACCAAAATGTACAACTACATACAGAACAACTACCTCTGAGAATGAAGGCTAACAAAACAGATCTTATACAAGTGAGAATATAAGGAAAAAACCACAATGAGATGGGTAGAAGGGGTGGAAATAGAATCCGGTTAGGACCCAAGCCTGGATGCAGTGACCCACAAACGGGAGGGATATTGTAACCTTAGAGGCCCTGGGGAACGAGGGGTCCAAATCCCACATTGCACTCCACAGCTCAGAAAACCTGCCCTAGGAAGACAAACAGCCATAATGCCTAGCTTTGAAAACCAGCAGGCTTCTGTTGGCTTATACCGGGAGAGTCAGAGGGGCAACCAGGAAACTGAGACTTTGCTCTTAAAGGACCTACACACAATCTCACTCACTGAGTCCCAGTGCAAAGTCCCAGCTTGAAAGGCCTCTGGGTATCATGTGAAGAGCCACTGACTAATTTTAGGGCATGTGCTGGATAGGCAGGGATCTGTTAGAACATTCTTCAGAGATGGAAGCACTGGTAGGCACCATTTTCTTTTTACTTCCTTTCTACCTAACTGGCTCAGCACTAAGTGGGTACCATTTCTGATTCTGTCCATCTGTTATGCTAGCACCATTTTCCAGCCCCAGTATTCCCCTACAGACTTGCCTCATCCAATTTACTCAACCCAGATCAGCACTCCTCCCAAGTGGCTCCCCTATCCCTAGTATTGGCATTGGAGCCCCTCTCAAACAGTTCCACTTGCCCCACCACACCATGTGGGAGGCCTTGGCCAGCATCAGTGGTCCCTCCAAGTGCCCCCATGCCAGGGGCCCAGCCCTGTACACTAGAGTATCTGCAATAGTTATACCTGGACCTTGTATCCAGTTACACTGGAGGCCTGTCCTGCCCTCCAGCAAGTCCAGGGCTGTCACAGCTTACAGGCAGGCGTGCAAGGAACCAACCTTGCACAACAGTGCACCTGTGGCAATCACAGCCAGGTGTTAGAGCCAGATAGGCTCGGGGCTAGCTGCATTTAACAGCATGTGTGTAGCAGTGATGGCTGGGCCTAATATACAGCCATAGCAAGGGAAAGCCTCACACAACAACATGTCCATACCAGTCATGATCCAGTCATAATAGAAGGGTATATGCAGCCCATACAGGGCACATTTTTGGGACACTGGCTCAGACGACCAAGAGTATTTGTGCAACTGGGCCCCACAGGGGCACATTCTTTATAAAACCATTCCTTCAGACAGGGAAATGTATCTGATCTACCTAATGCATAGAAACAAATGCAGAGAGTTAGGCAAAATGAAGAGACAAAGAAATATGTCCCAAATGAAAGAACAAGACAAAAATTAAAAAAAACCCACAAAAAACAAAAACCGAAAACGAAACCCCAAATGGCAAGCAAAATGGAGATAAGCAATCTGCCAGATAAAGTTCAAAGTAATGGTCATAAAAATGCTCACTGAACTAGGGAGAGGAATAGTTGAACACAGTGAGAACTTCAATAAAGAGACTGAAAATATAAAAAAGAACCAGTCAGTGCTAAAGAATACAATAACTGAAATGAAAACACACCAGAGATTCAATAACAGATTAGATGATGCAGAAGAATGAGCAGCAATATAGAAGACAGGGCAGGGATCCCTGGGTGGCGCAGCGGTTTGGTGCCTGCCTTTGGCCCAGGGCGCGATCCTGGAGACCCGGGATCGAATCCCACGTCGGGCTCCCGGTGCATGGAGCCTGCTTCTCCCTCTGCCTGTGTCTCTGCCTCTCTCTCTTTCTCTCTCTGTGACTATCATAAATAAATAAATAAAAAAAATAAAAAAAAAAATAAAACAATGCTCATATTAAAAAAAAAAAAAAAGAAGACAGGGCAGTGGAAATCATCCAATCAGAGCATCAAATATAAAAAGAATAAAGAATGAGGATAGTTTAATGGACCACTGAGTACTAACATTCATTATAGGAGTCCCAAGGAGAAAAAACAAAGAAAGGGAAAGCAAACCTATCTATAGAAATAATGACTGAAAAGTTCCCTAGCCTAGTAAAGGAAACAGACATCTAGGTGCAGGAAGCATGGAGAGTTCCCAATAGGACGAACCCAAAGTGAACCACACTAAGACACATTATAATCGAAGTGTCAACAGTTAAAAATTAAGAATCCTAAAAACAGCAAGAGAAAAACCACTAGTTATGGACAAGGGAACACCTGAAGATAACTAGCTGATTTTTTAGCAGAAACTTTACAAGCCAGAAGAGAGTGGCACAACAAGAATGCTGAAAAAGAAACAACTTACAACCAAAAATACTCTATCCAGCAAGGATATCACTCAGAATAGAAGGAGAGAGAAGGAGTTTCCCAGGCAAGCAAAACCTAAAGGAGTTCAAACTGGTCTTACAAGAAATGTTAAAGGGACATTTCATTAAATGGTAAAGAAAAGGCCATTACTAGAAATTTCAAAATAATGAAAGAAAACATTGCACTGGTAAAGGTAAGCATACAGTAAAGGTAGTAGACCAACAACATATATGCTAGTGTGAAGGATAAAAGATAGAAGTAGTATATTATCTTGATCTACAAAAATTAGTCAAGGAATTCTCAAAATAATATGTAAAATATGTCAAAAACATAAAACACGGCAGAGAGTAAAAATGTAGTGCTTTTAGAACAGGTTTGGGACGCCTGGGTGGCTCAGAGGTTGAGTGTCGGCCTTTGGCTAAGGGCGTGATCCTAGTCCCAGATCGAGTCCCGCATCGGGCTCCCTGTGAGGAACCTGCTTCTCTCTCTGCCTGTCTCTCTCTCTCTCTCTGTGTCTCTCATGAATAAATAAATAAAATCTTTAAAAAAAAATAAAATAAAACAGAGAAATTTATTAAAAAAAAAAAAGAACAGGTTTGAACTTAAGCCACCAACAACTTAAAAAGGACTGCTATATGCATAGTTTATTACATATGAACCTATGGTAACTACAAACCAAATACTTATAATAGAAGAGACAGGAACACAAATATATCACCAAGGAATGTCACCAACTTGCAGGGGAAGAGAGCAGTAATAGAGAAGAACAAAGAACTACAAAACAACCAAAAAACAACAAAATGACAATAAGTAGGTATTCATCAATAATTACTTTAAATGTAAATAGACTAAATGCTCCAATCAAAAGACATAGGGTGGCTAAATGGATACAAAAAACAAGACAAATATATATATTGCCTACAAGACACTCACTTCAGCACATACAAAGACTGAAAGTAAAGGAATGGAAAAAGATGAAAGCTGTGGTAGCAATTCTTATACTAAACAAAATAGACTTTAAACCAGAGACTGCAACCAGAGACAAAGAAGGGCATTAATAACGATCAAGAGATTATTCAACAAGAGGATATAACTCTTGTAAATATCTATGCACATAACATAGGGACACCTAAATACATAATGCAAATATTAACAGACATAGAGGGATAAAATTACAGCAATACAATAATAGCAGGGGATTATAAAACCCCACTTACTTCAAGGGATAGATTATCCAGATAGAAAATCAACACAGAAATATTGCTTTATATAACACATTAGACCAGATGGATTTAATAGATACATGAAGAGCGTTCCTTCCTAAACCAGCAGAATACACATTCTTTTCAAGTGCATACAGAACATTCTCTGGGATAGAGCACATGTTAGGCCACAAGATAAGTCTTAATACATTTAAGAAGACTGAAAACTCATTACACATCTTTTCCTACCACAACTGTATAAAAGCAGAAATCAATTAGAAGAAAAGGGGAAAAAACACAAAGTCCTGGAGGCACCTGGGTGGCTCAGTTGGTTAAGCATCTAACCCTTGATTTCGGTTCAGGTCATAATCTAATGGGTCATTAGACAGACCCCATGACAGTCTCTGTGCTCAGTGAAGAGTCCGCTTGAGATTTTTCCCCTTTGTCCTTCCTTACCCCAATTCAAGCATGCATGCACGAGCACTCTCTCTCTCTTAAATAAATAAATAAATCAACACACACACACACACACACACACACACACACACACACACACACAACAAATGGGTGCCTGGGTGGCTCAGGCAGTTAAGCTTCTGCCTTTGGTTCAGGTCATGATCCCAGAGTCCTGGGATCAAGCCCCAAGCTGGGCTCCCTGCTCAGCCGGTAGACTGCTTCTCCCTCTCCCCACTCGCCACCCCGCCCCCGCCCCGCTTGTATGCTCTCTCTCTTTCTTTCTCTCAAATAAATAAATAAAATCTTTAAAAAAAAATCAACCAACAAAAAACAAAACAAAACAAAACAAAAAAACCAAACAAACAAAAAACCCAACCACAAACTCCTGAAGGCTAAAGAACAATGAGTCAATGAAGAAATCAAAGAGGGAAATAAAAAAGATACCTTGATACGAATGAAAATGGAACCACAACAACCAAAACTTATGATAACATAACAAAAGCAATTATAAGAGGCAAGTTCATAGTGATACAGGCCTAGCTCAAGAAACAATAAAATTCCCAAATGAACAATCTAACTTTATACCTAAAGAAACTAGAAAGAGAGGAACAAAACCCAAAGTTAGTAGTAGGAAGGAAATAATAAAGACTAGAGAAGAAATAAATGAAACAGATAAAAAAATATATAAAGAAATCAATGAAATTAAGAGCTAATTAAAAAAAAAAGAATGTATCTTTAGTCAGACTCATTAAGAAAAGAGGGCCCAAATAAATAAAATCAGAAATGAAAGAGAAGTAGAACAGATACCAGAGAAATACAAAGGATCATAAGAGACTTCCACAAAAATTATATGTCAGTGAATGAAGCAACCTAGAAGAAATGGATAAATTCCGAGAAACACACAACCTTCCAAGACTGAATTACAGTGAAATAGAAAATCTGAACAGATTGGTTACTAGTAGTAAAATTGAATTAGGAATCAAAAAAATCCCAACAAACAAAAGTCTGAGCACAAAATTCACAGGTGAATTTTGCCCAACATTTAAAGAAGAGTTATACCTATTCTCAAATTATTCAAAAAAAAAAAAAAAAAAAAGAACAAGGAACAAACTTGTTCTATAGGTCTAGCTTCACCCTGACACCAAAACCATACAAAGATACCAGAAAAAAGCAACAAGCCAATATCTCTGATGAACATGGATGCAAGTATCAGCCACTAACAATCTGAAAACTAGGAAGGGACCACAAAAGACCCCGAATAACTAAAGTAATCTAGAGGAAGAAGACCAAGGCTAGCATTATCATACTCCCAGATTTCTAACTATACTACAAAACTCTAATAATCAAAACGCTATGTTACTCATACAAAAATACTTAGATCAATAAAACAGAACAGAGTCCAGGAATACATAGCCGATTAATCTGTGACTAAGGAGGGAAGAATATACAATGGGGAAAAGATAGTCTCTTCAATAAATGATATTGGGAAAACTGGAAAACTATATGCAAAGGAATGAAACCAGACCAATTTCTTATACCACATACAAAAATAACTCTAAATGGATTAAAGACCTAAATGTCAAGACTGGAAACCATAAAACTTCTAGAAGGACACGTATACAGCATGCATGCGTTGGACATCAGTCTTAGCAATATCTGTTTTGGATTTATCTCCTCTGGCAAGGGCAACAAAAGCAAAGATATGGGACTATACAAAGCTAAAAGAATTTTGCAAGCAAAGAAAATCATCAATATAGTAAAAAAGCAATTTATTATACCATTTGTATCACTTGATAATGGGTTAATATTCAAAATATAGAAATAACTCACACAACTCAATATTAACAGAAAACCACAATAGTCAAGAAATGGGCAGGGGATCTGAACAGATATTTTTGCAAAAAACATCAAATACAGATGGCCACCGGATATATGATAAGCTATGCAACATTACTAATCATTAGGGAAATGCAAATCAAAACCACAATGAGGCGCCACTTATACCTGTCAGAATGGCTAGTGTCAAAAAAAACCAAAAAAAAAAAAAAGCAAGAAATAACAAGTGTTGAGGAGGATAGGGAGAAAAGGAAAACTTGTGCACTATTGGTGGAATGCAAAATGGTATAGTCACCATGGGAAATAGCATGAAGGTTCTGAGAAAATTAAAAATAGAACCACCATATGATCTAGCAATTCCACTTTTGGGTATTTATCTGAAGAAAACAAAAGCACTAATTCAAAAACATATTTTGCTTCTATGTACATTGTGGCATTATTTACAATATTTAAGATACACATACAACCTGTGTCTATCATACATGAAAGGATAAAGATGTGAGATACACACACACACACACACACACACACAGAGGAATATTATTCAGCCATAAAAAGAATAAAATCTTGCCATTTGTGACAACATGAATGGACGGAGAGGATAGTATTCTAAGTGAAATAAGTCAGAGAAAGGCAAATACTGTATGATTTCACTTACATGTGGAATTTGAAAAAAAACCCAAACAAAACAGACTCACAAGGAAGAATCTGGTGGTTGCCACAGAGGGAAGTGTGTGGCAGTATGGGCAAAGTAGAGGAAGGGAAACAAAAGGTACAAGCTTCCAGTTATAAAATAAATAAGACATGGGAATGCAATGTACAACATAGAGAATATAGTTAATAATATTGTAACAGCTTTGTAGGGTAAAAGATAGTAGCTTAATTTATTCTGGTGTTCATTTTGAGTAAGGGACAGGCAGGGATAGGTAGAGAGAGACAGGTAAGGGGCTACTGGCCAGGCTCACAGAAATCCTAGATGCGGAGAAATGTTATAGATTTTATGTATTTATCCGAGAGAGAGAGAGAGAGAGAGAGAGAGAGAGGCAGAGACACAGGCAGAGGGAGAAGCAGGCTCCATGCAGGGAGCCTGATGTGGGACTTGATCCTGGGACTCCGGGACCACACCCTGGGCCGAAGGCAGGCGTTAAACCGCTGAGCCACCCAGGGATCCCTAGATGAGATATTTTCATGAAAGTTATAAACAAAAACCAGAGCTAAGGGGATATAAGGAGACTATCTTGTCTGTTTTAAATGTTATAGAGGAGATATTTTTATGAAAGTTACAAATTGACCATTGAAACTTCCCACACTTGAAGAAGTCAACATGGTGCTCCCAGTGGTGAGGTTAAGCTCACCAGTTAGTTTCCTATAAAAGATCTACCATAAAAGCCCTCGTGGCAACCCATTCAGGACACTCCTCTCACCCTAGAGAGCTTTTTTCTTTCCTTTCAGTTCTCACTTTCACTTAATAAACTTTCACTTCACTTTTTTGAGTCCCAGAGATTCATTCTCTAACTCTGTGAGACAAGAACCCTGCAACACTGCAACAGCTTCATAATGTATATATGTTGAATCACCATCTTGTACACCTCAAAGTCATATAATATTTTATGCCAACCCATACTGAGAAATATTTGTTGACTGAAAAAGGGCACGTTTTGTAGTTTTAATGCAATACAGTCAACATGTACATCTCATTTAGGTGTGCATATTAAAAATTATTTTTCTTTTGTCCTTTTCAGCCTCTGATTGTGATTGACAATCCTTGTTAGAAAGGTACCATATGCAACATTTTTGAAAGAAAAAAAATATTAAAAGATGGCAAAAGCAGGTCTGTAAGAGATCATGGGGATAAATATTTAAAAGGTTGTTACTGTGTGACACGGTTTTGCAGTGTAAAGATTTTTTTTTTTTTTTTCGAGAGATTCAAGAAACTGAAGTTCAGCCAGGTTTAATTTACCCAAGGTGAACAAAAAAGTAAATGGCTGTGCTGTTTCAGAAACCCACGTCTGCTTGATTTCAAACAGCAAGGCAGTCCTAGCGCTGAGATTCGTTAATTCCTACAATTCATAGTTTTGAGAATTGAATGACATAATTTCTTTAAAAAAGCATTCGGCACAGTAGTTGGCAGTCAACAAATGTTGCTCTCACACATCTGTCTGGAGCTGGGTCTGTTTAAACAGTAGGGTAAGAAAAGCTGGCTGAATTATACTTGTTTCCAACTCTTCTAAGAAATGCTCATGTTTGATTACAGTAATCCTATGTCCTTCCTCATACTGAGGCTAGAAAAAAAAAATACCTGGCAGTGTTTCAAATCATGACTATTTCTCCCCCTGGTCAAGTAAAGGGATTTAGATGTTGTCAGCTGACAGAGGCTCAATGAACCAATAATTTATTTCTGTAAAATATAATTTTGTGTGTGTGTGTGTGCGCTTATGGTTTGGTGTCCCCCCCCCCCGCCCCCCGCCACGAGTGCCGGTGTGCTTGTGATTTGTTAAGAACCTGCAACGTAAACTTCGGGGGGTCCCAGGAACAGGTTGGCCTCTAAGGGTTGACAAGCAAGAGGTCTCGGGCTCCGTAGTCTCTTTGCCTCTTGCTCTCGCCGTCTGTTTTCTGTCGGGTCCCCCAGAACCCGCCACTCCGCCCGCAGCAAGCCCGCATCGCCCCCCGCAGAAAGTGGGGCAACACAGGCTCACCGTGCCTCGGAGCACACGCTCGGTATCCATCCGGGGCGGCAAACCGTACAAAACGGCCGTCCCAGCGCGCCGCACGTCCAGGTGCAGGGGCCGCCGCGGCGCTTCCGGATTCCTTCCTCTTCAGCCCGCTGCACCTGGGCGCGGGCGGCGCGCGGCTCCCCGGCCCTGACGTCACCGCACCTGGCACCAGCTGGGGTGCCGGCCGAGGGCCGGGACGCGGAGGGGGCGGGGCAGGGAGAAGGGGGGTTCTCGCGAGACTTCCCGCCTCCCGGGGCCGGCTCCCGGCACCTTCCCGGCCTCCGTGGGGTCTCCCGCTCAGCTTTCGGCGTCGCGTTCCGGGACGGCGGTGGCGTCCGCGAGCGGCGGGAGGCGGGCTCCGGGGTCCGGCGGTTAGGACTCGGCGGCCGGGGCGAGCCGGCAGGTCCCAGCCCTGCTGCGGGATCCACCGGGGCTGGGAAGGCAGCCGTCCGGGCGGGCGGCGGAGGGCGGCGGAGGGCGGCGGAGGGCCCGCCCGCCACCGCGACTTCGGCCGCCGTCGCCACCGCCGCCGCCTCTGCCTCTCGCTCGCGGGCCGCGCTGACGGGACAGTCCGGGGGGCGCCGCGGGCGGATGGAGGCGCCTCTTCGCCCCGCCTGAGCTCAGGAGGAGCGAGCGCCGAGCGCGGGGCCCGCCTCCGCCGCCAGTGCGGCCGCGCGAGCAGCCGGAGGAGGAGCCGCGAGCGCCGGGCTTCTCCCCGCGGGAGCCCCCAGCATGGGTAAGACACTCGCGGGCGCTTCCCGCCGCCCCGCCGGGCCTCCGGGCCTCCGGGTCTCGGCCCCGGCCCGCCGCCCCTCCTCGCCCTGCCTTCCGCCCCCCTCTGCTCGAGGAGAACTTGGTCCGAGGGTTTGCGGGTGCCTTGTCCCGCCCCCCCCCCCCCCCGCCTCTTCCCGCCCTCGGGAAAGGTGAGGAAACGCGGCAGGGGCGCCCGGCCCGGCCCTCGCCCCCCGCCCCCCGCCCGGCCAACCTCAGCCTGAACTTCCCAGCCTCTCCTGCCCTCCCCGATTCCGGTCGCATGGGGGAGGGGGATGGAAAAACTTAACAAAGTGGCTCTTTAAACTTCTTTATCTTCTGCTCGGCGTTGTGTAGATTGGCCTTTTTAAGAAGGTCTCCGTTTGTTGTTAGTAGGAGAGGTAATCTTCCCCCCCCCCCCCACCCCCTCCGCTGAGACTTGCAAGGGATGCCTCGAGGACGGGGAAGCCGGAGTACATACTGCGTTTTTACCTAGGCGAGCGTGTTGGCACCCGGACCTGAGATCCCTTCCCGAGTGCGGGGTTGGGGTTTGATAGGTTTTCAGGGTTGAACCCTTTGAGAAGCTGTTTCCTGTTTGGAGTCAGACTTCCTTGCTGGAGGAGACAAAACTACAGCTACAAGGCCTTATATGTATGGTACTTAACTATGTGCCTTTTTTTTTTTTTTTTTTTTTTTTTTTTTTTTTTTTTTTTTTTACTATGTGCTTTTTAAAGTTTAGTTTGGAGCTAGAGAAAGCAGAATGTGTTGCAGCCTGGTTGAAAGGGAGTGTTGTTGAGCGATGTAACAGTTCTCTTGATAAAAGATTTCGGTGTGGGCTGGGCACTGTCTCTCTCGCAATCCCTTAAATTAAAAGCAACCTAAAAGCAGTGTGCGTGCCAGTATAAAAGTGTGCCATTATAAAACATAGATTTGTGCTACCAGCGAGCATAAGCATGTTCTGTAAGAATGATCCCAGTTTTGAGTTTTTACAGACCAAATCAGGAAGACTCTACCAAAGGTTTTTTTTTTTTTTTTGGTAGTTGAGAATTGATACTCTTCATATCAAACACATTGTTAACCGAAATTAATAATTCATGCAACTAACAAATGATTTAGAAGCAGGACAAATACTGACGACTGCTGATGTGGCACCTTCTGCCCACACAATGTTTTGTGAGAAATGCTTTAAGCAGTGTTTACAGATCCTCGCTTAGCTCTTTTGTGTTTTGCCGCACTTTCTACTTTTATGTCTTTCAGGTAACCTTTGTAGACAAAGTGCTCTTAAACCCCCGGACAGTAAAAACCTTTTGCTGTTGGCACCTTTCAAATGAATTCCTTTTTAATTGGTTGAGTTTACTGAGTGTTTGAATTTTTTATTCCTGTAAGCATCAAATGATAAAACCACTTTAACTGATTTGGATGAAAAGCGTACTAAAATATGTGTCTTTTTTGTTTTAAATAGGATGTGGAATGTAATTCAACCTCTTGATGACCTAGGGTCATCATTTGTGACCATCAGTTGCTGAGATGCCTTGAGTAATGTGTTGGATTGTATGTTGGACTGTTGATCAGATTCCTTTGCATTTTGGAGTTATTTAAATATTTTCCTGCTTTCCTATTGGATGTTCTTGTCACTGTGATTAGTGTCCCCTTCACCCTCCCTTCTCTAATTTTTCTAGTGTGGGAATCCTATTCAGATTTGTAATTCTGCGCAAGGGGAAATAAGTATACCCTTACTTAGTGTGTGAGATATTATCTTGAGGAAAATTAGCATTAATACTTGGACATTGGAGTATCTGTTTTAATTGTTCAGAGTCCTTTTCTTAGTGACTTTTCTGCTGTGCTCTGGTTAGGCAAGTTGCCACATTATCTAGGTAAAGTGTGATGTTTGTATGCTTTCAACTTGCCTACCCTGAATGTATTTTGAAGGTTGATTATTCGAGGGCATTTGTAGTTAGTTTTTGAAAGGTATTTGTCAGACATTTACATATGAACATATACTTTAAATTTATCGGTATGTAATAATTCATGTTAAAGTTATCAAAATCATTTAAAAAGAGCTTTTTCTTTAAGTCTCATTTGCTTGGTTTTGTTATCAGCAGTCTTTATTATAATTTAAGATGGCAGGTTAAATATATGTTACTTTATCTGGTGTGTCACAAAATGAAAAAGTCTTTAATTTCTTCGTTTTGAAATAACTTGGATACCTATTAAGTGATGGCTCCTAATATGTGTACTATTTAAGTATAGCTAGAGGGTTAAGAGCACGGCTCCAGACTGGGACAGCTTAAGGTCAAATTCTGGCTCTTCTACCTATTGGCTGTTATGACTGAGCAAGTTACTTAACCTGTCTGTGCTTCAGTTTCTTACTCCGTAAATGGGGTAAAAATAACCTCAGGTTGTTAAGGGGATTGGATGGGCTAATACTGATAAAGTGCTTGGAACATGGCCGGTGCTGATTGCTGTATTTTCATTTTCGAATGATTTCCCCAATTCTTGCACCAACTTATAAAAACAGTTCTCAATTTTTGACATTTGTTAGAAGGGGTATATTGCATTTACAGGTGGGATAAGATGTTTTGTAGGAATGCAGAAATTAATTTTTCCCCAGAACTTTAGTTTTATTTAATGTGTTCTTAGAAAAATTGTGTAGGAAGGATTTTTTCCCTGTTTTGATTCTATTTTGAAAAAGTCCATTATTGATAATAAGTTTAGTAGTTTCAGAAAAAGTAAATGGGATGAATTCTAGGAGAGACTAGTTCGAGTTTTATGTTAAATTAAAGCACTGCTTTTAGTTTCTTCATTTGTTATATATAGAAGAAAACATATAGAAGTTTGAGGTATCTTGTGTGAAAGTTTAGGGAGAGTTTAGAGAGACACAAAGGCAAAACGTACTTTTCTTATTCTAGAAGTACAGATCTGGATTTTGGAGGGGAAAAAGACCTCACATGGCACAAAGTGTTGCTGTAGGTGAATTTTTAGGTTTGAAAATGTAAGTGGATTTTAAGGATTGAATTTCTGTTAATTTTAGATAAGGTTATGAACTTATTAGTTTAAATTGTTTTTTTAAATTCATATATGGCCAGTCAATGTGTTTGAATTCTGAGGCAGTTTTAATGGGCAGAAATGTGCAATTTGTGTAGAGATATATGCACATTATAATAGTGATTTATTTCCTTATTTTACTTTGTTGCAATATTTGGAGAAAAATCTTGATTTATGCAGATAACTAGTGGCAAATGGAAATTGCCTGCTAAGGGCTCACTGTTTAGTCTCAGGATTTACTTCAGATAAATGAATCCAGAGCATGAAATAGGAATATTAGAAATTTTTGTTTCAAAGTTGGATCACTGACAAAACTAATAATAAGTTATATTCTTTAATTAGTGAGTACTTGTGATCAGGTTTTTCTAAGTGTTTCTCACTTTGAATAGTTATAGTTCCATAAAATCTCGTTAAGGGTGGAAATTCACACTGATTATACTTTATATTTTTCTATGGAAACTAGCCTGACGTTTGCCATGTAATTCTCTGAATGAGAGTTTGCAGAGTAAAATGGTGTCACATTAACTTAATAAGATCTAAATTTTAAGGCATTTGAGGTAAAGACAAAGTTGTAAAACATGAAGTGCTTTTGGTTCATTCCATTTGCCAATCAAAAATACCTCCAAAATTTTATTTGTATGTAATCCAGATCTGTGATTTATTTTCCCCTCTCATCTGTCATGGAATATTCTCTGTGAAATGTATTTTAATCTCAAATCAATGTGATCTATCACATCAATAAAAGAAAGGATAATAACCATATTATCATTTCAATAGATGTAGAAAAAGCATTTGACAAAGTACAACATCCATTCATGATAAAACCCTCAACAAAGTAAGTTTAATAAAAGCCGTTTGTGAAAAACTATAACATTATCCTCAATGCGGAAAAACAGAGCTTTTCCCCTAAGGTCAGGAACAAGACAAGGAAGGATGTCTGTTCTCACCGCTTTGATTCACACAACAAGAAGAAATAAAAGGCATCCAAATTTGTAAGGAAGAAGTAAAACTTTCCCTATTTGCAGGTGACATGACAGTCTATATAGAAAATCTGAAAGACTGCACCAAAACACTGCTAGAACTGATAAATGAATTAAGTCTTAGGATGCAAAATCAATGTATGGAAATCTGTTGCGTTTATATATGCCAATAAGGAAGCAGCAGAAAGTGAAATGAAGAAAACAGTCCCGTTTACAACTGCACCAAAAATAAAGATACCTAGGAATGAACATAGCCAAAGAGGTGGAAGACCTGTATTCCAAACAGTATAAAACATTGATGAAAGAAACTGAAGATGACACAAAGAAATGGAAAGAAAGGCATTCCATGGTCATGGATTGGAAGAATAAACATTTTAAAATGTCTATACTACCTAGAGCAACCTACACATTTAACGCAATCCCTATCCAAATACCAATAGCATTTTTCATACGACTTAGGACAAGCTGTCCTAACATTTGTGTGGAACACAAAAGACCCTAAATAGCTAAAGCAATCTTAAAAAAGAATAGCAAAGCTCGAGCCATCACAATTCTGGACTTCAAGTTACATTACAAAACTGTAGTAATCAAAACAGTAAGGTCCTGGTACAAAAATAGACACCTAGGTAAGTTGAACAGAAAATCCAGAAATAAACCTACAGTTATAAACCTAAAATTAAGTGGTCAGTCTTTGACAAAGCAGAAAAGGATATTCCAATGGGAAAAGGACAGTGTCTTCAACAAATGGTGTTGGGAAAACTGGATGGCCACTTGCAAAACAATGAAACTGGACCACTTCCTTACACCATACACAAAAATAAATTCGAAATGGATTAGAGACCTAAATGAGAGACCTGAAACCATAAAAATTCTAGAAGAGAACATAGCCAGTAACTTCTTTGAAATCAGTCATAGCAACTTCTTTCTAGATAGATCTATCTCTCCCGAGGCAAGGAGAAACAAAAGCAAAAATGAACTACTGGAATTACATCAAATTAAAAGTTTCTGCACAGCAGGAGAAACAGTCAAAATTAAAAGGAAACCTGCAGAATGAGAGAAGATATTGGCAAATGATGTATTCAATAAAGGGTATAAATATCCAGCAATATAAAGAACTTTTATAAAACTCAACACCCAAACCCCACATAATCCAATTAACAAATGGGCAGACGACATGAATAGACATTTTTCCAAGAAGACATAGATTGGTCAGCAATGACATGAAAAGATGCTCAATATCACTTATCAGGCAAATACAAATCAAAACTATAATGAACTATCTCACCTCACATCTGTCAGAATGGTTAAAATCATCAACACAAGAAAAACAGGTATTGGTGAGGAGGATGTGGCGAAAAAGGAATATTCATGCACTGTTGGTGGGAATACAAACTGGTATAAGCACTCTGGAAAACAGTGTGGAGGTTTCTCAAAACATTAGAAATAGAACTACCTTATGTCCAGCATTTGCACTACTAGAAAGAATACAAAAGAATACAAAGAATACAAAAATACTAATTCAGAGGGTTACATGTACCCCTATGCTTGCTTGCTTGATTTGTTTATTTATTTATTTAGAGGGAGGTGTGGGGCAGGGGGAGAGAGAGAAAAATCCCAAGCAGGCTCCACGCTGAGTGTGGAGCCTGATGTGGGGCTCGTTCTCATGATCCGGAGATCATGAGCTGAAATCATGAGTCAGATGCTTAACTGACTGAGCCATCCAGGCATCCCATGCACCCCTATATTTATAGCAGAATTATTTACAATAGCCAAGATATAGAAACAGTCCACATGTCCAATGACTGGTGAATGGATAAAGAAGATGTATATATACGTGTATGTGCACACACACATTGGAATGTTAGTCAACCATAGAAAAGCGTGAAATCTTGCCATTTGCAATGACATGGATGGAGCTAGAGAATATAATGCTAAATGAAATAAGTCAGAGAAAAATACTATATAATTTCAGTCATGTGGAATTTAAGAAACAAATGAGCAAAGGGGAAAAAAAAAGATGAAGCAAGAAAGACTTCATCGTAGAGAGCAAATTGATGGTTACCAGAGGGAAGGTGAGTGGGGGATGGGTGAAATATGTGATGAGGATTAAGGAGTACACTTGTGGTGAGTATTGGGTGTTGATTGGAAGTGTTGTATCACTATATTGTATACCTGAAACTAATATAGTACAGTATGTTTACTAACGAATTAAAAATCTAAAACGTTTTTTAAGTACAATAAATGCTTAATTTTCTAATGTATATGTAAAAAGTGATGTCATGGCAAGGGCTTGAAGATAGGCAAAGAGAAGTGTAATGATTCCTGATTTGGGTGAGAAGAGGACAAAGCGGCAGTTTTATTTTCTAGGTAAACTGGTGAAGCATTGTATTAAAGATCTGAAAGTGTTCGGTTTGTGTTCAAAAGAGAAGGACTAATAAAATCTAATATGTGATTAAAATTAGGTAAGTTGGGTTATCATTATGATGGATCTGTGACTTGCTTAGTGGTAGAATTTGATATCCAGCTACTAGCTAGATGACCTCAAGCAGGATTTTGGTCTTTCTAGATGGAGAAGAGGCCAAAACACTGGTCTGGGGAATCTGCATAGAGGTCCATATATTCCTATATTTAGCCTATCAGCATGAGGAATATGTGTAGTAAAAGGCAGTTTATTGATAGATGGAGTGGGCCAACTTGGTGTGAGAGAAGAATGGTGGTAGCAGGCAGTAGGTAGAGGTCCAGACTGACACCTTGTGGGAAAAGGGAGGAAATGGGGTTTGGCAGTAGATATTGAAGACCTAACCATAAGGAAACAAACCAGATAGGGCTCAGATTTTTTTTTCTTTTTAAGATTTTATTTATTTATTTGTGAGAGACACAGAGAGAGAGAGGCAGAGACACAGGCAGAGGGAGAAGCAGGCTCCATGCAGGGAGCCCGACGCGATCTCAGTTCTCCAGGATCAGGCCCTGGACTGAAAGCGGCGCTAAACCGCTGAGCCACTGGGGCTGCCCTAGGGCTCAGATTTTTATGAGAGATGCAAGGTAGGTATTTATTTCCAGGAACAAAAATGAACTTGGTTATTGGAATTGTTTAGGATGAGCCAAGCAGTAATACTAATGAGACGCCAAGCTCCAGAGCTATAGATCTTGTATATTTTCTGTCTTCAGAGAATATCAGTAGTCTGTATTAGTACCTGGATCTATAAGTGGCCCTGAAGAGATTCTCTGTTGAAAGGCTTGAGAGGATATTCTCTCTGGTCACAGTCTAGGATTCCTTCTGTTTATTTGGTCCCAGGGATTTGATGTGTCTGCTTTTTCTTTGCTGCTTTTTTTTTCCCACCTGAGTTCCTCCTCTTTCACACCCATTGGCAAAGCAGGTTCTGTTTCAGAAACAAGAACACAATCCTTAACAAGTGTTGAGTAATCATAGCCACCAATATAATGTTAAACAGGCAAGGAAGACAAAAAATTTCAAAGTATCACTAATTATTGGTTTCTTAGTTTCACTGAAGTGGAGTTAGGCAATTTGTTAGACTTGGGTTTTTGTTTTTTGTAGAGTGTACTGCCGTTTTCACTCCTCCCTTTTCTCTACATTTCTTTTAGGTTTGTGCTAGATGTTTAGGCTGGTTCACAGAATCATTTATTACCATTGTTAAGTAGATAAAATTCCTTCATAATCTTATTAGGGCTTCTCTGACCCAAGACTGCATTACAGTACCAGTTCAAGTACCAGTTCAAGAGTTGACTCTTTTTAAATTTAATTTTGTTTATTTATTCATTCATGAGAGGGGGTGGGGTGGAGCGGTGCAGAGACACAGGCAGAGGGAGAAGCAGGCTCCATGCAGGGAGCTGGACGGGGGACGCGGGATCGAGTCCCGGGTCTCCAGGATCATGCCCTGGGGCTGAAGGCAGCGCTAAACTGCTGAGCCACCCAGGCTGCCCATCAAGAGTTGACTCTTGAAAAACTCTGGGGTTAGGGATGCTGAAGACTGCCCCCCTCTCTGAAGTTGAAAATTCCAGTATAACTTTGATTCCCCCAAGACTTGGCTAATTGTCTGCTTTTGGCCAGAAGCCTTACCGATAAAACAGTCAATTAACACATCATATTTTGTATGTTGTGTGTATTATTTATTGTAGTCTTACAATAAAGTAAGAGAAAAGAAAATGTTATCAAGAAAGTAAAAATGGGCGTCTGGCTGCCTTAGTTGGTAAAGCATAGGGCTCTTGGCCTCGGGGTCCTGCGAGTTTGAATCCCATGTTGGGCCTGGAGCTTACTTAAAAAAAAAAGGAGGAGAAAATACATTTGCAGTATTACACTGTATTTATTGTAAAAAATCTATGTAAATGGACCCGAGCAGTTCAAACCTGTGTCCATGGGTCTAATGTACTTTCATTTTCAGTCAGAACCCTTGGTTTTAGCTCCAGGTGAGTTAGTCATTTTCCTTTTGGAGTCCCAAAAGTTTCCTCCTTTGGACTAAGTTTGATATTGTTTCTTTTTAAAATTTTTTTGGTTTTTGTTTTTGAAGGTCTCAGGTACCTGGATGTTCTACTCTCTTAGTGACCATTTTCATTCAACTGAAAATGTATTTACTAGTTTGCATTTAAAGGAGCTTTTTACTCTAAGAAGAAATTGCTTATAAAAAATTCATTGTTCTAAATTGATATGTAGCCTAAGATGTTGATCTGTTGCCAGATATGGCAATGTTATAGACTCTTTCTTTCCTAGAACCTATTTATACCATATCAGTCCTTTCCATTGCCTCTAAGAGACTTTCATTTTATAATTTTCCAATTCCATATCTGTTAATTAAACTTCCCATCATGATTCCATTCTTTTTCTCAACTGATTTACAAAACAGAGATGACTAGTACAGGATCCTAAATTCCAGTGTCTATTTTGGTGTCTGGTAGCTTGTTTTTTTGATGATTTGGTGTTCAGGTAATTTCAAGAGAGAGAGAGATTGTGTGGTACCTAATCAATGGGAGTTTCTAGTAGAAAAATGCTTTATAAGTGTGGTAAACAAATAGTTACCGCCAACATTAAGAGAAGGGTTCTGTTGCAAGGTCTTAGGGTCAAGGAAAGGAGCTTTATATGAAAGATAAGTCAAGTATATGCCTTAACGTGAGGAATGTCATTAATGCCATGCTAGGTGCTAGGAGTTTAGGACAAATATATGTTTCCATGCGGTAAGTAGTTTGTAACAGTGTTATGGGTTAGGCCTATTATTAGAATCACATGGATTAAAAAAAAAATACCACAACCCCTGGAGATTTTGACATAAATGTTCTTTCTTTTCCTCCCTCCTGGGGTGATGAGTGTTGTAAATGTTTTGGGAAGGCTTGTAGGGCTATGATAGGAATAAAACTTAGCATGTGAATCATTAGAATCCAAACAGGAGAGGGAACGCACATTAAGATGATGTATTCGTTGTCAGAAATGTTAAAATGTTATAGGAGAAGCATAAGAAGATCAGGATATAGATTTCTGTGTTGGAGGGCAAATGGAATTTGTTCTTCTCTCATTAGTTTGACCAGTGACACAGTAAAGATGTGGCAGTAGCCAAGATATATATGTATTTTCCTATTCCTGGCACTGAGTCTTTAGAGTTAGATAAACCTTCATTTGAACTGGTATCTTTAAGATCCTTTAACCTGAAATATTAGAACTGTCTTAACATTGTTAGTATCTATCTGTGCCTTAGTACTGAGACTGGAAATTGACCTGATGTCTAGGTTGACTTTATATATTTTATTTTTTAAAAAAGATTTTACCCAGTGCAGGGCCAGATCCCAGGACCCCAGGACCCCAGGATCATGACCTGAGCTGAAGGCAGACGCGTAACCGCTGAGCCACCCAGGCGTCCCTCCTCTTAGCTTTTTGTCAACCTCACTGTCAGAATTGCTGCCAGAAGAGCTTGAAGAAACAAATTCCTTTGATTTAGGTATTGCTCTGCTTCCCCCTCCCCCCAAAGATTGTATTTATTTATTTTTTAAAAGATTTTATTTATTTATTCATGAGAGACACAGAGAGAGAGACGCAGAGACACAAGCAGATGGAGAAGCAGTCTCCCCACAAGGAGCCCAATGCGGGACTCGATCCAGCATCCCGGGATCATGCCCCCGGCCAAAGGCATATGCTCAACTGCTGAGCCACCCAGGTACCCCTAAAGATTGTATTTATTAATGAGAGACACAGAGAGAGGGGCAGAGACATAGCAGAGGGAGAAGCAGGCTCCCTGTGGGGAGCCTGATGCTGGACTTGGTCCCAGGACCCTGGGATCACGACCTGAGCCAAAGGTAGACGCTTAACCACTGAACCACCCGGGTGCCCAGCATTGCTCTGCTTTTGCAGCAGAACTGCCTTCTGCTCGTTCATCTGCAACATAGAAGTTAATATATTTGTAAAATTGGAGTCCATACATCGCAGTTTTGGCTGTAGTAATGTTTTTAGGAAACATTAAAGTTGATCTTTCAGGTGTATATACTCTTCTACATGCTTTTTATTCTTTATAGTAGAAACTATAAGTTATTTACAAATGTGTTCTCAATATCAACGGTTTTATATTAGAGTTTAATTAAAATTTAATTAAAATTCCTACTCTGCTGCAGCAGGTTACACTCTGGAGTATTTTGTCTTGCTGTTCTGCACTGTGTGTGCATAAAAAAGAGGAAGACTCCATTTTTACTTAATTAGACCATTGTTATCAAACATTTTATAAAGCAGTTAAAAATTTGCCTTATATGGTGAAAATAAATCTATTAAGAGTTCAGAATTTTCAGAATGAATATCAGTTGAAGATATAAAGGTGATATTTTAGATCCCAAGTAATCCCTTTCCCATAAACATTTCCTGGATTTCTTGTATTGTATTTTTAAAACCCAGTTGAACTTATAGTTAGAACCTCATAGTGTAAAGCCTAAATAAAAACTCCTCTGTTATTCTCTTCGTTTCCTATGTAATAAAGGACTTTTTTTGTCCTGAGCTCATTGATGCCAGAGATTGTATCACTTACTCTATTTGACTAAAGAAATTTAACACCCTTAATAACTAGCAGAAAATTGTGAGCCTGCTATATATCCACTGAATCTGTGATTCAGTAATACTTTAATTTGGAATAATTGGGGAGAGGGATCCAGCCAGTCTAATGAATAATGAAAAATTTAAGTATATTGAAATATGTCTACCCAAACTAGGCTAACAAAATGCTGGCTACGTGGTTTCAAGTTGGTATGAGGTCTTAACCTTTTTAGAAATAAACTCTTTATGGGTACCTGGCTGGCTCAGTCAGAGTTTGTGACTCTTGATCTCAGGGTTGTGAGTTCAAGCCCCATGCTGGGTATAGAAATTATTTAAAAGTAAAATCTTAAAAAAAAGAAAATTCTTTAATCCTTTCTGTGTGACTCATTGGGGCTCTTAAATCCTTTTAATAGAGAATAGTACTTTGGAATATTAAGTATCTTGTCAGGTGGATTGCTGATTGCTCACTATATGTTGCATTGATGTTACATTCTAGTAAATAAAAGTAAAATTATCTATTTCATGAATCAGATACATCTCTGTTATAAGTCTCCCATTTGTCCTATTAAAAAAGTTTAAGGCTGGGATCCCTGGGTGGCGCAGCGGTTTGGCGCCTGCCTTTGGCCCAGGGCGCAATCCTGGAGACCCAGGATCGAATCCCACATCGGGCTCCCAGTGCATGGAGCCTGCTTCTCCCTCTGCCTGTGTCTCTGCCTCTCTCTCTCTGTGACTATGATAAATAAATAAAAATTAAAAAAAAAAAAAAAAGTTTAAGGCTAATGTTGCTTAAACATTTGTTTAAAATAACTTGAACAATGTTGATTAAACTGTAAGATTATACCATCTTAAATGGCTGTAGAGAAGCAAGTGTACTTATATTTTTTGAAGCATAAATACCTGATAAAGTCCATATATAATTAAAAGTTTCCTAATAGCTATGTTAAAAAGTTAAAAGGAATAGGTGAAATTAATTTTAATATTTTGGATGTGTTGGGTTAAGAAAATAATTATTTCAACGTATAGTCTAAGAAGTTATTAATGAGATAGTTTATATTTTTTTTGTCTTTGAAATCTGGTGTGTATTTTATATATATATATATTTAAAGATTTATTTATTAGAGCAAGTGAACATTCAGGCAGTTGGGATGAGGTTGGGGACAGAGGGAGAAGGAGAATCGGACTCCTTGCTGAGCAGGGAGCCTGACACAGGCTCAATCTCAGGTCTATAAGATCATGATCTGAGCTGAAGGTAGACACTCAACCAACTGAGCCACTTAGGCACCTCTGTATTTTACATTTATATAACATGTCAGTTTGGACTAGCCACAATTCAAGTGCTTAGTAGTCACATATGGCAGTTTTAGAATGTAAACCTTTAGGTTTGTTGTGAATCTAATGAAAATACATATGAAAATATTGTTAAGTTATTATGCAATTGTAAATTATTATATAAGATTATACTATTTTAGGGATTATGAATGATTAAACCATTTTTTATTTTATCTGATTAATTCTATATTAGATATTTAATTAGTGATAATTTATTTTAGTTAAATATATTTTCTGGTGGAAAAAGATGCTCAGTTTAGTAGATTCCATGTAATAGGCCTGAAGTTTATTTCCTTCTGTCTTCTAAATAAAATACATTTTTTGGCACTTGGCCTGCTGGTATATTAGAGAATATGAAGCTTTTGAATGACATTTGAATTGTTATATGAAAGTATAATTTGGCCTTAGTAATTTGAGAACTGTTCTTTCCATTTATAATGCTTAAGAGATAAGACTTAAGAGTGGTATTTCACAAATAAGTGAATGTTGTTGGGACACAAAACAAAAACACAAATAATTATTGGGAAAGTGATGTGTGCTCAGAAATGACATGGGAATATGTTTCAGGAGCCTGTTTTTTTAAACATGTAAAATTTTGCGTGGACCTTTGTGATGGAATTATTTTGGGTAAAGGATCTATATCTTTTATTGGATTTTCAGTGAAGTCTAAGTTCTGGAAAATGTTCTCAGGGACTCTTAAATATCTATTCTGTGAGTTCTTTACCACCTTTTAACATTTCTAGTTCTTTGTAATCAGTCATGTCCCGCAGTAATTGCATTTTCCCATAATAATTATTATTCTGTCTTGTCAGCAAATACTTTGGTTTAAATTAGACAGGTATTTCTTGAGGTCATCTTGTGTATCAGCACTGACAGAAGCATTCAAAAAAGAAGGAAAAAGTTCCTTGCCCTGAGTTTCTTCCTTAGAGATGCCTGGAACAAGTAGCTACCTTCCAGTAGCAGCCACTCAAATATTTGCTGAATGAGTATTAAGTATCATTATACTTGTGTTGAAAGAAAAATCTAAAATTTTAGGCAATGTAATATCTTTCATTTCAGAGCTACAAATAGCTGTAATAGTATATTAGATATGTCAGGGACTTGTGGTGGGGCTTGGGAATACAAAGATAAGTAAAACGAAGTCCCCTGCTCTCACCCCTGGCCAGATAATATTTTCTGGCAATTTGAATTTAACATCTTTTTGTGTATAAGGATTTAGGTTATTTTTTATGCATGTGTTTACTTTTGGTGTATGCTTGGAAACATGGAGAAAATCCAATGATTTCATGAATCCGATTTTCTTACAGGTTCTTGGAGTTACATAACTTCATTACATTTAAAAAAAATTTATTCATGATAGACACAGAGAGAGAGAGAGAGAGAGAGAGAGACAGAGACATAGGCAGAGGGAGAAGCAGGCTCCATGCAGGAAGCATGATGTGGGACTCCATCCCAGGACTTGGGGGTCACGCCCTGAGCCAAAGGCAGATACTCAACCGCCGGAGCCACCCAGGTGTCTCACTTCAATACATTTTTAAGGTCTAACTAAAGAGAGTGAAATTATCTTTTAAAGCAACTTTCTATTTTTTGGTAACGCAACTTTCTATTTTTTGGTAACCTTAGATTTTCTTTTTAACTGGTAATTTGCTGATTCTTAGTGCTTAGGGACTGCTTACAATGCTAAGTATTTTTCAGTATTTAATTTCCACTGGAGCATTCTGGGGTAGGTCGTCATTCTTTTTTTTTTTTTTTTTTTCAAAATCAGAAATTGAAGTTAAAGAGATTGTTACCCAAGATCTCAGAAAGGTTGTGGAGAAGGCTGGATTAAACTTGTATTGCTCTGATTTTAAAGTGTGTCCTCTTATTATTTTTTCTATTTTCTTTTGTTTTTAAGATTTAGTTGAGAGAGCAAGCACGTGCACTTGCGAGCTTGCAGGGAGGGTTGCAGAAGGGGAGAGAGGATGAGAAGCAGACCTGAGTTGGGTGCAGTGGCTGATGAGGGGTTCCGTCCCATGACCCTGAGCTCGTGTCCTGAGCTGAAATCAGGAGTTGGATGCTTAACCAACTGAGCCACCCTGGCATCCCCTCTTAATTATTTCTTAAAACATTAAGGGAGAAAGTTGAGCTAAATAGAGCAAGTAATGCAGACAGAAACGACTGTCCTAATGTGGTTTAAGAATAAAGAAACTTAAACATTTGTTATCCTAAAATTGTAAAACTTCATGACAGATACATGGTATTTTGTACAGTTTGAAATGTGTTTAAAACTAATTTCTACAGTGTTTTTTTCAAAGTTAATAGTGGTAAATAGAAATCCAGATGAGAAGTATTTGGTTAAATTTCCCAACTTGTTTGCTCTTCAGATGGATTTTGGATATTTGTTGTTTTTAGGATTTTGGAAGGAGGCATTAATCACATGTGCACAGTAATTTATTTGTTTTGAACTAATTAAGTAATTAGTCCTTGTGAGATTAAAATGATTTTTTAAAAGATTTTATTTATTGAGAGAGAGAAAAAGATCATGAGCAGAGGAGAAGGGCAGAGGGAGAGGCTGACTCCCCTGCCAAGCAGGGAACCTGATGTGGGACTTGATCCCAGGACCCTGGAATCCTGACCTGAGCCAAAGGCAGACACTTAACAAAACTAAGACATCCAGGCACCCAAAATACTTTTTTTTTTTTTTTAAGATTTTATTTATTTTATTCATGAGGGAGACAGAGAGAGAGAGAGAGGCAGAGATGCAGAGGGAGAAAGCAGGCTCCATTCCACGCAGGGTGCCCAACATGGGACTCGATCCCGGGTCTCCGGGATCACACCCTAGGCTGAAGGCGGTGCTAAACTGCTGAGCCACCAGGGCTGCCCATTTTTGTTTTTTAAATTTAGGTTAAGATTATCTTTGTAAATATTTGTCACTTATGGATCCGATTTAGTAATATTCAAAGGCATATAATACCATGTAAAATTTTTCTCAAACCACATATTCTCTTTGAATTGTCTTTGAATAAGTACCTGTTAGGCAGACTTTTGTGCTTTTTGAAATTAAAAAAAGGAGTGGGTTTTGTGTATGGTATTTTTAGAGTGATTTACTTATCTCTGTTGAAAAAATGTAAGAGATGTTATTTACCAGTTCTATTTTAACAAACTTTAGGAAATTTTCTTACTAGTATTTTGACTGTCTAGATAACTTTAGGGAACCTAAATGATGAAATGTCAGTCGTTAATGACATTAAGTAATGCTCATCAATTTTGGATTTCTGCACTTATGTAAAGATAGTTCTGGAAAGAAGTTCTGGTAAAGATTTTTGGTTTTGGTAAAAAATAAGCATTTAATCCTGGAAATAAAAAGTAAAAATATTTTTTATCTTTTTTCATAAGAAACAACAGGTGGAGCCATTAAAGTGTTTCTGTCCTTTTACTGCTTCTTTAAAGTTTATAATTGTTTTTGAACTTACAATAGATTATGCTTTCATTCTATTTTATTTCATGTTTTGTGTTTTATGTTATCTTTTTATTTGAGAGAGAGAGAGGTGGGGAGGGGCAGAGGGAAAGAGAGGGAATCTTAAGCAGACTCTGTCCTGGGGGTGGAGCCAGAAATGGGACTCTGTCCCATGACTCTCAGATCATGACCTGAACCAAAACCAGGAATCAGACACTTAACCACCTGTGCCACCCAGGTGCCCCAGTAGAGTAGATTTTTGTATCACTGCTTGTATTTTTGTCCTTTCCTGTAATAAACAGAGGTTAAAGTTCAATGATATGGTATGATATAACCAGTGGTATAGGGTATGTTTAATTTGATAGACCTAATTAGATGTTGTGATATCTATGTTAGAACCAGAGTGAATATTCACTAGTGAATGCCCATACAACTCAAACTTGTTTGGAATTTGTGTAAATTGTTTATATTATTTCTTTGTGAAATGACTTTAAATTATCAGAAGAATATTTGTTTATTAGGACAGAATAGTTGGTGAACTTATAATATTACCATTGATATTTTGTGTGTAACTTAAAAAGAAATTCTGGATTTTAAGAGTTTTAAAGAGTTGGTTTTCAGGCCTTTTTTTTTTTTTAATTACTATTTTTAAATGTTTTTAAAAAATCATTAAAAAATTGTAGACTCCTTAAAAAATACTAGCACCCCTATGCAGCCAAGCTGTTAAGAAAATATGTTTTTCCTGTGCAGCCAAGCTGTTAAGAAAATATGTTTTTTTTTTTTTTTTTAAGTGAGGATTAAATTCTTAGAGTGGCTGTACTTCATTTTAAATATGTTTTCTTTTGCTTGTTTTTCAACCTTGATGTCATTATTTTTCTTTTTGGTTTTTAGAAATGCTTTTAATTCTTTGGTTTGCTGTAAATATTTATTTCTAGTTTCCAATTTGTTTGCTTTTAAATTTTGATTATTTTGTTTGCTTTAAGTTTAGAAAGTTTTCCTCACCACAATTTTGATATTTACTTCCATTTCCTCTCCTTCCTCCTTTGTATTCCTCCTACCCTCTTCCTGCCATGTGTATGTGTATGTGTGAGAGGTTTTTTTTTTTAAGTCTTAAGTCTGTAGTAATCTTTATGCCTAGTGTGGAGCTCAAACCCACAACTCCTGAGATAAAGAGTTGCACACTCTTCTGATTGAGCTAGCAGGAAGTGCCCTGAGAAGAGTTCTTTTTCCTTCAGCTAGCATTTATGGGATATGATATGATATGAGATGAAAATTGGTACGTAGCATATTTACCCTTATATGGAATTTTTCAACCTTAGCAATTTTAGGCCGGAAATTAATTTGTTGTGGGGAACTGTCCTTTGCATTAATGGATGCTTTACAGCATCCTTGGCCTCTACCCACCTGATGCCAGTAGCATTCCTCGAGCTATAACAACCAAAACTGTCCTCAGACTTTGCCAAGTGTCCCATGTGGGGCAAAATCATCCTGGTTGAGTACCACTGTCTTAATATAAATTAGATCTGACTTTACATGTTATAAATATAGTTATCTTGAGAGGAACGGAATTGCTAATTTAGCCCCAAAGCTCATATTTTTTCTGGGGAAAAGCTTGAGGTTAAGACCTCATGTTAGGAGCTTTTTACCTAGGATAAGAGAGATTGAGTTCACACAAAATACACTACCGCTCAAGTTCATTAGAGTGCTACTCAGAATCTGTGGATCATGTGGTTTTTCTTATTTTATCTGTTTATATGATGAATGAGATTTTCTAAGACTTACTTTTTTTCAAAGTAAGCTTTACACCGAACCTGGAGTTTGAACTCATGACCCCAAGATCAAGAGTTGCTTGCTCTACTGACTGATTGAGCCAGCCAGTTGTCCCAGATTTTCCAGGATTAAACCCTGCTTCATGTGATGGCTAATTATCTATACATTTGAATTCCTTTTGTTGGCATTTTATTTAGAATCTTATATGTTTGAGACTGTATGTTTGTGAGTGTGCTTTTTGGCTCCAATATCATTTAAATTGTTTTTAAATGACTATTTTAATAGTGAAGCTTTGTAGGCTTACTTTTTTTTTTTTATGGTAAGTTTTGAAAGAATCTTTAAAACAAATCATCTGTTTTTGGGAACTGTTTTTGAGGCTATTTTTAGGCCACCTTCTGACTTTATTAATTATGAATTATGGATGTTGGTTTTATTTTTGATCTCTTGAGTAACTCATTTTTTTTAATAGAAATTATCTATTTAATTGAGATTTTTAGGGTTAGAAATTCATAACCTAACCAAAAACCAGCCTGATTTCATAGGTTGTCACATGCCTCTGGGCCTCTGAGTCTGGCCCCAACTCTACAGCATCTTTTTTTAGAGTGTTGAATTGACAAATCTCTTTGTGTATTCTGTAATCTCTTGTGCTCATTGCTCATCCTGATAGGCTTCTTTGAGGTATTTAAGCTTTTGAGATGTTTTAGAAGTGGATTTCTGGGTGAACTAACCATAAAAGTGCTACTGTTTATTGGTTAAATAATCCTAACTTAAGTCTTGGGGGTTTATATATTGGCTGTTTATATATTGGCAAAAACACCCCTCCCCCCCTAAATCTAGAATGAATTTATTTTGAAGTTTACTGACTTTAGGAAGATCTGGTTCATTTAGCTGTACTAAGTGAGAAGTTAGTGTTTTGGTTGTAGTTTATCTGAAAAAAAAAATAGAATGCTACTTGCACTATGTATAAAATAGCTTTTACAACTAATTTTTACGGAATGAGTAAGTTTTACTGGAAAAGACATGATCTATTGAAAGTTAGACTTTTGAGTAGAGATTCTGTTAAAGTGGGAAAAATATTTGAAAGTCAACTCAGTATAATTCCTGCAGGATGGCACAAATAATTTTGAGTAATTCAACATAATTTAAAGAGGAGTTCATTGTATTGCTGACATTCACTGCTGGAACTTTTTTTTTTTTTTTTTGCCACATTTCATGACTCACTACTATAAAAATTTGAGAAACATCATCTGTATTTATGTATATATATGTGTATGCATATTATATAAGGATATGAACAAAATGTAACAATTATATCTAAATATAGGCATTATAATTAAGTAGATGGTTAAACAGCAGAGAGCATTATTAAATTCAGTAAATGGACAAGAACTTGAAAAACAGTGCATTTGTAAGTCAGGAACATTTCTTGTTCCGTTTGACGTGTACTGTAGAATTTGTGGTTTATTATAAGACAGTGAAGTGATGTTGGAAGATTGGGATTACACTTTTTGTATTGAGTTTAGTCTTGGTAACTATAGGAGAATTCTGTCGGAGTAGGGTGGATGGGATGTATGGCTTTTTAATGATTCCTTTGGGGTTGAAACATACTCAGTTGGCTTTAACTAGCTCTACTACTAGGTGAAAGGTCTTGCTGTGTATTATGGGGCGTAACATCAGATACCCTCCTGTATCACCCTGGAATGAACCCTAGCTGGAAAGAGCGGCATTATAAGGAACACCATTGGAGTTCTGCCACACTGACATTCCGTAGATAGAGCACACTATGAGATACCAACATTAGTGTCATCTTGGATTGTAAAACAGTTCATTTTAGGAAGTTTGGAAAACACAGAATAAAGGATGAGGGAAAAGAGACCTGTTAATTTCTACGGAGTGAAGTTATTTTGAAGTATTTCTGGTCTTAAGCAATGTAAATATATTTTACAGATATGGGTTATACTTTACATTTAGTTTGGTTTTTAAATCGTTTGGAAGTTTATTGTACATTTTTCCTAAACTGTATAATTTCTAATTGAATCTTATTCCCTTGTATGGTTTTACTGTATTTAACTAGTCACCAGCTGCTTGACATGTAGGTTGCTTAAGATTTTTGTGTGTTTTTTTTTTTTTTTTTTTTTTTTTTGCTGTTCCAACTACATAATTTAGAGTTTTAATAGAAAAAATTTTAAAATTGCAAATGATGAGAACGAAGGGGAATATCTACCCAGAGATATTTACCTATCATTGTGGTATATATATTTGCAAACTTTTTTTTTGGTGATATATAAACCAACGTGTGTGTGTTTTATAAAAAAGGGAAATCATGTAATTGAAACCTTTTTTCTCTTGATATATTGTGAGCATGTGTCATTTTGTTCTGTTTTTCTCTGTTTTCTAAAAGATTTTGTGTATTTATTTGAGAGAGAGAAAGTCCATTTTTCCTTTTTGGGAAAAAATAAGATGTACAGTACACGCCACTTTATGACATAGCTTTCATTTACCATGAACACCTTCCTATGACATTACTATTATCTGATGTCAGAATTACTAGAACTTTTTGCTCTTCATAGCATTACAAAAGACTGTACACAGTTGGCTTATTCTTATTCTTTTATTGTCAAATTGACCTAAAGGAAAATGGACTTTTTTGGGAGTTTACAGTTATATTTTAACACATGCATAGGTATTTGTAACCAGCACATAATCAAGATATAGGACAATTTTGTTATCTTTAAAAATTTTCTCGTGTCATCCCTTTTTAGTCAGCACCCCTGCCCCAGTGGTAACCAAGTATCCGTTCTTCATCTTCATAGATTTATTTTTTTGAAAACGTCATATAAATGGGATTATATAATATGTAACCTTTTGAATTTGGCCTGTTTTACTTAACATAATGCTCTTAAGATTCATTCAAGTTACTATGTTTATCACTAGTTCATTCTTTTTGTTGCTGAGTGGTATTTCATTGCTTGAATGTACCATAGTTTTTTTTATCCATTTGTCCATTGAAGGGCATTTGGTTTTTTCCCTAGGTTGTGGCACTCATGAATAGAGCTGCTGTAAACATTTGTGTAGAGGTTTTTATGTGAACGTAAGTTTTACTTCTCCAGAGTATATGTAGCTAGGAGTGGGATTGGTGAATTATATGGTAATGTGTATTTTAACTATACAAAACTGCCAGACTCTTCGAGTATTTGTTTTTTGTATTTGCTACTAGCAACACATTAGAGTTCTAAGAGCTTTGCATCCTTTTCAATATTTTTATCTTAGCCATTCTAATAGGTACAGTTAGGAGATTTCTTAAATATTAAATATTTGGTAGAATTTGCCAGGGAAATCATTTGGGTCTGGAGATTTTTTTTTGGAGGGTTTCCAACTACAAACTCAATTTTAAAAATATTCAGATTATCTAAAACTACTTAAGTACCAAAACTTTGATGTTTTCTACATGTGTATCTTGTTTGTATTTTTTCTTAACTATTTTTTTTTAATGAATGTAAAATCTTTAGTGATAGTCTCTTTTATTCTTGATATTGGTAATTTGGGTCTTCTCTTTTTATTTTTTCTTAATCATTCTTTCTAGAGATTTATCAATTTCATTGATCTTTTAAGATGACTAATTTTGGTTTCATTGAATTTTTCACCATTTTTCTCTTCTGTTTTTACTTCGTATTTCCTCTAGTTGTACATTTTATGATTTCAGATTTAATGTCTTCTTCCAAGCATATTAATTATACTTAAAAACATTTTTGATATTTGCCTGAAAGTTTGCAGTACACATTTATAATCTGAGTTCACCTTTAAGTAGCACTGCACTGCTTCATGTGAAATGCAAGTACCATAGAGTTTTCTCAATTCTTCTTTGCCCTTTATGACATTGCTATTATTTATTAGCCTGTGGATGTGCTATAATCACCCAGTAAATTGTCACTCTTATTACTTTTAATGGTTATTTTTTAGCTTAATTAAGAGTAAGAAAAAACATTTTGTTCTACCTTCATATTTTCATTTGACTTCACTTAAGTTATTTAATAATAGTTGATATGCAATGTTACATTAATTTCAGGTGCATGACATAGTGATTTGACAAATCTGTACATTAGGCAGTTCTCACCATGGTAAGTATAGTTACCATTTGTCCCAATGTTACTATACTACTACTAATTATATTCTCTATCTCTATGCTATACGTTTAATCCCTGTGACATATTTATTTTATAACTGGAAGTTTGTACTTCTTATTCCCTTCACCTGTTTTGCCCACTTCTGCCCCCCAATCCCTCCAATCCCTCTTCCCCCTGGCAATCGCGAGTTTGTTCTTTGTATTTACACCTATCTGTTGTTTTGTTTGTTTTTAAAAGATTCCACATATAAATGAAATCCTACGATATTTGTCTTCTGATTTATTTCACTTAGCATAATACTGGGTCTATCCATGTTGTCACAAATGGCAAAGACCTCATTCTTTTTTCATGGTGGAGTAATGCTCCATTATATATACACATACCACATCATCTTTATCCATTCATCTATCAGTGGGGACACAGGTTGCTTCCGTATCTTGGCTATTGTAATAATGTTGCAATGAGCATGGGGTGCATATGTCTTTTGAATTAGTGTTTTTGTTTTCTTTGAGTAAATATCTGATAGTGGAATTACTAGATTATATGCTATTTTTATTTTTAATTTTTTGAGGAACTTCCATACTGGTTTTTTGTTTTTTGTTTTTTTTGTTTTTGTTTTACAGCTGTTGGACCCATTTACAGTCCTACCAGAAGTGCATGAGGATTTTCTTTTCTCCCCATCTTCACTAACATTTGTTATTTCTTATCTTTTTGATACTAGCTGTTGTGACTAGTGGGAGGCTATAACATATTGTGGGGTGTTTTTTTCTTTTAATACCTTGTGGCTTTGATTTACGTTTCCCTGATGATTTGTGATGTTGAGCACCTTTTCATGTGTCTGTTGGCCATTTATATGATTTGTTTTAAAAAAAAAATGGATTATTTGATTTCTTGGTGTTGGGCTATATGAGTTGTTTATATATTTTGGCTATTTATCTTTTATTATAAATCATGTGTAAATATCTTTTTTCATCCAGAAGGTTGCATTTTCATTTTGTTATTTGCTTTGCTGTGCTAAAGCTTTTTATTTTGGTGTAGTTCAAATAGTTTGTTTTTCTTTCCCTTAAATGAGGAGACATATCCATGAATATGTTGTGAAAGCTAATGTCAGAGACTACTGCCTTTTTTTTTTTTTTTTTTTTAAAGGAACATTATGGCTTGAGGTCTCTTATTTAATGTTTAATTCATTTTGAGTTCCTTTTCTGTCTGGTGTAAGAGAGTGGTCCAGTTTTATTTCGCAGTTCAGTTTTCCCAACACCATTTATTGAAGAGACTGTCTTTTCTACATCGTACATTCTTTCTTTGTTGTAGATTGATTCATCATGTAAGTGTGGCTTATTTCTAGGCTTTCAATCCTGTTTCATTGTTCTGAGTGTTTTTGTGTGAATAGCATACAAAATGTTTTTATTATTATGACTTTGTGGTATATCTTAAAATCTGGGATTGTGATACCTCCAGCTTTGCTTTTTCTTTCTCAAAAGATTGTTTTGGCTATTCAAGGTCTTTTGTGATTTCCTACAAGTGCTGGGATTATTTGTTCTAGTTCTGTGGAAAAACTTTTTGGTATTTTGATAGGGATTGCATTGGATTTGTAGGTTGCTTAAAGTAGTAGGGACATTTATTTATTTATTTATTTATTTTTAAAGATTTTATTTATTTATTCATGAGAGACATGGAGAAAGAGAGACAGAAACATAGGTAGAGGGAGAAGCAGGCTCCTCGCAGGGAACCTGATGCAGGACTCTGTCCCTGGATGTGGAATCATATCCTGAGACAAACTGTTGTGCCCGCCACCCCAGGCATCCCTAGTAGGGACATTTAATAGTATTATTTTACATTATGAGTGTAGTATAACTTTCCATTTGTGTTGTCTTCACTTTTTTTCCTTTGGTGTTTTATAATTATCACAGTGTAGATTTTTTACTTCCTTGGTTAATTTTATATGTAGCTATTTTATTCCTTTTGGTGCAATTATAAATGGGATTATTTTCTTAATTTCTCTTTCTGCTATTTTATTAGTGTATAGAAATGTAACACATTTCTGGATATTCATCTTGTATCCTGCAACATTACTGAATTCATTTATTCTGTAACATTTTCTGTAGGAGTCTTTAGGTTTTTCTAAATGTAGGCTTACATCATTTGGAAACAGTGATAGTTCTACTTCTTACCAATTTGGATACCTTTTATTACTTTTTCTTGTCTGATTGCTATAGCTAGGATTTCTAGTACTGTTTTGAATAAAAATGGCCAGAGTAGGCATCCTTATCTTGTTCCTGATCTCTCTTTGTTTCTTTCCTTTCCTTTTCTTTTTTTTTCTTTCTTTCCTAATCTTAAAATCTTGCAATTTTTCACCAGTGAGTATGACAATAGCTATGGGTTCAGTATGTCTAGCCTTTATCATGTTGAAGTGTGTTCCCTCTAAATCCACTTTGTTGAGAGGTTTTTTTTTAAAATCATAAACTGATGTTGAATTTTATCAAATGCTTTTTCTGCAACCCATATGTGTCATATGGGTTTTATTCTTTATTTTATTTTATTTTTTTAAGATTTTATTTATTTATTCATAGAGATGCAGAGAGAGAGGCAGAGACATAGGCAGAGGGAGAAGCAGGCTCCATGCAGGGAGACTGACGTGGGACTCAATCCAGGGTCCCCAGGATCATGCCCTGGGCTGCAGGCGACGCTAAACCACTGTGCCACCAGGGCTGCCCTATTCTTTATTTTGTTAATGTGATATATCATGTTGATTGATTTGTGGATAACTGAACCATCCTTCCATCTCTAGAATAAATCTTGTTTGATGAGGAATGGTTCTTTTATTGTTGAATGCAGTGTGCTAATATTTTGTTGAGGGTATCTCCATCTATGTTCATCAGAGATAATTGGTCTATAGTTTGCTTTTTTTGTAGTGTTATTGGTTCTGGTATTAGAGTAATGCTGGCCATGTAGAATGAAGTTTGGAAGCTTTCCTTCTTCTATTTTTTGGAATAGTTTGAGAAGAATAGGTATTAACTTTTTAAATGTTTGTAGAATTCAATTGTGAAGGTCCTGGCCTTTGTTGAATTTCATGATTGGTCATTTGTTCAGATTTTCTGTTTCTCCCTGATTCAGTTTTGAAAGATTGTTTCTAGGAATTTATTCATATCTTCTAAGTTGACCAAGTTGTTGGTATATAATTTTCCATGGTAGTATTTTATAATCCTGGTTTTTTTTTTTTTTTTTTTTTTTTTGTGACCTTAGTTGTTATTTGCCTTGGTGCTTAAGGACGGCTGCTAGCACTGAATGGGCAATGGCAGAGGGAGGAGATGGGGAGAGGTACAGAGAGCTTGTCCCTCTTTGCCCAGTCCCTTCCACCTTCCCCTTCCACAGTTCCCTCCTCCTAGGCACTGGGAGCCCTACTGGCTGCCTGTTAACCCTTCAGGGCCCTGTGTCAGTGCTAGAAGTTTCTGATCCCTGTCCTACATGGAGTCCAAGGGTTGGGAGAGAAGAAGGTTGAAAAGTTGTTGATTCTGGGCATAGAGGCACAGTGGAAGGGAGCCTGAAGTTGAGAAAACTGAGGCAAGTTGTGGATGCTGAGCATGCCACTTGTCCCTTCAGTTTAGGACCCCAGCCAGCTGGCCAGCATCCCACCTTGCCTGGCACCTCCTTCTGAGGTTCTGCTAACATGGATCCCCTCTGAGACACACTACCCTTACCGAGGTGCCCACTTTTCCCTCTTAGCACCTACTCCTCATTTTCTGGGGCAGTGATCTGCCATCTTGGCTTCCTTTATTTTTGTTAATATTCTTGATTTCTTTCATTTCCTTATGATTTTAGAGTTTCTGTCTGCTTATCTGTTCTTGTGTGTTGTCTTTTATTCCCCCCATTATTATCCTTAATGTATTAATAATCAAAGTTATTTTAAATTCTTTGTCTGATTCCAAAATATGTAGTATGTTTCAGTCTGGCTCTGATGCTTGCTTTGCTTTTGTGTTTTTTCTTGCCTTTTTAAGAGCATGATGTATAGTTTTTTGTTGAAAGTTGGACATTATGTATTAGGGAATAGGGCTGAGATAAGCAGATCTTGAGTGTGAGGTTCTATATTAGTCTGTCCAAGAGTTATATTTTGTTTAATGTTTGTTCTAGGTGTAGGTGCCAGAGGCTTCACATTTCTTTAGTGTCCTTTTTTGTCTTCCTGGCTGTCTTTGGGGTTTCCTAAGAACTTCTCTTCAGATGGAATCTGTACCATGCAATAACTCTTTCAGCAGTAGTTAGCTCTTAATATACTGGAGCCCTGCTTACATGATGGAAAAGTGTAGGGGAAAGGAGCATCCTATAATGTTATAATTAAATCTCAAACTTTCAGTGGGTTTGTGTTGTGGGACTGGTTTCTGATTACTTTACAGTGACTTAGTTTACTTTCCTCCTTGTCAAAAGCACAGGAGATTTTTATGGGTTCATAAACTCAGAGAATCTGGTGGGGTTCCTGGAGGTAAAACCCATGAAAACATGTGATTCCCCTAAGACTATGGTTGCCAGAAGTTTCCTACTGTGATGCTATTCCATGTTCAGCCTGTAGTAGTTCATCAAAATTACCATTTAGGTGTTAACAGTGGATTAACTTTTCTGGCCCCAAAATGGTCTGTCCAAGTTCTAAGCCTTG
Organism: Canis aureus; assembly: GCF_053574225.1. Taxonomy (NCBI): domain Eukaryota; kingdom Metazoa; phylum Chordata; class Mammalia; order Carnivora; family Canidae; genus Canis; species Canis aureus. The sequence continues at coordinate 57,042,616 of NC_135617.1, read as the reverse complement.
GTACAGATGAATGTGATGTTATTTGGAAATGAAGTCTTTGCAGCTGTAACTAAGGATCTTAAGATAATATTGCCCTGGTTTTAGGACTGACCACAAATCCAGCAAGTGGTATTCTTATCAAGAGTAAGGGGAGAGAGATTTGAGACACACAAAAGGGCAAGGTCATGTGCACGTGGAGGCAGAGATTGGAATTATGCAAGCTAAGGAATGCCAGAGATTTCTGGCAGCCTCCAGAAGCCAAAGCAGAGTGTGAAGCAGTTCTTTCTCAACGTCTTAGAAAGAGCCAACCCTGCTGATACTTTGATTCTGTACTCTGGCCTCCAGAGCTATAAATGTGAAAGAATAAAGTTTTATTGTTTTAAGTCACCTGGTTTGTGATTGTTATGACAGCCTTGGGAAATTAATAATAATGTTCTTATCAGTTTATGGTTCCATTGTTTGTATTTGAGGTGATCTAATAGTTCTTGGTTTTGACTTCCTGAATATGTCTGTCTCCTCCATATCTTGAACTGGCAGTTTGCCTTGTGTCCTCAATTCTCTGATGAGTCCAGGAATAGTCCTTGACTTTCAGTTTGTTTAGCTTTTTTCTTGTTGTAGCGATGGGAGTGACAACTTGCAAGTTTTTTCACACATTGGAGCTGAAACTGCAAGTCCAATATTTTTTGTTTGGCATTTTATACTTATTATTTTAGTGATTACCACATGCATGAGCAGCTTTTAAAATCTAAAGTTAACTAATATGCAGTCTATTCCTCCTTCCTCCTTGCCCCCAAATACCTACTAGAACTTTTGGTCTCCTGCTTAGTCTAGACTGTTCTTAGATCTATTGCACAGTTGCCATCTTACTCTCCGAGATTGGCTTTACTGTTTCTTGGATTTCATGTCTTCCTCTCTTTGTTAAATATTTTTTATTTTACTGGATAACATGTAAGGTCATATGTAGGAGTTAATTTCCTTTTCCTTGCCGGTATAAAAATGTTACACCCTATACTTGCCTGCTGATTTGGCTGAGTGTGGAATTCATTTTCCTTTAATACTTAAGTGGCCTTGTCTTTTTATTTTTCCCGTAGAATATGGTATCCTGCATGAGAAGTCTTCTGATGATGACTCTCATACTTTTGTAGTTGAACTGTCTTTCTTTTCAGAGAGTTATGTAGGATATATTTATTTTTGTTATGAAATTTCATCTAGATGTGAGTACTTTTTTGTTATTGTACTGGAAATTCACAGATCTCTTTGAAGATTTGTTTCTTTTAGCTTTGGAGTATTTTCGTGTATTATTTCATTGTCAGTTCTTTATTTTCTTTTTTTTCCTAGAACTGTTAATTGGATGTTGAATTGTCTGGATTGATCATCTGTCTTTTATGTTTTTTTTGCTTTATCTTTTGTGGAAAACTTTCTTGGATTTGTCTCCACCTCTCCATAAGAAAAAAAAAGTTAATGAGACATGTTGGAAGACACAAATTTCTTTTTCATTTTTTTAAAGATTTTATTTATTTATTCATGAAAGACAGAGAGGGAAGCAGAGGGAGAGGCAGGCTCCCTGCTCTGGGATCACAACCTGAACTGAAGGCAGATTACCTGACTGAGCCACTCAGGTACCCCTGAAAGATACAAATTTCTAATTTTTTTTTTAATTTTCTGATGTTTTTAAGTAGCATTCTGATTTTATGAACTTGGTTGTATCTCTTGAGGATACAAATTTTTACATGTTTCAAATTTTTGTTTTGAAATGGCAAGTTGTAGAAATAAGTATAGTACAAAGACATTTTTCCTAACTGATGCCTTTGTCCTGAATATTTTAGTGTGTATTTTCTACAAACCATGATTTTATACTTAATCACAATCCAACCATAGAATTAAAAAATTAATATTTGTTTATAAATGCATGGGCTCATGGTTTCTTACTTTATTCAGTGAGATATATTGTTACCATAATTGTTTATTTTGATGCTCAAATTGCCGTGATTTGGCCAGTAGTAGGAGCCCTTTTGATACCACTTCTTTCTATCCTTTGGCATTAACCTTATATTTTTTAACTTCTTTGCTTTGTGGCACAGTGCTGCATCCCAAGCTTATCTTGTACTTGTTCCTGCCTTAATGGTGGAATTGCCTTGTTCCAAGGATTCCTAGTTCTTTTTAGTAAAAAGTGGTGTTTTTAAGATCTCAGCATTAGATTTGCTCATTGCCATTGGACTGTTGGCTGTTTTCAGGCCCTTTCAGTGGACAAAGCTGGGGTGTGTATTTGTGTTTTATGTGTGTGCATATGTATTCAAACCCATAAGTTCCTGGTGGTACTTCTCATTAAGTATCACAGTATTGAATCTCTGAGTGGAAATCTGCCACCTACTTCCAACACCATTTGGCTTTTGATATCCCTTACAAGCTACCCCTCAGCTTGGGTGCCCTCTCCACTGTGCTTGGGTTCTAATACACCATGTCAGGTTCCCTCTATATAGATGCCCTCATCACCTTGCCTTAGAGTAGTGATATGCTGTACCAGGGAAACCCCCATTTGTGAATGCTCTCCTTACTGTACTGTGGTTCTAATAGCTTGACTTCTCCCTCTACCCCCACCCCAGTTTTGGATACCTGTTTTACTCTTCTTGCTCTCTGACTTCTCACAGCAGACTCTTCCCACTCCCCCTCCCCTTCCTTCCCCCCTTTTCCCCCACTGTGCTCTTCTACACCTAATGGCTTTAGGACTAAATTGTTGTGAAGGGTTGAAGGGGGGAAGTGGGTGTATGTTTCATCCAGGAGTAATTTTTTATTTTATTATGGTTTTTCATGATTAACTAGTCTGTTCATATTTATGAATAAATAAAAATAATAAGCTGGGGATACTAGGTAGGTAGGAGTTAGCATTTTATTTTACAGTTATCAGAAGGGGAGCTGCTCATTGCTGTGGGGACCTCTAAGTTCCGGAAATCAGTAGTCATTTCTCTAAGAAACCATCATTCGTCCGTAGGAGCTATACTAGTTTCCTCAAACTCTGTGGTGGGGAGGGGGGCGTGGAGGGTGAGGATTAACTTTTTAGTTTTTGGCCTTCAGAGAAAAATGCCTGCCTACTTAACCTTATTGTCTTAGAGCTATTGTGCTTGATAGTGTTAGCTCTTCCAAGTAGAGATAATTGCCCTATTTTAAGTTTTGCATTTCTCAAAAGGCCTCCTTTTCTGAATTTCTAGCTTTTATAGGATTCTGCAGAGTAATTTGGTATCTCAGTTACAGTTTCTTGAAATTCTCTGGGCTTTCTATTCCTGGCTTTATTAATTATAGATTCATTTTCATGAACTTGAAAAATTTCTTTGGTTTTCTTCTCCAATTGGGATGTTTTCGGCTACAAATAGACATCCTATATAAAATTTACTTAAAAGTTAAGGAAAAACTGGGGCCCCTGGGTGGCACAGTTGGTTAAGTGTCTGACTGTTGGTTTTAGCTCACGTTGTGATCTCACAAGCCCTGAGTTGGGCTCTGTGCTCAGTGTGGAGTGGAGTCAGCTTCACATTCTCTCTCCCTCTCCCTCTGACCCTCGCTTTTTCTAGACTCTCTCTAAAATAAATACATAAATCTAAAAGTTGAGAGAAAACTACTTTTGTAACAAGAAAACTAAAGGTAATGTAGCTCAGGGTTAGTTAATTTGATCAGTTTGATGAATCTAGCGAACATCTAGGTCATTTTCATCTTCTTTTTCATCCTAATCTTTTTCTTGTCTTAAGAAGGGATTGAGACAATCAATTTCTCTCTCTCTCTCTCTCTCTCTCTCGTTCTCTTTTTTGTCTTAAGTAGTTATAGCAGCCCTGGGCATTACATTCTCACTGAGGAACATCCAAAGTTTGCAGGAGGACATTTTTTTCCTTGTGTATTGTTTTTAAGGTTGGGTAAAACTTTCCCCAAACCCCTGCTCATATCTTATTGGTTAGAAAGTATTAATAGTATGCAGATATGATGTCCTATAATCTAAAATTCTGTACTTAAAGGCAGTAAAATGGATCCTTATTAAAATGTTTACTTCAGAGTGTATTCATTTTCTGTTGTGTAGTAACAATATTGCCATAAACTTAGCAGCTTAAAACAACACACTTTTTATTATCTCATAGGTTTTGTGATTCATTAAGTCTATGTGTGACTAGCTGGGTACTCTGCAAGCCTGCAGTCAAGGTTCTTAACCGGGGCAGGATCTGCTTCCAAGCTTACATGGTTGTTGGCATCATTTAGTTCTCTGTGGGCTGTTGGATTGATGCCCTCAGTTTTTTGCTGGCTGTCAGCCAGAGACCTTCATCAGTTTCTTGATAGGCCAGCTTATAGCAAAGCAGCGTGCATCTTCAAAGCTAGCAAGTATGAGAGTTTCCCAGCAAGATGGACATTATAATCTTGTGTAATCATATACAGTCTATCATCTTTGTCATATTCTGTTGGTTGGAAGTCATGTCTGCTGTCAAGGAGAGGTTACTGCACAAGGTCATGAATCTCAAGAGATGGAGATCATAGGGACCATTATAGAGATTGTCTATCATAAACAATATATACATCTGGCCATAGGAACAACTTATGACATGAATTATATAGTGCATTGAGGCTTCTGGTTAAAATTTATACTGTGCTTTGTACTAAGGTAATCAAGAGGTTTGCAAATGTAGCCAAATATTTAAAATCATCAAAGCTTTGATAATGTCTTTGTAATATTATTATTGTTAAATAGGTTCCTTAGTTTTAAGCTTATTAATATGGTTATATTGTATTTTGTGAATTAAGTTTTAGACATTTCTTTTTTTTTTTTTTTAGTTGACTATATTGTGGAGTATGACTACGATGCTGTACATGATGATGAATTAACTATTCGGGTTGGTGAAATAATCAGGAATGTGAAAAAACTACAGGAGGAAGGATGGCTAGAAGGAGAGCTAAATGGGAGAAGAGGAATGTTTCCTGATAATTTTGTTAAGGTAAGTACTCTCCTTCACTTAAATTTCTAACTGTTGCTTCATAGGATTTGATCTTTAAGAAATACTTGTATTCTTTTTAAAAAGATTTTATTTTATTATTTTATTCATGAGAGACAGATAGAGACACACAGGCAGAGGGAGAAGCAGGCTTCATGCAGGGAGCCTGATGTGGGACTCGACCTCAGGACTGGGATCACACCCTGAACTGAAGGCAGACGCTCAACCGCTAAGCCACCCAGGCATCCCAGAAATACTTCTATTTTAAAAACTAAACTGTTGAAGTTAAATTTTTTATTCTACGTTTGCTTGGTGTCCTGATGGATAATAGCATGGTGTATACGTGTGTACACGTGTGTTTATATGTGTACGTATGTATCTACCTGTCTATCTTTTTAAAAAAATAAATAATACTTTGCATTTGGGTAGCACTCTTTAATTTACAAAGTAGTTTTGCTGTGTACATTCTCATTTGAGCCTATAGGTCTTGTAAGTAGGGCGGATGATAATGATGATAATCCCATTTTAAATATTTAAATATTAAATATTTAAATATTTAAATAATGATAATGCAAATGATGATAATCCCATTTTAAATATGGGGACATACAGATGAGAGTTTACATGGTTTACCCAATGTTGGCTAGCTAAGAAGATTAGAATCTGAACTGAGATCTAGGAGAGTTGACTCAAGTCTAATTGTATACTGTTACTTTTGCAGCCCTTCTGCAAATATCTTAGAATCCTATTAAGTTTCAGCATTTCAGCAGGCATTTATCAAAGTAACAGTCTACTCTTTAACCACCAAACATTCCTTCTTTAGTAAATATTATAGTCATCTCTGCCAGAAAACAATCAAGATTCTTAAATCATTTGCAAACAGAATTCAGTAGTTTAGAAAAGGAAAAAGAAAAGTAAGAGTATCTTTATACCTCACTTAAAATTGTCTTGTTTTCTATATTAGTTTTGTTATACCTAGCTGTATCAGTAGTCTCATTAGATTATGATAATAGGTTCTGTGAAGGCTAGAATGTGTCTCATTTGTTTGTTCACCTTACATAGGTAATACCCACTTGCACAATATGGATACTTAGTAAATATTTGTTCCCTGAATAAATTTGATTTATTTTAATTGTGGTTTTACCTCTATGAACTCATGCTGTATTGTTAATTGTTTTCAGATAAGGTAAACTAACTACACGTTAGTTATTTTATCTCTTGAAACAACTGAGAAAAGCTATAATAGGGACTTGAACTTTTAGAAGATCACTTTTTTAATTTTTTGTTTTATAAATTTATTTTTTATAACCTAAAATGTAGTGTTGGAAATTGGAATAGAATATATGGATTAAAATACAGACAAGTTCCACCAGCTTTGTCCTTTTCCTGGTGTTATCATATAGGCCAAACCACATAATTTCTTTGTTCTTATCCTTAAAATGATATATTAGTAGTCAGTATATAGTAAGCCGTGGCATTGACCTCTTATTTATCTCTCTCTCTCTCTCTCTCTCTCTCTCTCTCTTTTTTTAAAGGAAAATGGGCAAGGAAAATTTTCAAGATAATATATTGAAGTAATAGAAAAATAAGTTGAGGGCAGCCCGGGTGGGGTGGCTCAGCAGTTTAGCGCTGCCTTCAGCCCAGGGCGTGATCCTGGAGACCCGGGATCGAGTTCCACGTCGGGCTCCCTGCATGGAGCCTGCTTCTCCCTCTGTCTATGTTTCTGCCTCTCTCTCTCTCTCGTCTGTGTGTATTCTCATGAATAAATAAATAAATAAATAAAATCTTTAAAAAATAAGTTGAAATCTAAGTATTTATATAGTTCTCTTAATTGTGTTGTGATGTATTGTCCCAGTAGTGGAGATGACCTGTCATAGGACTCCATTTTATGGTTTTCTTTCTTTCTTTCGTTTTTTTTTTAAAGATTTTATTTCTTTATTCATAGACACACTCACACACACACACAGAGAGAGAGAGAGAGAGAGGCAGAGACACAGGCAGAGGGAGAAGCAGGCTTCATGCAGGGAGCCTGACGTGGGACTGGATCCCGGGTCTCCAGGACCACTCCCTGGGCTGAAGGCGGCGCTAAACCGCTGAGCCACCCGGGCTGCCCAGGACTCCATTTTGAAATGTGTGTTACTTTCCTGTTTCAGTACAACTAACACTGGAACTTGAGTTTAATGCACTGCCTGAGAATAGAGGATGCAGTCTGAATATGCTAGATAATAGAGGGAAGCATAATCTGGGATTAAAAAGTAATCACAGAGTACCAAATTAGAGTTGGAGACATCAGTATGACTCATGTTTAGTTTAAAATATGTTAAAAAAAATAAAATATGTTAACACATGCAGAAATCTTTATATACATGTGTTAATACTTAGGTTAATACACATACATATATTTCTCAGCTCTCTCCACTGATAAGGCCTAGAAACAGTGACACAGCAGTAGCAATGACTATACCCAGTGCACAGATTTTGGTTTCTAAATATTATTCTACAATAAAAGGAAACACGGCACCTTATACGAATAGCTAATTGTAGGGCTGTGGCAAGGAAAATAAAAGATGGACCTTGGAGCATCTTATAGTCCCAGAAAGTAAGGAAGTGCTAAAAAAACAAAACAAAACACAAAAACCCACAAAGTGATGGCCCATGTCAGAATAGCATAGGATCCAATCTAAAAGAGCTTCCAGTATCCCGAGCTGGTACAATTCAAGCAACAAAATAACCCAGTATTTGACTATTAACCATAGTAGAGCATAAATATACATATGTCCATGCTGATAAATAGTTGAGTAAACAAATAAATGGGGGAGAAGGGATAAATCTCACAGAGTTATTTAAAAATATTTATAGATATTTCCTTTCCCTCCATTCCCTCCCTTCCCCTCAAAAGCATCCCTGAGGAATGGGCTGGACTAAAAAGTAGATGGAGGAGAAAAATATTAAATTTACAGTAGAGAAAGTTGGCAATACTACCCTAACCAAGTAATCAAAACTAACACCATTAGTGATATATTATGTTGATAATCATGTATCCTCTTCGTCTCTGTGGTATTTATTCTTCCCCTAAACCCATAATCCCAGTCTAAGTGTGAGAAAAAGATTCAGACAAACCCAAATTGAAGATATTTAGAAAATATCTGACTAATGCTGAAAAAAATTTCAAGGTTATGAAAACCAAGGAAAGACTGGGAAACTGTTGTTGACTAGAGGAGCCTAAGGAGAGACATGATGACCAAATGCATCATGGTATCCTGGATTCGATTCTGGAACAAAAAGATAGATATATTAGTGTAAAAACCGATGAAATCTTTATAAAGTCAGTAGTTTTAGTTAGCAGTAATATAGTAGTGTTAATATCTTAGTTTTGAAGTGTAATATGGTTATGCAAAATAGAACATTAGAGGAAACAGTGATGGGGATATGAGAATGCTGTGTAACACCTTTGTAACTCTTTTTTTTCTTCCACCTTTTAACTCTTCTGTAAACCTAAAATTACTCTAGAGTAAAATTTTTTCTTTTTAAAGTTTTATTTATTTATTTATTCATGAGAGACACACAGGGAGAGGCAGAGACACAGGCAGAGGGAGAAGCAGGCTTCATGCAGGGAGCCTGACATGGGACTTGATCCTGGGTCTCCAGGATCACACCCCCGGCTGAAGGCGGCGCCGAACCGCTGGGCCATTGGGGCTGCCCTCTAGAGTAAAATTTTTATTGAGAAAATTAACCACAGATAATCAACAGCAATAGATAATAAGTTGGCTTTATCACTTCAGCTGTGTATGTGAAAATTTAAGGGAAGGTTCGAATTTATAATTCACTGTTTCCTTGGAAATAAGCCTTTTATGCTTAATATACTGTTACATTAAGGTATATGTGTTAATTTGTAAATGTTAGACTGTGGAGCAGATGGTAGAACTAACTAGACTTTCTCTAAAAAACTCACATCTTTGTAATTTCAGATAGCTGTAGTGAAGAGCATTAATACTTCAGTTGGGCTGGAAGATGGATAGAAAGGTCAAATAATTTTTGCAGCCTATTGAAAAAAAAACCCTTTATGGACACTAAATTTGTTTTGTGACAGACTGTTCATTACATTGTCCCTTTGCAGTGTTATTTCATCGTTACATGATTTGAAAAATAGTTTAAAAGAATATAGAACAAGGATCCATGAATTTATACGTAGAATGTTATCATTTGGGCATTTTTGCTTTAGAGTTTTAACTTTTCATAATAGAACATTACAGATAAATTGAGTTTGTTACCTCCTTATCATTTCTCTCTCCTCCCAACTTCCATATTCTGAAATTATATGTATCCTTCTAATACATAGTTTTATAGATATTTACTTGTGCATAAACATAGTTTTTGTGTGATTTAGACGTTCGCATAATTACTGTGTTAGGTTGTAACTTTTAAAAACTTAATGTGGTTTCAATGTGATATATAACATAGTCACTTTTGTTACAACATATTTTTATGTGTAGTTAGCTCATAAATGATTGGAAAATAAGGGCGTGTGGGAGGTTCAGTTGGTTGAGTGACTGAGTCTTGGTTTCAGCTCAGGACATGATCTCATGGGTTGTAGGATGGAGTCCCAGGTGGGACTCTGTGCTCATTAGGGAGTCTGCTTGAAGATTTTTACCTCTGCCCCTCCCCCACGTGCACACATGGTTGTGGGCATACTCTCCCTATCAAAAAATGAATAAATCTTTTAAAAAAGTGGTAAATAGAGGGATGATGTCAGGATAGTGGGAAAGTTGTGTTAGTTTGTTTTCTAGATAAAGGGAGCTGGGATAAAGAATATAGAATTATAATTGCGGTAAGAATGGGATAGACTCTCGACTGCTTGTGTAAACAGGAGTTCTTTTAGCTTTTAAGTGGAACTTTTTTTTTTTTTTCTTAAGATTTTATTTATTACAGAGAGAGAAAGGAGGAGCAAGGACAAGCAGACTCCAGACTGAGCATGGAGCCTGCCGTAGGGCTTGATCTCAGGACCCTGAGATCATGACCTGAGCCAAAACCAAGAGTCAGATGCCTAACCAACTGAGCCACCCAGGCACCCTTAAGTGAAACCTTTTTTTTTTCTTGGTTAAGGTGACCATCTGTATCTAGTATTTTCCTCAAAGTTGGACAGTTCTAGCATAAAGAGTTCTAGCTTTTAAATCCTGCTGCTTACCTCTTCTGTCTGCACTATCTTAGCATCCATAAACCAGCCTTTCTACCTTACTTATTGATTTATTTACATTTTTAATAGCTATGGAGGAATCTGTCATCTGCTTGGTAGTCTTATTACCCATTTATTACCTATTCGCTAAGGTTTCAGTTATTGTTACTTACTTTTATTTTCATTTTTAGTACTCGTTCCAAAGTTGCATGCCCTTAGGTCTAAATTGGTATGCCCCAAATCCTACTTTTTTTTTGCATAATCACTGGTATTTTGTGTTTGATTTGGTTTTCACATAATCAGTAGTATTTTTAGTGTGTGTAATTTTTCTTCCCCCAGAAGGTCAGGTGTTTAGGGATGTACATGTAGTTTTATAGTAGAGATTCCTTTTTAACAGTCTTAGAGTATTCCATTCTGAGTCTTTACCACATTTTTGGGGTAAAATAGAACTATTTTCCATTTTTTAGGTATTGAAAACAACGCTGCAATAAATATCCTTTGTAGGTTATATATATGTAGCGAGAATTTTCTGTATCCTAGGGTATGCACATATTCAGCTGTAGTAGACATCATCTAATTTCTCACTAGATAGTTATACCAATTTAAATTCCTACCAGTAGATAAAAGTATCTTTTTTCCATGTTCTTATAAACATTTGATACCATCAGACTTTCTTTTCTTTTTTCTTTCTTTCATACTAATATAATAGATCTACGGTAATATCCACACATTTCAGTGTTTCGTTTTTGTGATATAGGGAAGTTAGGCATCTTTTCACATTTGTTGGCCATTTAAATTTCTTTTCCTGTGTCTAGCTTGTTCAGATCTTTCTCTCCACTTTTCCATTGAGTTCTTGCTCACTCTCATTGTAGTACTTCTTATTGTGAATATTGTTAACTTTATGTTCCTTTGTCTTCTGCTTATGTGTCTTTTCTTGTCCTTCAGTGCTTTTTCTGGCTTGTCTAAGTATAACTTCAGAGCAGGGAGGACTTAAAGATACTCTTCTATGTTTTTATTCATTTTAAAGTTTTGAGTTTTCAGCGTAGGTCTTCCATCTTTTATTTTTTGTACAGCTATATTTAGGCAGTAATTACATTTTTTTCCATGTAAAAAAATATTGAATAGTCTACTCTTTCCTCATGGGTCTGTAATGTTTAAGAATTGAGCCAAAGTTGGGAAGAAACTTGCTAGTTTATCAGATCTTTCCACATTCTCAACTTCAATGATTTGGACTACAGTAGAGAGAATCAAGTGTCTGATTTATTTGTTAGAGTAAACTTTGAGATTCAGCATCAGTGTTGTGACTTGATACTTGGCACTTTTTGGGTCTTTGTAATTGAGATGAAACAAACATTCTTTTATTAAACAGTTGCTTAATAATTGACTATGAAGTATTTTGGGGTGTGGTGAGAGAGTTTCCCACAGCTTATTTTTTGGGGGGAGATAGCAGCATGAAAACAGAAGGATAACTTGCAGTGCTTTATTGGCTGAATGTCAAATGTGTGGTAAAGACGATGGGTGCTGAAGGGTCTTGGAAAAAATAATTTTTCAGAAAAGATGTTGAAAGTAACAGTTGAGTTAGTCTTTTTTTTTTTTTTTTTAGTTTGTCTTTAAAGATACGAAGTTAGATGAATAATTGGTATACTGTATGTCTGGCAAAGGTACAAAATGTTTTGTGGTAAAAATAATGGACTACTTTGAACAGAAGTTTTTCTATGATGGTATGTATAATGGGGCTTAAGGACGAAAGTATAGATTAAAGCCAGTGGACTAAGCATTTTGAGTATTGTTTAAAGGTATTAAGACTATTTAAAAGATATTAGGCAAGTAGCAGGGCTTTTAGAGACAGAGGGAAGATAGAATGCTTTAATGGATTAATCTTAGTGAGAAGGAAAGGTTTTATTAAAGAGGAGACAGTTGAGGCTATAAAGTATAATGAGATAAGAATGGTGGAAGTAAAGGGATAGTTATTATTTATTTATTTATTATTCTTTTTAGGAATAGTTAATAGACATAATACCTTTTATTTGTTAAAACTTTGCTAATTCCCATATATTGTCTCACTTTATTCTGACATTTTGAAAGTTAGACGGGATATGTTATGCCCAAAGTCATTCTGGTAATAGTTGGTAGACCACAGACTTGGTAGTTGATAGCTAGCTCTGTGATAGGTAAATGTCAGCCAATTTTTAGGTGAGAAATGTATTTTATATAGTATGTGCTGGTTATTAGAGAAATGTGATCATTTTGTAACATTCTCTGCTTTTAAGAATCTAGAGACAAAATGATAGGAATCTTAGCCATTGAAATTCTCCAGTAGCATTATCATAGTTGAAAGATGTTAGAATTCCAAAATTAAATTCTTTTTGTTAACCTTTTAGAATTAACCCTTGAAGAAGAAAATTCAGACTGCTTCCTCAAGATGCAATTTTATGGAAACAAGCTTTTTTCCAAAACTAAACTTGAGATTTGACGTGAGGGCATTTCAAAGACTAAAGACGGAATGGAAACATGCAGAAAACATACAAATAAAGGGGTGTCTGGATGGCTCAGTGGTTGAGTGTCTGCCTTTGACTCAGCTCATGATCCCAGGGTTCTGGGATCGAGTTCCACATCATGCTCCCCTCAGGGAGCCTGTTTCTCCCTCTGCCTATGTCTCTGTCTCTCATGAATAAATAAAATCTTAAAGAAAATACAAATAAGATATTTGGAAAAGAAGCAGAACTTGCAATGCTCATTCAAAATTATCTGTAGGTAACTATATAGAATGGAATCAGTTTCATTCGTGTTCTTCTGCCTCCATCCCTGGAAATGGTACTGAAAAACAGGGTTTAACTATGTATCTGTGAGAATAGAATAGCTTACATTGTAGGAACAGCATTAAAATTCCAGGGATGGCATAATACAAGGAATAAATGCTTTTATATAGAATTTTATGTAGTCCAGCTAGTGAGTTATGTTAAATATAAGTAAAATAAAATAAGGGGACACCTGGCTCAGCGGTTGGATGTAAGCCTTTGGCTCGGGGCGTGATCCAAGTCCCACATTGGGCTCCTTGCATGGAGCCTGTTTCTCCCTCTGCCTGTGTCTCGGCCTTGTTCTCTGTCTCTCTAATGAATAAATAAATAAAATCTTTAAAAAAAATATAAGTAAAATAAGAAATTACTTTCTGGCAAGTAAGATTAACAGCAACATTAGCACCAAGTAAGGGAATCTTCTCAGTAAGCTGTTTTTGAAGTCTGTAGTTTTCACCAACCACATGTTTCTTCCTGCAGCAGTTATAGCAGGGATTTCAGTTCTTTTTAGATAATGGGACTCTTCAGTATCCCTGATAAATTAGATTTCTAGGGTGTCTGGCTGGTTCCGTTGGTTAATCAGCTGACTCTTGGTTTCGGCTTAAGTCACAATGTCAGGGTTATGAGATATAGCCCCACTTTGGGCTCCCTGTTCATTGAATAGTCTGCTTGAGATTCTTTCCCTTTCTATCTGATCCCCCCCCCCCCAAATGTGTGTGTTTGTGTGCACTCTCTTCTGTCTGTCTCTCTGAAATAAATTAATAAATAAATCTTAAAAAAAAAAAAAAAAAAAAAAGATTTCCGAGGCACTCTATTGAGCTATGTTTCAGTAAGATCAGTGGCAATACTATGGCATATCCTCCCATACCCTGCCTCCCCATTGTTTTATTCTTTTGTTTGCCATTTATTTGTTCAAATATTTACTGAGGTTCTTTCTTTGTGTAGGATTTTTTATATATGCTACGGACACAATGGTGGATAAGATAGGAAGGTCTTCTCTTTATGAGTTTATTTTCAAATAAAACGGGGAAAACAGACAAACGTGAACAAATGAATGAATGAAGATGATTTTGTTAGGAGTGCTTTGAAAGAAAAAAAGTGAGTAGTAGAAGGAGGAAAATGGCATTTGGTACTTTAATTTGAGTGTTCTACATTAGTATCTTGGAGGTTGTTTGGCTGGAAAAACCCACAAGGGCGCAGAGGAGATAAGGAATGCATTGCTTTTGAGAAGAATCTTGAAATGAGGGGAAAGTAGGCGTAATGTGTTAGTTGTGGTTGCCAACTACTCTACTGGAGCTATGTCAAGAAGATAGCATGGCATTAGGAAAGGAACATGGCCTTTGGAGTCAGGATGTATAGACCTCTCTTTGACTTCTTACCCTCTCATCCCCCATATCCACACACATGCTTACTGTGTGTTCTTCCTTAAAGATGTTTTACTCTGGAACATGCATTTCTTCCTGTGTAAATGTGAGGAATTCCACCTGTTTGGGTTTTTGGTAGGAATTAGATTTTGAGTGTGTCTATACTTTGCATAGAGATACATATGGATTTATTATTTTGTCCTATTTGGGCTTTTGTTTTTTGCTCAGGAACTGCCCATTTTATAAAGGGGAAGTCAGAGAAGAAAATCACCTGAATTGTTAGTCAACAAATATGTTTATTTTTTCCCCTAGGTATTATTAAATCAAATATTAATAATAGGTAAATAAGTTAGAACTTTCTAAATTTCTCTGTAAAAAAAAAAACTAGTAGTTTTTAAGGAAAGACAAAAAGAGGAAAGTAACTAAAATGAGAAAAATATGGGACAGGCAGTTAGCTTGATTAGCCAGTTACTCTAAACCAAATCTGTAGTTTTCTTGGTGGTTGTGGTAGAACAAATCAAGTCTGTTTAAAAGTGGGCCAACTGTGTGTAAAAGTCAAGACAATAAAAAAGCTTTTAATGTGTTAGCATTTGTGTAAGATCTAGCTCTTTAGAGTTAAACTAATTTTGGTAGGTCTTTTTCTTTATGTAAATCTTTTTTTTTTTTTTTTTTTAAAGATTTTATTTATTCATGAGAGACACAGAGTTAGAGAGGCAGAGACACAGGCAGAGAGAGAAGCAGGCTCCAAGCCTGATACGGGACTGGACCTTGGGACCCGGGATCACACCCTGAGCCAAAGGAAGATGCTCAACCACTTAGCCACCCAGGTGTCCCTGGAAAAGGTAGTTCTAAGAAGATAAGGGGGTTCAACTAAAATGCCTTTAGAAAGTTGTTTTAGTTACTGAGAAAGAGAAAGCAGACATTTTTCAGAACTTGTTATTAAAAGCTGAGGATTTGTGTTTGTGTCTTGGTGGACGTATCAGCAGTAAAAATATAATATTGGTTGAGGACCTTTGATACACATTTAACATTTAAACTTTATTTTACTAAAGAGAGAACCTGTGCTGAAAAAAGAAAAATGAGTTACCTCTAAGTCCAGTTCCCCACTCTGTCTCTGTTGACACTTGTTACTGCTGAGTAGGATAGGAGTTGACTCTGACTAAGCCTCCATTGAATCCCCCTTGATGGAAGGACAGGTATGCCTCAATAGTACTGCCTGGTGTCCTCCACTGACAGAAGTGGCCTTGGACAGTCTTGGCTTTCCACTTGACCTTCTCTGACACCACCATGGCTGGAAAAATGTGAGTAGTGGTGGTGAGCTGGGGGATTGATAACAGCCTTCTGAGGGTGGAAGTCTAGGCACTCTCTACTTGGCTTTGGCTGACAAGGGTGGGGAGGGGTCTACAGTTTTTTTGTTCTGTTTTGTTTTCTTTCTGTGTTGTTTGACTACGGCAGAGTGGTTATCAGCTAAGAGTTTTCTGTCTTGCTAGGTTACCCTTTATTTGGTCTTTCTAGAGAAAGCAGGCTTTTCTTGGAGCTTTTTTACTCTCCTCTAGTGGGCAATAACAATAGCTGGTTTCTCCAGTACTCAGTCTAGAATATATGAGGCAAAAAGAAAACCTGGTGAACTCACTAACCAGGTTCTGAGGAACCTGGACTCTCTTGGCTGGTTTATCTTCTTTTCTTGGCTTTTCAGAATATTTTTATGTTTATTTTTAATATGTAAGTAATATCTAGAGTTTTTAACTGTACTTAGTGGGAGGAATAAGGAAAACATTTATTCTGTCTTTCTATGAGAGAAATCTGGATGGTGATGCATTTTTAAATTTTTAAAAGAATTTTATTTAAATTCAATTAACATATAATTTATTATTGATTTCAGTGGTAGAGGTCAGTGATTCATCAGTCTTATATAATATATACCCAGTGCTCATTACATCATGTGCCCTCTTTAATGTTGACCACCCAGTTACCCCATCCTCCTGCCTCCCTCCCCTCCAGCAGCCCTCAGTTTGTTTCTATGATTAAGAATCTCTTATGATTTATATCCTTCTCTGATTTTGTCTTGTTCTGTTTTTTCCTCTCTTCCCCGATCCTTTGTTTTGTTTCTTACATTACACATGAGTGAGATCATACGATAATTGTCTTTCTTTGATTGACTTAGTTTGCTTAGTATAATACCCTCTAGTTCCATCCATGTTGTAGCAAATGGCAAGATTTCATTATTTTGATGGCTGAGTAGTAGTCAATTGTGTATGTGTGTGTGTATATATATAAACACACACATAATGTATATATATTTAAAAACCCACATTCTCTTTATCCATTCATTTGTCAGTGGACATCTGGGTCTTTCCATAGTTTGGCTGTTATGGACATTGCTGGTATAAACATTGGGGTGCAGGTGCCCCCCTCGGATCACTACATTTGTATCCTTGGGGTAAATATCCAGTAGTGCAATTGCTGGGTCATCTTCAACTTTTCAACTTTTTTGATGATCCCGCATACTGTTTTCCAGAGTGGGTGCACCAGCTTGCATTCCCACCAGCAGTGTAAGAGGGTTGCCTTTCTCTGCAATCTCACCAACAGTTGTCATTTCCTGACTTGTTAATTTTAGCCATTCTGACTGGTGTGAAGTGGTATCTCATTGTGGTTTTGATTTGTATTTTCCTGATGCCGGGTGATATGGAGCATTTTTCTCATGTCTCCGTTGGCCCTTTGTATGTCTTCCTTGGAGAAATGTCTGTTTATGTTCTGCCCATTTCTTGATTGGATTATTTGTTCTTTGGGTGTTGAGTTTGACAAGTTCTTTCTAGATTTTTGGATATGAGCCTTTTATCTGAAATGTCGTTTGCAAATATCTTCTCCCATCCTGCTGGTTGCTTTTTGGTTTTGTCTACTATTTCCTTTGCTCTGCAAAAGCTTTTTATTTGATGAGGTCCCAACAGTTCATTTTGCCTTTGTTTCCCTTGCCTTTGGAGAGGTGTCTAGCAAGAAGTTGCTGCAGCCGAGGTTGAAGAGGTTGCTGCCTGTGTTCTCCTCTAGGATTTTGGTGGATTCCTGTCTCCCATTTATTTAGGTCTTTGATCCATTGTGAGTCTATTTTTGTGTACGGTGTAAGGAAATGGTCCAGTTTTGTTCTTCTGCACGTGGCTGTGCAATTTTCCCAACGCCATTTGTTGAAGAGACGGTTGTTATTCCATTGGATATTCTTTCCTGCTTTGTCAAAGATGAATCGACCATGAGGTTGAGGGTCCATTATGGGTTCTTTATTCTGTTCCATGATCTCTGTGTCCCATTTTTGTTCAGTACCATACTGTCTTGATGATTATAGTTTTGTAATAGAACTTGAAGTCTGGAATTGTGATGCCACTAGCTTTGATTTTCGTTTTCAACACTGCTTTGGCTATTTGGGGGGTCTTTTCTTGTTCCATACAAATCTTAGGCTTGCTTCTTTGTTCTAACTCTGTGAAAAAAGTTGATGGTATTTTGCTAGGGATTGCATTGAATGTATAGATTGCTCTAGGTAGCATAGACATTTTAACAACATTTTGTTCTTCGAATCCATGAGCATGGATAGTGTTTTTCCATTTCTTTGTGTCTTCTGCGGTTTCGTTCACGCATGTCATACAGCTTTCTGAGTACCGATGCTTTGCCTCTTTGGTTAGGTTTATTGCTGGGTATCTTATGGTTTTTGGTGCAATTGTAAATGGGACCAACTCCTTCATCTCTTTCTTCTATCTCATTGTTAGTGTATAGAAATGCAACTCATCTCTGTGCATCGATTTTATATCCTGTCACTTTGCTGACTTCCTGTATGAGTTCTAGCAATTTTGGGGTAGAGTCTTTGGGTTTTCCACATGGAGTATCATGTCATCTGCAAAGAGTAAGAGTTTGACAGCCTCTTTACCAATTCAGATGCCTTTTATTTCTTTTTGTTGTCTGATTGCTGAGGCTAGAACTTCTAGTAGTATGTTGAGCAACAGTGGTGATAATGGACATCCGTGCCATGTTCCTGACCTTAGGGGAAAAGCTCTGAGTTTTTCCCCATTGGGAACGATAATTTGCTTTTTGTATATGGCTCTTATGATATTGAGGTATGTTCCCTCCATCCCTACACTGCGAAGAGTTTTAATCAAGAAAAGATGCTGTACTTTGTGGAATGCTTTTTCTGTGTGTAGGAGAGGATCATATGGTTCTTGTCCTTTCTTTTACTAATGTGGAGTATCACATTGATTGATTGGCATATTTTGAACCACCCTTGAGCCCAAGAATAAATCCCACTTGGTTGTGGTGAATAATTCTTTGAATGCACTGTTGGATCCTTTTGGCTAGTATCTTGGTGAGAATTTTGGCATCCATGTTCATCAGGGATATTGGTCTGTAATTCTTCTTTTTGGTGGGGTCTTTGTCTAGTTTTGGGATCAAGGTAACGCTGGCCTCATAGGAAAAGTGTGGAAATTTTGTTTCCCATTTCTGTTTTTCGAAACTGCTTCAGAGGAATAGGTATTCTTCTTTAAATGTTTGGTACAATCTCCTGGGAAACCATCCGGCCCTGGACTCTTGTTTGTTGGGAGATTTTTGATGACTGCTTCAATTTCCTTGCTATTTATGGGTCTGTTCAGATTTTCTGTTTCTTCCTGTTTCAGTTTTGGTTGTTTATACATCTCTAGGAATGCATCCATTTCTTCCAGATTGCCTAATTTGTTGGCATGTAGTTGCTCATAGTATGTTCTTATAATTGTTTGTATTTCTTTGCTGTTGGTTGTGGTCTTTCCTCTTTGATTGATGATTTTATTTGGGTCCTTTCTCTCACCTTTTTGAGAAGTCTGGCCAGGGGTTTATCAATCTTATTAATTCTTTCTAAGAAGCAGCTCCCAGTTTTGTTGATCTGTTCTGTTCTTTTGGTTTCTATTTTATTGATTTCTGCTGTAATCTTTATTAAATCTCTTCTTCAGCTGAACTTAGGCTTTATTTGCTGTTTTTTTCTCCAGCTCTTTTAGGTATAAGGTTAGGTTGTGTATTTGAGACCTTTCTTGTTTCTTGAAAAATGCATGTATTGCTGTGTATTTCCCTCTTTGGACTGCCTTTGCTGCATCCCAAAGGTTTTGGACAGCTGTGCTTTCATTTTCACTTGTTTCCATGAATTTTTAAAATTCTTCCTTAATTTCCACGTTGACCCGTTCATTTTTTTTTGGAAGTTGCTCTTTAGCCTCCATGTGTTTGAGTTTTCTTCCAAATTTCCTCCCGTGATTGAGTTCCTGTTTCAAAGCATTGTGGTCCGAAGATATGCAAGTAGTGATCCTAGTCTTTTGTTGCTGGTTGAGACCTGATTTGTGACCTAGTATGCTATCTATTCTGGAGATTGTTCCATGTACACTTGAGAAGAATGTGTATTCTGTTGCTTTAGGATGGGATGCTTTGAATAGATGTGTGAAGTCCATCTGGTCCAGTGTGTCATTCAAAGCCCTTGTTTCCTTGTTGATCTTCTGCTTAGATAATCTGTCCATCGCAGTGAGCAGTGAGTGAGGTGTTAAAGTACCCTACTATTACTGTATTATTTTTGGTGTGTGTTTTTTAAGATTTTGTTATTAATTGGCTTGTATACTTGGTTGCTCCCATGTCAGGGGCATAAATATTTATAATCATTAATCTTCTTATTGGCTAGACCCTTTAAATACTATAGAATGTCCTCCCTCATCTGTTATTATAGTCTTTTGTTTAAAATCTAATTTCACTGAGAATAAGGATTGCCACCCCAGCATTCTTTTGATATCCATTAGCATGATAAATGGCTTTCCACATCCTCACTTTAAATATGGAGGGGTCTTTGGGTCCAAAATAAGTCTCTTGCAAGTAGCATTTTGATGGGTCTTGCTTTTTTTTATCCAATATGATACCCTGTGTCTTTTTATTGGGGCATTTAGCCCATTTATATTCAGAACAGTTACTGAAATATATGAATATAGTGCCGTTGTATTACCTGTCAGGTCACTGTTTCTGTATATTGTCTCTTTTCCTTTCTGGTATCTGTTACTTTTGTGCTCTCTCTTCATTTAAAGAATCTCTTTTCATATTTCTTTAGGGCTGGTTCGATGATCACAAATTCTTTTAGTTTCTATTTGTACTGGAAAATTTTTATCTCTCCTATTTTCAACAAGATCCTAGCTGGATAAAATATTCTTGGCTGCGTATTTTCCTCATTTAGCACCCTGAGTATATCATGCCAGTCCTCTGGCCTGCCAGGTATCTGTGGATCGGTCTGCCTCCAGTCTAATGTTTTATGCTTCTAGGTGCAGACCTCTTGTCTCATGCTGCTTTCAGGATTTTCTTTTTGTTTCTGAGATTCGCACATTTCAGTATTATATGTCAAGGTGTTGACCTATTTTTGTTGATTTTGAGGGGGGGTTTTCTCTGCCTCCTGGACTTGAATGCCTGTTTTCTTCTCCAGATTAGGGTAGTTCTCTGCTAAAATTTGTTTCTGGCCCCTCTCTCTTTCGTCTTCTTGGGATCTCAATTATCCTAATATTGTTTGGCTTTATGGTATCACTTTATCTCAAATTCTCTCTTCATGATCCAGTATTTTTCTTTTTTTCTCAGCTTCATTATTCTCCATCATTTTGTGTTCTAGGTCACTAATTTTCTCTTCTGCTTCACTTATACTAGCAGTTACAGCCTCCATTTTTTTATCTTTTTGTTTTAGAGCTCCACTTTTGATTGTGTCTTATTAGTAGCTTTTTGATTTTCACTTGATTAGATCTTAGTTCTTTTCATCATTCTGAACTCTAGTTCTGACTTCTTACTTAATTTCCATTCTGATTAAGTCCCTGGCAATTAGTACTGCCTCTTTTTCTCTTTTTTTGAGTTGAGTTTTTCTGTCATGTCATTTTACCCAGAGAAGAATAGACGGACAAGGGAACAAAATACTGAAATGGCAACAATGACACCAGAGAAATACAGACTAAACAAATAAGAAGAGACCCATAACTGGGTAGGGGGTAGAGTATAATCAAACAGGTGAACAGGATGGAGCAATACACTGGATCCTGTTTGTATTTTGGTCTGTTTGTTAGAAAACTAGATCCCAAAATTGTAATGAAAGAAAAGCTTTTATGTACAAAAAAATAAATACAAGGATAGAATATTTTTGTAAAAATAAAAATTAAAAGACAAAAACAAAAAGAAGGAATATAATCATATAGGTGAACAGAAGAGAGCAGTACACTGTACTGAATGTATTTTGATTGGTTAGTTAGAAGAAACTACATCTCAAAATTGTAAGGAAATAAAAATGTGTATACAAACATAAAATTAAAAACATTGAAAGGAGAGACTAACTGTAAAGATGAAAATGAAAAAAACAGAAGCAGCAAAAAAAGAAAAACAAAATGAAACAAAACAAAGAAAGTGAATATGGCCAGACAGGTGAAGAAAATAGAGCCATATACTGGATTCTGGGTGTATTTTGATCTGTTAGAAGAAAGGGTGCATCTCAAAATTGTTAAAAAAAGAAAAACTGATATATATAGATATACAAGATAAAATCAAATATAATGAATATGTAGAATATAACTGTAAAAATAAAAATTAAGATAAAGGGAGTTGATAAATTGAAAGAGGAAAGAGAAAAAAATTAAAATTGAAGGTCTAAAGAATCGTCGGGGGGAGAACCCCATGAATTCTATATCCCCTAGTGCTGGAGTTTTGAGTTTCTGTTGTTGGGTAGACTTGATCTTGACTGGATTTCCTGTCTGATCTTCTGGAGGAGTGGCCTGTTGTCTTAATTCTCAAGTGTCTTTGCTCAGGTGGAACTGCACCGCCCTTGCCAGGGGCCAGGCTAACTAATCTGCTCCAGATTGCTCTAGTTGGCTTTTGTTCCCTGAAGACTCTCTGTTCTGCTTTAGAGGATGAGAGTGAAAATGATGGCCTATCAATCTCCAGCCCCAGAGCCAAAAGCGTGGGACCTCACTCCTTAATGCAATGTCAGGGAAAAGTAGTCAGTCAGTCCTGTATTCCTGGTCCCTGTGTGCATTGGTTGCTCACTTGGCTGTGACTGAGCCTTTCGGTTTCAGGCACATGATCCTCTTTTGGGTCCCTAAACCCTGCAGACTCTTGGGGCTTGCTTGTGGGAACTGCTGCAGGAAGGGAGAGAGGATGGGAGGGGTCTCGCTGGTTCATCACTTGCTGGGCCTCTGCTCAGAGAGTGGTCATGCTGGCAACCCCGAGCTGAGAGCCCACTCCTGGGCTGGCTGATTGCCCCTGACTTCCCCATTCAGATGCCTGGGAACTCTGTCACATTCACTTCTGCCCCCACTCTGTCTTCCTGAGACCACACTGTACTGTTTTACCTAGGGTTCTGCCCCCATTTTGTAACCTAAGTACTTTCAAGCAGGGATGTCCCTCACTGGAGTAGACTTCTAAAAGTTCTGATTTTGCACTCCCTTGCTATATCA
Source organism: Canis aureus (assembly GCF_053574225.1). Taxonomy (NCBI): domain Eukaryota; kingdom Metazoa; phylum Chordata; class Mammalia; order Carnivora; family Canidae; genus Canis; species Canis aureus. Next base: position 57,019,891 of record NC_135617.1, on the reverse strand, counting down.
GTTTTTGGTAGCTAGCTGCCAGAGGCTCCCCATCTCTGCTGTATATTGTCTCAGATTCACTTCCTCTGTGCCTTCTACTTTGCAGAAAGTGGTAGCTCTTCTATTTGTAGAGTTGCAGCTATAATTTTCTTAGCTCTCTGGTTAAGTTGCAGGTGTTCAGAATGATTTAATAGCTCTCTAGCTGAATTCCTGGAACCAGAGGAAACTAAGGTCTCCTACTCTTCTACCGTCTTAGACTCGACTTCTGATGATGCATTTTTTTTTTTAGTTTTTATTTTAATTCCAGTTAACATACAGCATTATATTAGTTTCAGATGTAAAATATAGTAAGATAACAGTTTCATACATCACCTGGTGCTTATCCCTGGACAAGTGTACTTCTTCATCTCTATCTCCTTTTCACCCATATCCCCAACTCCCCTCCCCTCCCTCTGATGGTTATGCATTTTAATAGAGATTGAAATGTGTATCCTTATTGGTTTGAAAATGCACTAGTAGAACTTCTTTTAGAAATGATGTAGTAATAGGTAGTTTTTCTTAAGAAAAGCAGAGAAATAATCAGTGAAATAAGATTAAAAGAAGTTAACAAATATTTTTCTTCTTTGTACTTAAAGAGTATTAGGACAGTTTGTGTTTAAGGGATGTTAATTTGTGAGCTTTGATAGAACTTTCTTGGAAGCTTTATACCAGTGATATTACAAGTTATTACATAATGTTATTATGATTTTTTTACTTAAAAAATAAGTGGATATATTCATAGAAGATATCTTAGATGCTGGCAAATGAATTGCTATTCTTCATCCTTTTAAATTGAAATTAAAATTTGATCCCTTTTGAAGACTTCTCAAAGTTTGATAAAATGTTTCAGACTTTTTAATATAATAAGGAACAAGGAAACAAGTTATTAACCTTTAAATATTTTCAGGAAGTTGGCAAGTGAGCAAAAATCATTTGTATATTTTTCTTTATTTTGTCTTAAACTTCTAGCAGTTTTTCTCATTTAGAAAAATATTTAAATCATTATATATATTTTTTTAAACTGAGCAGTGTGACAACTTGCATTTAAAAACGTTTGTCATTCTTTGTATTCCATGAGTTAAATGATTAAGCAGACATGAAGTCTTTAAGTGTGTTTAAAGTCTTTTTAAAAAGTTACTTTTAAAGAAAAATGGTGGGCAGCCCGGGTGGCTCAGCGGTTTAGCGCTGCCTTCAGCCCAGGGCCTGATTCTGGAGACCCAGGATCGAGTCCCACGTCGGGCTCCCTGCATGAAGCCTGCTTCTCCCTCTGCCTGTCTCTCTTTCTCTCTCTTTCTGTGTCTGTCATGAATAAATAAATAAAATATTAAACAAAATAAAAATAAAGAAAAATGGCAATATTGGGAATAAGATGATCTGATGTATGTGGCTAGTTGGGAAACATCTTAGTGATTTCATGTTTCTTAAATATAGTCTTTTTCTAGAAGAATATGGATTTTATGTGTTTTTTTTTTTTTTTAAGAGGGAGGGGAGGGAGAGAGAGATAATCTTTTTTTTAAGGTTTGTTTATTTATTTATTTCAGAGTTAGAGTAGAGGGGGCAGAGGAGTGGGAGAGGGAGAAAGAATCTGAAGCAGACTTCCCTCTGAATACAGAGCCCCACTCGTAGCTAGATCCCAGTTCCATGAGATCAGGACCTGAGTTGAAACCAAGAGTCTAACACTTAACTGACTGGACCACACAGGTTCCTCCGGGAGAGAGAATACTAAGAATTGGATGCTTAACTGGCTGAGCCACCCAGGTGCCCCAAGTGCTGATTTTGTTTTTAAATCTGTTGATATTCCACTGTTCCCATAAGAATTGTTTTTTTAATTAAAGAAATGGCAATATGACTTCATGTGATCTTTATTTTTCGGAATCCCTCATTTTATGGAAACTTATTTTAGATAAAATCAGTGATGTTTTCAAGTTTTAGGAGATGTGTTGGTGATTTTATTTATTTATTTTAAAAGATTATTTATTTATTTATTCATAGAGACAGAGAGAGAGAGAGAGAGAGAGAGGCAGAGACACAGGCAGAGGGAGAAGCAGCCACCATGCAGAGAGCCTGACGTGGGACTCAATCCCGGGTCTCCAGGATCACGCCCTAGGCTGCAGGCGGCGCTAAACCGCTGCGCCACCAGGGCTGCCCGTGTTGGTGATTTTAAAAGAATAGTTCTGGAAGCTGGCTGACTTTATCTCAGAAGAAAAATTTATGTATGATATACCCTCATTATTTGAAGCACATTAGAAAAGAAAACAACCCTGATATCTATCAGAATACTAAATGGAAGATAACTTTATTTCCTTATTGGTAATTAAAATTAAAAACAATAGATAAAATGTCAAAGTTGTATGTATTATAATATTTTTTACAAACTGTAAAACATGAAGTATACACAATGATTAAGAGCAATTTGTTCTGTGATTTGGGATATTTTTGATAATCTGAATCCTATGTAGGCTGTATTCATAGAGTAAATATTTCAGTACAGGTAATGCTAGAAAAGATGTAAGGATTTAGGTGTAGTAATGTGTGCTCATACAACTAAGATCTTTCTCTAAATGCCCTGGACCAGTTTGACTTGTAGCACTGTTTGTGAACACACAATTCTTTGTGTAAAAAAAAAAAAAGAATCACTGAAATGATACATGTTGAAACAAAATCCAAGGAATATAGAAGTAGCTATTGTGAAGAGTACAGTTTTCCTTAACCCTCCTCTAATCTCCTTCCACTTTCAGGAATTTGGTAGATACTTTATAGACTGTTATCTATAGAAAATCTTTTTAACTGAATTATTTGTATCCCCTTCCCTCTTTTATATTCTATATTTTACACCATAAATTTTAAATTCAAGACAGTATTATATAAATCATGCTAATGATAACCTAGGACATTAAATTCTAGTTTTCCCCCTTGAGGAGTTAAAACGTTTTGTTTCTGCTAAGATAGTTCAAGTTGTAGAAATAATTGAAGCCTAAAAAGTTTTAGTGTCAGAACCTGGGCTTCTATCTCCTGATCTTGCCTTTTGGATCAGCGCTCATTGTCTGCTTAATAATGCAGCCACAGGTGTGTGGCCTCATGGAGTCTAGCAGCTTTGGGAGAAGGATCTGCATGTAGGCCTGATACCCTTTGAGTCATAGATAATTCTAGCCCTCATTACTTGTGGTTCTTATTCTAAAATCCCTTCATGCTAGAACTGAAAGCACAAATAACATTTTTAAATTCATATAACTAGCATGAAAAATGTGACCATTATAAATTACTGGGGTATTTTCAGTAGGTGTGGTATGTCTGAATTCTTTATTTAGTGTTTTTCCCATTCTACTTCACTTGGCTGTCATTAACATTCTTGTGTTGGAAAAAAGAGAAGGGAATACTATTCTGTTGACAATGAATGTATGTAACTTTTTCTCTCTTTTCCTACTTTTGTGTTTTCTAGTGGGGGAAGGGCAGTTGCAATAGGAAGGCCTTTTGTCCAAGTTGGGGAGAGAGCAAATATGTGGAGAATAGCATATTTGGGGAAGAGAATTAATTTAGAAATTTTTCTTTCTTTCTTTTTTTTTTCTTTTTTTTTTTTAATTTTTTTTTTTTTTAAGATTTCATACAGTGAGAGAGAGAGAGGCAGAGACACAGGCAGAGAGAGAAGCAGGCTCCATGCAGGGAGCCCGATGTAGGACTCCATCTCGGGACTCTAGGATCACATCCTGGGCCTAAGGCAGGTGCCCAACTGCTGAGCCATCCAGGCTCCCTTAGAAACTTTCAAAATAGTCCTATTATTTTCCTTCATGATTTTGATATGTTGGCACTCAGAAGGTACATACTGATTTCATATTAAGGAGATTTTCTCCTGTTGGTACTTTCATTTTGGACCAACCGAAAGTTTTTTTTGCTACTATCCAATTTAATTTAGTCATAAGAAAAATGAAAATCTAATGGCTTGAGGTAGATTATTCCTTATATACTATTACGTTCTAAAAAAACCTTTAGGAATAGGGTAAACGATTTTTTTTTTTTTTAGGTTGGAAATCTCATTTCCAAATGCTGGTCTAATGATGCAGCCAATGCTAAAACAGTGGACGTATATTAAATAAACATTTAATTCTGCCTATTTTTGTAAATCTTTAATAATACAGATTTTTTTTCTGTATCTTCTGATTTATGTTTCTGTATAGTCAAAGGTACTAGTTCTAATAACACTTTTGGAAATCTTTAATGTTATATTAAAAATATTAAGTGTATTCCTTAAATTTTAATTAGCATAAGAACTGTGATTCTACTTAGCATGACCTCACTCATTTGAGAAAGAAAATGATGCCTTTGCCCTTTTAATCTGGTTTTCATTATTCTTTGTGATCTTTTATTCTGTGATACAGAAATTAACTGCTTTCTTTTTTCAGATTATGATCATGCACTGGCCATGATTAGATAACCAGATTATTATAAAGATATAACTGAAGAAGCAGTTTGTGAATTTTATTATCTTTTTAAAAAGTTGTTTTTGGTTAATGCAATCAGAGTGACGTATTTTTGATTATCTCAATAGATGAAGAATAACTACATTCTTTCCAACCTTTTTAGCTCCCTCTTATTTGCTTACACTTCTTACCTCCCTCTAAATTGCCTCTTTTTATTCATTATCTATGAAACAAATCACTGTAGTTGGATTCTTATTATCCACATTGTCTTTTTCTTGGCCAGTTTTGCATTGATAGTAGCTATTGTGTATTTTCATTTGTAGAATGAAATTCAGAGTTTTCCTGAGTTTTGTCAGTACAGTATACTCTCTGAGGATGCCTTTTTTTTTTTTTTTTTTTTTTAAGATTTTATTTATTTATTCATGAGAGCCACAGACAGGCAGAGGCAGAGGGAGAAGCAGGCATTCCGCAGGGAGCTTGATTTGGGACTTGATCCCAGGACCCCGGCATCATGTCCTGAGCTAAAGGCAGAGGCCCAACCACTGAGCCACCCAGGCTTCCCTTGGGGACTCTTTTTTACTGGATTTCCTGGAGCCATTTTCAAAGTTAGGAAAGGAAGTAAAGTTCATAGAAAATAGATGCTACTATGTTAGTAGTTTATTTACTGGCTGTGATTAGGTAAAAGGAAGTAGAGGACAGAAGAAGGAAGAAACACTGCAAACCTTACACTTCAAAGGAGTCAATCAGATTTGCTGTTGAAGAGGATAGCCAAAGAGTAATTTGGAGGCACTGTGTCTGGGATTAGGGAAAAATTAGGGTGGTGAGTGAGTGAGTGAGTGTGTATATCTGGTGGTGGTAGATTATAGCAGGAAGAGGTGCCAGAGGAAGAGGAGATGGAGCTCAAAGCAAACTTTTTTTTTTTTTAAGATTTTATTTATTTATTCATGAGAGACAGAGAGAGAGAGAGAGAGGCAGAGACATAGGCAGAGGGAGAAGCAGGCTCCATGCAGGAAGTCTGATGTGGGACTCCATCCCAGAATTCCGAGATTACGCCCTGAGCCAAAGGCAGACACGCTCAACCACTAAGCCACCCAGGTGTCCCTCAAAGCAAACTTTTATTTGTAGTTTTACTTAGAGCCTTGAGATCATTTGGTACTTGTGATAAACATCTTACTTGGCACTATGTATTTGGGAGCCCAAGACTTCTCTATTCAGTGTAGACTGTATATTTCCAATTTATATTCCCCCTTTCCTTTTATGTTTTGTGCCCTCAGAAGATTTATTATATCTAATATTCTTGGATGTGCTTATTATGTCTCTTAGAATAGTGAAGGTTCTTAAAATATTTCTAGGTCTTGAGCAATATGTTGTAAGTTTTTTTTTTTTAAGAAACAAGCATTATCTCAATATATACTTATTCAGAGGGTAGATTTTTATTAAAAGATGACACAAATATCCAAAGTTATATAATCAGTGAACAGGATAGAATTAAGATTTATACCTAGATCATTTGTCTCCTGAACTTGTACTTTTAATCACAATATGATCAAATTGGAGTTACTTTCCTCAAAGAACAAAATTTGAATGTCAAGCCAAGTTCTTGATCTCTTGTATTAGAAAACAATAGCTCTCTGATATATGACTTTGAGGTTTTTAAAATGTGGGTAGCTCATGAGATAGGAGAATTGAAAATGAATACTTTTTAGCATGTTGCAGTTGTAAGTACCATTCTTGACAAAGATTTTATACTTTTATTAGTTTGAAAAATAGTACTTTGAAAACTATGAGGTTTTCAGATGTTGACCTCCCGTGTATTAATAGCAAATGGAGTGTTTTTCCTTAAGTGCATTACGAATAAAAATGAAGCAGTCTATTTTCATAATCATCTTCCATGATTTATGAAATGGAAAAATGAAAACCTTTTTTTCTCATTGTAAGATGGTATGCGTTGTTAAAAACAAAGTACAACAAACATTTAACACTTAACAGTATAAAGAAGGGAAAATTGTCTGAAATCCTATGAGCTAGAGAGTAACAACTGGTAAACGTTGTGGTAGATGTAAACAGCTAGAAATACAAATTCTTTGTTAACCTTGCATGTGAAAATTATCATCCGGCTAGTGATTTGCTTTTTTTTAAATGGTTACTTTTAATGAACAGAAATTGTTAATTTTATTATCAAATACATAAACTAGGAGTCCAGTTTCTTTCCAACCCCCTAAATAAGGAACATTAGTTTTATGAACATCATGTGTTTTCTTTACTTTTTTTCTGTTATAGGTCAAGCTTGTCTGCTTGTGGACTATTTAACTTCATTTATCATGTCACTTTTATGCCAATCTCACACTAATTTATAGTATCATACAGTTTTTCTTATATCTTATTAAAAACAAAACAAACCCTTACTTTGTTTTCCCTAAAGTATTCTTGCTGTTTTTGGCCTTTTGTTCTATACAAACTTAAAACCAGTTTATTGATCTCCCAAATCTGTGGTATAGTTACTTAGATTGCATTGAATCATTGTGCCAATTTTAGGGAGAATCGATATCCTTATAATAATTGAGTTTTTAATCACTGAACATGGTATGACTTCCCGTTTGTTTGTCTTCTTTTAATTTCATACTTCTTTTCATGAAGTTTTTTTTAAAGGTTTATTTATTTTATTTTATTTTATTTTATTTTTTAGGTTTATTTGTTTTAGAAGAGAGAGAATGAGAGCATGCACCTGTGCAAATGCCAGCAAGCAGGGGGAGGGGCAGAAGGAGTGGGAGAGAGAATCTCAGGCAAATTACCTGCCCATCAGGGAGCCCAAAATCAAGAGTCAGACTCTCAATCCAGAGCCACCCAGGCACCCATTCTTTTCATGATGGTTTGCACATCTTCTGTTAGACCTAGGACTTAGAACAGGGTTCATCAAACTACAGCTCAAAGGCCAAATCTGAACACTACTTGTTTTTATAACACTCAGGAGCTGAGTGAGAATGCTAATTTTATAAATAGTTGGAAGAAATCAGAACAGTTTTTAATGTCTTGTAGAATTACATGAAATTGAAATTTTAGTGTTCATAAATAAGATTTTGTTGGAGCATAGCTATATTTATTCATTTACGTATATAACTGCTTTTGCACTAAAAATGGCAGAATTCATTTTTCCAGTAGAGCTTATATGGCCCATAAATTCTACAATATAGTATCTGTCTCTTTATAGAAAAAGTTTGTCCACCCCAGATAGAAGTTTGTCTGTTTCATTATATATCTCAGAGTTTCTTTGTACCTTGGGGTGGAAGTGATGTTTCAGGCTGCTTTTCTTTACCTCTGTCTCCAGTTGTGAGGAGTCTTAAACTCCTAATGAGTCACTGTTCCCAAAGCATGTTACATCCTTTAGATACGTGTGGACAGACAAAATGCTGAAGGCTGTTGATGTCATGTTTTATGTAATAATCACTGTACCTTTTTTTTTTGGTATTTTGCATTTTAGGATCTAATAAAATACAACCTAATTTGCCTATTTACTGATTTCCTCTTTTATAGGAAATTAAGAGAGAGACAGAACCCAAGGATGATAATTTGCCCATTAAACGGGAAAGACATGGGAATGTAGCAAGCCTTGTACAACGAATAAGCACCTATGGACTTCCAGCTGGAGGAATTCAACCACATCCACAAACCAAAAACATTAAGAAGAGTATGTGATTGATTTCTATGTGAATAAATCAAAATGAAGGATGTTTTACTGTGACTGTTCATAAGTTCTGTTAAGAAAAATTAGCTTCACCTTTTGCAGCGGACTGTAGAAACTTTCTGCATATTCACATGTTACTAGTTACTGGCCTTTGTAGTCGTTCTTCATACGATAATTGAGCATGAGCTGCTGACAGCTATTTGTAGGAATCATAAATTCGAATATGAGGCTTTGTTTTGTTAGCCTTATAGATTCTTTTGAATAGTTGATGTTTTGCCTTAAATTTATTTTGATACCATTTATATCTTTTACGCCATGTATGCTAAGATGTCTGCTCATCGTTAAGCAGTATAGATACAAGCATTTCGAGAGTACATTTTCTTCATTGGTTAGACAGCCAAACATAACACATTCAGTTTCCCAATGTGATTGGCCCCAAAGAGTCCTTTTAAGTACTTAATACTCTATAAATATGTTAGAACATTTTAACATAGAGGGAGAACACCGCATTTGAAATCAGACATGAGTTTGAGTCCATCTTATGACCCTAGATCATTTATAATCTAATGAGTTTTTTTTTGTTGCTGGTGAGAAAATGGGAAAAAAAGAACAGGTAATACTGCTTTTTTTCAAAAAACTTAGAGCGTTGAGAAGGACTGTTATTAAAAAAATATTAAACATTAAACACATACAAAGTACAACTTTTAGGGGAGCAGATAGTATTTTAACATAGTAAGACCTGAAGCCACCTGATAGACTGAATACAATACTAATTACTATGATTAACTTGAGTCAATAAGTAGTAAATGAGTATTTTAACCACATTTATCTTAAGTCAGTATCTTTGATATTGTGGTCATAAATCCTGTGTCCTACCAAGTAGTCTACAGTAAAAAAAATTGTTTAAATACATTTTACAAATACAAGACCATTATGATTATAGAGTCTTCTTTTATCTTGTTACTTTCTGTGCTAATGTCTGTGAAGTTTGGGAGAAACCTTTACTTCCTGGGTTCTATCATCCTTTGATTATTTTCATAAAATGAAAACAGATTTTCATAAAAATGAAAAAGATTTCATGATAGTAAGACCAATTAAAGGATTCTGTGTTGTTTCCCAGTAAATGCAGTATACAAAGAATATGTAGTTAGATATTACCTATACTGCTTTCCCACTACTGCCTGAAGGTAGAAAGTTTTCAGTAGTTTTAATTGTCCTGGATGCTTAGACTCTATTCGTTTAGAGACTGCGAAACAGATTTCAGAGAGTATTTCATATCCTCTAAGTACACCTCTATAGAATTTTTGTGCACAGGAGAATTTTTAGGCCCTTGGGAGAGTTATTTATGACCTCTGTCTATTATAAAATCTATTTACTACTTTCTTTAGCTTTACTAAGCTATCAAGGGACAGTTTTCTAAAGTAGAGGCTAGACAGAGGACTTCAAGGTTATGATTATTTTATTCATTTTGTCTTCTAATAGGAAAGGAAACACTAAGTTTTACCTTCCTCAGGAACACTGGTCATAATCCTTTTTCTAGTAAAAGGAAAAACCATTATGTAGTTGGTGCCAGGAGGCTTAGACATTTTCCTAAGGATCCTCTACAGCGTGTTTTTAAGTGCATGTGCTGCAAGGACTAAATTGGTCATTTGGTGCTAGCTAACATGTAAAACAGGATGCAGGTTGTTTTTGCTTTCAGATTGATTTCCAGGAAAAGCAAGCTAATGTTTTTTTCTTACTCTGATTTTTTTTTTTTATTGTTTGTATCATATCCTTAATTCACGAGATAGACCAGTTATTCAAAAGGTGGTTTATTGTAGTGGATACTGCTGTCCAATATTACTAATAAATTTAAAAAATTGTTAAGGTTGATAATAATAATCACTGCAGTGTGAATGTTCAATTTTAATCTCTCTGTGCCAGCACAAGTGAATATGCATGTGTATTGAATTTTACTTAAGCAACTAAAAGCTCTACATACTGTGGTGTTAAGTGTCTGGAAATTGGGCTTGTTAGCTATTCTTCTCTAGTCTCTCAAGCCAAAAAAGTGTTGACTTTTTTGGTGAAGTCTAGTCACAGAGCCATTGAAAAGTTAACCGTAATTACTATGGTAAAACAAACAGGTATTTTTTTAAGGTGAGCACAGAATAATGTTTTCCAGGACATTACTTAAGTTGGTAAAATTATAGAGAGAAAGATTTATACATCTCATAGCAAAAACCAGTACAAGTTATATTGCGGCAGAATTTTAAAATCAGGCATGAGAAATAATGTTGTGGAGTAAAATTACTTAGAGAATTAAATAATGGACATCTTTCAGCATCACAGCTGTGTATTCGTTCAGTGTGGAATATTAGTAGATATTTCATTTTGCATTTGGAAAAAATTGATGGCAGACATGAATCTCCTCTCACTGTAAGTGAGGGAAGACATCAGTGCTTCTGACTTTGTTTTCTTATGAGTGGAAGCTCATACGGAGGTGGTTTTTATCTAGTTATCATTTTGAATGTAAAAGATATATTGAGATTGATACTGATAGATCACTAGCAGTTGCTACAGAAATGATGTTGCTGTATGAAAAATTAGTTGACCAGAATGCCAATCTTTAATGTTTCATTTCTAGAAAACAGTTGGTAGCAAATAGTATGCCTCCTGATTTTGAGTTAGTGCTAAAGAAAATAAGTTCTGAATACCTTAAAATACGGTTACTGGCTATACATTTTTACAGCATACATTTTAAAAAAACAGGGGCGTGTTAATATTAGCTTAGGCTCTGTTCTTTGATATTAAAATATTTTGACTCAAAAGGGGATAAAGATTCTGAATTGACTCCTCCAGCTACATCTTCTCAAACGAATGAGTTAGGGTGTTCTATTTTCTTTTGAAATCTTATAGAAAAGTTAAAAGAATAATTGCAATGGATATTTTATACACTTAAGTTTGTTTACTGTTAATATTTTACACATGGTCTTTATGTCTGTGTATATAATAAAATACATTTTTTAACTGAATCAGTTGAAACTATAGTATAGACATGGGACCTTGTCCCTGGTCACATGAGTTTCTTATGATGATGATAACAGTATCTTCTAAGATTTTGATTGTTTTAATCAAGCAGTATATCAGCAGGATAGCTAAAATCTTCGAACAGCTTAAATCTTTCAATTAATAGTCTAAGAAGTATGAGATTTTTTATTACTGAGGATAAGAAAAAAAAAATTTAAATAAGATTCAGCCATATAGCAATGGCTCTGTTTTTAGCATTTGATTATTTGCTTACTGGAGAAAGAAATGGACAAAAAAATTCTCACATTAGAAAATTTAAACACTGCAGTAAAACATGAAGATGTAATTTCCAGAACCAAATGGAACCAAAAGTGGATCAGGAATCGTTCTGCTGCTGTCAGTGAAATTTTAGCATTCAGCCTCCCAGCTTCTGACAGTGGTATGTTTTCCATTTTAGTATTTGATGGGGAGATTGAAAATCATGATCCTAAATGAGAAATGGTTCCGTAATTAAGAGCTCTGTTTGATTTGAATATTTGGGTCTCTTTTTTCAGAACCATGAAAATATTTGCCATTCTTGATGGGCCTACATTTGAAAACTTAGGAAAAAGTTTCTATTTTAGTAGGAAAAATAGGAAGTAACTTTATTGAGTGTAAAATTTTATAGAATTTGGGTTTTTCCCCAAAAAAATACAAAGTATTTTTTTAAGTTTTTTTGAAAAGTTTTTTTTTTAACATTGATGTGCTGAATGCTTTAATATCTGAATTTGAAGACCATGAGAACAGTGTTATGTGGGCAATCAAATCTACCAAATAAAACCTGGGATGGTTAATGATCAAAGACTTGCAGTCTAACGGGAAAACATCAAATTACTATAAAACCGAGGTGATAGTGATAACTACCTCATAGGTTTTAGAGGTATCAACACATCAAGTAAATATTAAAAGAAGTGCTCAATAAATGTTTGTTATTATTATTATTATAGTGTTTATACTATTAAGAACCATGTTAGAGATGTATAAAGTATGCAGCTATGATTAAAATAAAGGGGGCAGTTCTGTACTGGGTTGTCAAGCAAGGTATATTTAAGCCTTTTAGGTTAAGACAGGTCATTCACCAGATAGGAGATTGTGACATTACAGGTAGAATTGCTGCCTTTGAAGAGGACCCTAGTGCAAGATAAGGAAATACATTGTATTTACAAGTAGTAAGGATCTGGCAGGACTAGATTTTAAGAGCTATGTGAAAGTACTTTGTAATCTGTTAAGGAGGCAGCATTGGTAAAGTGGAAAGATAAAAGATGTTAAGAGTCATATGTGGGTATAATTCTAGTTTTGCCTCTTTTTAGCTCTGTGGTCTTGGACAGATTCCTATTTTCTCATTGGGAAATGATGATGATAACAAGCTTTATTGTTTATTGCTGGGGAGGTATTTGCAAAGGATTTAGAATAGTACTGGTACATAAAAGGCATGGACGTCTATCTCTGCTTTTGCTTTATCTCCTTTATATTCTTCCTTCTTAATAGCTTTACTTATGAAACACCGATTTGACAAGTTTTAGTTCTTTGTAGATCTGAAAAGCTATATAGAGGTTGCTTATGACAAAATACTGGTTATAGTTATTTTAAAAATTGACTTATATTCAGACATCCCTTTATTGAGTAGTCTTGTACATACTGTTTTCTTTTGTGCTTAGCAGAGGTTCTGATACATTGTAGAAATTGAGTAAATACTTATTGACAAATATGTATAAGCAGATACTGTATGTTGCCATTTGGAATGTAAAAAATCTCAAAGTTGCTTTAATTGTGCTGGCAACTAATAGATGAATTCAATATAGGCAGTCATTTCACCTTAAGAGTAAACCATATTTAAATATGGAATCATGAAATTTTTTTCTTTTTTTATATAAATGGCTCATGTTTTGTAGTAATAATAGGGGCTGTTCAGATATTTTTATCCAATGTGACTCTTTCCTTTGGGGGAAAATTATTTCCAGATAATATACAAACTACTTTGGGAAACATTGATGAATTATACTTAGTGTGAACAGGGAAAAAAAACTACAAATTCAGTTTCTGGTTAAGATATAATAGGCTTCTCAAAGTTATTTGATATCCTTGGGTACCGGGGAGCTAATTAATATTCTTTATCTACTTTTACATCATTTAAGATATTGGTATTCATTAAAAAGAAGCAAGCTACATTTTTTTTTAAACCCTAAGATGATCAAATGATAGGATTTCCTTTGAAGTGCACCCTGAGCAGAATAGAATTTCTTTTCAGTAATGTAGATTGTTTCTCTTTCATTTGTGAAGTGCTAACTACAAAGACCACATTTTTGGACACATTCTCTCAAGCTCACTTCAACTTCCCAAATTATTTAGGGACTATATTTATCTATAGTGTAAGAGATGAGTAGTTTTCTTGCAGTATGCCTAAAAGACAATATTAAATTATTACTTAAACATTTATTCAGCTGTGATGAAAGGTGACATTTGAAAAACCTTTTACTGTAAACTCTAGGTTAGTTACAAAAGTATGATCAGTATTTACTTTCTTTGGTTTCTTCTGTTGTAAAATATTTTAAAAATTAGATGTAATTATTCCATTATGAAATGGGGAAACAATTGCTGAGGTGTGTTTATTTGGAGACTCTAGATTCTCCTTTGTGATTGTCATATCTGTTTTGCACCTCTTTAATGGTGTTGATTGTATGTAATATGCTTCTTTTATTGTTTTGGAGGTTCAGTTGGATTTGTTTTTTGTTTTGATAAACAACTTCATAGATCCATAGAATGTCATAGCTGAAGTTACTGTCATGGTTGTCTAGTCCAGCTCTTCTATTTTGTCATTCAGGACATTGATTCCCAGAGAACTTAGGTCAAATAACAAGGAAGTGACAGTTGTACTAGAACGTAAGTCTTTGGACTTTAAAGTTAGTGTTATTTCTTTTATAGCATGGCATCTCCCCCCACCCCACCCCCCTTTTTAAGATTTATTTATTTATTTATTCATGATAGACACAGAGACACAGGCAGAGGGAGAAGCAGGCTCCATGCCGGGAGCCCGACGCGGGACTCGATCCCGGGACTCCAGGATCGCGTACTGGGACCAAGGCAGGCGCCAAACCATTGAGCCACCCAGGGACCCCCTCCCCCCACCCCTTTTTAACTACATACAAAAGTTTATTTGGAGATGTTATGACATGATATGATGTAGTGAAGTATCTATCTAGACTGCTTCTAAACATTCCCTTTTGTTGTCAGCAATAACAATCTCTTTAGAACCCTTGTATAGCAACTCCTGTTTCCATGGGAAAACTTTATCTAGAATATCTGTCACATCTTTTCTACCTTCTTGTATTGTGTTCATCTTTAATTGTGTAACTCTTTTACCATTTCTTCTTTGAATTCTTCTACATCTGCATCAGTTCAAACCTGTCTTTTCTATTAATTTTTTGGAATATTTGTAGTTTGCTCTAAATATTTACTATCTCATTATGTTATTTTTATTTTATTACTAATTGTTACTGTTTCCTAAGTTCTTTTAGTTCCTTAAGCGTACATTTAAGTTAAGAAAAATCTTAGGATTGTTAGTGGTAAAGGGTTGATGGAATGTAGATACTCTTGGCATGATAATTTCTTGGCATTGATGCCATATGATTAGGCCTAGATAATTGTTTATTCATTCAAAATATTTAATGCCTATACTAGGTACTAGGGAGAGAGCCGAGAGCAATTAAACTTGCCCATTTATCTTCAGCCTACAGAGTATGGGGAGTAAGCAAGAAAATAAAACATTATGATAGAATAAAAAGGAAAAAGTAAGTTGTTAATAACAGGTAGGTTACAGAAGTAAATAGTTTAAGTATGGGGTGCTATAGAAGCACAAAAGAAGAATATGTAATCCAGAAAGCCATTTGGGAAGAAGTTTCTTCTTAGTTGAGATCTGAAGTTGAGTTGAAGACAGAGAAAGGTGGACTTTGTGGATGGAAAGTAAAGGGTCATTGGCAAAAGAAACAGTTTATTTAAATCTTAGAAGGAATAGAGCTTGTCATTTTCAAGCAATTAGAAATCAGTATAATTTGATCAGTAAGTGCAAGATTGAAAATCACCTAGGGGATCTGAAGCTGCAGATTCTGATTCAGCCTGCTAGGGCTACCATAACAAAATACCCCAGACTACGTGGCTTAAACAACAGAAACTTATTTCTTATAGCTCTGGAGGCTAGAAATATAAAATCAAGGTGCTATCAGAATTGGATCTTGATGAGGCCTCTTTTCCAGACTTCCAGGTAGCTAGCTGTCTTTCCCTCTGCATCTTCACATGGCCTTCTATGTGTGTGTGCTCACATGCACACGTACACAATTAAGTGTGTTGGGGTATTAGGGCTCCACTTTTGTGACTTTATTTAACTGTAATTACCTTCCCAAAGGCCCTACCTCCCAGTATTGTCAAGGACACAATACAGTCCATAACGGGTAGGTCTGAAGGTGGAGCCTGAGATACTTCATTTCTTTTTTTTTTTTTTTTTAGATACTTCATTTCTAAGAAACTTTGAAGTGATACTGTTGCTGCTGATCTGAGGAACAGATTTTGAGTAGCAATAAGTCATCCTTTAATCAGTTATACCTGATTGTCTACCCATAGGTGCTTTAATGATTCAGTTTTTTTAATATTTATTTAAAATTTAAAGATTTTAAAAAAACTTTTTTTTTTTTTTTTTAGAAAAGATTTTATTTATTTAAGAGAGAGAGAGCACAAATGGGAGGAGGGGCAGAGGGAGAGGGACAAGCAGACTCCCCACTGAGCAGGGAGCCCAACCCTGGGCTCAGTCCTGCATATTGGGATCATGACCTGAGCCAGAGACAAGTGCTTAACCAAATGAGCAAGCCGGGTTCCCCAGTGATTCAGGTTTAAGATGGGAGTGAGTCTGGGTTCTCAACTCTTAAGAGTTTGAAAGAAGTTGAGAAACACAAGACTGGATGGTTGTAAATGATCATTACTTATGTGAATAAATGAAGCTTGTTTGAAAAGTTAAAATTATTATCTTTACTTGTGTGAGTTTGATTTTTATCTGTCAGAAAATAGAGCTCTTGAAGATAAGATACATTTTGGATTTGTTCATTTTGGGTCTTTTTAACAACAGACATTCTTAAATTTTAGTGCATTTTGGGTATTTTCAGTCTTTGATCAGGAAGTAGTCTAAAAATTACTGGCTTGGAAGACAGCTTGTCTGTGAAAAAATTTGTTGTGTGAACTGTGTCTTTATTGTTTATATTTTTAGTCTCAAAATTGGCATTGGATATTTTACTTTGGTCTAATTGGTGGGATCAGTTGTATAAATAGATTTCATGGCCGGGAGCCTGTACCTTATTTGTAGTTGGTTTAAATTTATTTTGGCATGTGTAGATTGTAATGTGAGAGCAAGGTGAAAAGCCAACCAGAGCTACTGTGGTTAGCTGCTTAGAATGCTTACATGCATAAGAATTCTCTGATATCAGTGTGGTATAGAAATAAAGATGATGTTGTTTGTTTTAATGATCTTTCTTAACCTAATCTTTTGCTATTTCACTTCTTTTAGAGACCAAGAAGCGTCAGTGTAAAGTTCTCTTTGAGTACCTTCCACAAAATGAGGATGAATTGGAGCTGAAAGTGGGAGATATTATTGATATTAATGATGAGGTAAGGAAAACATGTGCTAGAGATAAAGCAGCAATTGGAATTGATGCTCTGGGTATTAGAAAACTGCTTTATAAGAATATTAATTTTTCATTAGAATTTTTTTGCCACTTTTGTTGTATTCTATAAAAATCTTAAGATACAGGTTTAAAAATGGATCTTTAATGGCTTAATGTAAGGTTGTTTTATCTGTTGGAATAAATTCTTATTCATTCTTAACTATACCTGATATTTGTGTACTGTTTTTGTGTGTGTTGACTTTAGGAATAAAAATTTTTTTAAGCTAAAGATTAATGTAATCTAAGTAGCTAAGAATAAAAGTAAACATTTTCTTTCATTCTGAATTCACTTTAGGCCCAAAGCAGTAAAATAGAAGGAATTTTGTCTTTTGCATAGCAGAGGGATACAAAAACAGAATATTATAAAAGCTTTGCCTTGTTTGAATTATCACATTCAAATGTGAATCAAAACCACTTTTCTCACATTTTAATATCTTAGAATGAGATTTTAAAATATGGTAGACATAACTTTTTTCATATCTCTGCTTTTATCATTAAAAGAATATTAAAAATTTATTTGGCAGTGAAGATCTCATTTTCAAAGTATATGTTTTGATATCATATATAGTCATAGAGATTGATATAACATCCATGTAATGTAATTTATCACTTAATGTTTATATTAAATTCCAATATATTTATATAAGACAGTTCTGTTTTGTTTCCATCAGGTGGCAATAATAATAATGTTTATTGAGACTCTATGAAGCATTATGCTAAGTGTTTCACATTTATTATTTTAAGTTTCTAAACAACCTAAGGAGACAGGAATTTTTATATCCATTTTATATATGAAGAGATGGAGTCATGGAAGATAAGTGATTGGCTGTACTGGTTACTGTTGCTGCATAACATGCTGGCCCAAACTTTGTAGCCAAGAACAGCTGTTTTATTAGGTTCATGTGTTGTGTGAGTCAAGAATTCAGGTAGGGCACAGTTGGCATGGCTATGCCTCTGTTCCGTAATGCCTGGGGCCTCATCTGGAAAGACTCAAAGTTTGGGTGCTGGTGGAATTGGTACCTAGAAGGCTTGAAGACCGTTTCTGGAGACTATTAGGTAGCTTCTCCCTTTGAGTTTGCTTTCTCACCATATGGGGCCTCAGGACGGTTGGACTTAACTGCATGGCATTCCAAGGCTCTTAGTGACTAATAAACATTTCAGTGAGTAATGGTGATAGCCTTTTATAATCTGACCTTGGAAGTGATTGTGTCACTTTCACCACATTCTTGGGTACAAGCATGTCAAAAGCCAGCAAGGTTGAAGGTGGTGGGGACAAAGACCACCACTTCTTCATGGAGTGTTAAGATTACCTTGTAGATGATCATGTGGGATAGGAGAGCTTGTTTCAGCCATTTTTGCCCAAGTCCATACATATGGGATGCAGAAGAGTCAGAATCCAAATCCACATAGTTTGAGTCATTATTCTTTACTGCTATACTATCCTGCCTCTTAAGAATTTCTTAGTTCATAGGAATTATAAGGTTATTTACCTTAACTACTCAGGTGGTGCCAGTTTGGGATTGCAGTGTAGATAATTGGGTTTCCTGATGTTTTTCTCAATTTTATCTGTTGCTTTTTGGTCACCATATCTATCATCATGGTTTGAAGAACTCTCAATCCTGTGGTGTCTCCTTAAGTCTGCTAAAAAAATTCTGAACTCCTCACTCTTACTGCCTTCCATTTCTCTCTCAAACCCCTTCTATTCTAGCCATCTTGTATTTCAGCTGTATATATTCCAGGAATAATTCCTTTATTTTTATGTCACCATATTTATCACTTGCTTTGTAACTAGAAAAGTCTTATTCAGCCTTTAATATCCAGCTCTTTTGTCATTTCCTTTTAGGGGAACCTTTTTTGAATCTTTTAAGTCCTCTCTTGTGCTCTTATAGCATTTTGTTCATAACTTTTGTTGTAGCACCTCTTACATTATGTTTTAACTATCTGCTTAGGTTTGTTTTCTTCTTTAGATTGTTTCACTCCAGGGCAGAGATTTCTCATATGCAAATCTCAGTCTTTTACAAGCAGTTAACATCTTGGCTTACACATAGTGTGAGAGCCTGTTGGATGAATAATTTACTAAAGTTTGCTTTGTAATTCTGAATCAAAACAGATTTTAAACAGAATAAAGAGCCTTTTCTAGTAGTGTTATTTCATGTACTACTGTGATGTGAATTTTAACAGTGTATAGTTTACTTAAATTTTTTTACCTATTAATATCTTTTAGCATCCGTAGCAGAAATTATATATTTTAAAAGTTATTAAATAGTATTAACCATGAAAATTAGTAACTTTGATATTAGTGAATGTATATATTTTTCTTAAGAGTTTGGTTTCTGAGGATATTTCTGGTTGAGGTAGGGAGAAGTGTTTAGGGGAGCCTGGCATTTGGATTTTAAAAATGATTTTTTTTCTTACTTGGATTAAGATTCACTGTTTAAGTTAAAGGTTTAGTAATTTTATGTTCCATTTGGGAAGTTATATTCTTGTATTCATCAACCTTTTTCCAAATCAGAATTTATCTACTTAAATAATATATGAAATATATTACAAATATTGAAATAATTAAAAGGGAGGCTCAGTAGTGTTAAAAGAGTGATGTTCCAGAAGAGAGCTATGTACTTCCTGCTATTAATACCTTATTCTGGGTTATCTGATATTTTTATAAAAATTATTACATCATGGATTGCAATTGATTACAAATTCTCGTTGTAAATGTTGTAAAGTGCTACTGATAATGACTAATTGATCAGTCTAATCAATTTAGATTTAATCTACTTACAAAATGTTTTTCACCATTGTTGTTTTCTTACAGATCTAAGGGGATTATTTTGCATAACTAACTTGTGCTCATTCAGTTATGTAGCTTAATTTTCCCATAGCAGGAAGATTTTCAACTTTAGAGAAATTTTTATTATTTTTGAGTTGTGAACTCTTTCAGGTAGAAGAAGGCTGGTGGAGTGGAACCCTGAACAACAAGTTGGGACTGTTTCCCTCAAATTTTGTGAAAGAATTAGAGGTAACAGATGATGGTGAAACTCATGAAGCCCAAGAGGATTCAGGTAGATTATTTTAAAAATTTGAATAGATTTAAATAAAATTATATATGATCTAGTGTTTGGTGTTTTTTGGAAACTGTTCTTGTTGAACTATGAGCTAATTTTTTTCTACTTTTAAAAAGCAGCTTCTACTTTTAAAAAGAACTAAATATCCAGGCAAATAATTTAAAATCTTTTCCTTCTTTGAAGTCGGCTTCAACCCAAACTAAATGTTTAGTACCCTGATTATGAATTGATACTACTTATGTTAATCTGATTTCTTCCCACTTAAGATGTACTAATATAATGTTTTAATTTGAGTTTGCAAATGGCCTAACTACTTCAGCGATTTTAGAAATTAAAAAAAAAATCTTGCTTTTGTTTTTGTTCATATTCAGATAATAAGTTACATTTTTTTTTTGTGTAGCCAGAATGTCATTTAATTATTTTGTGATTGCCCTCATTTATAGGCTCACCCACAAATTCATCTTAAATTAAAAGTAGGAGAACAGGGACGCTTTGGTGGTTCAGTGGTTGAGCGTCTACCTTTGGCTCAGGGCATAATCCCAGGACTCTGGGGTCGAGTCCCACATCAGGCTTCCTGCATGAAGCCTGCTTCTCCCTCTGCCTATGTCTCTGTCTCTCTCTCTCTCTGTCTCTCATGAATAAATAAATAAAATATTAAAAAAAAAATAAAAGTATGAGAACATTTTATCCCAAAGCTAAATTTAAGAATTTTTGAGAATTGCTGTGGAATTTGGTTGTTTTTTTTTTTTCAAGGTCTATTTATATTTTAGAGACAGAATGTGTGTGCATGATCAGAGGGAAGTGGAGAGGGAGGGAGAATTTCAAGTAGACTGCACTGAGCATGGAGCATGATGTGGGACTTGATCTCACAACCCTGAGATCATGACCTGAGCTGAAACCAAGAGTCTGACACTTAACTGAATGAGCCATCCAGGTGCCCTTGTTTTGTTTTGTTTTTTAAGAGAGATTAAATTCATAAGTGGTAATGTAGGGATAAGTAGGTCTTTTTCTGTATGGAAAAATATGTGTAGTGAGGTTCAGTATATTTATGAAAATCAAGACATTAAATATTGGCAGTATTTAATATTGATAATATTTTTTAATATGTAGTTCACATACAGATTTAATTGTTCTAGTAAATGCTTTATATAGCTATTTTTTTTTCTCCCAATTCCAGACAAGACCTTGCAGGAAATTTATTTCTCAGGTTTCTCTGGAATAGTTTCCCAGTCCTTCTTTGTTTTTATTGACAGTTTTGAAGAGTTTAAGCTGATATTTTATATAATGGATCCCAGTTTGGACTTTCTTTCTGATTTTTCATGATTAGTTTCAGGTTGTATTTTATTAACAGGATTACAAAATTATGATATCTCATTGCATTGTATCAGGAAGCACAGAGTGTGTGCTTTATTTTTGGTGATATTAAATTTGATTACTTTGTTGAAGCTGTGATGCCACTGTAAGTGTACTTTTGTTTTTCTGTATAACTGATAAGCATCTTGTGGGGAGATACTTTGAGACTGTAAATATCTGTTTCCTCATCAAACTTCACCCAACAGTTTAAGCATCCATAGATAAATTTGCCTGAGTCAGATACTTTAATGGTATTTGCAAAATGATGATTTTCTGACTCCATCCCATCTTTGTTTATTGACATTCCTCTCTGAAGAGCTTTTCTTGCTGCTCAGTTTTTGTTTATTAGTGTGGACTCACTGGTGAGTTCTGTTTACTCACTAGGTATTAATCAGTTACTGTTACTTATTTTGGCCTGTGAAAGCTCCTTCAAATTAGTTTGTGTGATTTTTTAAAAAAATCAACTTTATTGGAAATATACATACAATAAATTGCCTATCTAAAATATAGGGTATGATGAGTTTGACAAATGTCTACATCCATGAAAACCACTGCCACAATAAATGTACAAAACATTTGTATCACCTCCAAATATTCCTCATTCCCTGATATAGTCCATCTCTTTTACTGCCTCTGGTCTCAGGTGACCATAGGTCTGCTTTTTTCTCATTATGGATGAGTTTGCATTGCCCTGTCCTCTGAACAGGTCTTCATCATTGTTTGAGCACTTTGTTACTTTTTAATACAAAATATTTCAGGCTCATGTTGAACTTTCCCTACTTCATCCTGAAATCAGCTACTTATCCAGGCACTCTTGGTTTCTTTTAGAGAAGTATAGTAGTTAAACACTGAGATCTGAGCACAAGTGTGCTCATTGAACTTGGAGTGATATTGCTTCTGGGCACTTTTAGTAGATAAAACTGGGGAATGATTACACATGTACACACATGCATTTCTTTTATCTCTTTACCTACATGCCTACCTATTTCTACTGGTACCTCTAATTCTAGTTTATTTTATTTTATTTTATTTTTCTCTAATTCTAGTTTAATACCACTAAGGTACATTCTAGTCTACAGTGATTTCATCTTTTGGCCCATCAGCCATAGAGCGAATGAAATAAATAATTGAGTTTGCTTTTATATTTAATCATGAGAGAACTAATGCTTAAAAAGCAGCATTCGGATCTTTGATGTTATCAGTAGATTGTTGGGATGAGTATGGAAAAACAACATGAAAACAATTTCTGAAATGATATACCGGAGACCTTGGATTTTATAAAGTGTCAGGGGAAAATGTGTTACTTTACATAATCATAAAATACTGCTATTGTTCTGGAAAGTAAACCATATAAAACAGATCTAGTAATGATGAATCACATATTAAGGAAAAATTGCCAGTTAACGATTAATAATACCACATTTTCCGGAAAGGGTTTTAGGAATCAATTTTAGTAATAATTAATAGGTAACAGAGTGAAGGCATAAATCAGTCTGGTGAGTAGTTTGAACTCCAATCTTATTTTTAGAATAAAGTAAATGACCTTAGGAAGCAGTCGAGGCCAGTTTAATCAGTGAGTGTTTTTTAAGCCTTTATGTGCTCAGTGCTAGGTTGGTTTTGTGAGGGCACAGAATCACCCTCTGCAGTCCAGAAGCTTAAGGTCCTAGCCTCTGGAAGATAAGACAGTTAACTCAAACTAGTACATATCAGCCTGGAGTAAAATGATCTGAATATCAGAGGTGCTGGTAGAAGATAGATCTAAACAAAATATATTGCTTGTTACTTAAAAAAAAAAACTTGGCACATTTTCATCTTTTCCGAAATATTCTAGGAAACTTTAGAAATATAATCTGCAACTCTGCAACTATCTTTTTTTCCTTTTTAAAAAGATTTTATCTATTTATTTGACGGAGCGATCACAAATACCCAGAGCATCAGGCAGAAGGAGAGGGAGAAGCAGGATTCCCCTAGGAGCAGGGAGCCCGATGCAGGTCAATCCCAGGAGTCTGGTTGGGATCATGACCTAAACGGAAGGCAGATGCTTAACGGACTGAACCACCCAGGCACCCCTGATTACAACTATCTTAAAGATGTTATTTTCTAAACTCCTGTTCTTTGCTTCTAATTATTCTTCTGCTTGTTTTCCTCTATACAGGCTTTTTAAAAAAATTGTTAATTGTTATAAAAAACATATTATATAGAATTTATCATCTTGACCATTTTCTTAGCATCAATTCAGAAGTGTTATGTATATTCACATTGTCATGCAGATCTACAGAACTTTTTCATTTCACAAAATCAAAACCCCATACCATTAAGTAACTCCTCATTCCTTGTTCTATGAACTTGACTACTTTATATAAATGAACTCATACAGTATTTGTTTTTTAGAGATTAGCTTATTTGACATAGCATAATATTTTCAAAATTTGTTCATGTTATAGCATGTGATAGAATTCCCTCTTTCAGATGGAATAATCTGTTATATATATGTACTGCATTTTGTGTAGCCATTTATCCATCCATGGATGTTTGAGTTGTTTTTACCTCTTGGCAGTTGTGAGTAATGCTGCCAAAACATGGGCATACAAATATTTGAGACCTTGTTTTCAATTTAGATAGTCACCCAGAAATGGGATTGCTGGATTATATACTAGTTCTATTTTTAATTTCTTGGGGGGAAATGCTATATATTTTCCATGGTGTTTGTACCATTTTACACTTCCACCAACAGTTGTATAAGGGTTCTAATTTTTCCACATCCTCAGCAAACACACTTTTTTTTTGACATTAGCTATCCTAATGGGTTTGAGATGATATCTTATTGTGATTTTGATTTGTATTTCTCTAAGGATTGGTGATCTTGAACATCTTTTCATATGTTTATTGACCATTTGTGTATCTGTTCAAGTCCTTTGTTTTTTAATCAGGTTATTTGTGTGTTCTTTTTTCTTTTTGTAGTTGAGTTTTAGTAATTCTTTATATATTATGGATATTAATCCCTTAACAGATATATGATATGCAAGTATTTTTCTCCCATTCCATTAATTGTTTTCTTTGATGAGGGAAAGTTGTTTTTTTTTTTTTTTTAATTTTATTTATTCATGAAAGACAGAGAGAGAGAGAGAGGCAGAGGCATAGGCAGAGGGAGAAGCAGGCTCTATGCAGGGAGCCTGACGTGGGACTCAATCCTGGGACTCCAGGATCATGCCCTGGGCTGAAGGCAGGTGCTAAACTGCTGAGCTACCCGGGCTGCCCTGGTTTTTCATAACAATAGTCTCATTTTTCTATTTTTTCTTCTGTTGCTTGTGCTTTTAGTATCATATTTAAGAAATCGTTGCCGAATCCAGTGCTATGAAACTCTCTCACTTGTTTTCTCCTGGAATCTTATAGTTTTTGGTTTTATGTGTAGGTCATTTGGAGTAAAGTTTTGTGTATGATTTAAGACAACGGTTCAACTTCATTGTTTCGCATGTGGATATCCAGTTTTCGTAGCAGCATTTGTTAATGATGTTACCAGACAGAAAACTGGTTTCCAAACTCAGGTTTGGTTGCTCGCTGCTAGAAAATAAGTACTCAAAGGACAGGTGATGGTGGAAAAGGAAAGGTTGCATTATTCAGGAAGCTGGCAAGGTGGGAAGATGGTGGACTAATTAATGTATCAAAAACCATCTTCACTGTCCAGGCAGTGGACAGCTGGAAATTTTAAAGGGGTAAAGTATGGGAAAACAGGAGAGGGGCAAGAGAAGCAGGAACCCAGGTGGTGTAGCTGTATTGTTGACATGACCCTGAATGGACTTGCTGGCATGAGCAGCAGCTGTTTTTGAATGTAGGCAGGCCTTATCTTCTGGGAAAGTCTGGTCCTCCAGTCCTCAAGGTCAGTGGTCTGCAAATCTCAAGGAAAGTAAGTTAGTTCTGCTGCAGATCTAGGGATTTAGGTCAGCAAGCAAGGTGTACATAACTTAAAGCAAGGTTAATAATTACCCTTAAAACCCATGGATATGCTGTTACAAAGAGGTAGGCCTTTCCCCATTAAGTGGCCAAGCCTGGGATGCCTGGGTGGCTCAGTGGTTAAGTGTCTGCCTTTGGCTTAGGGCATGATCCTGGAGTCCTGGGATCAAGTTCCACATCAAGCTCCCTGCAAGGAGCCTGCCTCTCCCTCTGCCTGTGTCTCTGCCTCTCTCTCTCTCTCTCTCTCTCTCTCTCTCTGTGTTTCTCATGAATAAATAAATAAAATTAAAAAAAAAAAGTGGCCAAACCCTTGTTCAAGTTCATTTGACCAGTCTGTGTAGATGTTTTATCATGTTACCTATGACTATTGGACATGTTTATGTTTTACCTCTTCAGTAGACTGTAAGCCTTTTATAGGCAGAGACTGTTCTTTTTCTTTGTTTGCTTATTCCTTACTATAGGGGTCCAAAAAATGAATAGCTTATGATCTGGTTACTTTTTATTCCAGAGTATTATATTTTTTCTCATGTCCCTTACGTGCCTTTTTATAGTGCCAACACTTTGGGGAGGGAAAGTATAAATAAAACTTCATAATTTATAATGAAACAGGTAGCCCTCATACCAGTTGATTATGTCATCTTTTTCCTGGAGCACAAGGGAATGGTATTGGTTATTTTTAGGGAGAGTAGATGAGTCTCTGCTATGGTGGGTTAGCCTACTTGCATGGAGCAGTCTGCTGTTAAAATTAGGGGCTTGATCATTCAGCATTTGTGGGTAACTATTGTATTCTTCATCTGACATGCCATCTTGATTATATATAGAGGGCAAGAATATTGCTTTCTTCATGTTCTTGGTTCATACACCTTTAAGAAGCAGGTGAAAACTTATACTCTGAAAAATATGCATAAATCATGAATAAAATTTCATATATTAGCTCATGTGTTAAATAGTTCATATATACACATATATACACCCATACATATATATGACTAGATCATACATTCTTTTGGTTCAAAAACCAGTATATAAAAAGATATACATTGTAATACTTGTTTCTGTCCACTTAGTTGTCTCTTTTGCTCTATATCAGAAAGCATTTGTACTTTCTTGCTATTATCTTCCCAGTATGTGTTTATGCAGCTACCCACAAAAACATATATTTGAATATTTCCTTCTTCCTTGAACAAAATGTAACATAGTGTATTGTTCAGAATATGCTGCAGTGAAAACAACCTGTAAATCATGGTGGCTTAAAACAAAGACATAGTCATAGTCATTTAGGGACTTTATTAGGGTCTCCTTTTTTTTTTTTTTTTTTTTTTAAAGATTTTATTTATTTATTCATGATAGTCACAGAGAGAGAGAGAGAGGCAGAGACACAGGCAGAGGGAGAAGCAGGCTCCATGCACCGGGAGCCTGACGTGGGATTCGATCCCGGGTCTCCAGGATCGCGCCCTGGGCCAAAGGCAGGTGCCAAACCGCTGCGCCACCCGGGGATCCCTAGGGTCTCCTTTTTGACACATGGCTTAGGCACAGAGGCAGGGGAAAGGAACATAGCTTTCAAAGTTTCTACTCCAAATTTTCATATATTACTTCCACTAATACTATATTGGACTGTCATGGTTATGCCTGAGTGAAACAGAGTAGGTATATGTAATTTTCCTAGAAGGTGGGGCACTTAAATGTGAATAATAATGCAATCCACTGCATATCCTACCATGGATCCTCTTTTTAGAATCCCTTATTCTCATTGGCCTTTCAAGGGAGCTCACGTGTATTCTTAGCCCTGTACATGTGCTAAAAACTAATGAACACTAACTTCATGGGTATTTGGTGTGAGTGGTGTTGGCCAGTAAATAGCCTTCTGGAAGGTGCAAATTTCCATTTTTAAGTCGCTTCCCATTTCTGAGTGTTCTTCTGCTGTATATATTTTCTTACCTTTGCAGTGAACTTTTTAAGGTTCTAAATTTCTCTAAGGTTTTACCTTAAACTGTGTGAATTAAAGAAACAACTTAATTCTTTAACAGCTTATCTTCTCTTTGGTTAGCTTCTGTCTAGTGTCTTTGTTTTAATCAGTACCTTATAAAGCATGCCTTCATTTTTCAGATTATGTATAAAGACAAACTGGCTTAGTACCTGGAAAGTTTTGAAGCATAGTTGATATTAGTTCTTTCTTACCACACTTTTATTTTTACTTCTTTACCCCATTTTTTTCCTTTAATTTTCCAGTGTAAAACAAATGTGAAGTTAACCATTCTGAATAGTGACATGATAAAGTATTAAGCAGAGCAATTTTTTCACTGGGAGTTACAGTCGGGTCAGTTTGGGATGTTGAAATCATTCTTTGAGCACAGATGCTGATTACATTGAAACACAGAAAATCATTGAGATAGGAAGATATATAAGAGTCATAAAATCATATACTATTTTATGTTCTACTTATTTGAGATTGCTTGGTATTCTAAAGTCAGGACTCATGTCTTAAAGATGTATAAAAACCATTAGAGAACAAACAAGTACTGAAAATATCTGGCTTAAATTTAGTGGTATAATTATGACTTAGCTGACTGTCCCCTGAATTACTTCTGATGCATATTTTTGCCCATATGTTTCATAGGTATCGGATATTCTAATATTTGTTTTTAACATTTGGGGCACCTGGGTGGCTTAGTCAGTTGATCTTGGTTCAGGTCATGATCTTAGGGTTGTGCCTGCTTTCTGCTCTCACTGGGCCTGGAGCCTGCTTAAGATTCTCTCTCCCTCTCCCTTTGCCTCAGCCCCCCTCAAAAATTGTTACGGATTATTTTATGGTAAAATGATGCTTATAATGCCGTGTAAACTCAGCTGTTAAAATTTGTACAGGGGCAGCCCTGGTGGCTCAGCAGTTTGGCGCCGCCTTCAGCCCAGGGCCTGATCCTGGAGACCTGGGATTGAGTCCCACGTCGGTCTCCCTGCATGGAATTGGCTTCTCCCTCTGCGTGTCTCTCTCTTTCTCTCTCTCATGAATAAATAAATAAAATCTTTAAAAAAAAATAAAATTTGTACAAAATTTTAAGGCTATATGGGATCACTAGCAAAAGAAATAAAATTTAAATTTTATATTATATTTACAATTTTTTATAAACTTAAATCTGTGTAATTGTTAAATATTTTGGGTACTTTCTTTTTTTTTTTGGGGGGTACTTTCTTGCACTATTCAACCTTATTTGAATTTTAGTAACTTTGCAGAATTATGTCTGTTAAAAATGTACTTCCTTGCTTGCTTAACCCCTTTAAAATAACATTGCATTCTAAATGTGGAGCTTTGTGATTATGGGTTGGGAAGTCAGTGGTTGAAGTACACTATAATTCCCTTTTATAAAAAAACTCTAATTTTTAGGCAGGAAGTTTTTGCATGTTCATTTGAATACCAGGAAGTGAGTGGCTTTATAAAAACTTTAGAACTCTTGTGATAAAAGAATATAGATCTTTAAGTTTTAAGAGTTCCATCTTATGCATTATGATTTACAGAATTGATGTCTACTATTCTTATGTCCTAATGAAGTGTAACATACCTTGTATTTGGTATTTTTACAGTCCTTTTAGTCTGTTTTACTTTTTTAGATAAATATCTTCTAATACTCAATTTCAGGAAAAGCTTTACTTCTGTAAGGAAGTGTTACATTTCCATTTTTATAATGAAATGACTCCTTTTTCATCGTGTCAAATATATGTAACCTTCTTTGTTTAGAGCGTCCTTCATCATCTTCTACATTCCACTTATTTGCTTAAGTAAGACTTGCTTTCAATTTTCCATGTTCTATAAAGCCAGTGACTATAGCTTCTGTTATTTTCCTCCCTTGTATAAGTCTTCTCCCTGCCTTAAGTCTATAAAAAAATCTCCATTTAGATGTCTAATAGGTATCTCAAATTTAAGCTGGTCAAAACTGATCTGTCCTCCTCTCTGCACCTAGATTTGCTCTATACAGTCTTCCTCATCTGAGTTAATGGCAGCTTCATTATTTAAGCCAAAGAATTGGATTCATCTTTAACTCTTCTTTTTAATCTCACATTCTACACTTGATTCATTAACGGATGTTGTCACCTACTAAATAAATGTACAGAACTATTTTCTTTTACCACTTCTCTTTCCCTGTATAAGTTATCTTTTGCTGTACAGTTACAGTAGGCTGTTAATTTGCCATTACCTGCCTCCTAAATGTTAATGTGCTTATACTCTAGTAGGTACATATTTTACTTAGAGTAAAAGTCAAAGTCTTTTTAAATTGGCTACAAAGCCCTCTGACCTGGCACCCCCGATGCCTCCCTTCACCTCTCTGACTTTGTCTTCTACTTAACTCTCCCCTTTATTCATGTTGGTCTCCTTATAGTTTTTTAAGAATGTCAAGAATATTTCTGTCTCACCGCCTTTGCAGAGACTTAGAACTTAAATGAGATCACCCTAGGAGACTGTCTAGGGGGAAGAAAAAGAAAAGAGCTTTGGACCAACTTATATATATAGCGACAGTTATAGTATGGGCTTAGATAGAATTATTAAAAAGACCAAGAATGTAGAGAGAAACCTGTGAGTTTGTGGTAGTTAAGGGAAGAGAGTTTTTCAGGGAGGACGTAGGCAGTAATGTCTGATATTCTTTGTGAGGTTAAGATAGGTAAGATAAGAGTATATGGAATCCTGGATTTAGGGATGGAGAGATCGTTAATGACCTGGATAAGATCAGTAAAGAAAGGTGATTGGGAGAGAAGCCAAGTTGACTGTGGAGGTGGAGAGTGGCAGAAGGAAGTATAAGGCAGTGCAGCAGTTGAGAACAACATATATTCAAGAATGTTTTTGTTCTTAAGAGGAAAAGTCTGGATCATTTTTAAATGTTAATGGAAGAGAACAAATAGGGAGAAATTAAAGATGCAGATTCGGAAGAATGGAATTTATCTCAATAGGATTAACCAAAAAGGTAGAGGGAATGAAATTTACATTGTAGGTATCATTAGTCTCAATTGATTGGAGACTAGTCAGTGCCAGGAAGCTGAGGGAGAGATGTCTGACTTGTGATTTTTTTTCTGTAAAAGAGGAGAGATACTAAGAATGACAGGTCAGAATTTTGAGGAGATTAAAAGGGTCACAATAGTTAAATGTTTGGAGCCATGCATCCTTCTGGGCTTTACTGGGCTAATAGAGGGATGCCTGGCATAAAATGTTTGAGAAACCTTGATGGATTGTTCTTCAGAAGTTCTGATTTCTTAAGGGTAGAAATATTCATTCTTTTAGGAGGAGTCAGCAGTGTTTTAATTGGATTATTCAAACTCTGAAAAAGAAGATAGTGCTTATTGTTAGTGGGGCACCCGATCCTTGTGGAATGGTGGTATACACTGGTTGTGCCAAAGGTGATGAACTAATATTTGGTGGTCTCCAGCTTGGTCTGAAGGATTTAAGGTGGTGCACCCTTACTTTGGTGTCTATAATCCTGCATTAGCATTCACCTTGAATGACTTGAAATAAACAGCTTTGTAAGGAAAATTGTTAAGGGGCTTTGATGCTTTTACTGGCAATGTATTATGAGTCTTTATAAATTAGGTTATAACCAGAATAGTTTCTAAAGATTCTGTTTAGGAGCTAAGGAATACAGATTTTTAACTACTTAAAAAACACACAACATTTTCTTAGGAAACGTAGGATTGTTTTTAAAATCTTTGGATGATGGTAAAAGATATTCTTTGGAGTAAAAAAGGGGAATTTGTGCCAGCAACTTTATAGATTCTAAGTACTTCCACTTGGTTTACATGTTTTGCTTTAATGATATTCCATGTTCTCCATTTAGTTTAATAGTGACCTTGGATTACTTTCATTAAGTGCTTTGTATTTTCATCAAATTTCTACTTTGTGGGTGCTTGGGTGGCTCAGTGGTTGAGCATCTGCCTTTGGCTCAGGTCGTGACCTGGGGTCCTGGGATCGAGTTCCACATCGGGCTCCCCGCAAGGAGCCTCTTCTCCCTCTGCCTGTGTCTTTGCCTCTCTCTCTGTGTCTTTCATGAATAAATAAGTAAATTCTTTAAAAAAAATTAAAGTTTCTATGTTGTATTACTTTTCTTTAGCACCCAGTATAGCTCACATAAAGATTCTTGGTTTGTTTTTTTTCCCTCAACAATTTTATTTTGGGACTTTTGGTTTTAAGTGATTTTATATAGAGGTATAAGCCATCAAATGGCTTTTGTTAAAGAGATTTAATGAAAAAGGAGAAAGAATTTTAGGCCTAATAGGAAGACTTGCTTTTTATGTTACTTGACCGACAGGGGCATGTAAAAATGTAGATAGAATTTTCCTACAAGCTTAAAAATTCAAGGACAGTCTGACAGATACATTAAAGTATATAGGCATAAAAATGTTAGGAATACCATACAGGTAAGATTTCTGTTTTGTCTGATTACAAAACCTCATTCTTGGCTGCTTCCCCATATACTGCTCTTCCTTTCTCTCCTCCTCCTTCTCCGCCCATTCTTCCTTGTAGTGGTTAAGACATTTTCCTTTTTATATTTCTTCTATGTGATCATGCTCTCTCTCTTACTTGGATGGTGCTCAGCAATACATCTTTAAACTCCTTAAAAATAGTAGATACTGAACCAGACACTGTTAAGTACTTATAGGAGTCAGTTTAGTCCTCACAGCAATCCTATGAAGAATCCTGTTTTATAGGTAAGGAAATTGGGCACATACAGTGAAAGAGGTGATATGAATCAAGAAGGTTTGACTCTAGAGTTCATGTGCTTTATTACTACACTATACTGCCTTCCAACCATTGATTTAATAATCATTATAGTAGTTTTGACAATTTTCAATGAGCTGTAAGTAACCTATCTATTAGTATTTAGATATTTTTAATATCTAGCCATTTATTTTAATGGTATGTTTTAATGACTCCAGTAAAGTTTATAGTCACTAAATCTAAAAGAAAATTTTCGTTTTTTTTTTTCTTGAAAATTTTCGTTTTATGGAATCATACCTTAAAATAATTTGATGAAGTTGCCTTTATTTTTGCGTGGCTTATTAATATATATTGTTTCACTTTAAAAGGCTGCTCTGTGGGCAGCCCGGGTGGCTCAGCGATTTCGTGTCGCCTTCCGCCCGGGGCATGATCTTGGGGATCCAGAATCGAGTCCCGTGTCGGGCTCCCTGTGTGGAGCCTGCTTCTCCCTCTGCCTGTGTCTCTGACTTTCTCTCTCTCTCTCTCTCTCTCTCTCTGTCTCTGAATAAATAAATAAAATCTTAAAAAAAAAAAAAAACTTCTCAGGTTAGGTACCTCATACACTCTTCTACATTTATCTGACAAGCTGGTTGTTGAAGATGTATATTACAATATTTAGGCCGCAGTTCAGCAGTGAGGAAGTAAGACAGTGTAGAATTACCTGCCCACCAAACTGGGAAATTGAATAAATTATAGAAAACAAATGTTTTCAGACAATAGGCAGCACAGGAACGAGTTACTTGAGAAAAGGTGAAACAAGGAAAATCTTTTCCTGGATTTCTACCAGGAGGAAATTTTTAGACTGCAGTGCAGGAAGGGTAAATGTCAGCAGAAGATTGTCAGTTTTGTTGAGGATTTAGAGTTGAGTTCAAAGAAGCCAAAGTAGTCAGAATTGTGAGCTGCTCACCGAGAGAGAGAGAGAGAGAGAGAGAGAGAGAGAGAGAGAGAGAGACGTTTCAGCAATGTGATTAGGGGATTGCCTTGAGTGTTTGGCTGAATATCTGCGAATGCATGGAGTGAAACCGATGAGCTTAGACATGAACAGTTCATGAAGAAAAATAAATCACTGGGATTAAAATGAATAGTTCTTGGTGCTTATGCAGGGTCAAGAATTGTTTGAACTCTGGCTTTGAGAGACTTCATTAAATACATTGGACAATTCAGTGGAAGGGTGAAGTGAGGGTAGATTGGCATTCAAGTGGAAGCTATTCTAGTTTTACCCTGAGAAAGCTTCACACTAATATGCAGGTACTTAACCTGTTTGCTAGAAAAAAATCAGCACTCTTGAATTCGGGGTTTCTCAGCCTTGTCACTAGTCATATTTGGGCAGGATAACTCCTTGCTTTGGGCTCGTCTTAAGTATATTTTCAAATTTCATATTGATAGCATTTAATTATTCTGTAGTTGAGATTGCCAATTTATATGCAAAATTTTAAATGTGAAGTAAAGCAATTGAGGAAAAAAAAAGAAAAACCTTATTACAACTATAGGGTCTCTGCCACCACACAATGCCTTTGTTGTTAGGAAGAGGTAAGAGTGGGGGAGGAAACAAGCTTTTCCAAATGGTTACCATGGAAAACACATGCTATGCAGAGGTTAAACAAATGATTACCAAATCTCCACTTTCTTTGCTCAATTTAGGAAGTTAATATCTATCTCAAAGTTTGGGGCATTATTTTTCCTTGTCTGGTATGGTCAAATTCTTGTGCTTTCACTTTTTCTCATTTTGTGGTCTCTAAGTACAGAGAAGGCACTACCCAATAGGGAAATGGCCACCCAATGAGACTGGCATCTGGGATTATGGGAAGGCTTATTATCAGAATAAAAACTCCTAATTTATTAAAATTCATAATGAGTTTTATAGAATAGTACAGCATTTCCCTCAAGCTACCAAATCTCCATTTATTCCTATTATATTCATTTATTTGTTTTTTGTTTTTTTTTTTTTAATTTTTATTTATTTATGATAGTCACACAGAGAGAGAGAGGCAGAGACATAGGCAGAGGGAGAAGCAGGCTCCATGCACCGGGAGCCCGACGTGGGATTCGATCCCGGGTCTCCAGAATCGTGCCCTGAGCCAAAGGCAGGCGCTAAACCGCTGCGCCACCCAGGGATCCCTATATTCATTTATTTGTACTTAGAGTTGCTAAGTACTAGACCTATATGTATCAATATTGGTGAGCTGGAAAACACATTGAATTAAAACGATAAGTTGTAGAGCCCTGTGCACAGTATGATACCATTTAAGCAAATTTTTAAGAATCAAAATAATATATATTTTTTGATAAATGCCTATATATGCAAAAACCAGAAAAATACATACACAAAGCTCATAATAATGTTTACCTCTAGTGAGAATAAATGAGATCAGAATGGCAACACTGTGGTCAGTGTGAGCTTGACATTATCTGTAATACTCTAATTTTTATGGCAATGAATTCCTATACTCGTCTTGCTTTGGGGTCTGTCCAGTGCATATAGACTGTTTATAAACATCTCTGTTCTAAATCCATTAGATATCAGTTGCACCCTTCAGTTATAATAACTAAAATTGTTTCCAGACGTTCTACATATCCCTTGGGGGATAAGAGTACACCAGGTTGAGAATCACTGTTTTTTAAATTTTTATGTTTAAAATTTTTAAATTTTCTAGTGGGGAGTAGGTGGCAGAGGGAGAGTGAGAGAGAGACTCTTAAGTAGGCTCCATGTCCAGAGCAGAGGTCAATCCCACAGCTCTGAGATCATGACCAAGTTGGATGCTTAACCAACTGAGCCACTGTTTTTTAAAGGATTACAAGATTTAGCACTCAACATTAAATAAAATGAATTACTATCTGTATATCAAGAAGTAGCAAAATGTGACCCACAATTTGGAAGAAAAATTAGTTGATAGAAAGTGGATCAGAAATGAGGAATTGGCAACAAAGATATTAAAATAACTATTAATAAAACTGTTCAGTATGCCCAAGGATGTAAGGGAAAATATGAAGAATGAAATAAACAGAAGATATAAAAAAAAGAATCAAATGAAACTAATTACAAGAAATGAAAAACACAGTATCTGAAAAGAATTCCTTCTCGTGGAATTTTAACAGTAATCTAGAGAATGAAGACAAAATAATTGAACTTGAACACATAGCAATAGACTCCAAAAATGAAACACTAAGAGGAAAAAGACTGCAGAAAATTTGGGATAATTTTAAATAGTCTAACATGTAGCTAGAGTTACAGAAAAAAAGAGTAGAGAAAAGGTGGTCAGGAAAAATAGTTGAAGAAAAAATGTTAAAGTAGGGCATGGCAGCCTGGGTGGCTCAGTGGTTTAGCGCCGCCTTCAGGCCAGGGTGTGATCCTGGAGACCCAGGATTGAGTCCCAAGTCGGGCTCCCTGCATGGAGCCTGCTTCTCCCTCTGCCCTGTGTCTGTGCCCCTCTCTCAGTGTGTCTCTCATGAACGAATAAATAAAATCTTTTTTTGTTTTTAAAGAGTGTTGAAATATGTCCAGATTTGATGTAAACTATAAATCCACAGATTCAAATAAGATAAAGATACACACACACACAGGGCTTGCAATGGTATACCATAATTAAGTGCTGAAAATAAACAGTAAAGTGAAAAGTCTCAGGAGTTAGTGGAAAAAGGACACTTCAAATAGAGAAAAATTGAGATAAAAACCACATACAATCATCAGAAACTAAGTATGGCAGAAGACAATGGAATCTTTGAAGTGCTAAAACAAGAAAAGCGGTCAACTCAGAATTCTGGTTTTGTGAAAATATTCTTCAGAATAAAGGTGAGAAAAAAGTTTTCAGGCAAGCAATAATAGAAAATTCATTGCTAGCAAACCTGCAGCACTCTAAAGAATTAAAGTTCTACAGGAAGAAAGCAAAATGATACTAGGTAGAAACTTGTATTTAAGTGGAATGAAGAGTGATAGAAATATAGGTAAATATGTGGGTAAGTATAAAACACTTTTCCATTTTAAAAATTTTTAAATGATAATGTATTAAAATAATGTATTATGGGAAATATAGCTTATGTAGAAGTAAAATGTATGGTAACAGTAGATATAAACACAGAAGAGATGAAATGGAAATGCATCCATTGCAAGGCTGTTACATGTGAAGTGGTATAATCTTATTTGAATGTAGATTTTGGTGAGTTAATGATGCATATTGTAAGGCTAGAGCAACTCTTAAGAAAATAAAACAATAGGGACCCCTGGGTGGTGCAGCGGTTTGGCGCCTGCCTTTGGCCCAGGGCGCGATCCTGGAGACCCGGGATCGAATCCCACGTCGGGCTCCCGGTGCATGGAGCCTGCTTCTCCCTCTGCCTGTGTCTCTGCCTCTCTCTCTCTCTCTCTCTCTCTCTCTGTGACTATCATAAATAAATAAAAATTAAAAAAAAAAAAAGAAAAGAAAACAATAATAGTTAATAAGTTAATAATAAAAAATGCTAAAAAAAATACTTAGAGACATCAAATACAAAAATCAACTCAAGATGGATTAAAGTCTTGAACAATTGCCTAAAAGCATAAAACTCCTAGAAGCAAACATAGGTGTAAGCTCCTTGACATCAGTTTTGGAGATGATTTTTTGGAACTGACTCCAGAAGCAAATGCAGCAAGAGCAAAAAATAAACAAATAGGACTACGTCAAACTCAAAAGCTTCTCCACAGAAAGGAAACCCATCAACAATGAAAAGGCAGAGTATGGAACAGGAGAAAATATGTGCAAATCACATATTTATATTTGTTCCTTTGTCCCATATATCTTATAAGGGGTTAATATCCATAATATATAAAGAACTTACCCAACTCAAAAACGTGATTAACAAATGAACAGAGGATCCGAATAGGTATTTTTTTCAAAAAGAATGATATGCAGATGGCCAAAAAATACATGAAAAGGTGCTCAACGTCACTAATATTCAGAGAAATGCAAACCAGAACCATAATGAGATAACACCTCACACCTGTAGGAATAGCTATTATCAAGAAAACAAGAAGTGCTTGAGGATATGGAGAAAAGGGAACCCTCCTGTACTGTTGGTAGGAATGTAAATTGGTGCAGCCACTAATGAAGATAGTATGGAGGTTCCTCAGAAAATTAGAACTACCAGGTAATCCAGCAATTCCATTGTCTGGTCATTTACCTAAAGAAAAGGAATACACTGATTTGAAAAGAAATCTACACCCTTGTGTTCATGGCAGCATTGTTTATACAATGGATAAAAAAAAGTTTTATAAATATGCACAATGGGATATTATTCAGCCATAGAATAGAAGGAAATCCTTGCCATTTGCCTCAACATGGAAGGACCGTGAGGACATTATAAGTGAAATAAGTCAGACAGAGAAAGACAAATACTGTATGATCTCATTTAGATGTGGAATTTAAAAACAACTGAACTTAGGGATACAGAGAACACAGTGATGGTTGCCAGAAGCAAATGGTATGGGATGGGTAGAATGAATAAAGGTGGTCAAAAGGCACAAACTTTCAGGTTATAAATAACTTCTGGGGATGTAATGTATGGCATAGTGACTATAGTTAATAAAACTGTATTGTATATTTGAAAAGTCATAGAAAAATAGATCTTAAAAGTTCTCATAAGAAAAATATTTTGTAACTGTATGGTGATGGATATTAACTAATTAGACTGTGGTAATCATTTCATAGTATATATACACATTAGTAATTGTTATTTGTATACCCAAAACTAGTATACTATGTCAATTAAAAAAAAGGGGGGGGGGATATAGCAGAGGCCACTGTCTTTATGTGCACACATGAGGAACGGCCATGTGAGGGTATAGTGAGAGGCAGCCATCTGTAAGCCACAAAGAGAGATTTCACCACAACCCAACATGCTGCCATTCTGATCTTGAGCTTCTGAAAAAATAATGTCTGTTGTTAAAGCCAAAAGATAAAAAAGAAAAAGGAACAAAGATCATCTGTGTAAATAGAAACAAATAGCAAGATCATGGATTTAAACCACATCAGTGATTACATTAAATTTAAATGGTCTGGGGGTGCTTGGGTGTCTCATTCATTGTGTCTGACTCCTGATTTCAGCTCAGGTCTTGATCTAGGATTGTGAGTTGAAGCAATCATATTGAGCCCTACAGTGGATATGGAGCCCACTTAAAAAAAAATTAAATGATCTGAAAACTCTTAATTGAAAGGCCAATTGACTGGATAATGTGTGGCCTACTAGAAACTTGCTTGAAATATTAAGATACAGGTTAAATGAAAGGAAAAGGGTGTTGTGTGCAAAGCATAAGCAATTTAGAATGGTTACATTAATATCAGTGTACTTTAGGAAAAAAATTCCAGGAATAAAAGGAACATTTCATAATGATGGAATCAATTCATAAAAATTATATAATAGTTCTAAATATGTATAACCTAATTTTATTCCTTTTCATGGTATAACTTTGAAGTTCATGAGACAGAAACTGCCAGAATTGAAAGAAACAAGCAAATTCACACATAGATTTGAACATCCTTCTCTCATTTATTGATAGAATTAGTGGACAAAAAAATTAGCAAGGATGTAGAAGACTCAAGTGATCAAATAAGTGGATCTAATTTATATTTATGAAATTGTTAACCCACCAACAGTAGAATATACATTGTTTTGAAGAGTACATAGAATATTTACCAGGTAGACTCTTAATCTTTGGGCATCAAACAAGTCTCAGAAATTTAAAAGGTTTACAGTCCTATACAGGAGGTTTTGTGACTCCAGGGGAAATATTTTAGTAATAAATACTTGGGAAATTCTCAGTTACTTGGAAATTAAGCAATACTTATAAATAATCAGTGGATCAAAGAAGAAATTAGGGGGGAAATTAAACTGATTTTTCAAAGAAAGAAAATGGAAATAACAATCAAAATTTGTGGAATGCAGGTAAAACAGCACCTGTACTTTCAGTGCTAATACTAGAGTAGAAGTCAGTAATCTTAAGTTTTTATATTTGAAATCAGTAAAAAAAGAGCAGACCTAAAATAATTAGAAGGCAGGAAATGAGAGCAAAAAACTATGAAATAAAAAACAGACAACTTTAAAGAAAATCAAGTTCAACAGTTGAGTTTTTTGAAAAGGTATAAAATTGATAAAGCTCTAATGTTGCTCAAGAAAAAAGGAAAAAAATATTACCGATAATCAGACATGAAGTGTCTGAGTAACAACCAGATATGAATAATCACTACAGATCAGACCTCAGAGGGATAATGAAAAAATATACTCATAAATTTGATGATTTAGATGTATACATTCCTTGAACAGTACACCTACCAAAATAGAAATAGAATAGTCTGAATAGCACATGAAAAAATTTGAATTCATTATCAAAAGTCTTCACACAAAATACTGTTGAATTCTATTAAGGATTTAATCTTACACAGTTTTTCAGATTTCTTAGGTTTGTATGACTTTGATATAAAAATCTGATGAAGTCATGAAAAAATGAATTACAAATCATTATCTCATGAGCATAAACAGAAATCAAAACAAAACATTAGCACATCAAGTCCAGCAAAATATGTTAAGGTTATACATTATGATTAATGGGATTTATCCCTTTGGTTCAAAAGCAAAATATGTAAAGGTTATACATTATAGTTAATGAGGTTTATCCCATGGATTTAAAAGTTAACAGTGTAAATAATAGTCATCTCAGTAGGTACAGAAAGAGAACTTTGTGTATTCTTTTTTTTTTTTTTTTTAATTTATTCCTGAGAGACATAGAGGCAGAGACACAGGCAAAGGGAGAAGCAGGCTCCGTGCAGAAAGCCCAATGTGGAACTCGATCCTGGAATTCCGGGATCACGCCCTAGCCAAAGGCATACACTTAACAATTGAGCCACCCAGGCATCCCAGAGAATTTTGTGTATTCAACACTTAATTTCACTAAAAAAGCTCCATAAGAGCAACAGAAGGGAACTTTCTAAATTGGACAAAGCTCATCTGTGAAAACCGGCAGTTAACATTCTTAATGCTAGAGAAATAGTGATAGGTCTGTAAATGGAATACCAATCAGCAATAAAAAGAAGTGGAGTATGAATACATGGAACAGCATGAGTATATTTTACACATTCTGCTTAGCAAAAGAAGCAGACAGGAGACTTACGTGTGTGATTAAGTTTATTTGAAACTCTGAAAGATACTTGTGACAATGAAAATCAAGGTGTGTATGAGTGTCCATTTGGGTTGACAGAAGTATTCTGCATCTTGATTGTTGTGGTTCCATAATGCATACATTTCTCAAAAATTACTGGAATATCCATGTAAAAGTGGTTTATTTTATTGTACATAAACATTCTAATAGACTAAAAATATGTTACAAAAAATGTGGCTTAAGCTAATATTGAAAGTGGTTAGAATAGATTATTTGTTAGCATTACATTTAATAAAAGTTCCTTTTAATTCTCAAATGTTTCAGATGTGTGATTGGAGGCTTTTGATTCAATAATAATTTATTAACAATAATATTTAAACCACAATTATAGTTTATAAAATAGTAATTTAATAATTCATTAATAATCTAATTAATAATTTAAAATATTTGGTTCTGAGATCATCTAGAATTCAGTTCAAATGTTGGCTTTGTTGCTTAGTACCTCTATGGCTTTGGAAAACTTCTTAACATTTCTTTGCGCAGTTATTTTCACAATGAGGAATAGTAGTTCTTAATGTTTGAGTGGTTATGTAAGTTAAATATAATTCATGTACAGTGCTTAGCAAGTGCCTGGTATAGATTAAGCCCTGAATAAATGTAGCTACCATTTTTATTAATTGCCTTGTTATTTTTACTGTTAAACTTCAACAGATTTTGTTAGTTCAGTGAACTCATATCATATGTTTTTCCCTACCCGCCAACCCCATTCTGAAATGTTTCTGGAATTTTCTTGGGTGATATACTTTGGAACTTTTTTTCTTAGATTTAAGGCCCTTTGAGAATCTGATAAGAGCTAATGCTGCTTTTACCCAGAAAAATAAAGTGAAAAAAATACCCATACAGTTTTCCATGGTTTGTTCATAAACTCGTTAAAGCCTAGAAATAAGATCCATTGCTACTAATAAGCAAGATTGTAGAAACAGCTTTCTTACTCATATAATATTAAATTTCTTTTAAAAGTTTTTTATGATTTAAATTTTGATTGCTTCAAATTTAGACATGTTTATTTCATGTATGAGTTAAAATGATCTTAAACTTTTAGAAATAAAATAGACTTTAAAGAAAACATTTGCTGATATTACTAGTTGTTATATTTGGAAACTCCCCTACTTTGATCAGATTGAATCCTATTTTTAGTATATGTGCTGCCAAAGTGAGCACAATCAGACTGAATCCTATAACTTTCAGAAATGGTTAATTTTCTCTCTAATGTTTTGATCTTACATTGTGTCATGTTATCCAAGAGCTGTGAATTTTGACATGCTTTTATCAAATGCATAATATGTTGTATAATATATATGTATAATATGACTATAAAATGACTTCCTGGATTTCTTAATTAACATCTTATTAATTAAATATATCTAAAATTGTTACCATTCTAAACAATATCCAAAAAAATCAGTTTAAGTGAATTTTACTTTTTTGGATATTTTAGTGCTCCCATCATTTAATTTTTTCTTTTTATTTTACCATTTTTAATTAGGAGGTATACATAAATACTCTGGAAGGGAATATCAAGATCTTTGTGATTCTACATTCTTCAAAAACAAATTATTCTTTCAGAAACGGTTTTTACTGGGCCTACCTCACCTTTACCGTCTCCGGGGAATGGGAATGAAACTGCACCTGGATCAGTTACACAGCCAAAGAAAATTCGAGGAATTGGATTTGGAGATATTTTTAAAGAAGGCTCTGTGAAACTTAGAACAAGAACATCTGGTAGTGAAATAGAAGAGAAGAAAACGGAAAAGGTAGTAATAATGAACTTTACTTAGATTAACTGCACTCATTAAGGATTTTTTTTTAAGATTTTATTTATTTATGCATGAGAGACACAGAGAGAGAAGCAGAGACACAGGCAGAGGGAGAAGCAGGCCCCATGCAGGGAGCCTGACGTGGGACTCAGGATCACACCTTGGGCTGAAGGCGGCGCTAAACCGCTGAGCCACCCAGGCTACCCTCATTAAGGATTTTTTTTAACACGTAAAAGTCAGTTTACAACTCTGTTTTATTTCCTTTTTTGAGATTGCTAATAATTGGTTATGAATGAGAAGGCTTAGAAACTGTTTGCAACCATATAGAGATTACTTTAATGTTTTACAAAATGAGAACATTTCCTGGTAAATTTAACGTGAACTCTCGTAATGGAAGCTTTAGAGTTTTTGGTTATCATAGGTAAAAGTAGAAAAGACAATTTTTTTGTTTTGCCTTTTAAAAGCTAAAGTTACTTTTTTTTAAAATTTGAAGTAGGTCTAATGGGTCATTTTAAAATGGATTCATAAATAAATAAATAAATAAATAAATAAATAAATAAATAAATAAAATGGATTCACAATGAAATACTAAGTTAATTCCACTCTACTTAACTTTCCTCCGATTGTCAGCAATGGTGAAATCTGCTAATCTCCCTCTCAAAATGTATGGAAAAAATTATTTTTCATTAGCATTTCACTGGCATTGTGAAATAAATCAAAATGAATGTACCATAAATTAAGACATGTAATAACAGATTTATTTTATTTTTTACCACTTGGTGAGATCCTTATTTATTTATTTTTTCCTTCCAAATTAATAACAGATTTTAAAATAAATGCATTAAGTCTTTGTTTTGGGAGAAAATAGCTGCAGTTTCTACAACATTAATTGCAAAGCTATTGTTTCTGAAG
Organism: Canis aureus; assembly: GCF_053574225.1. Lineage (NCBI taxonomy): Eukaryota > Metazoa > Chordata > Mammalia > Carnivora > Canidae > Canis > Canis aureus. Next base: position 56,977,076 of record NC_135617.1, on the reverse strand, counting down.
TTCACACCTTAGAGATACAGACGAGTACCTACTTCAGTTAGTAGTTTTTTCCATTGACTTTTGGGTATTGTTTCATTTTAGTTCTCAGTTGTGTCTATATTTAACTCTTAAAAGAGTTTAAAGTATTTGGGTATTTGCTTGCCTAATTCAGCTGTATTTCATTTATAAGATTGTTTTGGTTAGTGAAATACATTCTTAATTTTTCTTCTAAGGTGGTTAGTTTCAACATATTTTTTTCTTTCCCAGCTTGTTACATAGTTTTTCATGTAATAATGTTTTGGATTCAGGAAAGAGAATTTGTACTTTCTACCCTACCCTTTCCTAGATCTGAGACTGTCTGACAATTAGATTATGGGGCTTAATTGATTCTTGGTTTTAAAGGTAAAGATTGGAATTCTTGTGGTTTTTGGAATGGTGCTGTATAGCAATATAACAGCCAGGAATGTTGGAGAACCAGTGTTTGCATTATGATAGACACTAGATAATCTGGGGCTCTTTTCAAACTCTGAAGCTTATGGTTTATATAATAACTTTATTTCATTAATGATTACACTAGTATTCTTTCAAATGTCACTTAAAATGTTCACTACTCAAGAGTTATTAGAGGTGGTCTCAGGGTCACCCTTATATGATGGCCTGGTGAGCCTTGCTTTGATCATTGATCTGGGAATGGACAAAGTAGAGAGCACATTTGCTATATTTGTAGGTAACATCAGGTTGGAAGAAATGATGGTTAGAATTGGGGGAGAAATTAAAGGGAGTATCTTAAAAGATAAGCAGAACACAGAGTGATAGGTAGTTGGTACATTTAGATTTTTAAATAATGACAGCTAAGGTCAAATGTAATGTTATTTCTGGGAAGAGAAGTCCAGGAAAACACTAGTATGACGGACTTAGTCAATTACAATGTAATATTTTCTACTATAGTTATAGGGTTTGTAACATTATCTAGGCTTTTCATTCAGATAGCAACAATGAAGAAATAATAAAGACTTTCTTTTCCTTCCCTAGGTCATCCTAAGGAAGTTTATTAGTACTGTTGTTTAAGAGCCACTTTCTGAAGTCAGACTTTTTAGGTTCCAATCTGGGCTCCACTACTAAATTATTGTTACTGTGGGCAGGTTAACTGCTTATTCATCTATGAAAGAAGCGAGTAATAAAGCTTACTTTATTCAGATTGCTTTGAGGATTAGGTTATAATATATGTAAATGTTTAGCTCAGAGATTGGTATTCAGTGCATTTTCAGATGCTATTATTTTTATTTATTTTAGAGGTTTAAAATTAAATCACATTATTATGGGTAGCAAACAATGTGTATTATCCTTAAGATAGGGAGTTTTTAAAATGTGAAGTTCTGAGCTATCATTTAAGTAGCTTTTGTTATCTTTATCTTTTTCATTACAGAGTTTTCAGTTACATTACTAACCTGGCTACAGGTCATTAGAGAAAGCTGCCTAACTGCAAATGGAAATTTTATTTAACAATATTATCTTAATTCTCACCTAAAATATTTGATACCTTCCTTTTCTATTCCAGCCCTTAATTATACAGTCAGTAGGATCCAAAACACAGAGTCTGGATGCAACAAAAACAGACACGGAAAATAAAAGTAAAGGTAGGTTTTTGGATAAAATTTTCATACTGGGAATGAAGCATGCTCAAATATGTTGGATTTTTTTAAGATGTTTGTTAAAACTACTATTTGATCAGAGTATTAGATCCTAGGATATGTAAGCACTACAGGGTCAAAGACTGTAGAGTGCTTTGTTCACCTGTGTATCCCCCTGCAGTTAGAACTGTGCCTAGAACATAGTAAACACCTGGTAACTATTTGAGTGCACAGATTAATGAAATTGTTACTTAATTCAAAGTTTATAGTGTTGACCGAAATTATTAATTCATCTTTAATACTTCTGTATATTTTTTTACACAAAGTGGATGCTTAATAAGTACTGTTTAAAGAATCAATTTATTTAAACTAAGTTATTTACATTCTTTATTTTAGCAAAGGAATATTGTAGAACATTATTTGCCTATGAAGGTACTAATGAAGACGAGCTTTCTTTTAAAGAGGGAGAGATAATTCACTTAATAAGTAAGGTAAGATATTTCTCAGTTTTTCAGTGCATTGATTTATTTTATTCATTCTTAATACTCTTCCTACAATGTGTAAGCTATAGAGGAGCTGGAACTTTGTCTTGTTTCTGTGTCCTGAGAGCCTGGCACATTGTAAGTGCTCAGAAAGGCTTTTTTGAGCAAATTTTTATTGTCTGTCTTTATAATAATTGATATATAGGGGATTATTTTTAACATAATATGTGTTTTTTCTCTAACTCCTCCAGGTTTCTATTCTCACTTCCTGGTTCACCTCATTAAATTTTTTCCCCCATCTAATGTTTGTTGTTTATAATATAAAAAGAAAAAGAGGGATGCCTGGGTGGCTTAGCGGTTGAGTGTCTGTGTTTGGCTCAGGGCGTGATCCCGTGCTCCTGGGATCGAGTCCAACATCAGGCTCCCTGTATGAAGCCTGCTTCTCTCTCTGCCTCTGTCTCTGCCTGCCTCTCTCTCTGTCTCTCATGAATAAATAAAATCTTTAAAAAAAAAGATATTTAGAAGAAAAATAATGAAACAATTTAAATTCCATCATATATAAATATTTATAAAACCATAACTGTGGAAAGTGATACAGCTTTTCAAAGAATGAAGTAGTTTTATAACTTGGGATGGATTATGGCAAAAGAAAAAACCCAGGAATATTTGGGTCTGGGCAGAATCCTGTAACTATTTGTAATAGGAGAAAACTATAAATATTTTGGTTTTGTTATAACACATATAGAATAATTTCTGAAAATTTTCTCCTTGTTTTAAATTGACTTTGTTATAAGTGGTTTAGTGTATGTAATTTTTAATATCCATACAGTTTTGGACTGATAATATCCAATTTCTCATGGAAGGGGGGATATCTGGAAAGAATTGTAGAATATCTTGTTAAATTTTAAAGCAAATGAATAATGTGATTATTTTTTGGTATATAAAGTGTTAAGAATGTCCAGTAAGATACAGTTTAGAAAGTCATGTTCTCTCTTCATCCTCCTCTCCTACTTTGCTTTTTCCATTCTCTTCTCCTTGTAAACTGAATTTTAAAATTCACTTGACTTATTTTAAAAACGAAACCAATTTTATAAGTACTGCTGGAAGTAATATGTGAGTAATGTTTGCTTTAAGGAGGACTTTATAATCTGTTTAGCCTTTTTTTTCCCCTTGTAAAACCAATGGAATTCAATATTTTCCTATTGTAAACTTTTTTTCTTATTTAAAGATAACCCCTATTATTTTAATCATTCTTCATTTTGCACTATAGGAGACTGGAGAAGCTGGCTGGTGGAAGGGTGAACTTAATGGTAAAGAAGGAGTATTTCCAGATAATTTTGCTATTCAGATACATGAACTGGATAAAGACTTTCCAGTAAGCTTTTACTTTTCAAAAATGGTAATAGTTTAATGAACCTTTTGCTAATATTTCCTTAAAAACAGTTTTTTTTGCATTGTTATTGAATAACTTTATGAGGGGGTTTCCACTTTTTTTTATTGAGGTAAGATTGATTTGAACTGTAGTAAAACAAAATATTTCAGTTCTGTACTTTATTTCTGGTTTTCTTTCCCCACTGACGATTTTGAAAAGTAACCTTAGACTTAATTATTTTATTATAATCAAAAGAAAAAGTCTTCCATACTAGTTAGACAAATTAACATGTGCCTAGAAGAAATTATACTTTCAAAATCTTACTTTAAGCTACTGTTGATTTTACAATATTTCTCTGTCATGAATTTTTGGGAGGGTAAGAAGCAATCTGCCTTCTTACAGGATTTAAGTCCTATATCTCACTTCTGACATAAAGTGAATAAAGTGATGCTGAATCATTCATCAGTGACTTTTTGCTTTTCTGCAACTTGATCCCTTTTTACCCCATCGAAGGATGGACCTCATTGAGGATTGATTGAATGATTGAAGTATAATTGACATACAGTATCCTATTGGTTTTAGGTGCTATAGATCATAGTGATTAGGTATTTTTATACATTACAAATGGTGGGCAGCCCGGGTGGCTCAGCGGTTTAGCGCTGCCTTCAGCCCAGGGCCTGATCCTGGAGACCCGGGATCGAGTCCCACGTCGGGCATCCTGAATGGAGCCTGCTTCTCCCTCTGCCTCTCTCTCTCTCTCTCTCTCTCTCTTTCTTTCTGTGTGTGTGTGTGTCTGTCATGAATAAATAAAATATTAAACAAAATAAAAATAAAAATGGCAATATGGGGAATAAGATGATCTGATGTATGTGGCTAGTTTGGAAACATCTTAGTGATTTCATGTTTTTTAAATATAGTCTTTTTCTAGAAGAATACGGATTTTGTGTGTTTTTTTTTTTTTAAGAGGGAGGGGAGGGAGAGAGAGATAATCTTTTTTTAAGGTTTGTTTATTTATTTATTTATTTCAGAGTTAGAGTAGAGGGGGCAGAGGGATGGGAGAGGTAGAAAGAATCTGAAGCAGACTTCCCTCTGAATACAGAGCCCCACTCGTAGCTAGATCCCAGTTCCATGAGATCAGGACCTGAGTTGAAACCAAGAGTCTGACACTTAACTGACTGAACCACACAGGTTCCTCCAGGAGAGAGAATATTAAGAATTGGATGCTTAACTGGCTGAGCCACCCAGGTGCCCCAAGTGCTGATTTTGTTTTTAAATCTGTTGATATTCCGCTGTTCCTGTAAGAATTGTTTTTTTAATGCTCCTTTATATATCTGTGATGTCATTTGTAACTTCTCCTATTTCATTCCTTGTGTATTTATTTGGGTCCTCTTTTATTTTTGATGATTTTTAACTAGATTTATTGACTTCGCTTACTAGCCTTTCAGTAATCAGTTTTAGTTTCATTGATCTGGTCTGTTGTTTCTTTTTTATCTATTTTGTTTATATCTGTTCTGTTGTTGTTTTTCTACTAACTTTGCATGGTGGTTTTTTTTTTTTTTTTTCCTAGTTCCTTTAGGTGTAAATTTAGGTTGTTTTTTTGGGAATTTTTTTATTTCTTGAGGTGGGCTCTGTATTGCTACAAACTTGCTTGTTAGAATTGCTTTTTCTGTGTTCCTAGATTTGGAAAGTTATGTTTCAATTTTCATTTATCTCAACATTTTTTTTTTGTTTTCTCTTTGATTTCTTTGTTGACCCATGATTGTTTAGTAGCATTGTTTAGTTTCTCCGTGTTTGTGTTTTTTTTTCCAGTTTTCTTGCAATTAATTTCTAATTTTATACTGTTGGGGCTGGAAAAGATACCTTTAATGATTTCAGTATTCTGGAATATTTTGAGATTTATTTCATTGTGGCCTAACATCTGGAGACTGTTCATGTGCACTTGAAAAGAAAGTGTTCTCTGTAGTTTATGAGTTTTATAACCTATTTAGTATGATGAGTATTGCTACATAAGCTTTTTTTTTTGTTTCCATTTGCATGAAATATCTTTTCCATCCCTTTACCTTCAGTCTGTGTGTCTTTAGATCTGAAGTCAGTCTTTGTAGGCAGCGTATAGATGGGTCTTGGTTTTCTTTTTATCCATTCATCCAGTGTCTTTTATTGGAACATTTAATTTACATTTAAAGTAATTGTTTATAGGTATGTACTTCTTGCCATTTTAATTGTTTTCTGTTTGTTTTTGTAGTTTTTCTCTGTTCATTTCTTTTCTTCCCTTCGTTTGTGGTTTGATAGTTTCCTTATATGTTATATTTGGACTTCTTTCTCTTTATTTTTTGTGTTTCTTCTCTAGGCTTTTAGTTTGTAGTTATTTTGAGGTTCCTGTGTATTGACATATATATATATATATTATATATATCAGTCTATTTTAATCCAATATTTGCTTTAGGTTAAATGTATTTATAGAAATAACCTTTTACCCTCCACCTGATCCATGTTTTAACGTTTTGATGTTTCACTTTACATCTTTTTATTTTGTGTGTCCCTTAAGTACTTACTATAGTTATAGTTAATTTTACTGTTTTTGTTTTTTAATTTTTATACTGCTTAAGTGACTGATTTACTGCCTTTACTATATATTTACTTTCATCAGTGAGATTTTTTCTTTCATATATTTGTTTTATTTGTAGTTATGGTCTTTTTTTTTTTCTGCTTAAGGAAGACTCTTTAAGATTTCTTGTAAGATTTTTAGTAGTGATGAACATCTTTAGTTTTTGCTTGTCTGGGAAACTCTCTCTTTTCTTCAGTTGTGAATAATTTTGCCTTGTAAAGTATTCTTGATTGTGGGCTTTGTCTTTCAGGTCTTTAAATATATCCTGTCACTCTCTTCTTGAAACAGAAGTTTCTGCTGAAAAATTAGCTGATATCTTATGGAGTTTCACTTATATGTGACTGTTTCTCTTTTGCTACCTTTAAGATTTTATCTTTAAGTTTTACCATTTTAATTATGATATATATTTGTGTGACTCTCTTTGGTTTCATCTTGTTTGGAATTCTCTTTTCTTCCTGGACATGGATGTCTTTCATTTACTAGATTAAGAACATTTGTAGCCATTATTTCTTCATACAGATTTTGTTTCTTTTTTTCTCCATATGAAATCCCTATAATTTGAATGTTAGTACACTTAATGTTATTTCTGAGGTCTCTTAACCTATGTCATTTTTTAAAATTCTTTATTCTTTTGCTATTCTGATTGGGTGATTTTCAGTATTCTTTCTGCATTGGAGTGATCCATTCTTCTTTATCCTCTAATCTCTTGTTGATGCCCTCTGATACCAGTTATTGAAATTTTCAGCTCTGTGACGGACCTTCCTTCCTTCACATGGAGCAGGGGTGTAGGAGGGACAGAGGGAAAGAATCTAAAGCAGGCTTACTGCCCAATGCAGAGCCTGACAGAAGGCTTGATCTCATGACCCTGAGATCATGCCCTGAGCTTTGCTCAAAACTTGTATGCTTAACTGACTGAGTCATCCAGGCACCCCTTTTTGATACTTTCTTATATATCCTACCTGTATAAGTTTGTTTTTTGTTTTTTTTTGTTTTTGTTTTTGTTTTGTTTTGTTTTCTGTATTCCTTCATTCTCCCTAGTTCGGTGAGCATCTTCATGACCATTACTTTGAACTGTTTATCAAGTAAACTACTTATCTGTCTTAGGTTTTTTTTTCTGAGGTTTTATCTTGTTCTCTTGTTTTGAACATCTGTCTCCTTATATTGTTTGTCTTTGTGTTTGTATTTATATATTTGGTGGAATAGCTACCTCTTGGTCTTGAAAGAATGGCCTTATGTAGGAATGTCCCCTTTGTTGACTGTGTGTATCAGGAGGATTTGGCTGGGCAGCTCGATCTGGAGTAAACATGGGTTGGGGGTGCTTTGGGGCTTGCTATACCAGGGCACTTTGGCAGGATGGCTGGGGCTAGAGTTAGCCTGGGCTCCTTGGTGGATGACTTGAGCAGCTGTAGGCATTAGAGGGATTCCAGTATACTCTGTGCCAGGGCAATGCTGGTGGGAGAACTTGAACTGCTCCCTGCAGGCCTGAGCTAGAGCTTCCAAAGCTACCTTACCGTGATGGCTAGAGCTGGGGGACCACCTTTGTGGGCATCTGAAATTGTTTTGGGCTTAGGGCCCCAGACTTGCTGGGCAGTCTTAGCAAGCCAGCTAAGGGTGCCTAGATTCTTCTCATTAGTACTGTCAAGTGTGGGTATGGGGAACTTGCAGGCATCTTTGACCTTGGTAAGAGTTCGAACAGTTCCTTCATTTGGCAGACTCTCTAGAGTTAGTAAATGGATTTTCTCCACTTATAGTCTAGTAGCCGTTTAAATTACTGTTTTGTTTCTGTGCCCCAGGGCAGGTGAGTCTGCTTCAGACCCTCAGTGATATCCCTCCCTACTGCAGATTCTTGCATTTGGGACGTGGTTTGTGTTGTTACCTTGTCTGCTACTGTTCTCTGTGTGGTCCCTCTGTTGTTTGTTGTCCAGAAGCTATTCAGTCCACCCTCACTTTTTCATGAGGAAAGGCTCTATATGTAGGTGTAGATTTATTGTGTCCATGGGAGGAGTTCAGTTCAGTCTTCCTATGCCTTCATCTTGGACTGCATCCTCTTTGCTACTTTTGTAATTGAATCAGAGAGCAGACACCCAGAGCAAGACAGTCTACCATATTTTGTTTAAGCCAATGTAGAAATTTCTAACCTTTGCGTAAGTAAATTATTAGAGGTTACTCTATGGGTTAATGCTGTCTGAGGCCTTTCTTTAGCTAGATTTCATTTAGTATTTATTCAGCCTTCAGAGTGCTTTATTTTTGTACACAATGAACAAATTATTTGGGGGGATTTTATTCAGTCTTTATAAAGCATTGACTATCAGTTATTTTTAATTTGCACATTCACATGCTTAGAAATGTCTCAAGTTTCTTAAGTCATTAAATTAAGTTTTAAAAATGAATGAATGCTGGGATGCCTGAGTGGTTTAGTCAGTTAAGTGTCTGACTTTTGGTTTCAGCTCAGGTGATGATCTCAGGATTGTAAGATCCAGCCCTGTGTGGGGCTCCATGTTAGCTGTGGAGTCTAAGATTCTCTCTCTCCCTCTACCCTACTTCAACCCTACTCTTTCTTTAAAAAAAAAAAAAAAAAAAAAAAAATGCTTAAAACCCAAGAAATTTGAATGAATTGAGGAAAAACAGACCTTTTCATTTTTTTAAAGGTTTTATTTATTTGTGTGCCCATGCAAATGGGGGAGGGAGAGGGATAAGCAGACTCCACTCTGAGTATGGAGCCCTAGGTGGGGCTCAGTTTCACGACCCTGATATCCTGATGCACGTGTACCGCAGACCTTTTCTTTAAATCTTCTCTTTGAGAGTTCCAAAGAATTGAGTTTATAAGCTGGATATATTTATTAGGTACTCTTTTTTTCTTTAATTCGGTCTTGCTCTCTTCCTTTTCCTGCCACCTCTCCTTGCCTCCAGTACTCAGTTGTTAAAGAGAGGTAAAATTGTGCCTAGGAATCTTAAAGTAAGGGAGGCAGTAGTGAATATTTTTGATCATCATTAAGATATTTTGGGGTTTATCAAACTCACTCGAATGAGCTTTGACATATTTGAATTTTGATCAAGAAGGTATTTGTTCTAATAGAATATTTTTTTGTCAGTGCCTTTTGGTTGTTAAGACTTTACTGTTTTATAATTTTTGGTAGGGATGAGATGAGGACAACTATTCCTACAATTTAGATTGTTAATGATCAGAATTTATGTTAAGTATAAATATGTAACATGTAAGTGTTCAATGTATCTTCACCATTGTTATTTTAATAGAAACCAAAGAAACCACCACCTCCTGCTAAAGGTCCAGGTATGTAAGAAACACATTATTCAGTTTGCTGTTTTTCATATTTTTAAGTTATAAAATGGTGAAATTTGTTTTAAGTATAAACTACTCATTAATATTAGCAAAAATCATATATGGTTAATATGTATCAATTTCAGAAATAAATGGGGCAGCCTGGGTGGCTCAGTGGTTTAGCGCCACCTTGGGCCCAGATTGTGATCCTGGAGACCCAGGATCCAGTCCCACGTCGGGCTCCCTGCAGGGAGCCTGCTTCTTCCTCTGTCTCTCTTGCTGTGTCTCTCATGAATAAATAAATAAAATGTTTTTTAAAAAAAATTTCAGAAATAAATGAAAACGATGTGTTCATATGTATTAATGTTAGTATTTTTAAAGTATAAACTATAAAAGGATCTTAAAAATAATTTGGATGCTTTAGTTAAAACTTGTCATTTCTAATTAAGAAAATCGACAAAGTTTAAATGTATTTAGATAGAATACTTAATATACTCACCTAGCCAATTAATTATTCTGCCTTTTTACATTAAATCCATATATTAGGGACGCCTGGGTGGCTCAGTGGTGAGCACCTCCCTTCGGATCAAGGGCATGATCCTGGAGTCCTGGGATAGAGTCCCACATCGGGCTCCCTGCTTGGAGCCTGCTTCTCTCTCTGCCTATGTCTCTGCCTCTCTTTCTGTGTGTGTCTCTTATGAGTAAATAAATAAAATCTAAAAAAAAAAAAAAAAAGTATATATATATGTGTATATATATATGTGTGTGTGTATATATATATGTGTATATATATATATATAAAGAAACCCATATATTAATGTCTCATTTAAATACTAATTTGTATTTTTCAGAGAGTGTGCTAAGGGTTATAAGCAAACTAGAAGAGTTTTTATTTTTTTTAAGCAGTTGCAAATATTATGGTATTTTTTTTATGGTATTCTTAGAAGAGTTTTCCAGAATTAGTTTTATAATCTGGATCTTTGTCTCTTTCTGTAAATTTTAGCCCCTAATTTCTGATTTTTACAAATGAAATACAATTATTTTTCTTGAAAGATTTGTTTTAAAATAATACAAATCCTTCCCTGCTCCCAGGCTTTCAGCTTTGTATTCGCTGACCTAATCCCAGAACGAATAAAGCATAAGTTAAAAGTCATTTTTATAGAAGTAGGCATTGAAGGCTTTTTAGTAACTAGTCATTTGGGGGCTTTTAAAATTTAACTAAAGTTAAATAAAATAAAAAATTGAATTCCACCATCATAGTAGTAACATTTCAAGTCTTCATACTCAATATTAGCACCAAAATAGAGTATTTCCATCACTGTGGAAAGTTCTACTGGAGAGTGGTGTTGTGGAGCATATGAACACCTTCATTTTACTGAGAAGGAACTGAGACTACAAAGTAATAGCGTGGTAGGTGTAGGATTAGATATTTAGCCTACTGATTTTGGTACATTGTTCCTCTGTTAAGCCATCTTTTCCTCTGATTTTTTTTATTTTTATTTATTTTTATTTTTTAAATATTTTTTTTATTTATTCATGAGAGACACAGAGAGAGAGAGAGAGAGAGAGAGAGAAAGAGAAAGAGGTAGAGACACAGGCAGAGGGAGAAGCAGGTTCCATGCAGGGAGCCTCATGTGGAACTTGATCCCAGGATCAGGCCCTGGACTGAAGGTGGCGCTAAACTGCTGAGCCACCTGGGCTGCCCACTCTGATGTTATCTTTAAACTAACCTTTACTGGGGGCAGCCCAGGTGGCTCAGCGGTTTAGCGCTTGCCTTTGGTCTATGGTGTGATCCTGGAGACCTGGGATCAAATCCCACATCGGGCTCCCTGCATGGAGCCTGCTTCTCCCTCTCTGCCTGTGTCTCTGCCTCTCTCTCTCTGTGTCTCTCGTGAATAAATAAATAAAATCTTTAAAAAAATAAATAAATAAACTAACCTTTACTGTTTTAATAGAATTATCTTTGTGCTTTGAGACTATTATTTTTAAATACTAACTTTGTTTTTTTCCCTAGCTCCAAAACCTGAGCTAATAGCTACAGAGAAGAAGTATTTTCCTATAAAGCCAGAAGAAAAAGGTGAGACTAATTCTTCCACTTTCAGAAAAATAATTCTTTCTTTTGTTGTCATTGTAAACAATGAACTTTCTCCACACTGAATGATTTTTAACAGCCATTTGGTATTAAGCAACATTTGGAGTTTTCTGGGAGGAATTAGTTTGTCAAGATTGATAGGAAATTGAGATTTTTCTCAAACTGTTATTGATTTACATTCATTAAAAAGTTCTGTCATTACTTCAGCAGGAATGTAGTGTTTCATTATAGCTGTTTCAAGTAATGTAGAAGAAAACTAAGTATTAAATACTTATACTTAATTTTTTTGGAGTCCGAATTAAATTAAAATTTTTTGGGGGGTGAGTTCTAACCTCAAAAACATGGACATCATTTGTTAGGTGTTATCTAACTTTCACTGCCTGTATTTGTCATATAAACTTGGAAAGTTATTCCAAGGTACACATGTATTTTGTTAAAAACATCATTTTGTTTTGTTATTAACTTGGAGAAAATAAGTACTTCTCTTCATGCAGAAGGATCTGAAGTGAGTTCTATCTAGTATATTAGGTTATATATAGAGTTGATCCTTGAGCAGCATGGATTTGAACTGCAGAGGTCCACTTGTACATGAATTTTTCCCCCTAAGTATGATACAGCACTGTAAATGTATTTTTCTTATGATTTTATTATTGACCTTTTATTTAAAAAATAACCTTTTCTTTAGCTTACTGTATTAGAGGATATAATACACATAATATACAATACATGTGTTAATTCACTATGTTATTGGTAAGGCCTTCTAGCTAACAGTAGGCTTTCAGTTAAGTTTTTGGGGAGTCAGAAGTTATATTCAAATTTTCAACTGTGTGGGAGATTGGTGCCCCTAACTCCCTGTGTTTTTCAAGGGTCAGCTGTATAAACAATAACTTGAACATGGTCCTAGAGTGCTTCTGTTTCTGCTGCCAGTATTGTTTCTGCCTATCCTTGCGTGTGGTCTACAGTGTTCCCTTATTCTCTTAACTGATTTCTCTCACTTTAGTCCCTTGTCTGCCTTATATTTCATATTGTTGCCAGGTTCATTTTTTTTAATAAACTATTTTTTTAGAACAGTTTTAGATTGACAACAAAATCGAGCAGAAAGTATAGACAGTTGCTGTATATTACTTGCCCCACACATGTACTGTGTCCCCCACTATCAACATCCTGAACCAGAACGGACCTCCACTGACATATCATCACCCGGAGTCCATAGTTTATATTAGGGTTCATTTCTGGTATTGTATATTTTATGAGTTTGGACCAATCAATAATTTGACCAATGTGTAATGTAATATCTTACAAAATATGTCTTACTGCTGTTAAGAATTTTCTTTGCACTGTCATTTCATTCTTCCCTTCCCTCAGCCCCTGGCAACCATTGATCTTTTATTATCTCCCTAGTGTTGCCTTTCTCAGAATGTCGTATGGTTGGAATCATGCAGTATATAGCTTATGCGCTTTGTAGTATGTATTTAAACTTGCTCCATGTCTTCATGACTTAATAGCTGATTTCTCTTTAGTGCTGAGTAATAGTCCATTGACTATAGTGCAGTTTATCCAGATTCACCTTTTGAAGGACATCCTGGTTGTTTCCAAACTTTGTTAGGTACGAATAAAGCTACTTACTAGAAATAAACATCCTTGCCCAGGTATTTGGTGTACATATATATTTAGTTCACCTGGGTAATTAACCAAGGAGTCTGATTGCTGGGATTAAGAGGATATTGTGTAAGAAACTTTCAAATTGTATTCCACATTGTGCCATTTTGCATTCTCATCAACAGTGAATGAGAACTCCTGTGTTCCTTATCCTGACCAGCTTTTGGTGTTTTTGGGAACTGAACCCCAAATTACAACTTTGTATCATCTTTTTCTTCCATTTACTAAATAGAGTAATCATACTCTTTTCCCTATGTCATGTATGTTCATAACTTTCTCTCTCTCTCAATATCTGTGCCCAGCATAGGTTATATTCTTTTTTCTGTACATTTGAGAACTTTTTGTTTTACAAAAACCATTTGTGCTTCAAAATATTTCTTAACCTCAGATGTAATATGGTTATTGTTAGGTCCAAATCTTGGATCAGTTTATTTGTATCTTTTGTACTTGAAAGACATTCTATAAAGATATGTGGAACCAAATGTAGGAACTCTTACAGTGGCTTTAATACGTACATTATGATACTCCTTTATAGTCTCTTCCATCAAGAAGGTAGGAGTTTTGTGAAAATTTAGTAGTAACTTCCCATATTCCCTGAAATCAGTCAGGTGATCTTATAAACAAGATAAAGGGTGATGATGCATTTTTATTTCATTTATCTGCTCAAAATTCTGGCCGAGGTAATAAGGACTGAATTTGCCTTCCTGAGTTAATACAACTAGAAAACTGAACAAAATACATGAAATAGTGGTTTCAGATATTGGATAACAGCATAGGACTGTTCTCATTGAAGGAGCTTCTCACTGAACCAGTAAGGCAAGCCCTAAAATTACCCTAGCTTATTGTCTAGAAGCAGTTTACTGTCAGCAGAAAGGAGGAAGTCCAACAGAGCCCAGTTTTCATGCAGAATTGAGGAAACAGGAGATAGGAGTTTGGGGAGTCCAAGGTGGCTGTGCCAGAATGGAGGGAATTGTGCAGAGAGCACTCTGAGGTCTGTAGGGTTTACCATGAGGCTTTGGCTGAGTGCTGTCAGTTACACATGTAAGAAAGGAAACTTCCATAGCTAGAGAAATAACTGCTGGAAAGCATTTGGTGAAGCAACTTCTGGAACTCAAGAATAGTTCATGTTCCCACAAGCCACAGCGGAAAGACTTCATAAGGCATAGGTAGAACCTATAAAATATTATATTACCTTAGGCTAAAGGCTTCTTTGCAGGTACTTTGGAAGCAGATTGAACTAATCCCAGAACAGAACTCAGTACAGTTTGAAAGAGTATGACAAAATCTAGCAGCCAAGCATGTAAAATACACAGTTCATTATCTGATTAAAAAAATTACCAGACATGGAGAAAAGTCAGGATAATAGCAGCCTGTAATTAGAAGAAGAATTAGTCAATTTAAACAGCCCAGAAATGACAAGAGATGATGGAAATAGCAGTAAAGACATTAAAACAGCTATTATAATTATATTTGATGTATTGAAGACAGTAGAAGAAAACACAAGCATGATGGTGAGAGAAATGGAAAATATAAAAAGACCCAAATAGAACTTATGCAGATGAGTTAATACAGTATTGGAAATGAAAAATATTACATGGAATTACCAGCTTATTGGAGACTGTAGAATGAAACATTAGTGAACTGGAAGACACAGCAATAGAAACTATCTGAAACATACTAGAGGGGCAACTGGCTGGTTTAGTCAGTAGAACATGCAACTCTTGATCTCAGAGTCATGAGTTCAAGCCCTGTGATGGGTGTGGAATCTACTTTAAAAAATACTAGGAAAAAAAAATGAATAGAACTTAGTAACTTGTGACAATATCAAGTCATTTTTTTTTCTTTTTTCTTTTTCTAAGTAGGCTCCACACTCAGCATGGAGCCTCAGGGCTTGACCTCATGACCCTGAGATCAAGACCTGAACTGAGGTAGGTCAAGAGTCAGGCACTTAATCAATTGAGCCACCTACATGCCTTGTTGAGTAGTTTTATATATGTGTAATTGGAGTCCCTGAATCAATGGAGAGAGAATGAGGCAGAAAAAAATATTTGAGGAAATAATAGTTGAAAAATCTTCAGACTTGTTGGAAACTGTAAGCCCACAAATCCAAGAAGCTCATTGAACTCAAAGCAGAAGAAACATAAAAGATGTTTCCATCTAATGGAACATCAAAATGAGTTCAATGAAAAGCTATGATAAAAAGAAAAGCATAAAGTCTAAAAGAAAATAATTCTCTACTAGCAAAAATACCTTTCAGGAAATGCAGGCAAAATACTCATTGCCAGCAGATCTGTATATACTATACAGAAAATGTTAGAAGTACTTTTGGGCAGAAGGGAAAATAATGTTATATGGGCATTTAGATAAATAGAAAGTATTAAAGAATACCAGAAATGGTAAATGTATAAGTAAATATAAAAGACATTTTTTAAAAAAAAATGTTAAATCTTGTCAATAACATCAAAACTCTTCATTGGAAAGATTTAAAGCTTTTATAATAAGTGTTGGTTTCAATGTGTGCAGATACAAGAATTTTTTAATCAGTGATATAGGATAAATATAAAATGAGGGAAACAATTCTTAATATTTTCAAAATGTTCTCATTAATCTGGCATGCCTAAATCTGGTTCAAAGAATAGAAGCAACATTAGTGCTTTGCCTAAGTAAGCTTTGGACATGTGCATTGGAGAGAGAACTAGTAGCAATCTGAGTGTTAAATATTGGTATAAAGTCTTTCTTTTTAAATAAAATTAAACATAAAGTTCTACCCTTGTTCTACCATTAACAGAGGGAACTTGTTCAAACTATGGCAAGGGCCAATTTTAGGAGCCTTAAGCCTTCTGAGAGGAAATACAGTGTATTCCACCAGTATGCATGTTCATGACTTTTATCTCTGTTAAAATCTTAATTCTACAGAAGATATACTTTGAAAAGCTCTGCTGTGTTAGGGAGGTGGGAAAAGAGGAGCTACTAGAAAACTTGAACCTGATTACCCAACTATCGTTGACTTTTAAGTGATTCCCCCTTGTCTCATGGGATACGTTTCAAATCTTAAGAATGGAGTTTAAATCTTGACTGTTTACTCCCTGCCTCAGGCCATCATGTAGATTTTCTCAAACCTGCTTAGCAATTTCCTGCCCCCTATTTTCTCAGAGGTACCTGAATGCTGGCCGTTTTGTACTTCATTAGAAGAATAATATCAACACTTGGGAGCACAAGCTTTTCACCTGCTTTTTGGAAAAAGTCTTGGACATACTTTTCAGTAACCCACTTCTTTCTCAGTGACTTGTTGTTTTCTTGGTATGAAATATGTACGAAAGGAAGGGAGCAGCTGATGTTTTGGAATGCCATATAGAAAAGCATATGAATGTGTAGGAGAGAATGTAATGAAAGTTCTATTAGGCTTATAAATCATTTAAGTGGGTATCTTTATGTAGATGTTCTCTCTCATGGTCCCAATCATATCCGTAGGAAGGGTGTAATGAGCTGCTAAAGCCCAACCTGGCTTAACACTTTTACTGGTAGAGGCAGTGAATCTGTATTCACTTGCTTGGGGAACATTTGTTTTTTTCCAGAGTTCCTATATCTGCAGGTGTAAAAGACAGAATTTATCTTATTTTTCAGTTGATTCATAAGCAGAACATAACCAGATGGTACACACTTCCAGACAGGAACTAAAAACCAACATATTAATAATGGTAATTGTTTCCTAATTAACAGAATGGGAAGGGAGAGTTGTGCTGTTAGTTGTTCCTTTTGAGGTTTTCTTGTCTCTGTATTTGGCATTAAAGGGGACAAGTTATTGTTGCTAGGAAAACATAGTTACATGCTAGGAATTCACTGCTAATACATGGAACTACAGATTTTAAGGATCTAGTTGGTTGATTTTTGGGACTTTCAACCCCAGTAAATTGAATTGTGAATCTTACCCTGTCTTCTTAATAAGGTCATACTTTACTGACTGTAAGATTTTGTCTCTTGCAGAAGGTTGTACGATTGCTGCTGGTTCCCACACAGAGGTCCAATAGCATCATTAATTCATTTGCTCAATTACTGGTTTTTTTTTCCCACATTTTTGAGAGAGATTTTTGCCTTACATTGAAGTCTAAGCTGGCAAAGTAGGTTTTGGTACATAATTCAACATATTACCTGAAATGGAAGTTTTGAGGTGTCTTTACATCTTTGCTCAGGAGGGTTCTCTTCTTCCTATGAGCCAGTAAAAGGAATGCAGAGTAAAAATACAATGCAATTGAAATGTAATCAAAAGGTATAGATTTTCCAACTGATATGCTAGTTATGGATGTTCTGTATTTTTCATATTATAGAGTGATTTGGGAATCAGTATTCAAAATACACTTAAATTATTACGTGCTCTAGAATTTTGGTATAGTACAGTTGAGTATGAAGTTAAAATCAAGATCTGTGTGTTTAAGACTCATTTAACACAGTTATTACTGGAGGTACTGAACTCAAATGCCTTTTTATCTATAATACCATCTGTAGTACATAGACTCTTGAGTTGATACCTGTGGCAGGACTCTATTGTATTATATATTTAGTATGCTTACCAAAAAGAAAACAATATTTATCTCTAATGCTCTACAAAGAATCATTCCAGTTTGAACCTAAAAATAATCTTGACCTCTCTTAAGAGGTCAAGTAGCAAGTATTCTTTACTTGTTATACTTAACCCACACATGAAACGGATTTTTAATCAACTGTTAAACATATAAAAAGAGTATGTATATGTGAGGTAGCTGGCTTCTGCCAATCACTAGGAGATTAATTTTTTTTCTGTTTCAAGTGATACTCTGATAATTGCTAGTTGAGTAGTTAAAATGCACGATAATGAGATTGTAACTATTCAGAGACTTAAAAATGAGCATAATGAGTTGACTGGAAAAAAGAAGGTGATTCCAGGCCACAGAAATAGAATATGAAAAGAATGAGAGAAAGCATTTCATATTCAGGAAATGGCTATAGGTAACCAGGAATTGTGAAAAACTAAGCTAGAAGGGTAGCTTGGTATAGTTGTTTTCGGTCTTGGTGGTATGTTAGAATTACCTGGGTCTTTTTTAAAAATATGCTGTGCCAAGGATCCTCTTCGAGAAGTGTTATAGGGTAGAACTTACGTAGTAGTTTTTTTAAAGCTCTCCATGGGATTCTAATTTGAAGACAAAATTAAGAATCACTTGTGTGATTCATAAAATACCTTTCAGTGCTATTGCAAGGAGTTATATTTAACAATTTGTTTATATCTTACTCTGCTCCAAAAAGAAAGTAGTGATGATAAGGGTTTAGAATTTATATTGTGGAAATAAAGCATGTATGTATGTGTTTCATACAAATGTGTCAATAATATATGATGCATGGGATATGAACTTATTACTATGTTTGAATACTTCTTGTTGCATTTGGGAAAAAATTCTAGCTTATTTAGTATAGTCTTAAAAGAAGAGTTTCCTGACCACATTTCCTTAGCTTAGCCTATCAGGTTTTGAGGGATCTTGGCCCCCTGTTGAGTTTTTCTAATATATTCCGTACTTGTTTTTACTTAAGTTGACTGCATGTAGTTGGACCCCCCGGTGTATAATGTCCATAGAATATGAGGGTTTTTTTTTCCTCCCAGTTACATGGTATAGTACCCTTTTCTTGGAATCCTATCTTTGTCTTGCTCTCCCCTCAGAATCTTTTTACATGTGATTCCTTCTCATTTTTCAGATTCTAGCTTAAAATGTCCAGCTTGATTTCACCTCCTTGATATTAGTCTTTTCTTTATTACTCTAAAAGTAGATATTTCTCAATGTTGTCACATATTAATTTAGATATTTTGTCTATATTTTCTTTTTCCCACATTTGACTAAACCCGATGGGGTCAAAGGTACAGGGTCTGTGTTGTGTGTATGTGTGTGAATTTTATTTGACTTTGATTCTCTAGTTTCTTGCAAAGTAAGTATATAATGCATAAGGGATATACAATACAATAATTACTGTGTAATTGGAAGACTTTTAAAAACTGGTGTGACATATTCAGGTATGTTTTTCTGAAACTATTTTATTGCTATTTGAATAGATTTGGTGGTGGTATGAATAAAAAGGAAATTGGAATGTTTAAAGAGTAAAGAATAGAAAATCCTGACTCAAACTGAAACAGCAGGAAAACAGTCTCATATAATTGGAAATCTAGAGATAGGAGTCATATGACCGCCCCCATTGAATAATTTCATTATGGACCTGGATTATATCTCTATTTGCCATCCTTAGTGTCTACTTTGCTTCAGATTGGTTTCCCTTGTGGTCATAAGAATGCTGACCTTGACAGTCAGGGCAACTTGCTATCTAATCTTGTCCGTTTGATAGGAAAGAGAGGAAAACCTTTCCATAACCATGGAATTGTAAGTCCTTTTCAGTGTCTTGTACCAATTGTGAGTACATGTTCAATTCCAGACCAATAAGTCTTATAAAAAGAATATTGTGCACTTAATACCTTGCTGTAATGATGTGAAGGTAGGTTAGGTGTGAGTGAGTCAACTACGTTATCTGCTAAAGATGTTGACATATATTGAGCCTCTACCATAAGGAAGGTGGTTTAGGTTTTATATTAGTATATCTTGTTAACTAATTAAATCCCAACAATTGTGAGGATGGGGAAATGAGGTATGAATTATAAAATACAGTTTCTGATGGAAAATACATATGAGTTCATCTTTTGACATAGAATTTGATATGAATATAGGAAATATGGGATGTGAATCTTTGTTGAGAGTTTGTATTAAGCATTTATTTATGAGTTGTGCTATCTTGGAACTTAGCTGTTAAATATATGGATATGGTAAGATTGTTCCAGAAAGTTGCTTAAATGAGAATAGGGAGAGAGTTTAGCATGGAATCATAGAATATGTACATTTATGAAGTCATTAGAACTGAAACTCTTGAAGAAGGTTGACGAGTGACCATGCAGGCAGGCAGATAATGATCTGAGTGAGAACATCTGGAAGGGTAGTGCGAAATATATACATATATTACTAGATATAGGAGAGCTGTGAAGAGTATGAGAAATTACAGAGTCATGATCTATAACGGGAGGGGAGCCCAGTAAAATAAGTCTGGCATTTAGGCCTGTGTTTCCTTTTAAGGCATTTGCCAATTCTGAAATTGGTAGCTGAGACTATGAAAAGAACCTTCAAAATATTTTGGGTTTCAAGGAGACAAAAATTAGAGTTCAGGGCTCAGAAAAAAGGAGATACCTTAGTGAACTCCTGGTCTTTGAGTTGGGTCCAAAAAAGAATTCCTTTAATAGGAAGTATACTAGTAGAAGTAGGACTAGTTCTCAGAAGCACTAAAGCCCAATTGCTAATTGCCTCAATCTGATTGGAAGAAGGTGATCTAGGATTTTACTGCACTTTAGCTTGGCTACTTGAAGCAAAGTAAACCTTTATTGCCTGGAGAAGAGGACATCATTATCTTTGTATGTTTTCACATAAATGTCTGATGTCTTGTACTCATAGAGAAATGACCAGATGTACTTGGAGATATGATGCATGACTAGAAACCAATAACAGAAAATAGAACCTGGTCCACAGATGTTTTAGATGCAGGAAATACCAGAAGCGGGAAATACCAGACACAAGCTATAAAGTATCTATATGCTTAATATACATTCAAAATAATAAAAGATTTAATTGATAATTGTTATAACTAGGAACCATATAAATGTAAATATAATGTGAATATAAGTGTAAACGAATTTGTACAAGTATAAAATATACAGTTGACCTTGAACAATGCAGAGATTGGGATGCTGAGCCATCTCATAGTCAGATAATCCCATATAAAATTTTAAAAATATATTTTTTTAAACATTTTTTTTTAATTTTTATTTATTTATTTATGATAGTCACAGAGAGAGAGAGAGGCAGAGACACAGGCAGAGGGAGAAGCAGGCTCCATGCACCGGGAGCCCGACGTGGGATTCGATCCTGGGTCTCCAGGATCGCGCCCTGGGCCAAAGGCAGGCGCCAAACCGCTGCACCACCCAGGGATCCCTTAAAAATATTTTTAATTTATTTGAGAGAATGCATGCGAGTCAAGAGAGGAACAGAAAGAGAGGGACAGACTTGACTCTGTGTTGAGTGTGGAGCCCTGGGACTTGATCCCTCAAACCCTGAGATCATGGTCTGAGCTGAAATCAAGAATCTGATGCTTAACTACTGAGCCATCCAGGTGCCCCTCCAACATAACTTTCAACTCACCAAAAACTTAACTAATAGCCTGCTGTTCACCAGAAGTCTTACTGATAACATAAATAGTTGACTAACACATATTTTGCATGTTATATGTATTATATACTGTATTCTTAAAGTAAGCTAGAGAAAAAATATTAAGAAAATGAGAATGTTAAGGAAGAGGAAATAATACATTTAATTTACAGTACTGTATTTAAAAAATCTGCTTATAGATAGGCCTGCACAGTTCAAACATGTTGTTCAAGGTCAACATATATGATCTATATGTGTAGGTATATGTTAATATATGTGCATTTTCAAAAGAAAATTTCTAAATCTTAAAATGGAAAAAAAAAAAAGATCTTAAGAGACATTGGATACAGTGGAAAGGTTTAATGTACATGTAATTAAAGATCCAGATTGGGAGGACCAGAATAGGGACCAGAAACCTTAATTGAAGAAAAAATGGTTTCTAGTCTTCCAAAACTGATGGAAAGCAAAAAGCCATAGATTCAAGAAATAATATAGAGCCCAACCCATATGGATATATGCAAACAAAACTACTCCATACACTCATTATAGTCATGCTACTATAAATGAAAAATAAGATAATACTGAAAGCAGCCAGAGAATAAGACACATTAACAGTTGCTTCTCAGTGGAAAAAAAAATTGAAGCCAGAATACAATGGAATGATGTTACCAAAGTGTTGAAGGAAATAACTGCTGACCTAGAAATATAATGCCAGTGAAAATATCTTCGGGAAAAAAAAAGATGAAATAAAGAAAATGTTAGGCCAGTCAAATCTGAGAGAATTTATCACTTGTATGCTAGGACTCTAGGCAGTTTTAAAGAGTGGTGTTATTCAGGCAGAATAGAAATGATCCCAAATGTCAACTTGGAGATACAGAAAGCAAGAGCAACAGAAGAGCTTAGATAGATAGGTAAATCTAAATATTGACTATATGAAACATTAAAAATATCTTCTGGGTTTATAGAAATAAAAATACAAGACAGCAAGGTGTAAAGGTAGTAAAAGCTTTAGAGCAGTAGAGAAATTTATGTGACTTAAAGGATATGTGCTGTAATCTAGGCAATTACAAAAAAAATGTATAGAATAATGTATAAGGTAATAGTAAGGAGAATATGGAGTAACAAAAATATGAAAAGGTGAGAAAGGAGAAAGATGAAATGAACCGAGCAAGAAAAAAGTAACAAATACTCAGTAATTACAGAAAATATAAATAGACTACACATTCCATTTAAAAGAAAAATTGTTAGACTGAAAAAAAAAAATCCAACCGTTGTCTGCTAACAAGAGACATATCTTGATAAGAATTCAGGAAGGATTCAATTAAAAGGGTGGATAAAAATATGCCAGGCAAATGGCAATCAAAAGAAAACTGGCCTAAACTATTGATAGCTGACAAAGTAGACAGAATAGCAAGAAGCAGTAAGAGGGACATTTAATTAAGGCCATGTGATTTATAAAATAAAGTTGCCTTTGCAGTAAAGATGAAGTAAATGCTTTGATTTTCATCTAAGAACTAAATCTTAATCTCTACCTCACATGTACATAAATTTGAATCCAGAAATAGTTTGATAGGTACCTACCTTATAACCAAAGATGCACTGTAGAGAAGTGTTAAAGGACATTCTTCAATACAAAAAACATACACCTTACACTGACTTATAATACCTTATGCCTACCTTATAACTTGTACCTATCTTACAGTATGCAAAAAAAGTTATATGTAGATGATGGCCACAGGTTTTCTGCAAGATACTATAAGCCAATATCTCCATGTCTTCAGAGTAGGAAACTGTTTGTTTAACAGGATATATAAGATATTAACTGTAAGACAAAAGATTGATTTTTTGGACTATGTTAAAATTCCTAATGTCTTTTACAAAGACACCATGTGGAAGATGAAAAGTTCTGCCACACAGTAGGAAATGATTTTTTACAACATGGATAAATGACAAAGTACTTATATTTAAAACATATAATGAATTTCTGCAGATTAGTAAGAAAAAGCTTGATAATGTAGTTAGGCATCTTGAATAGAAACCTCATCAGAGTATGAAGTTACCCAATTTCATTACTCAGCAAGGAAATACAAGTTAAAGCAAAGGTAAGATTCTCACCAAAATGGGTGAAATTTTGAAAAGAAAATTAACAATACCAAATGTTTGTGAAAATTCAGATGAACAGAACTCCCATACTGTTGGTGAGAATGCAAATTGTTGTATCTAATCTGAAGAATTTAAGGTGAATATATTCATACTCTGTTACCCAGCCCTGGCACTTCTCACCATATATCCAGCAGAAATGTGCTCTGTGTGTGCACCAAAGATTCAAATGGGAAAAGTTTATCATAGCATGATTTATATTGGCTCTTATTTGGATACAACACAAATGTCCATTCACAGTTCAATGAGTAAATAAATTTAGGTATATTCACATACCAAGATACTATATAGCAACATGAATTTTATGATTTTACTGATGTAAACTTTAAATCTGCGTAAGTGATCTTGAGTGCTAGAAGATACTTTTGGGGCAGCCCCGGTGGCACAGCGGTTTGGGGCCGCCTGCAGCCTGGGGTGTGATCCTGGAGACCCGGGATCGAGTCCCACGTCGGGCTCCCTGCATGGAGCCTGCTTCTCCCTCTGCCTGTGTCTCTGCCTCTCTCTCTGGGTCTATGAATAAATAAAATCTTATAAAAAAAAAAAAAAGATACTTTTGGGTAGGAGCAGTAGCTAATGTTCAGTACTTGGCCTGAGTGGTAGTTATTCATGTGTGTTTGTGTGATGATAATTTCTTGAGCTTTGTACTTAGAGCAAAGTATGAAAGTATGTTATACTCAATTTAAGCTGCTTCAGCAAGATAATTATGGGTAAATTTTTTTTGTCCTTACATTTTCTAAAAATGTTAAAGTAGACTCTCTAAGAATACATTTGTGGGCTGAGTTGGTTAAGCATCCGACTCTTGATTTCTGCTCAGAACATGATCCCAGAGTCATGAGGTTGGGCCCTGTGTTGGGCTTTGTGCCGGATGTGGAGCCTGCTTAAGTTCTCTCTCTTCCTCTGTGTCCATTCCTTACACTGCACATGCAGAAGCGGTCACTCTCAAAAAAAAAAAAAAAAAAAAAGTCATTTGTTATTTTTTGGATAGTACTGTGTTTTTCTCTTAACACATCTCTGAGTAACCATTGGTAAAGAATGGATTTGATTTTTCAGTCTGAACTTAGGCACTTGTAATCCACTCATGCCTTGGGGCCAGTATGATTATCTTGTTTTTCTATTTTTTAAAAAATAATTTTAGTTCACAGTGTTCTATCAGTTTCGAGTGTACAGTGTAGTGATTTAACAAGTTCATACATTATGCTGTGATCACCACATACATACTACCATCTGTTTCCATAATTCACGATTACCATATCATTGACTGTCTTCCTAATGCTGTGTTTTTTATTTCTGTGACTTACTCTACCCATTCTATAACTGGAAGGCTTGTATATCCCTATCACCTTCTTTTGTTTTGCTCAACGCCCTACATCCCTCCCCTCTTTGCAACCATCAGTTCTCTGTATTTATAGGTTTGATTCTCCTTTTTATGTATTCGTTTGTTATTGTTTTAAATTCCACTTATGAGTGAAATCGGATGGTATTTGACTTCCTCAGTCTGACTTATTTCAGTTAGCATAATACTCTCTTGGTCCATGCATGTTATCGCAAATGGCACGATCGTATCCATTTCTGTAGTTGTATGATATTCCTGTGTGTATGTGTGTCTGTGTGTGTGTATATACACCCCTCAATCTTCCATATCCATTTGCCTATTGATGGACACTGAGATTGTTGGTTCCATATTTTGGCTATTGTAAATAATACTGTAATAAACATAGGTGTGCATATATCTTTTTTTTTAAGATTTTATTTATTCATGAGAGATACACACAGAGAGAGAGGCAGAGACACAGGCAGAGAGAGAAGCAGGCTCCATGCAGGAGCCCGATGTGGGACTTGATCCTGGGACTCCAGGACCACGCCCTGGGCCAAAGGCAGTTACTAAACCGCTGAGCCATCCAGGGATTCCCTGCATATATCTTTTAGAATTAATTATTGTTAAACATTAATTAATGTTTTTGTTTTCTTTGGATAAATACCTAGTAGTGGAATTATTAGATCATTTGGTCTTTTCCATTTTTAATTTTTTGAGAATTGTTTTCCTGTTCTTATTCATGAAGTGGGGAACTAATCCTCATCTGCATTAACAAATGGATGAACTTAGTACATACAGCATTAGTAATGTATTTTTATATTCTGTAATAAATAAGATGGGGCATATTTCAGTTATTTTGCTATATTTTGTTAGCTGCCGTATATTTTAGCTGCTTTCAGTAAAAAAAATTTTTCCATACACGTGTTAATTATTTTCTCTAAAACTATCATAACATCTGTATCTTACATATTTCCTCCTTTGGGCATTTGGAAAACTAAAATACTTTTTTTTTTCTTTAAGTTTCCTCTTGGTTTTGATGAATTTCTAGCTAACCTAAAATTCTCCTATGTGCAATTGGATATCCACATAAAAAAGAATGAAGTTGAACCCTAACCTCATACCATGTGCAAAATTTTACTGAAAATAGATCATTCACCTAAATATAAGAGGTATAAAACTAAAACTATTAGAAGAAAACATAGGGCTAAATCTTCATGGCCTTGGGTTTGGCAGTGAATTCTTAGATTTGACACCAAAAGCTCAGAAAACAAAGTAAAAAAAATTATTAAGTTGTAATTCATTAAAATTTAAAACTTGTGTGCACCAAAGGTAGACATTACAAAGAAAGTAAAAAGATATACCACAGAAATGAGGAGTAACTGAACAATGGGAACCAGACTTTTGGGGTGATAAAAGAGTTTTGGAACTTGATAGAGTAGTGCTTGCAGGGTATTGTAAATGTACTCAATGGCTCTGAATTGTTCACTTTAAAATGTTAGGTAAATTTTATCTCAATAAAGGTAAATAAAACCTAGTATCCAAATACATTGCCATCATATATTATATAATAAATCAACATATTATTGTTGATTTAGTCGTGGTTGTACCAGGAATGATGAATCTTAGATTTGTCACCTTTGATTTCCATGAATATTTAAATATGTTCTTTTATTTTAGAATAAACTAGAGTTGAATTGGTTTCAAGCTGTTACATATCTGTTAAATATGTTCAATTAATCAGTGAACTTCTATTTAACCTTCACTATTTTTCCTGGTATTTTATATAAAAACATCTTTCTTTTTTTTAAATTTTTTTGATTAATTTATTTATTCATGAGAGACACAGAGAGAAAAAGGCAGAGACACAGGCAGAGGGAGAAGCAGGCTCCATGCAGGGAGCCCGGTGTGGGACTCGATCCCAGGTCTTCAGGATTATGCTATAGGCTGAAGGCAGGTGCTAAACTGCTGAGCCACCCAGGGATCCCCTAAAAACATCTTTCTTAACATTTTCTAGACTTTTACGTTTGATTGAGTGTTATCCTTGATACAGATGGCTCTGTTGGTTTATAGTTAGAATTGGATGGTATAATTATCATGTAATTATATGCTGCATTGTTTACTTTAAGGCCATATGAAAGTGGATTTTTGTACCAAATGATGACCATGGTTTTAATAGACTAAGCTATATTTTCAAGTGATCCAAGGAAGCTATACATAAATGATAAAACTAAAATAATGGTAATTTGTATTTTCATTATTGTTAGATTAAATCTAACAATTTTGAATGAGGGGTTTACCCATGGCTTGGAATTTTTGTTCAAGATTCCTAAATCAGTTTCTGATTGATATGAAATCTCATGAAATTATTTGTGGTCCTGTGATAGACATTCTTTACAAAGACCAAGTAAATTTTGAAAGTTATTCAGTATTGCACTTAAGAATTTCTTATTTTTACATGTATGTGTTAGACACATTTTTGCTGACTGTTGTATCATGAATATCTAGTATGTGTGCATCTATGTCAATTAAAAAATATATATTTCACCCATTACCCCACCCACTTCTCCTCCAGCAACCACCAAGTTTGTTCTCTGTATTTAAGAGTCACACATATGTATCAATTTTAATACTTGTTCTTAGTACTGGAAAGATCCAGGGACTAAGTATGTCATTCTGTATAGTGCCATGCCTTTTGCGTGACAAAATTGTTTTTATTAACATGGCTTAAAATCGTTCCCAGTGTTTATTTCCAGCATATTTTCTTATCTAATTCACAGAATTATTCATAGTGTTAATAAACTGGAAAAAATGAAATTGTGTTAATACATTCCTAGTACAATTGTGAGGATTACAAGCCTGTAATTTTCTTATCTGTGATTAGTTAGGCTAGCCTGTTTTTTCTTAACATTTGATATTTCCTTTGTCGTCATGATTATTTAAATAAGTATATTAAATGTCACTAGTTTATTATAATTTAGTCTCTGAAAGTAGTCTGGGTTTAAGTGTAGATAATATTGACCTCTGCATAGAGTAAAATCATATGTGATTTATATTTGAGTAGTATACCACCCCTTAAAGCAAAGGATACTGGGAAGACATAAGAACTGGGCATTATTTGTTGCTCAGAACCTTGTTAGTGGTCCTCCTTCCCATCAAAGCAAGTGTTTTTAGATATTTGAGCTTATTAAATTATAACTTAAAAACCGTGTACACATCCACAAATAATGTCTCTATTTCACGTTTCCAGTCTGATGTTAGCTGTAAGAAATAGAAAAAACCTAAATAATTTTGATTAATAATTTATTAAATATTTTTAAATAATCAGATGAAAAATCAGTACTGGAACAGAAACCTTCTAAACCAGCAGCTCCACAAGTCCCACCTAAGAAGCCTACTCCACCCACCAAAGCCAATAATTTATTGAGATCTCCTGGGACAATATACCCAAAGCGACCTGAAAAACCAGTCCCTCCACCACCTCCTATAGCCAAGTAAGTTTTACCTAGTTTTAATTTAGGTAATTTTAACTTAGGTAACTTACCTAATTTAGTTTATTGATTACCTTCCTTTGACATAAATTGCTGTACTGCTTTTCTAAGTGTTAAAATAATTTTTGAAGTATTTGTTTTTCAGATTTTTTCTATAGATTCTAATGATTCTCTGTTAAATGTTAACTTCATGTTCATACTAGATGAATGAATACACATTTATTAGGCTGTTTTTTACATTTCTGATTTTATTTTGATTAGTCTTATTTTGGAAGTTTATGTTTATGGGAGTAATTTTGTGGAACAGAAAGAAAAACTACTGTGCTATAATATCTTTAGTGTTATTTTAATTCACAATGTTAAAAAATGGTTATTCACATACAAGTGATTTCTACATATGTTTGATTTTCTCATTTCAGGATTAATGGGGAAGTATCTACCATTTCATCAAAATTTGAAACTGAGCCATTATCAAAACCAAAGCTAGATTCTGAACAATTACCACTTAGACCAAAATCAGTAGACCTAGATTCATTTACAGTTAGGAGCTCTAAAGAAACAGGTAAGTTAACATGTAGAAAACTGGTACATTTTTAAAAACTTGCCAATATAGTTTTCAGAAACTATTTAAGAAATTTGTATGCATTTTATGTGTGGATAGATACAGTGGAAATTAATTGAAATTTGTTTAAAATCTGTGAAGCCAAAATAGAAAAATAAAACTAAAAGAAGATAAATGAACAAAATACCTGATTCACATAAGGACTGAGAAACGGATGAAAAGATCATCCATTTGTCATATATTCTGTCCCTTTATAATGCAGTGTCCATACTACCTAACTCAGGTAGATATGAGTACATTTTAGTTTTAAAAGTTGAAGGATAAAGAGATAGATTATCAGTGCCAGGACTAGATTATATCGAAGATTATTTTTACTTCTCTATTTCCAGGTATTTTTGTTTCTAATTCAGGAAAATATGCCTTTTATGCCTCTCTCTCTCTCTCTCTCTCAGTCTCTCTCTGTATGTGTATCAGCAAGCTTTATTTTTTCAGTTCCTTAGTTTTAGGACTTTTGAACCCATCAGTCATCTTTGTCTCTTGGTCTTTTTTATACCTCTTAGTTGTAAAATGGAAAACCTGAAATAGAAGTTTTGATAAAGATCTCAATATTAGGGGCAGCCCCGGGGGTGGCTCAGTGGTTTACCGCTGCTGCCTTCTGCCTGGGGCCTGATCCTGGAGACCCCGGGATCAAGTCCCATGCCGGGCTCCCTGCATGGAGCCTGCTTCTCCCTCTGCCTGTGTCTCTGCCTCTCTCTCTCTCTCTCTCTCTCTTATAAATAAATAAATAAAATCTTAAAAAAAATCTCAATATTAAAAGTATAGCACAATCATTACTTTGTGGTAATGGCTATTGTATAGTAGTTTGCATTTGGTTTTAGTTCTTTTACATTTTCAAAGCACTTTCTCATATATATTCTTATTTTATTTTTATGGTAACTCTAAAAGGCTGGTGCTATTTTGTTTCTAAAGAAATTAAGCTATAGACACATCAAGTATCCATGATCACATAAAGCAGAAGAACTCCTTATATAAAGTGCTCATGACACTCTTAAAACTTTTAATGTCTTAATATTTTTAGCCTTTGTGTTAACATTTCATATTTACATTCTCACTTAAAGACCAATTATTACACTTAGCTTTTTTTGTTACTTTATTGTAAGACATGCTACTTACTTACTACCTTTTGAAAATTGCCAGGTGATTTTATTATTTTTCTGAATTGTTTTTTTCTTTTTTTTTTTTTTTTTTAATTTTTATTTATTTATGATAGTCACACAGAGAGAGAGAGAGAGAGAGGCGGAGACATAGGCAGAGGGAGAAGCAGGCTCCATGCACCGGGAGCCCGATGTGGGATTCGATCCCGGGTCTCCAGGATCGCGCCCTGGGCCAAAGGCAGGTGCCAAACCGCTGCGCCACCCAGGGATCCCTGAATTGTTTTTTTCTAATACAAAACCCCCGACCTATGCATGGTCTCCTTCAGTTTTTTAATTTGAATGTTTTATAGATTCTTTCATTATATATTTGGATCCTGCTTGTTCTGGTTGAAACCATATTCATTTATAATTTCTGGAAAGTGAGATGTTGATTTTATTTTAGAGACATTCATGCAAATAAATTTAGTGTGTTTTACCTGGTGAAAATTGTTACTTACTGTTAGTGAAATAAAAACAAAAAAATTATTTATAAAATGTATTTTAAAAATATCCTTTATGTTTTATTAACGTAAGTGGTAAAAATTATAGCTCCGTCAGTTCTTATTATTATCTCTTTGATTTAAAATATGGCTAGAAATAGTAATTGTATTACTCAAAAGTTAATAATCAAGGAAAAAAGATTAAGTACACACTTTTAAATTTGGAAGCAAGAAATCCATTTATATTATCTTCTGAATTTCTATAGTTTTCTGCAGTCTTCATCACAAAAATCTTAGATTTTGATGAGTCTCTTTGGGAAACTGAAGGAGTAATATTTAGTGAGAGCCTATATATTTTCTGTATTTTTCTGTTGCTTTGTATCAATTTTGACCATTTGCTTTATTTGGTTGTGTCCAGGTTGTGGAAATTATTAAAAAATTAAGTTAATTAAGATAAATTTTCACTTTTTATTTTTATTTTATTTTTTATTCTTTTAAATTTTTTATTTTTATTTATGATAGTTACACACACAGAGAGAGAGAGAGAGAGAGGCAGAGACATAGGCAGAGGGAGAAGCAGGCTCCATGCACCGGGAGCCCGACGTGGGATTCAATCCCGGGTCTCCAGGATCGCGCCCTGGGCCAAAGGCAGGCGCCAAACCGCTGCGCCACCCAGGGATCCCAAATTTTCACTTTTTAAAAAGCTCTTCTATATATAGTAACCAGCAAGCTTTGCTTCCTTTCTTAAATTTCTAGTAGAAATAACACAGGTAATAATATCAAACTATTGTTGGTTTGTAAATTTGGATTTTTTTTTTTTTTAACTTTTATCCATAACCATTATTTGCTCTTCATTAAAAAACAAAGAGGTGGGGATCCCTGGGTGGCTCAGCGGTTTAGTGCCTGCCTTTGGCCCAGAGCGCGACCCTGGAGTCCCGGGATCAAGTCCCACGTCAGGCTCCCAGCATGGAGCCTGCTTCTCCCTCTGGCTGTGTCTCTGTGCCTCTCTCTCTCTCTCTTCTATCATGAATAAATAAATAAATAATCTTTAAAAAAAACAAAACAAAACAAAACAAAGAGGTCTTGTGAAACGGTTTGTAAATTCCTAATTCCTGGCCTTTTTTTTTTTTTTTTGTTCCTTCACATAAATAAGTACATTTAGAGAAGCTGAGACATACGTAAGGACAGAATACTAACAGCATTATGACTAAAAAGATGTACATACTTTAACTAAAAAATAACCTTATTGCTAAAAAATGGTAACCATCATCTGAGCTTTTGGCATGTCTTAATCTTTGCTGCTAGAGGGTCTTGCCTTACTTAATGTCCATGGATGCTAATTAAGGTGGTGGCTGATGAAGGTTGAGGTGCTGTGGCAGTTTCTAAAATAAGATAGCAATGAAGTTTGCCTCATCAATTGACTCCTCCTTTCATGAACAGTTTCTTTGTAGCATGTGATGCTGTTTTAATAATGTTTTACCTAAAGTAGCACTTTTTTCTGAATTGCAGTCAGTCC
This sequence comes from Canis aureus, assembly GCF_053574225.1. NCBI lineage: Eukaryota > Metazoa > Chordata > Mammalia > Carnivora > Canidae > Canis > Canis aureus. The sequence goes on along the minus strand of NC_135617.1, from coordinate 56,945,044 downwards.
TCTCAAACCCTGCCTCTGCTTATCAGTTAAGTTTATATACTCTTCTCTATGTTTTTTTTAAAGGTTTGTTTATTCATTCATTCAATCATTCAATCATTCATTGATTGATTCATTCATTATAGACATAGAGAGAGAGAGGCAGAGACACAGGAGGAGGGAGAAGCAGGCTCCATGCCGGGAGCCCAGTGCAGGACTCGATCTTGGGACTCCAGGATCGCACCCTGGGCCAAAGGCAGGCGCTAAACCGCTGAGCCACCCAGGGATCCCCTTCTTCTCTATGTTTTGTTGTCATTTCAACAGTTTTCATAACATCTTCACTGGGAGTAGTTTCCATCTGAAAAAACAACTTTCTCTGCTCATCTGTGAAGTTTTATCATGAGATTACAGAAATGCAGTCACATCTTCAGTCTCCAATTCCAATTCTAGTTCTCTTGCTGTTTCCACCACATCTGCACTTAACTTCCTCCTCTGAAGTCTTGAACCTCTCAAAGTATTCAATGAAGGCTGGAATCAACTTTTTCCAAACTCCTATTTGACCTCTACGATAAATCCCCAATGTTCTTAATAGCATCTAGAATTGTGAATGCTTTCCAGAAGGTTTTTAATTACTTTGTCAAAAGCCATCAGAGGAATCATTATCCATGGTGGCTATAGTCTTATGAAATGTATTTCTTAAATAATAAGACCTGAAAGTCAGAAGAAAGTCATAATTACTCTTTAGTCCTTGGACTACAGAATGGATATTATGTATTATATTATGCAGGCATAAAAACATTGATTTTGTACATCTCCATCAGAGCTCTTGGGTAATGATGCATTGTCAGGGAGCAGTAATTCTTTAGAAAGAATCTTCTGAGCACTCTAGGTCTCAAAAGTGGGATAAAAATATTCAGTAAAGCATGTTGTAAACAGATGTGCTGCTGTCCTTTTTTGTTGTTGTTCCATTTATAGAGCACAGATTTAGCATAATTCTTAAGGGCCCTAGGAATTTCAGAATGGTAAATGAGTGTTGACTTTAGCTTAAAGTCACCAGCTGCATTAGTCCCTAACAAGAGAGCCTGTCCTTTAAAGCTTTGAAGTCAGGAATTGATTTCTCCTCTCTAGCTATGAAAGTCCCAGATGGGACTTCTTCCACTATAAGGCTGTTTCATCTACAATGAAAATCTGTTGTTTAGTGAAGCAACCTTCATTAATTAGCTTCTGGATAGCTTGCTGTAGCATCTACATCAGCACTTGCTACTTCCCTTTGCACTTTTATATCGTGGAGATGGCTTCTTAAATTTCGTGAACTAGCTTCTAGCTTCAGACCTTTTTTTTGCAGCTTTCCTCTCTCAGCCTTCACAGAAAGAGTTAGGGCCTTGCTCTGGATTAAGCTTTGGCTTAAGGAAATAAACGTTGTGCCTGGTTTGATCTTTTATGCAGACTACTGAAACTTTCTCCCTATCAACAATAAGTCTGTTTGCTTTCTATCATCTGTGTGTTCAGTGGAGTAACACTTTTAATTTTCTTCACCAACTTTTCCTTTGTGTCCACAATTTGGTTAACTGCTGCAAGAGGCATAGCTTTGGGCCTGCCTCAGTTTTCTGTATGCTTTCCTAAGGTTAATCATTTCAGAGCTTTTGATTGAAAGTGAGATCATGTGTGACTCTTCATTTTACTTCAACATTTAAAAGCCATTGTAGGCTTATGAATTACCCCAATTTTGATGTTATTGTGCCTGAGAAAATAGGAGGGCTCAGAGAGAGGGAGAGAGATAGGAAACAGCTTCTTCATGGAGCAGTCAGAATATACACAACTCTTGGGATGCCTGTGTGGCTCAGTGTCGCGGCTTGGCATGATCCCAGGATCTGGGATCGAGTCCCCAGTCGGGCTCCCTGCAGGGAGCTTGTTGCTCCCTCTGCTTGTGTCTCTGCCTCTCTCTCTCTCTCTCTGTCTTATGAATAAATAAATCTTAAAAGAAAAAGAAGAATATATACAACTCTTAAAATTAAGTTCAACAACAACAAAAAAAATTAAGTTCAACATTCTGCATGGGCACAGTTCATTCCAGTTACCGTAGTAACACAAGGGTCACTGATCACCCTAACATTTATAATAGTAATGAAAAAGTTTGAAATACTGCAAGAATTATGAAAATGTGACTCAGAGGTACATAATGCTATTGGAAAAAATGGCATTGTTAGACTTGATCAGCGCAGGGTTGCCATCGACCTTCAGTTTGTAAAAAATAGTTATCTCCAAAGTGCAATAAAATAAGATATGTTTGTAAGTTTTGGAAATTGTGTGTCTATTAGAAATATTTGCTGAGCAAGTGTTATATCCCATTACTATTTTAAGCACAAGTGGTATGCTAAGACAAAAGGCTTGACTACTGATAGCATTTAGCTCCTATTCTGATCCTCAACTCAGGCTATTCCTCATTTCAAGTTTTTATTGAAATGTTTTTAGGATTTGTAATATAAAAATGTTTAAACTCGGGGATCCCTGGGTGGCGCAGTGGTTTAGCGCCTGCCTTTGGCCCAGGGCGCGATCCTGGAGACCCGGGATCGAATCCCACGTCAGGCTCCCGGTGCATGGAGCCTGCTTCTCCCTCTGCCTGTGTCTCTGCCTCTCTCTCTCTCTCTCTGTGACTATCATAAATAAATAAAAATTAAAAAAAAAATTTAAAAATGTTTAAACTCTTTTTTTTAGATATTGACACCTTAAAAACAACACTGTTCTGCAACAGATACAGCCTCAAATTTGGCATTAGGTTAAAGCATATTTTAATTTATACTTTTGACACAGTTTGAGGTTTCCAATTTCTAAAATAGTGTATGAAACTAGCCCTTTAACATGTTCAGAAAGTTTAAAATGTACACGAAAATTTTCTTAGAGTCTCATTACATAAAATAGTAATTTCAGGTGATGAGAATAGTAGTAAGCACCCTGACTTTTGCTATTTACTATTAAAAACATGGGTTTTAAATTAATTTAATAATGATAGTTATTATAGGTAATAATTATAAATGAGCTAATAGCTCACTTATCATTGTCTTGTTTCTTAATCTGTTTTCTCAGTTAAATAACAATTGAATGATCTGATATGTCTATAATACCTACTAGAATACTTGATAGGAAGATGTTATAAAGTGTTATTTCCCCTTCTTTTCCTTTCCTCTGTTAATCCCATCTCATTCTGTTTCTGTTCTTACCCATAAAGAATATAAATTCCTGACACTACTCTCAGATATGATTATCCTGTATATAAAGCCATTAATAAGCTATTTTGAAAATAAATGTCTCTTAGTATATATTCTTAAATACAAGATAATACTATAAATTGCATAGTTGTTAGAATCATGTTTTAATTTTTTTCCCCCTCTTTTTCAAACACTTCATCAAAAATTGGTTTAGGATAATCTCACTGCCATGACTGGTTAACTGTAAAGTTCACATGGTGAAAATATTTCTAAAATAGTAAGCTCTTTGGGACATAAAATTGGTTTACACATTAGTCTTAAAAGATAGAAAATTTAGTAGTAACATACCTATTACATTGAGAAAGCACAGCTGATGAAATATTCTTATAGTGTAGTATTTTATCCTTTTGCTTGTTTTTCTGTGCTAAATTATTGTGGGGTTAAAAGGAAATTTTAGAGATATATATTATTTGATCCCAAAACATTGTTAAATAGTGAAACATTCTTTGTTTTGTTTGATAGTTGATCTATTTTGTTTGAATTATTTTCTCAATATTTATTCATTTATTTCTTCCAGAAAGAATTTAAGGTAGAGTTTATCTAGTAAGATGCTTACCTGTTGAGTGGTACACACTATAAAAAATGAGTCTATATCTAAACGAGGATACAAAAACAAAACAAAACACACCCCAAAATGTAGAAATTTACCTGGAGAATAAGGGCAGAGATTAAAATTATTTATAGAGCATCATATAAGGCATAATTGAAGGTTCATTTATGGATTATGTGATTTTAAATGTTGTATAAGTTGTATTTTTATAGTGAGTTACTTAAAATATTATGCCATGTTTTTCTTTTATTATATCATATAATTAAAATTACCTCTTTTGTTGTAATTAGTTTCATATGCTGAAGACTAAAACTTGATGAAAGGTAGTTTTAGTTATAACTATATTAATGAGTTATTATTAGTGTAACCTCTAATTTTTTAACTAAAACATTCTTTTGAAGCTGTCTTGCTGTTTAGTAATTTTAAAAAGGCTTTTTTCTACTTATGGTATATTGAAATTAATACTAATTATTTTTTCTTTTTAAAGACAAAAGCATAAATCTAAAATCTAATACACATCTATGTAAGTTTAGATAAACTGCACTAGGTATATGCTAAACATTGAAATGGTTCTATTCATTCTACAACTGTTCCTTTTTCCTGCTTTGTAAAATAATTTTTTTTATTTAGTCTTTTTTCTAGACATTCCTATCCTTGACTTTTCTTTCCAGATTTTGTTTCCTAGCCTGTTTGCCATGTTTCCCTTCTTACGTGTCAGGAAATTATCCTACCTTTCACCATTTTGGTAAGATGACAATTTATAAAAGACATCAAAACAATATATTCCATATAAATAGGTGGTGCACATTGATTTTTCTTTGTAATTGTACTAAAAAGTGTACATGTTTGTCTGTCTATTCTAACCCTTTTGGTTTTCCATTTGAAAATAAAATGAAATTTATGTTGAGAAAAATTTCCTGATGAGTTTAAGATATTTTGATTAAAAAAATTAAATTGAAAACCATAAAAGTCAGTTTATTTTCTCCCAAAATTTGAGATTTCATTTGGACTTTTTAAAATTCCATGTCTTCTTAGGTAATGTGTAGAAATCAAAATGGCTGACAGAGAGGCAATGTAATTGTGAGAGTTAAGTGATTGTCATGCCTTTCATGCCATGTGTACAGTATAAATCCACTGTTAACACTCTTAGGTAAATTTTAAATGTGTTCAAATATATCATGAGTCCAAAATGTGCACTGTTTTATTTTACTAACCTAATGCCTTAAATGGAGGACCTGAGAGAGTTTAAGAATAGTAAAATTATTTGTCTTGGTGTTGTAGCCCAAAACTGGACATATGGAAGGCATTTTACATGAGCATGATCTATAATTTATAAATCTACCATTTATTTATCCTTTCAATTTCATTTATCTTCATCCCTTCCTATGTTTTTGTTTCTTTTTCTTTTCTGGACGTTGCTTAAATATGCATTTGAAAATAATCTTCACAGGCCAAAATTATTGGATTATACTTTTCAAGGTTTTTTTTTTAATAGGTTGTCAGTACACATTTATCAATGTTAAAAGCAATTTTCAACCCTTCCAATGACAGCATATTTTAACATCTTTCGAAATACTGATTTTCTTTATGAAATTTGCAAATAAAATGAAATATTTAAAATCTATTTAAATTCAAGACCTTTCACATTATATAATGCATTTTCCATTAAAGCCACTGTGTCTCTTTCTAATATTTGTTATATAATTATTTATAAGCAATTATCAAAAGACTCAACCAAAATTAGGCTGAGCACATTCGATTGATTGCCTGTTGTGATGTGTTAACCTGGTGAGTAGATACTAGATAAAGATAGATCACACAAAGTAATTCCAGAATGGGAGGATGGAAAAGAATTAACAGAGGTCAACAAATACTTAAATTTGTTATAAAACACAAAGCCAAACACTGATACTTTTTCCTATGCCTTACCTTTGTGTCCTTTTACCCCTGACATTTTTTTCTAAATTGATTACTTTGAATGTGAAAATTGATGAATAAGCTTTGAGGGCAGTAATAATAATAATTCTCTTTAGATGTTTTTAAATAAATAACAGATCACTGAGTTTGTATATCTAAGTATTTGACAGAAAGCTTTATAAACATCTAGGCAGTGGGATTGTACAGAATTAATCCTGTACCTGAAAGACTAAACCAAAGATATCTGCTGCCTTACAGAGTATCTCAGCTGTGATTAATATCTGTAGTTTGGATTCTGGGCTAAAGGAAGATTGTATTGACAGTGAAGTGTCTGGAGTTATCCTTAGGATTCTTGTATCACTTAGATATTTCTAGGCTTCAAAATTAAGGATTGCCTCTTTCAACAAGGTTTTCTGGATCATCTAGAAAAAGGGAAGGTATTATATATCGTTGTTTCAGAGATACTAATTACATAGATCTTTCTTTAAGCCAAGTTACTGGATCGAAGGTCAACCAGCCTTTGATGGTGGGAAAACAAGTAAATGATCTTTGTAGCATTTTTCTTTGATAACCTATTTGCCTTCGATTTAGAACTGTCTCATAGTTCCTATACATGCTGATGTCTAAGCAAAAGTTCAGTGAACTATGAACAATTTGAGTCCCATCTACAAAATACTATGTATATACATACATAAATATATAAAGATCCATTAAATTATCATTGGAAAGTATCAGGTACAGTTGAGTACTTAAATTTGAATATTAGGATACGACTTGAAATTTAAAATATTTTATGTGTTAATTTTCTGATATATTGTCATTACTTATGAGTTGAAGTAGGTCATCTCTTTTTACAAGCAAGAACTTCAGATGACAACTTTTTTATGATACTGTAATTTCCGGTTCAGATTTGTAGCTTTCAATGAGAACTTTTGTTGAGGTTTCTCTATTGGAAACATGAACTTTCTATTGTTTAGTAAAGTCTTATGCTATAAAATATATCAGGTAAAGAGGATGTTTGTTTTTAAGGGTGAGTGTTGTTTTCCAAATGCATATGAAAAGCACAGGTTAACTTGTGAGTCCTAAGTGGTATTCTTTTCAATGTGTAATTTGTTAGACATCCAGAAATTTTTTTTTTTTTTTATCTTTTAAAATATACAGTTATTGCTTAGGAGATATGTTTAATTCTGTTCTCCAGATATTGTAAATTTTGATGACATAGCTTCCTCAGAAAACTTGCTACATCTTACTGCAAACAGACCGAAGATGCCTGGAAGAAGGTTGCCTGGACGCTTCAATGGTGGACATTCTGTGAGTACAACTTCCTGTTTGTAAAACAGAGAATTTAGCAGATCCAGAATCCTTCTAAAGATGAGTGTGATGGAGAATTTATAGCCTCCACCAAAGTTTAAAAATCAGGAAGATAGCTATTAGACTTAAGTGGCAAATAGTTGGTTACATTTAGAGAACTGTGGGGTCATGTTCACTTCAGAGAGGGTTGCAATGGAAAGTTACAGAATCAAGAATAAAGAGCTGTTCTGAGACAATCGGCACATAGCACAGGGTCAAAAGGGGTCAGGGTATCTTGTAATCTACCCAGCAAAGAACAATAGTTAGAATTGAGTGGTACATATTCACCTTAGGAAAGAACAAGAACATTCTTTTCCTCTGAAATCGTGGGGAATGTGTATCTAAATGTGTAGCTTCTTTGTGTGCTTTCTATACCTTGCCTGGAATGCTGGTAGTACTTTATTATTAATATATTAGCTCTTAACTGCTACAGTACTTTTAAATTACTGAAGTAGAGAAATTTTTGTTGCTATGAGAGAGGCAGGCTATTTTTACCTTCAAGATATGCAAGTGTGTTATTTAGCTTGAAATTGTGTAATATCCTGTTAACAATAATGGAATATCTAGAACAGTAGCTACTGAAAACAGTGATAAAAGTCAGTTTATTATCCAAATGTTTATTGCCTTTTCCTTCTTTGGTATTTTCTGTTTCTTGGTTTTTAAAAAAATCGTTAAGCCAACCCAAAGCCCAGAAAAAACCTTGAAGTTACCAAAAGAAGAAGATAGTGCCAACTTAAAGCCGTCTGAATTTAAAAAGGATTCAAGCTACTCTCCAAAGGTGAGGGATATTATGGCCTAAGATGTGTATAATTTGTAGAATTCTTTGTGAACACCGAAACTGAAATTTTTAAAGCATCTTTTAAAAATTATTTCTTCTGCTAAGAAATTAAAAAATTCCTCTAGTTTTTCAGTTACTAAATTTTTGAGTTACTAAAGTTACACTGTCCTCTGTAGGTCATTTTTTACAAGAGTTTACTTTAAATGAGTAATAAAAGGCTTACACATTTCATATTTTTTAAAGCAGGGATAGATCTATTCATCTTGTTCATTTTCCCTTTAAACATACACTCTCTAGGCCAGAAGCCATCATTTGTTTACTCCTAACCTAGCTTGGTGTTAGGCACCACAGTGACCACTGAATATATACTGAAATGAGTGGTGGTATACGTGGAGTCTTCCATTTGTTGCATGGGGTTAAGACTTCTAAACTCTTTCTGTTCTTACTTAAGATGGTATTATCACAGCCTATACGTACCTTATATTTAAGAAATTCATGTTTCCTCCTCAAATTCATTCCAAGGGCATTTGGTTACTATTCCAGTTTATCAGATGCATTTAATCTGATTCTCTCAACTTGTCAACAGTCATTTGAAATTTTACTTCGTGTTATTTTAGTGAAATAGTAAAAAAGGGCATCAGGCCATGGATTCATTTTAGTGCCTCTTCCATGGACTTACTAAATTCTTCATGATTACTTTTATGTGAAACTCTTTGGATATTCTATGACTATTTAATGTGTAGGAACAAAGCAACACCTAAAAAATGCTGATATAGGGGATCCCTGGGTGGCTCAGTGGTTTAGTGCCTGCCTTCAGCCCGGGGCGTGGTGCGTGGTGCGTGGTCCTGGAGTCCTGGGATCGAGTCCCACATCAGGCTCCCTGCATGAAGCCTGCTTCTCCCTCTGCCTATGTCTCTGCCTTTCTTTCTCTCTCTCTCTCTCATGAATAAATAAAATCTTTTTAAAAAGATGCTGATATATTCTTGCCTATAGGTGCTCCTCTCGGCAGACCATTCATAAGATAAATCTAATAGGTTTTTCTTTTCTTTTCCACTTTTTAATAAATCCTTTGACATTTCTCACATAAACTCCTAGTGATTTCAAGTTTATTCTTTGGTTCCTTGGTGTTTTCACCAGTTGTGAATATCAAACTGCTTTTTCCATTTTCAAAGTTACCATTTATCTTGAAGTATTACTTACCTCCTTGCTATAATTTTTTTTGGTACCTAAACATAAATATAAATACAAATAAAACAAGAACATTTTCTATTTTATTTTTAGCCATCTCTGTACCTTTCAACACCTTCAAGTGCTTCGAAACCAAATACAGCTGCTTTTTTAACTCCATTAGAAATCAAAGCTAAAGTAGAATCAGATGATGGGAAAAAAAACCCCTTGGATGAACTTAGAGCTCAGATTATTGAATTGCTGTGCATTGTAGAAGCACTGAAAAAGGATCATGGGTAAGTAGTCCTTGTTTTCTTCTTTGAAAACTACTTAACACATATGTAAAGAATTCTTTCAAATTCTATCAAGTAGAGATGTAAACTGACAAATTTCTGGTATAAGGAAGTATGCTTTCAAAGAAATTTTCAATAATAGTGCTTCTCTTCTCTCTGCAAAAAACTTGAATTAGAAAATTTGTTCTCCTAGGCTTATTATAGAAATTATATAAATATATAATTTATTAAATATATATATATAAAATGTAAGGATAGAAATCTGGTCAAATGGGTAAATTAGGCAAAAATATTAGGAAAAGTTATTTTGGATCTGGAGTGTATCTATATGTGTATTTACTTTTCAGAGGAACCGGATGGATCACTATTAGGGTTGAGATTGATATATAAATAAAACCAGTGGGTTAGGAATAGGTGATTTTTAAAGTCATTCTCTTAATTCTGAAACTTCGGTAATGGTCTATGGTGAGATCCTAAGTGAAAGTGGCTTTTTAGAGCAAAATAAAATGTAAAAGGTCACTGACCTAGGGCCCGCCCCTCTCTTCTTTTAACTGAAGAAGTAAATAAAGGTTCAGAGAGGTAAACCTAAGATCATACAGTTCTTAAAAGGCAGAGGCTAGAATTGAAATCCATATTTCCTGTTGGGGTAGAGATATTTTCTAGAACTGTTATTTTAATTTTAAAACATGTTAACATTTTAAAAATACAAAGTAATAATAGAACTTGTTAACATTTAAACATAATTCTGCAAAGTCCCCATAAGTAAAACAGGTCAAAGATCAGCTGATCTAACTGAGGATGAGGGTTCAGGTGTTCTTCCCTTTTCTCAGCTTCCCCTGTAGCCTCTAAAAGTATTTGATGGTATATGGAATCTGGTATAAAAATCATTGCCAGAAACCATTATATCTCTGAGTTGAATTTACCATTTCTTTCTTTTGGCGGGGGGGGAGGGTCTTTATTAAAAATACTATTGAGGGGCGCCTGGATAGCTCAGTCGGTAAGATGTCTGACTCTAGGTTTTGGCTCAGGTCATGATCTCACAGGTAATGGAATCAAGCCCACACTGGGCTCTGTTTGGGGAGTCTGCTTGAAATTCTCTCCTTCTGCCCCACCTGCTCACTGTCTTACTCCTTCAAATAAATAAGTACATCTTTTTTTTTTTTTAATCGATACTGAGATTAAAAATATGATATACTTGTAGTTGAAGAGCACTTCTACAAATCTATCTTAGGTAAAACCAAAAAATTTATCTTCAGTGACTACCTAAAACATATTTATATGCACACAAAATAAATATACAGGGAGATGTGTGTTTGTAATTTGATACATTTTAGGTCTTGTCTTGATTCCTTCAATTTATCTGAGTCCCGCAGAGTTTTTTTTCCACAGATTCTACAGTATATACATTAAAAACTGGAAGTTCATTCATCTAGTATTTATTGAACACCACCCATGTATGAGTTAGAGAACTTTCCAAATTCATTGATTTTGACGTTTTATATTTTTGATACCAAGTCTGCTATTTTTAATAAACTGATAAATTACATTTACAAATTACCTGTAGGTGTTCTTAAATTAGGTGTAGGATGAATAAAGTATTTATGATTTATTTATATTTTAAAACATATATCAGATATTTTAGAAGTCTTTCCAAAGAGTGTTTTCAGTCTTATTTCCTCTGGGAAAATGAAACAGATGGCAGTTTTTTTAATCTTAAAAATATCATAGGAGAATGGATAAACACATTGGTATGTTGATACAATGAAATACTATACTGTGAACAGCAATAAGAAAAATAAATGGATTGTGGCTACATGTCTCAACATGAATTCATCTGAAAAACATTGAAGGTGGAGAAAGCAAGTCAGATATGCATTCAGTATTATTTCATTTACATGAAGTTTGAAAAGCATATAAAATCAAAGTATGTGTTGTTTCAAGATATATTTGTATATGTATGTGGTAAGAAAGGAAATGAAATAGACTATAAAACTTTTCCTATGAAGGAGAGGAGGAAAATAGGATTGAGGGTCACTCTGGCTATCAGAGGTACTAGTAATATTTCTTGAGCTGACTTGGAGTTCTTAGCTTTTTTTAAAAAAATTCTATCTTTATAGCTTACAAATACATAAATAGTCTTTATGCATTCAGTATTAAAATCTAAAATGTTTGGAACAATTCATTAAAAGAATGAAGGATACTGACACAAAAAGATTGACAGGAAAATATATTAGTAATCTGTAGAACAAGATACATAGTTTGATTTGTTCCTATAAAAGGAAAACAGTGTTTTATATTGTGTTTTTAAAACAATAAAAATGTGAGTATAGATAAACAGCAGGACAAATGTTTTTGGAATAGATCCTCATTGGGGACGCCTGGGTGGTTGAGCATCTGCCTTCAGCTTGGGTTGTGATCCTGGGGTCCTGGGATCGAGTCCCACATCAGCTCCCCACAGGAACCTGCTTCTCCCTCTGCCTGTGTCTCTGCCTCTCTGTGTCTCTCATGAATGAATAAATAAAAAGAATAGATCCTCATTTATGTATAATAAATTCAGAATAGTAGAATAATTTTAAAAAGGAAGCATTATTTAGTGGTAACATTTTGGAAATACAAAGCTAATATTCTAGCAGATTTTCTATCATATCCCAAAATAAACTAGATAAATTTGAGTGAAATATCAAATTATAGTCAGTTGAAACAGTAGAAACAGTAGAAAACAGTAGAAAAATCTATTCTCGATATAAAGAGAAACAGTTTCATAATCAGTAAAACCACAAAGTTTCTTTCTTTCTCATATATTTTTTCTTCCTGAGCATTTTCATGTGTTTTTCAAGTTATTACTTCTGTAATACTCTTGAAGAGTATTTTTCTAGCATATGTCAAAAGGCTGAAAATGTCCCTACTCTTTGATTTAGAAATTTGATATACTGGTATATTCATGATGTTAAATAAAATTCCTATTCTTTCCATCTCCCCTCTAAAAGCAGCTAACCAAACTAAAAACCTGGATATTTGAGCAACAATTATCAGAAATATGATAATTTTAACAGCATGAAAATATTTTAAAATACTTTGTGAAAAGACACAGTATGGAATATATACTTACAGCTGTGGAGGGAAAATGACTATATAAAAAGGTAGCCTGGAACACAGAAAAATGAAAACATGAGTTAAGGAAGAAGGATTTTTGGCTAAAGTTTTTTTGTTGGTTTGGTAATTTTAATGGAATGTTTAATTAAAAAAAAAATAAAGAGAAATGTAAAGTCCAGGTAATCCTATTAAAAAATTTGCTTTGTACTGTGACATGTTTTGACATTACTGAATTGTTAGGGCTTTAGAGTGTCTACCCTGGGAAATGCATGATATTTGAATATGGAAAATTGCTTCAAAGGCCAGTTATTACTTCTTTATTTTATCATGAGCTGCTCTCTCTATTCACTTTTAAAAATGTCTTTATCACAGATAGGATTGCCATGGTATTGCTGAGTTTTTTTAACCATTGTATTGAACCTTTCCAACTAGTGAATTTGAAATTTTCCTCAAACAATATGGCTATTTCCTTTAAAAAATTTTCCCCATATTTTGGTATGTCAGGTAACAGAGATCCTGTTAACAGTCAAATAATACTGTTTAAATGAGACTTAACAGTAATAAATACTTTGTTTTTAGGAAAGAACTGGAAAAACTACGAAAGGATTTGGAAGAGGAGAAGGCAATGAGAAGTAATCTAGAGGTAACTCATTTCTCCTAACATTGAGATTTTAGCCAGCGTAAACTAAATGTGTTTTTCCATCCCAGCTAGGTGATTGGCTTCACTAAAAATTATGCTCTCCTACTTAAGTTGGACACTCCCTACTGCATGGTAGCCATTTAATTAATCTCTTGTTGACTCCCTGTCACATTCCATTCATTCATGTAGCAAACATTTTTTGTGCATAGCTCTCTTAGGCAATGTGTGAGAGGCAAAAGGTACACATTTATAAATAAAACAAACATGGTCCTGGCCTTGTAAGAGTGGTAGTTCTAGATCTTTTGCACTCAGCATTGCTTTCTTGAGCTACTTCTTTTTTCCATAATTAAACTTTTTTCTTTTTAATTATTTTTTATTTCTTATAATTTTTTGTCTGGAGACAAAAGTGGTGGAGGTGAGGTGGTAATGGGATGGGTGTAGATTTGTTGACTTCTTTTATCTGAACATTTACTGAACATTTACTTTATAACTACAATGTCATCATCTTCATTCTCTGCTGATGACTGCCAATTTCACTTATTTTATCTTCCTTAACTTTTTTTCCATCCTCACTGACGTTGGTCTTCATTTGTATTCTTATTTTCTGCATATTTCAGAGGAAGTGTTTCCTGCCTTTTTTCAGAATCTGTTTCCCATTCTATATTTAAGTATCTCATTCACCTCCCTGTTTTTACCTTGCTTTATTCCTTACCCTATTTCTCTTGTTAGCATTGTGAAACAGAAAGAACATGCGACTTGGTTAAAAACAACAACAACAACAACAAAACCCACCTTGAGCCCCTCTTCTGACTTATATTTGTGACTTTCAGCTCTAAACTATATGTCAGTTAGGTTTGGCACCTTCTGTACATTATCTCAGTAGACACACATAACAACTTGTAAGGATTATTGTTCCTATTTTAAGGATGAGGAAACTAGGGTTTAGAGTGATTACATCACCAGTGGAGCTGACCTTTAACAGAAACTGCCAGACTTCAGAAACCGCTTTCAGTGATTAAGTTATACTGTTTGAACTTGAGGGAGTCACTTAACTGCCTTTTAGCTTTAGTAGTTAGTTGTGATAATATATGTGAAGGTCTTTGGTAAATTATCCAAACTACCATTTTTACCCTTAACATCTGACATATCCTATCCCCTTTATTGGCACTTACCCTTTTCCCATGAAAATATTCAATATTTCTCCTTTTTCAAAAAACAAAGCCCCTTTCAGATCCAGCTGCCCTCTTGATCTACTGTAGTTTTCGCTTTTCATTTGAGGCTCATTTATTGCAAAACAACCCCAAAAAAGTATACGTTTGCGGTCTCTAATTCTTCATGTTTAATTCAGTTGTTAACTTCTTACATGTTACATTTACTGAAGGCAACTCCAGTGACTTCACAGTTTCTGTAGTGTTTCACATTTTTAAATCCATTGCCACTTTTTCTGTCCTGGTTTATGTGATCCTGCATTCTTTTGTCTGAAATGCTCCTTCAGAACTGCCGTTGGCCCTTCTCTCTCTGCATCTCTTCACTCTTTTCCTACCTATGCCCTTAAGTATCTTGATTAGCTCTCTGTGGCTCTCCCATCTGAATCTGATTCCTCTTTTCCCAGTTTCTGCTGTTTCCAGCTGCTAGTCTTCCCTGGATGTTCCACTGTCAACTTAGAACTAGCATGTCTTTTACATTTGTCATCTTCCTTTCCTGCTCTTCTGATTTTTCTGTTTCTGCTGATTGCTTCATTACCTTTCAAGTCTTATAGACATGGTACTTCCAGTCTAATTCCCTTCGCTTTCAGGCCTGTTAGCTTTACTCCCTCACCTTTATTTCTTTGTTCCCTAGTATTTCTGTCCTTCTCCTATGCTCTTTATTTTCTAATTAACTGTTTAAGTTTCTCTCATTCTTAGCTCAAATTAATCTTTCCTTCGTACTTTCAAGAACTTTCTGCTACTTACTGAACAAAGTTCAGACTTCTCAACTTAGCATGTTAGGACTTTTATGTCTTGGTCCTAGTTTATCTTTCATTGCTTGCTTGGTGATGCTCAGTTGTCCCTCTCAGTTAATTTGTCTGGATTTTTGCTCTTTATTTTCTGGAATTTTCCTTGTATTTCATCTCATGCATAAGTTCTATAGATTCTCAAAGCTTACCTTCAACAGTCACCTTCAGTAAGTTAGTACTCATCTTCCTCTGATTTAAAAGTAATTTTGTCTTCCAAATTCATGTCCTTTAGTTTTGAAAAGGAAAAATAATTTTCTGTCTTACCACTGTGACGTTATATACTTATTTTTGCCCATCTTCTAGACTTTAAGACTGTTCAGGGAATGGCTCTGTTTTATCTTTGTCCATAGCTCCAAGCAAGGTGCTGTATACATATTAGATAGCTAATAAATTTTTGTTAAATCAAAGAATACATGTTAAAAATGTCTTAAACTCCCAGTGTTGTAACACAGTAGAAATTCAGAAATTAAAAACAAAGTTTCTTGGTTTTTATTCCTTGTATTTCCTACATGTACATATTCATATTTATAAAGTCATATAAGCAAGTGGGACTAATAGTGTTAAATTTCTATATGTGATGTAATTTGTCACAAAAATCATGATGAAGAGTCAAATGAATTACTTCTTTTTTGAAGAATTTCATTTGATTCAGTTTTTTAGCAAAATCTAGTTACTTAGCCTCACACTAATTTGTATTATAATTTTTGCCTAATGGGGAAAGTTTGACCCTTGTATTTATTAAAAGCACACTTAATAAGACATTAGAGTTCTAAGGTCATACATTTAAAGAAATTATATTAAAGATTGAAAGTAGTACTTTGAACTGTGAAGTTAACATATAGTATTAAATTATACTGAGGAATGATAAAAGGACTAAGATGAACAATGAACATAAAAATGCTAGATGAGAAATTCTAGCAATAAAAATATTTGCTTGATATCTAAATTTATGTGACAGCAGTCTATAAGGAGTATTTTTTTTTATAAGGAGTATTATTGATTGAGTGCAGAGTTATTCTTTGTGTATCCTACTCCTCCTTTCACCAATGTTTCCTACCCCCTCACACACAAATTTTCTTTGCATCCTCGCTCATTGAAATTGGTATAGTTGGTTTATGTCTTTGGAACAGAGATAATAATAGCACATCATGCTGAAGATTAGAGGTATTTTGTCTCCATCCAGGCTGAAGACCAAAACTTGTCTCAAACCAGTGCTACTAAGATGTTTACTTAATCATCATATTAGCCGAAGAATAATATCAGGAAAGATCCTAGAATTAACAAACCATTGTTGAATAGTTAGAATCCCTAAGGAGATTGTGTACTGAAATTATACATTTTGACTGTGGCAAAGTGCTTATCATTTACTAATGAATTATTTGTCAGAGTTTAGCCATAGCATGTATTACTTATATGCAACGTTGGGGACAGGGATGATACTGTCAGGAGAAGGTAAGGCCTAAATATTTGTGAAAAGTCAGAGGTAATCAAAACCTTAAATAATTGGAAAAAGTAGAAACCTGGGCTTCAGAGCTTTAGACCTGATCAGTGCAAGTTGTGTACCACTTGCTAATGTGGCACACTTGGCATGGTATTTAATCTTGTGCTTCAACATCATGATTTGTAATATGTCAGAGTTAAATGACCATAATTATTGTGATATATTGAATTTTCCTAGTGCTCTTAAGTTTCTTAAATTGTGAATTTCTGTTAAGTGAAGGTGGAAGTATTCTTCTGCCTAAAGGTGGAAGTATTTCCAACATATTGAGTAGATCTTAGATATATTCCTGGGTTTTAAATATAATTTAATCTAGAACATACTATTTATAGATGAGGAAATTGAGACCAAGTGAGGCTAAAGGATTTGCCAATTTCACGTAAGTAGTAAATAAAGCATAGAACTAAACTGGTCCTTCATTATTATTATTTTTACAGTTCTGTACTGCCCCCCCCCACCCTTGTTTAATTACAGGTACTTGTACATTTCTTAATTTGGTTTCAAGGATTCTCTTGTTCTTTGAAGAGCTGATTTTCTTACAGTATGTTCTCAGATAGTCCCGTTACTTAACATTGTTCTGGCCGAAACAGTTGTAGTTGCTGTTTTGTCATTGTTTCTTGCCATTTAGGAACTTGTATTATGAGGTGTTCTTCTGTTAAACTTTCCCTATATTGATCACACCCTTGGAAGTTGGATTTTAGGATGGAAATCAATCTGGAGGCTTCAAAGTATGATTGGATCTTAATGACATAGGATAAAATAAAGAAACTTGACTAAAGATATTTTATCTATTGTCAACTTATGTTTTGTATCATAGGTGGAAATCGAGAAGCTGAAAAAGGCAGTCCTGTCGTCTTGAAATGGCATGGCCCTGTATTTTTAGGGTTCCAGGGATTCAGAAGCAACACTATGAACTTCAACTGACTTATTACTTAAAAATAACAAATGCTGATGTCCTGATAAAGAAATATGAGTATTTGAACTATAATCTATAGAAAAGTAGGGAGAGGGTGGATTTTTTTTATATATATATTTTGTTTTGCCAATATGAAAAAAAAGAGGCCTTATTTCTTATGTGCTGGAATTGCAAACTTTTTTTTTTTTTTTAGTTTGCTTGAAAATACTACTGAATCTGTATAAAAAGGAAAGTTCACAATAGTTTTTTTATTGAAACTTGTAGTATTATTTTTAAAGAGATCTATACTATAAATATGGTGATATCTTTACAAATAATCTGTAACATATACTATTTGAGAGGGACAAATTAGCTTTATAGTAACTATAGCCACTACTTTTCCCATAATACATAAGGGATATAAACTTTGTATATATATATTTTTTACTTTTAGCTTCTTACCCAGGATTACACTGTTGTGCCTGTTTGTTTGCAGTGCTGTTTATACTCTGGGTGATGAAATAGGAGTTTACTCTAGCTATAAACCAGATTACTCACCCAAGCATATAGTAATAACTAATGAAACAATCAAAACAATTTCTTTGACTTTTAGAATATTTTATATTGCTTGCACTATAGGATTCATAAAAGGAATTTAGTTAAAATGGATTGTTAACTATATTTGGGAAAATATGAGCTATATTTTAAATTCATTAGGTCTGAGAAACTAAAAATGTCAATTTAACCCTTAACTTGTGCCTAGAAACAACAGCACATATAATATGCAAACACCAGCCTTATTGCTGTACTTTACTGCTTGTTTTACAGGCTCAGATATTACTCATTTTGTGATCTTGTGAGTTAGTTCCTCATGTTCCTCTTTCTGATTTTTAATAATGGTAATATGAGAAGAACAAAATTCAGAACATGCAGAACTTGGGTGTGAGGTTTCATACTTTGACAAATTATTATTATGTAAATACTCAGGTTTTACAATGTGTAATTTACTTCAAAGACCAAACTAATTGGTGGAGATATTTTAGGCTGTCATTTAGGTATCAGAGTGTTAGTATATCATAAAACATAACAGTACAGCTTATTTAAAACCAAATATAGTTGACCATATTCAAAATACATTTTCATAAGATGGATGAATTAGTTTCTTCAGAGTCACTTATGAACAGTTGAACGTTTTAAAAGTTATTATCTATAGATAATATGTCTTAAAATATATGGGTTTATATTAAAAATAGAAAAATTGACTTTTCATTTGCAAAAAAATTAGATTTTAAGTTTTATTATAGCAAAGACTTTCAGATGCCACCTGTCATGCTTCCATTTTGTGTTATTTTAAACCACCAAATCAATGTTTTCCTTTAAGTTTTAATCTTATATACTGAAATCTGTGTTAATGAAATTTTACCATGTTGTCTCATATAAAAGAGAACTGAAGTAGAAAATAATAGAAATTCCAGTCATTACTTAATGTTAAATCACAACTTACATTATTAGTGCTTTTGGGGAAACCTGATTGTGCATTGAGCGTGTACATTTTAACTCTTTAAAGTCTGGGCTTTTCTGATGAGGTCACTACTCAACAAAATTGTTAATTCCTGTTTTAATATTTTTAAATGACTTTTGTTGAATGATTTCCTTCTTGCTAAAAAAGTTAGGTTTTACTTTCTTTTAATGAAAGTCCTTAGAAATAAAAACATTGTATCCTAGCAATCATTCTCTAGCTTTCTGGCTGGAGTGACCCCTCCTCACCCTGTTAATGGGGTGAGGGAAGTTTCCAGCAGATTTCAGGGTGTTCTTAAAGTTTTTCTTGGTCATTTTTCTCACCAGTGCATAAAATGAAGGTGGTCATGAATGCCAACATACATTTAAAGTATCTGCTTTGTATGTTCCTCAGTCAGAATGGAAAATTAAAGTTTTGTGGCTCTATTTTCTGTCCTTGACCAAAAAGTAAAGTTCTTAAAGCCAAACTCAAAGGGAAAAAATGATTACTTCAATCTAGCAATTTACTGGTATTTGCTCTTGATATGGAAATTTTGTTTTTATTCATAAAGTTCATATCACAAAATGGTACATAATGATAATAGCCTTTACTGGGAGATAAATCATTGTTTTTTCTTTTTTTCTATAAGTGAGTATAAATGACAGACTAGAGATGAACAGCATGGAATCTGTCATTGCCAAATTATTAGCGAATGTATTTTTCAGGTTTGCTATTCTTTGAAACACATAATATTACTAATTTTCCTACTTGTATTTCAATATTGGGAGTATTTGTGTGTGTGCTTGTGTGTGACCACTGAGATTTAGTGGTTTGGTCTTACTATAAAGCTGTTACCTCTTTACAAAATTTAAGCCTGAAGATAGGAAGAGAATGGGGGTTCTCTTTTTTATGCTTCTTACTGTGATCACAGGAAAAAAAAAAAAACCCAAGTGCTCTCTTGATTTGTTGGTAAACATTTTATGCTTGCATTTAAACTTGAAATGTATGAAGAGAATAAGACAATCAGTTAAAATCATAAATGAAAACATTAAAAATGTAATGGCCTTGTTTTGCTGTAGCAATAAAATGACCAAGTGCAATGACTTGATTTAATAAAATCATCTTTTAAAAGTTGCTGCTATGAATATTTTTAGCCATAAAACTTTACCCTTGTTTTAGCCTGACTTGCCTTCAGTAACTATTATGTAATGCAGTTGGTATTGTGGTATTCTAACATTCCAAAAAAATAATAATATATATGTGGGGAAACTCAAAATAGTATACTTCACTGACTTGTTTACAGGTGCTGTAAAAAAGCATGCTTCTCCCTCAAAAAAAAAAAAAATAAAGAATAGTATTGCCAGTTGTGTTGGTCTTTATTGGTTATTTTTCATTAACATCATATGTTTATTGCAGAGTAAGATGGAAATTTTATTACTTTGTTTCATTTGGAAAACTCAATGTAAATAGTAAAATGAAAGCATTAAAAGTTCTAGACCTATATGACTTTTACCGAACCTTTGTGAGTCTGTTTTTCCCCTGGAACTCTAAGATGATAATTTCTACGTCACTGATTTTATGGGGGAATTTGAAATGATTTATATAAAGTATGTTATAGAGCGGATTTTTTTGAAAGTGGAAGCTTCTATTGTACTCTTCTCAAAAGCTTCTTTCAGTGATAAATACGATGTAGATAAGATTAAACGAATTTTTGAGTTTTTGAGTACAGCATCTCAATACAAAAAGCACTGGTCTCAGCATAGGGAGTACTCTCTGTTAGAGTCTATCATCTGGAAAAAGCTTATTTGGAAGAACAGATCTTAATAGAGCATAAAGAGATGGAAACAATCCAGAAGGATTTTAAAACCGATTTCAGTCATTGCCTAAATCCCAGCTATCTATCCACTGCATGATTCCTTAGGCATAAACTTACACTTAAATTTTTTTTGGTTTCTGATTTCACACCTGGAAGTCCTGGTAAATAAAAAACAAGAGTCCACAAGATATCAAGGCCCATGTATTCTTGCTGAAAATATGCCACATACACAATTTTAGGCTTTTTAGAAATCTACTAGAAGATCTGAATCATAGAAAAGGAATAAGACACCAGAATGACGTAATAAAGGGAAACAAATGTGGCAAGTCATTTAAAAATTTAGTTTGAAAATTTCTACATGCTTGGTACTGGCCTTGATAAACTCTAGGTATAAATTAAGCCTTACAGGCACAGGATAGTGAAGTTTTGGATTATAGAACTTGTATTTTCTTACTATTATTGATGTGGGAAACTAAAGCAGAAGGAAGTGGAGATAAAATTAAATGTCCTTATAACCTGCAGCCCATTGACAAATACCTGAGGCAGGCAGAGTATAATGTTCCTCCAGGAAGCTCCCAACTGTCTTCATGCCTTGCTAGAGGGAAAAACAACCTTGGTTGACAATTCCAAGGCCTCTGGTATCCTGTAAGTCTTCTTTAGCATATGAAAATCCTTTTGAAACTTCCCTAATCTTGATTTTCCCCAATCTCAAAGTATATAATCAGTTGTTCCTCACAATCCTGGGGCAGCAGCTTCTCCCCACTCCTCCTGTCTCTGTGCTTTAATAAAACCACATTTTGCACCAAATATGGCTCAGGAATACTTTCGTGACTGTGGACTCCGGAACCTCAACCAAAATTCCAAAACTACATCATTGTTTTTTGGATTAGAGATTTTTAGTATTTAAAGGGACATTGAAGGACCGTTGGACATTGTAATCCCTGTGCAGGTGTGCATACTTTTATATGAAGTACAATTTGCAGATTTAGTCTTATTCGAGGAAATAAAAGCAGTTTAACTCAAATGAAACTTATTTGGCCTTATCTGCCAATTTAGATTTAGAGAGTAAAAAAAAAAAAGATTTAGAGAGTAGACTGGGTCTTGGCGTTAAAGTTTGTTTCTGAATCCTAAACACTTGCTTTTATTTTGCCACTAACACCTGTGTTGTGAATATGCTTGTATATAAGGAAAATAAATTTAAAAATAGGTGTCAATATTTTTTGTATAGAGCTAATAATCTTTTCTATCAAAGAAGGTGTTATGTTTTTCATTTTGCAACTATTGGGTGGTATTCTTTCCTATCAGGTTTTAAGTGTTTTCTATTAGCTACATTTCAGTTCCTAAAAAATTGTGTGAATAAAGTTATTAAAAGTAAAACTTATTTTTAAAAAATGTACTAACTTAATTCTTCAATAAAAATCATTTAGCATTTCATAGTATAGTGTACTTTTATAATTTCTTAAAACATTAATTGAACAGAATGCACCTACAATCTGATTTGACAGAGTAATGACATTTTTACTCCTCACCTCCATTGAAAGTGACTAAAAACAAAATAGTATGCAAAACAGACTTAATAGATTAAAAAAAAGATGTAAAAACATCACTCTCCAATAAGGAAACAACTACAATTTATAATAATTAAAAAAAAAAAAAACACCTCCCAAGTGCTTTGAGATTTGGAACAAAATGACAGCCTGAGGACGGTCATAAAAGCCTCCCCACACCTGGTGTCAGATGCATAGTCCTGAAATGTTTATCATATCATCTTACAGCCAAATCCTGTACAACAGAATGGCAGGGTTCATGGGCCTGAAAAAGAAGCCACAGTAACTGTAACTCTTAATTTGAAGGCTAAAAACCAAGAGGAGGGAGACATGCTCTTAGGAAGGAAAACAGCTCTGAGGAGAGGGTGTTGACGTAGCGCAGGAAATTAAAGCTCCAGTCCGCCCCCTCCCACTCATCCCTGTGCTGTCAGCAAGTAACTGACACCTTTCAAAGGTGAGTCATCAGGCACCCTACACACAAATACCTTTTTTGGATGCTTGTGCTGTTTTCAGATGTGTAAAATGCCCTAAAGCAAAGACTTGATCCTGCAAATAGAAATCCCAGGCCACCCAGGCACCCCTAAGTGCTCAGTTGAATTACCCTAAGCTTAACAGTAAATTTAGCTTTGAAAATTTAGCTTTAAAAAAAAAAAAAAGGCATCATGGGATGCCTGGGTGTTTCGGTGGTTGAGCTACCTTTGGCTATGGTCCTGATCCCAGGGTCCTGGGATTGAGTTCCACATCGGGCTTCCTGCAGGGAGCCTGCTTCTCCCGCTGCCTATGCCTCTGCCTCTCTGCGTTTCTCATGAATAAATAAAATATTAAAAAAAACACAAAAAAACAAAAAAAACAGGCATCATTACTGATAGCTAATGTTTGTATTGTGCTTACTGTGTGTCCCAAGCGCTGTTGCAGGTAATGATAATCTGTCTCAGCCAACTCTATGTAATAGGAACGAAAGTTACCTGACAGGTGAGGAAACAGGCTTGAGAGGCTAAGCAGCTTGGCTGAGGCTGCTGGGCTAATGGGGATGGAGCTAAACCCAGACAGGTTTTAAAGCCTGTGCTCTTGATGAGATACGAGCCCTATGTAGATAACATATAGGAAAAGAGTTTGAATTGGGAAATTCTTTTAGTAGTTCTTTCATCCTTTGCAATCCTTTATATTACCTGAGTATCAAATTTTTCCATCAGTGAGGGAGTTACACCACATAACTTTACAAAGTCCATTTTCAGTGGTCCCACAGTCTCTAGATTTCTTCTTCTTCTTCTTTTTTTTTTTTTTTTTTTTTAAGATTTTATTTATTTCTTCATGATAGAGGGGCAGAGACACAGGCAGAGGGAGAAGCAGGCTCCACGCAGGGAGCCTGACATGGGACTCAATACCGTGACTCCAGGATCGCGCCCTGGGCCAAAGGCAGGCGCTAAACCGCTGAGCCACCCGGGGATCCCTCTAGATTTCTTTGCGTGATGTGGTCACACATAAGATTATAGGGAACATTCTCTCTTAGTGTACATCTTTGCAAACTTAAGTGATTTTCATGGCTTTTCAGTCCACAAACGGAAAGAACCATTACTTGGCTCCCATAAAGAAGTGACCACTAGGTGGCAGTCAAATAAAGCTCAGCTTCTGTGTGTCTTGAGTAAACCACAAAAAACTTGTAGAAGCTGCAGATGCAATCTTCGGGCTGGCCCATTGAATTCCTACAGAAGTGGGACACCTATACCACACTTACCTTGCCCAGTCACTTCTGTTGAGGTCCACCTGATCGAGTGAAAAGACTTGAGGCCTTGGAATTTGAGGGATCTGGCTTTGAAAATTGGCTCTAAAAATTAGTGGCTGTGTGAATGTGGCAAATCACTCAAATCTGGTCTCTTCCCCGACCTCTTAGGAGTTTCAAAAGAATTACTATAACTTGAAGCCTTTCCCTCTTATAGAGAAGAGAGAGAAAGGGGGCCGAGTGCTTTGAATTTGTTTTTCCCTTGAGAGAGGACAATCCCATCACAACAGCAGCAATAAAACCATCTTTGTCTTGTTTGTCGTTCCTGTTGGGTGTTGACACCATGCAGTCTCCTCTGACCCCAGGTGGCTGTCATGGTTCTTCAGCTCTTCCCTCACATGTGATCTACCATCTTCTGTCCTTGGTTTTCTGGGAGCTGCTCCTGTTTCTTCATTTTGTCCTGCAATGTGTTCCTGCATCAACCAGGCCAAAGAGAACAAATCTCCTCCTCAGTCACTTAGGAAACAATCTCACAAGATAAGTGGGTTTGTGCTATGGGTTTCTTAAAGAGATTTCTGCTGAGACATCTCTTATTTTGCCATTTCTATCTTCTCCCCAAGGGTTTAGCATAATTGCCACAGAATTGGAGTCTCCCATGACAGCCCAGAGCAGGTCCGTGGTGCCATGACTGACTATGCCTAAAAAAAGCAAATCTGTTTGCAGCTCAAATTCTATGAGCCTAAAATGACTTTTCTCTCCAAAGAGACAAAGGAATTAAAATGTCCATCTCATAGTGATGACGGAACTATAGGGCCACAGAAGCAGAGAACGGTAGTATCTGGGAGAGGGATGTCAGATGCAGATTCCTCTGAAGTGTTTATTTGATCCTCTTCGGCCCAAATCCTGTACAGCAGAATGGTCCTCAAGAAGCCTTTGGAGGGGATATGCGGTGAGATAACATCAGACAGCTCTTTCCATAGCCCGTAGAAAAACAGCCAGCCGTCCCCAGTGCCCTCCAGGGAGAAGAAACCTGCTCAAATGCTCAAGGCTTACACAGTTATTTTGAGCAAGTGACAGAATTAGAAGTTGTCTGTGATTCTTAATAGTGATAAAGGTTGTGGACTGTGACAAAAGCAATGTGACACACAAAAGTATTCAGATGTAGAAGGGACCATTTCCTTAATCTCATGGAGATGATATTACCTGTCCCATGGTGAGAACGAAGGAAATGAAGAATGAAAGAAAATAATGTATACTCACCTTGGTCCACTGTGTGTGTTAATGTATGGATAATGTAAAAATGCTTTATGCTTATTTGACTTCATCTTGATCTAAAGCCCTTGTTCCCACCAATGGCAGGAAAAAAGGATGAAATTTGTCATTCAAAGGCAACAATCTTCTATGGCTTCCATTATTGTGTGTGTATATATATATTTAAACACACATATACATATATACATATACACACACATATATATGTTTGTCAGTGTGATGTCTGGGGCGGCAGGGGAGGGTGGAGGTAGGGGAGGGGGTGCATCACGGGATTAGATGGGCAGGATTAGTTAGATACATCTTCTTGGCAATAGGGGGAGGTGAGACCTCAGGTCTATGAGCTGTCCTTTGAGCCTTCATTGGTCTCCCAGGGCAGTATCTTCACTGCCTTTACTTTTACTATCTGTTGTCTTGGTTCAACATTTAGCAATGTGCCGGGCCCCGCATGAGACCCCTCTGGTTAGTTTGAAGCTCTCCATGACATGTTAGGGGAAATGGGGCTTTCATCTCTCGTTCTTGGGCCTCCTCAAGTGTAACTGTGTTCCTGAGCCCCTTGTTTCCCTCTGCCCTTTCCTTCCCAGTCAGGTGTAGACCTGAAAAGATAACATCTCAAGTCTTGCTCTGCTCTTGCCCTCTCTTCCAGGCACCTCCTGTCCCAGAAGCAGAAGGGATCTGTCTTTCCCATTGCTTCTGTGATCACCACAAACTAGTGGCATAAACAACAAAGTATTATTTTACACACTGGAGATCAGAAGTCTCACTGAGCTAAATCAAGGTGTTGGCGGGGCCACGTTCATTTCTGGAGGCTCTGCGAGAGAATTTCTTTCCTTGTTTTTTTTTAAATTTATACAGGCTGCCTGTGCTTCTTGACTCAGGACTCCCTTTCTCTGTCTTCAAAGCCAGCGATGCTGGGGTGAGTCCTCACATTGCATCTCTCCGCCCTTTTGTGTAGTCACATCTCTCTATGACCCTCACTCTTCCATTGCCTTCTCCCACTTTGAAGAGCCCTTGTGATTCCAGTGAGCTCACCTGAGTAATCCAGGCTAACCTTCCCATCTTAAGGTCCTAATTTATCACGTCTGCAAAATCCTGATTGCCGCCTATGAGAATATATTCACAGGTTCCAGGAATTAGGTCATCTACGTGGACAGCTACAGTGTGGGGAAGAGTGGTGATTTTTCTGCCTAATGTAGGCTCTCTGCTTCTTGTCAGACTGAAATGTTCCTATATCCCAACTTCCTTCCCTTCTGCTTGGAGTAGTGTTGGAAAGGCCTTAGGGGAAAAATTGGATTCGTAAGTGAGAGAAAGTATGTTTTGGGGGGTGTATTTCAAAAAATCACCCCCAGTTAGAGCAGTGACTTACTCATGGGGTTCTTTCAGAGTTGAGATTGTGGGGTGCTATACAAATCCTTTGTCATCTGCATAATCCCCTGAGGTAAAAAAAAAAAAAAAAAAAGAGAGAGAGAGAACAGAACAAAGAACACTTTACATATTGTTTCATGTATAATAGATAGCTGGACCGGCTGAACACTACCTTTCTAAAGACCCCCAGCAGTTCCCAAGGACTCTAGTGTCCTAAACGGGAAGTTGGAGGTAAGTGGAGATTTTCACGGTATTATCACTTTTATTTTATTTTATTTATTTTAAGATTATATTTATTTATTCATGAGAGACACACAGAGAGAGGCCAGAGACATAGGCAGAGGGAGAAGCAGGGAGCCTGATGCAGGACTCGGTCCTGGGACTGAGGGATCATGACTTGAGCCAAAGGCAGATGCTCAACCACTGAGCCACCCAGGTGTCCCATATTATCACTTTTAAAACTGTTTTTGCTGTTATTGCATTTTGTTTTCTACACTTAAAAAAAAAAAAAAAACTTTACTATATGGCCTTACCGCCGCTGGGGCTACAGGTAAGTCGGGGGTGGCCTGCGGAGGGAGAGGCAGAGGAGCAGCAGGGGCAGGCTGCCTGGGAGTCACGTGCTGCAGTGTGGTCCAGAGATTCCTTCTGTAGAGCTGCATCTTTCTGGGAGCTTTTCTCTCCTGCCCCTTCCATTTCTAGAGCTCAGGGAGAGTCGATGGCTTGTGTAGACTCTGTGATTTCTGGGGCGCCCTTGGCAACCACCTGCTTTGCAGGTGTGAGCTGAGACTTTCTTTTTTTTTTTTTTTTTTTTTTTAAATTTATTTATTTATGATAGTCACAGAGAGAGAGAGAGAGGCAGAGACACAGGCAGAGGGAGAAGCAGGCTCCATGCACTGGGAGCCTGATGTGGGATTCGATCCCGGGTCTCCAGGATCGCGCCCTGGGCCAAAGGCAGGCGCCAAACCGCTGCGCCACCCAGGGATCCCTGAGCTGAGACTTTCAGTGACAGCTTCCAAGTGTTGTTCCCCTGACCCCTCTACCAGATGTGTAAACCTCTGATTTCCTAGATTAAAACCCTCTGTACTTGGAATACAAAGAGTTGCTCCTGTTTTCTGAACTAAATCCTGACTGATGAAGGTTTTTGTTTTGCAATATTTTTATTTAGAAAATATATGCATTGTAAAAACTTGGAATATGTTAGAGTCTAAAAAAATTCCCACAAGCCCAGTAACCAGAAAAGAGATAACAATTACAAATATTTTAAGAAACAAAAATTTTAAAAGTTATTTTAATTTCTTAAAATATTTGTCCATGTGGCATGGATATATTTTGGATATTTTATTACTTGATATTTTATTATTTTTTCACATCATTGGATAGTCCTCAAAACATGAATTTACATGTATAATATTCCATCATACAGTTAAACTATGAAAGATGTTTAATTACTGTTGGATTGTTGAACATGTACATGAATTTCCATTTTTTACTAGTATAAGGCTGTGATAAAACTTCTTTTACGTGAATATTTGGATATATCTCATATTCTTAAGATAAAGAACGAAAAGTGGCATTACCGGCTGAGTTAGTAGTATGAACATGCTTAATGCTTTATGTAGCCAGAGTCCTCTAAATGAGTTGTACCAATTTATACTGCCTACTTCTCTTTTCACAAGGCTTACACAGGCATGGCCTCCGGGTAGGCTGAGCCTCCATCCCAGGTTTACCTTGGGTAATAAACTCTATGGTAGCTGTGGCAATAGATGGTATTAATAAAAATCCATTAATACATGCCTATGGTGAGGCGGGGAGAAGAAAATGAGACTAGAGAAGATCTAATGAGAGGGGAGCCTGGTTGACTCAGTTGGTTAAGTGGCTGAGTTTGGCTTGGGTCATGATCTCAGGGTCTGGGTTGGAGCCCCCCACTGACCCACCAACCAGCTCCCTGCTCAGCAGGGAGTCTGCTTCTCCTTCTGTCTCCCCCTCCCTCTGCGCCTCCTTCTGCTTGTGCTCTCTCACATAAAATCTTAAAAAAAAAAAAAAAAAAAAAGACCTAATGAGAGAATAGAAGGTAATAAGGTAATGCCCTGCTCTACCCAAACACCCTTCTGATCCTGGTACATTGTCCCAGATGAGGCTTTTCCATCTTTTTTGTTATTAGGATGAGTTCTTTTTTTAAAAAAATATTTATTCATGAGAGACACAAAGAGAGGGGCAGAGACATCGGCAGAGGGAAAGCAGGCTCCCTGCAGGAAGCCCGATATAGAACTCGATCCCAGGACCCATGGATCATGCCCTTAGTTGAAGGCAGACGCTCAACCACTGAGCTACCCAGGCAACCCAAGATGAATTCTTTATCCTGAGGCAGTGAGTTCCTAAGGCTAATAGTCTGCTAGTAAACCTACCTTTCCGTTCTTCTAGATCTGTGTGAAGACAGATTCATAAGCTGGTACATAGAACTGTAATGCCTGATATTTAAAGCACAACCCAGTGTGATCTGTACTTACTTTTCTGGTTTTTTCATCTGTTTTACTCCTCCCCTACAAGGCACATATGCTCTGAGCTACTCTACAGCAGTATCAGTGTTGGAAGAAGTAGTGGTAGTAATGGTAGTAGGAGTGGTAGTAAAGATAGCTAACATAAGGACTTAGGGAGTCTAGGTACTCTTGAAGTGATTTTAAACAGATTAACTCAGACAATCCTTGGAGGAAGCTAATATTACCAAATCTTATATTTGGTGGCATGTAAAAAAAAAATAAAACTGTAGTAGAGTGTAATTTTTTCTCATAATGTCACAAATCAGGAGGCAGTCAGCCCAGAACTTGTGTAAATTGTTCAAGGAAAGTGTCAAGAACCACAGCCTCTCCTATTTCTGTTCTGGCATCCTTAGCATGTAGCTCTCATTCTTGATTTTTTACAAAATAGGTATAGCATCTGAACCCCAGGTAGAAAGAAGGAATGTGTTCTTTCATGTGCCCGCTGAGTCTGCTCCCCCCACCTCTCTTTCTTTTAATGGAAAAGAATAGCAACTTTTCCAAAAGCCTTACCCAATGACTTCAACTAACATCTCATCAGCCAGAACTTGGTCACATCCTCAGCTCTAGTCTCAAGGGTCTCTTGGAATGTGTGCATTTTAATAGAACACATTGCAACTCTGAAAAAAATCAGATAGAGCTTGTTAATAAGCAAAATGGAGTATAAATATTGAGTGGACAATGAACAGTCTGACCATTTCAGATAAGCAAACTGAGGAAATGAAATGAGGGGTTAAATAATTGGCCAAGTTTACATAACTGGTTGGTGATGGAGTAGGCATAAATGTGCCTTTTAGAGAATCAAGCTCTGGTGTTGTGGGTCTGTATATTTTGAGAATCCCTCAACAGTTCTTTTGGTTCAGAAGAATGCACTCACGCACATACATGATTTTCATACAGCTTTAAAGGTTCAATGTGTCTTTACAGCATATTTTAATAGATACTATTTTATTTTATTTATTTTATTTTATTTTTTTAAATTTTTATTTATTTATGATAGTCACACAGAGAGAGAGAGAGGGAGGCAGAGAGAGAAGCAGGCTCCATGCACCGGGAGCCTGATGTGGGATTCGATCCCGGGTCTCCAGGATCACGCCCTGGGCCAAAGGCAGGCGCCAAACCGCTGCGCCACCCAGGGATCCCCGAATGCAGTTTTTAATTGTTTAAGAAAGCCGTGCCCTGGGCCAAAGGCAGGCGCCAAACCGCTGCGCCACCCAGGGATCCCTAGATACTATTTTAGGATGCCCTGGACACCTCTATGGCACTAAACTGAATTAATAAGAACTAAACATTTTTCTGATAAAAAGTTTTGTAAGCTAGGATCTACAGACAATGCAAGGGACAAATACATTCTAGTTTGCATTTCAGTATTTTTATTCACTACTGTTTTTTTTTTCTTCTTGAAATAGGAGATAGGAGTCAAGATCTGGCTTCTAACCTGGCCTTGTGTTCCCCATCTCAGGGAACTTGAGTAGATTTTATCACATAAATACCTGTTCTTTGTACCTGTTCTTTCAAATGAGAAATTAGAAACTTGAATTTGAAAAGCAGTTCAAACTCTAACATTATATACATTTAAGAAGTAATATGTTTAGCATTACCGCTTCTGGACCTTGATGCCACCTGTATGATCTGTTGGTTCTAACTCCTTTTCAGAGTGACTCTGGTTTAATCTTAGGGAGGACTTCTATAATCAACGAGTCAGCAGTGTTTACGCATGAGTCCAGCAACCCCTGAAAAGTCAGAGAAGCAGGTGCTTCTGGAAGCCTTCCCTTGAGGCCCAAACCCACAGGATCCCAAGCAAGAATGGCAGCTTCCATACTGAATGAAGGCACTGGGAGGTGCATCTGGAAGTGAACCAGAACTGGAGCCTCCAGTAAATATTAACACAGGAAAACAGCTGGAAGGACCAGTCCTTTAAAAAGAAAAACAAGGAGGTGGCTTCAGGTGAATTGATGAATACAGTGAAAGGGAAACATGTCCCCCCTGAGACTCATTCACTAGTCCTTCCAGCAACCAGACTCTTCAAGTTAGCCAGCAATGGCCAATTTTGTGGTAGGTGACAACACTGAAAGAGAAAGATAATAGGATCTCCTGCAGATCAAATTTGAACCCCAAAGCCTCTTTAGTGATTAAAATGGGAAACGAGGTTATTGGCCACTTAAACAGTGGAGTTGAAGAAAGATGAGGGGTGGGCAAAGAAGAGAGAATGCAAATTAAGATTGAGGATGACTTTTAGAACTTGACAAATAAGCTTTCCTGATGGCTGAGAATTCAAACCAATGTACTTTCCTGTGTTAAACAATATTGGAACTGAACATTCTTTCCTGTCCCAGTGTGAAATAACACACACACACAGGCAAAAATAGCTTAGGTACTTGCTCTTCAGGAAATATTTACTCCTGGAAGATAAGCTCTGAACCATGTAGAACAGCTTATTATCGATTGCAGCAGCTTGTTCACCAAGACATGCTGGAGACCTTTGC
Organism: Canis aureus; assembly: GCF_053574225.1. Lineage (NCBI taxonomy): Eukaryota > Metazoa > Chordata > Mammalia > Carnivora > Canidae > Canis > Canis aureus. The sequence goes on along the minus strand of NC_135617.1, from coordinate 56,913,390 downwards.
TGGAGACCATCCAGCCAAGATTTTATGTTGTAGACTGGCCAATCCCAACCAGTTCCCTGGTTCTCAAGGCCTGAAAACTCTATAAATATCCTCCCCTGACTTCCCTCTTCAGGAACCAACTAAGTCAGCCAAGGTGCCATTCTCTTACTACATACAACAGGTCTAACAGACTCAGCTTTGTTTGACCAATAAATTGTTTTAGAAGTCATTTGGGCAGTTGACCTGTCACAAGTGAGGTGTTGGTCATGTGTACAAAACAGAAGTTTTATTTTTTATATATTTTTTAAAGATTTTATTTATTTATTAATGAGAGACACACACGCAGAGAGAGAGAGAGAGAGACAGAGAGACAGAGATACAGGCAGAGGGAGAAGCAGGCTCCATGCAGGGAGCCCGACATGGGACTTGATCCTGGGACTCCAGGATCATGCCCTGGGCCAAAGGCAGGTGCTAAACCGCTGAGCCACCCAAGGATCCCAAAACAGAAGTTTTATCATATCATGTCAGAAATGAGGCCACTGTATCATACCAAATGGCATTTACTTTTTGAATATTGGGTTAAATGTCAAGATTTCTTTGGTGCCTTCTGAGTAATCCTTGAATTTTTTTTACCCTTGGAAATTTGCAGAGCTCAGAGAAACTGTATTTCCTGTATCAGTGCTGTAGCAACAGCTGCTCTCTTCCCTTCTATGTGCTCCTCCACCCCCAGAAGGCAGAAGAAGGTGACCAAAGACTAGTAGAATTTGAACCAATGTGCTTCCGAGGATAAATAATAAAGGGTGTTAAACGCATTAACAACCAAACATTTACTGTGTGTTATAGCTCTGGTTTTCCTATGGGAGTGGGGGATACACAGACACCATCCAAATAAATAAGTATATTGATAATTACAGCTTGGAATAAATGACCTGAAAGCAATCAATGGTGCAGTGATTCAGGATGGTGGGTGGGGTGAGTGGGTAGATGTATTGAAGAAGACAACACACACACATGCAAGTGGGGTAAGAGGATGGAGAGAGAGAGGCATGGAACAGTGGTCCTAGCAGAAGAAACAGGATACACAATGGCTGGAGGTGGAAAGCAGCGTGGTGTATTTTCAGAGCTGTTCTCCCTCTGGGCCCTTATGTCTAGATCAGAGTGGACTGGAGGAAGAGAGGCCCAAGATGGGGCTGGAGAGGCAGGCAGATCCCAGGTTAGCCAGGCCTTGGAGGGTACCAGAGGTGCACCAACCTCTTCCTAAGTTTGAAAATAGGTTTTCATCTGGGAAATGATGTGATTGAATCGATGTTTGAGGAGATTTTTAAAAAAGAGTTTATTTATTTATTCATGAGAGACACATAGAGAGAGGCAGAGACATAGGCAGAGGGAGAAGCAGGGATCCCGATGTGGGACTCGATCCTGGGTCTCCAGGATCACGCCCTGAGCTGAAGTTGGCATTAAACTGCTGAGCCACCCAGGCTGCCCTTGAGGAGATTTTTGAAAGACAGGTTTGAAGGGGGCAAGGGTAAAATCAGGGAGACAATGTGAAAAGGTTTGTATTAGTGTAGGCGAGGGGCAAAGATGACCTAGACTAGCTGGAGAGAGAGAGAGAGAAAAATGGACAGATTTGAGATGTATTTTGAGGAAGGAATCATAGGACTTGATTACATGTGACTGCAGAACTGAGGAGAAATGTGGTTCTGCAGATTGAGTCTGTGGAAGTGGATGAGCTACTCTGGGAAAGAAAGGAGGTGGGTGGCGGGACAAAGAAATGAGGCAAGGGTGGAGGAGAAAGGACTTGGGAAGCCCCACCCTTAAAAGTCAGTAGAGAAGACACCAGAAAGGAAATAGGAAGGCAAGGAACACATGGATTTAGGTGGAGGATGTTCCAGCAATTCAAACGTCCATTGGTAGACCAACATATAAACATGTGGTATGTATATGCAATGAAATATTACTCTGCCCTAAAAAGGAATGAAATTCTGACAGATGCTACAACATGGATAAATCATGAAGACATTATGCTAAGTGGAGTAAGCCAGTCACAAAAAGACAATGTATGATTCCACAATATGTTAGGTGTCTAAAGAAGCCATATTCCTGGAGAGTAGAATGGAGGTTACAAGGGCTGTGGGGGAGGAGGAAATAAGTGTTATCATTCAGTGGGTAGAGTTTTAGTTTGGCAAGATGAAAAAGTTCTAGAGATCAATTGCACAAAAATGTGAATATACTGAATACTATTGAATGTTAAAAACCGTTAAGATGGTAAATTTTTATTTATTTTTTTCACCAAAATAAGAATTTTTTTAAGGCGTTTCAAAAAAGGGAGAAGTGGTCAACTGAGTTGAGTATTGCCAGTATTGAGAACAGAGTTGATAGGTTGATTTATTAAGATGGAGACCATTCATGATCTTTCTACATTGACTGCAGTGGCCTGAGGAGAAAACTGGATTGAGACCCAAAGGTTAGGAAGTGGAGATAGCCATGTGGACAGTTTCCAAGAGAAGGTTAACTGAGAAGAAAGACTTGGGGCAGAGTCAGTCGGAGCACAAGGAACAAAGGGAGGCTGTTGCTTTGTTTTAGGAAGGAAGATACTTGCACACATTTGAGCATTAATGGGATGATCCATTATGAAAGGAGAGATTGATGAGGCAGGAAATGGTAAATCTAAAAGAATGCTGTTCTTCAGAAAGCCCTGAGGAGAAGGGGTGGTGCTCCTGGGAAGGAACACATTTTGACGGGAAGATAGATGCTTCCTCTAACATGACAGGAGGTGAGGAGGAGAAGGTGGGAGTGCATGTAGGGGTGGCAGATTGGGGTGCTTGTAGGGCTGGCAGTGAGAAGTGGGTAGAGTTCTCATCCAATGGCTTCTATTTTTTTGTGTAAAATGTGAAGTAAGGTTGATAACACAAGGGGTAGAGGGGAGTTACATCAGTGGTTTGAAGAGATGAAATGTACTGTCATTAGTCATCCAGGGTTGTGGAAAAAAGGAGCTTGCCTGTGAATCACAGCAGGACTGACCCACTGCAGAGAGGGGATGTGGAATTCTGTATTCATTATTTGAAAGTAAAACTACCATATTTTATATTCTAAGATGCACCTCTGAAATTGAGATGTATTCTCGGGTTGTTCTGTGGGATCATAGAGTTTTGGGACATGAGAGATTCCATTTTGAAACTCCAGTTTCCTTTCCCACCAATAAACTCTTGAGCCGGGCCAGAAGCAGCAATCATTTCAAAAGCAGTTGCTCATAACGTTTCAACAAAGCAACTGGCATTCTGATCATATGAGGACAGTAATGTATTAATTCACACCAGGGACAGTTTTGCTTAATAGCACCAATACATTAATCAATAAAATAGTCATCAAAAATGACTCAACTGGTTGGCACAAAATTAGAAACATTTTTTTTCTTCTCTTCTTTATCTAACTCATGTATTTACCTTATCCTTCTTTTTTCATAAAAACCTCATGCTTTCCCCTACATGTGTGGGATACTTTTCTGGTTGCCATGGAACCTGTGTTCCCCCAAGTAAACTTCTGAGACCCCCCGAAAAAAGACTTTTGTTCTTTGTCAGTTTTGCCTCCTTTTCTCAGCTGATAGTCCCAGAGTCCTATATGATTGTTTAGAGTTTAATCATCAGCTTTGTTTTTTCTTAGTGGGCCATAAGACAAAGGGAATCTTATAATCAATGGCATCTTAGAGTCAGTGACATATGGCAGTTTTATCCCTACCAAGTTGATCTGCTTGTGTGTAGACATGAAGAAGCCACTTATTTCAGGGTTGGGTTTCAAAAACAAGATGAATAGGTAACAGCTTGACCAAAGCTGTCAATCTCAAAGAAGCCCATTTGAGCCCACTTAAGGAATAATGTCATTGTAGTGGGATGATGAGCATAGCTTTCTGAGGGGCTCCATTCTTCATTATTGGAAGTATTTCATCTGATGTTTGGTCTACAAAGCCAATCTCAAAGTTCTTTGGCCAGGTTAAGGCTTTATTATAAAATTCTCTTGTAAGTCTAGCTATCATAAAACAACAGTTCAGAGATGCCTGGGTGGCTCAGTTGGTTGAGCATCCAACTCTTGACTTTGGCTCAGGTCAGGACCTCAGTGTTGTGAGATAGAGCCCCCCCCCCCCCCCCATGAGGCTCTGCGCTCAGTGGGGAGTCTGCTTCTTTCTTTCTTCTCCCTCTGCTCCTCCCCACTGCTTTCTCTCTAAAATTGAAAAAAAAGTCTTTAAAAACACAAACATGCACACAAAAACAATAGTCCAGACTTCCTTTACCACGGTGTCCAATATTGGGTGTTCAGAATTGTATGCTAAGTGGAGGGTGGTTATGCAAGATTGGGTCCAGAGGGCCTATGTCCCTATTCATTAAATATTTATTAACTATCTGCTATATCTCAAGCAGTTTATTTTGGGGGGAAATACAAATAAATACAATCTGGGTTTCTGATTTCAAGGAGCTCCCAGTCTGCTATAAGAGAGGGAAGAAGCAAGAGTTGTTACTAGAGGTATTCATTCATCCAATCACTAGGGAAACACATATTCTGTGAGCTCCTACCAAGTGCCAGGCACCATTCTAGGTGTTAGAAATACAGCGGTGATAAAACTGACAAGGTTCCTCCCCTATGGTCCTTAGCTTCTAGTGGGGAAGACAGTAAATCCATAATGTTCCAACAAGCATGATAATTTTTGACTAATGATATATATGAGGAAAAAAATGGAATATAATAGAGAATGGAGTGCTACTTAAGACAGGGGGTTAGGAATACCAATCAAATTACTTTGGCTATGAGTAATAGAAAATCTAACAGTGTCATAAGTCCTAGGAGCTTTAATTATTTAAAAAAGTCAGATGTTATTGATTTCATTAATTTAGTGGTGTCATGAAGGACCAAAGGTTTTTTTTATCCTTGTAATTTCCCCTCCTTATCATGTTGGAATGTTCTTCAGCATCATGGTTGCAAGAAGGCTGCCAATGCTGAAGACATTACATCTTCTTATGGTTCCCAAAGCCAGAAGGAGAAAGAGGTGAGAGAAAGGAGGGAAGATAACTACCCTCACACACACAGTACCTCCTTCATTGTATCAGAAGAAAATTGTTCCTAGAACTCTCTCAGCAAGCTTTCCCTTAAAACTCACTGAACACAGTCACCTGCCCACACTTAATTCAGTGACCAGAAATGAAGACTTATATTGCAACAACTGGTTCAAACTAATTATGAGTCATCAAATGTAGATTTTTGGTAAGAAAGAAGCAGAATGACCTTGGGCAGGTAAATAATGACTGCCAGGTCAGGGAATCTCACATCTCTGAGATGACATGTGAACTGCAACGTACATGATGGGGTGGCTCCAGTCTTGTGTACTGTGGACCATATGGCGGTGCGAAGCAGGGAACTGGGCAGGGGTGGTTGGTCATGGAAGGTCCAGCAGTAGACGAGACACCCAAGAAACAGAATGAGTCAGCCAGGTGAAGCTATGGGTGGGGATGGGTGGAGGCTTTTCAGGTGGCAGAGGAGGCCAATGGAATGGAAAAGGGATATGAACTAATTTGTAAGCTAGAGCAAGACGAACAAGACAGGCTAGGTCACAACCCCAGTGAAGATGATTTCAGAGGGGAAGATTCGGATTCCAACATTGCAATGGTAGCGATAAAGCAAATGTGTGCAAAAGGAGGGGCACTCAGTTTCATCTCACGCTTCAGAGGAGACTCCCTCAAGAAAGAGACATTGGGGTTGAATCTCCTGACTGAGGACAAAGAGTCAGTCAGCCAGTAAGCAACCAGAGGTGGGAAGGTTTTCCTCGGCATGGGGCACAGCTTGCATGGAGGCTTGGACACTTGAAATAACATGATGAAAACACTCAGTAAGGCATTACCACTGTTTAGCATGTGAGTCAGGGCGTGACAGGTGACGAGGCTGGAGGCATGCTTGTGAGCTCTGCTTTATTTAGTTTAGGCCAGTCCTTGCCTTTTAAAAAGTTGAGAGTCCCAGGTAAGAATAGCTGAGTTGGTTTTCTCAGTGTGCAAGGGGAGATTGGGCTTGCATGATCTCCAAAACACTATCAGCTTTTGCATTCCTGGTCTCCAGTAGATGCTTGATAGAAGTTTACTGAACAAATGAACTATGAACAAGCCTCGTTCTTTCCTGCTGCCCATAGTTTGCTCCTCCACATAAACAGATGTGCCCTGGCACAGCTCTGGGTGCTCCATGAAGTGGCCCTGACCCACCAGCCTCCATCAACTTTCCCCTGCATTGGACTGCCTGCTTCAGCTCTTAACAGAGAAGGCCTTATCTATTATCACATGTACGTTTCTTCCCTTCCCAACCAGACTGTGAGCCCTGTGAGGTCAGGGTCACATTTCATGTAACAATGTATCCACCACTATATGGCATATTGGGCACATCGTATACACACAACAAAAATATCAAACTTTCCTATTTGAAGGATGGTCTTCAGTGGATTTTAGTCTCAAAGGGGATTCCCAAATCTCTTGACACTCCCTAGAAGATCAAGAACTATCCAAGAAACAAAAGAGGATGAGAGAATGCTGGGATTAAAAATAAGGGCTGCTTCTCACAATGTTTATAGGAACTTCCTAGTGAAGGTTTTGAAAAATACCACTCTATAAATAAATTTAAGTGTTTGAAACATGGGCTTTTTGAGAGAACTAGGAAGTCCATGAATGCTCAAAAAAAAAAAAAGTTAGAAAGAAATTTTGAGTGTTTCAAAGTTAGAAAAATACGTCACTGCCCATGTTGCCTTCCAAGAGCCTTAGTCCTTATGTCAGTCAGTAGAGGCCGGGTTCTGCTAAGTTAACAAGTAGTTCACAAATTTCAGTGACTAAGAACAATAAGGAGTAATCTTTTGCTCATGCCCATCACAGGTCAGCAAGGCCCTCTGCTTCTGACAGTCATCCAGCGACCCAGGCTACCATTTTGAATTGCTGGTCACCATACAGAACAACTTGCATGACCCCATCTACCCATGGAGAGGTTAGGAATTGCAATGCTACCTTGTGCCTGGATCTAGGGACAACCGGGAACAATCAGAGACCCATGGTATCATAACCCTAGTGACCCGAAAGCCAGCCAATGTCAGAGCTCCAGGCATAGGTACTTGTGTTTTCCATACCCCATTTTCAGACTGAGGCAGATTAATAAGGATGCTAATGGGTATGGTCAAGTACCACAGAGCCTGTGCTGCCACTGTAGTCCTCACTCCCTTGCCAAAAAGGGAAACCTTTGCTTTTTGTGAGAGTCTGTGTGTGTATCACCTAGTGCGTGACTCATCCATTCTCTGGCACCGTGTCCCTCCCACTCCAGGAGCTACTCCCAGGCAGGACTTGTCTGTCGGGCTGCAGGGCCCCTGTATGGGGCTGGCTGCTGGCACCAGGGCAGGGCCCAGCCTGGATGCCTCAGCTTGAGAATCCACCATTCGGGGCTGTATTGACTGCTCAGAGGTACAGGAGCCCAGCCTGCTGATTTTGTTGCAAGATACGATGAAGGAAAGCTACTGACACCCTTGTCTTTAGCTGCGAGGGAGTGGGGCATATGTGCCAGTGACTTTGCTGTCAGCTAGCCACAGTGAGTACTCCCACGTCCTCGTTCTCCCTCCAGTCACTTCTTCTGGAGAGGAGCAACCCATTATGATTCCACAGGTGCGAGGCTTTGTAATTTGCGGCTTAATGAATAACACACACAGCGAATAGGTATTAAAAAGGAATTTGGTGATTTGGAGGCATTTTATGTAATTCAAGAAGATCTCTAGTCTGGTATGAAAATATTTTGTTTTTATTACCCTCTGATGTTTTTATGCTCCTCTGATCCCATCCAAATATCAGAGTACAGGAAATTGAATTCTTTAAAGAAATGTTTTTTTTTTCTGATTATCTAAAAATGATTAAGTGCAAATAGAGAAGTGAATTAACTGTTTTTTAACCATTATTTCCCCTCATCGACCTTTGTAATGTTTTATCTATAATTTGGACTTATTATTAACTATCAACAGCTTTAAAGTCTCCCTAAAAACAGAGGAATATTTTTCCAACTTCACACACACACAAAAATCTATGGCATTAAGAATTTGATTCTGAGCCTTATTTCCTCAGATCAGACCTCAGGAGGAATGTAAACTTTGGGGAGATTTCTCTTTGTTCCTAAACTTATCTGCATTGTGTTAGTCTTTGGTGACAACGGGGTGGGGACTTCCAAACACTTGTGTTTGTATTGGCTTTCACATCATTCCTTAAAATACTGCTATGGTTCATGCTTCACTCTTCCTTCCTTTTCCCCAAAGAATTCTTTATCACCATTTATTGAGTGTAAATTTTGAGAGTTTAGTTCTGCTTAAAAACTTCAGTCTTAAAAAAACAAAACAAAACAAAAAACCAAAACAAAAACAAAAAAAAAACAAAAAAAACTTTAGTCCTTTGAATTTTGACAAAGTCTGTTTTTCCCCTTCTATAATAAACTCACAAGTGAAAGAGTGAGGCCTGAGTTTATCTGACATTATCTTTGGTTTACTGTGTTGAATTTCCTCTTTCAGAGTTCATTTCTATTCATTTAGTTTGGAAACATCAACTTCTTTGTAGCTCAGAGAAATGATTCAAGCACATTGCTGGGCAAATAATTAGCCTTAAAAGACTGCAAAACTTGTACTTTATGCCTGTAGGGCTTGTATCCTAAAAGGGTACTAGCCCAAATCCAGTCCCAATTGTATTTGCATGATACAGAGTTACAGCATCATTGTCTCTTTGCAAAATGAATGAAAATTTGTAAATATAAACCAAGACTCTTATTCAAAGATATTGAGATCAGGAGACAGCTCCAAGCCTGGTGACTGCTTGATCTTTCTAAAATTGGACCTGGCAGCAGGGGCACAGGGTCTGGTGTGGAAGTGGTTTGCCTTGGGTCCAGGCGATAATGGGTTGCAGTGTCCATGGAGAATAATATTACTAAATATGTCAAAAAAATAATAGAACTGACTGAAATTCAGTCTCCCTTTTATTATCAGCATGTTCCAGTGATTCTAAACCTCCTTACTGATAAAATACTTAGTTCTCACCACTGGGGCAGAGCACTCCCACTACCACCGGTCCCTCCCAACTTGGTACTGCGCCTGCATTATGCAAGATTGGACTTAATTCACCAGTGGAAAAACAGTCTGCTTGAAAACACAGTGGGTATTTCCACAAAACCATAGTTTAGCCTGTGGTCTAATTATCTTTAATCCCATTATCTTGGGAATTCGTGGCTTCTGTGTATTTTTTTAAAAATGTGTTTCTCTTAACATAATCTTGATCTCTCAAGCCTTCTGTGTGTTTTTTAAAAAATGTATTTCTGTTAACACAATCTTGATCTCATGAGCCAATAGACTCTGATTTTATTTTTAGTTAGGGCTGAGTCTATAGAATCATGCTGCCTTTGCATATTATTCTTGAATCATTTGATTGCACTGAACAAGCTCCTAAATCATAGTACTTTAAGTCTCAAAGGTGATTTTAATATAAAAATATTAGGATCTCTCATAGAACCCAGGGCATGAAATACAAGGTTCTGAGCATCACCAGGACTCTCTTCTTAAAAACTCTTTTTCCTTCTTGGTGTATTTGCTTCATTTTGTACTGTTCTTCTTTTTGTGATTGGATTCTTCTCAGTTGCATATCACTAGAGTCTGGTCTCAATTCTGTGTATTAGTATCACCTGGAGAGTTTTAAAAAACCCCATTCATCTCTAAATGTTAACAATTAATGTGATCTAGGTGAAGGGATGTGTAGGTATTCACTGTAAAATTCTTTCAACTTTTCAGTAGTCATGAAATTATTCAAAATAAAATTAAAAAGTTTTTTGAGAAATACTAGTGTTTGGACCTTGCCAGAAATTCTGCTTCAATGGTCTAGACTGGGGTCCAGACATTGGCAATTTTTTTCAAAGCTCCTTTTGGAATTCAACCAAAGTCAGAAATTACTGCTATTGGCTGCATCTTCTTCAGCTTCTCTAGAAGAGAATGAGTCCCATTTCTTTTCTTCTATCAAAGTTTGAAAATCCCTGGGGTGAGGACTAATCAGCCCAGCTGGGGTCAGCTCTGGCCAGGTCCATCTTCAAAACAGCTGCATTCACAGTAAACATAAGAGATGTAAGCAATTTCCAGGTAAGATTATTAATTACAATAATCATAACAGGTGTCCAGTATATTCTTCCAAAAGAAACGCAAAATGAGTTCTGAATGGCTAAATTCGAGAACATCTGGCTGTTGAGAAGTCAAATACTTTTTTTTTTTTTAAAGATTTCATTTATTTATTCATGAGAGACATAGAGAGAAGCAGAGACTTAGGCAGAGGGAGAAGCAGGCTCCATGCAAGAAGCCTGATGTGAGACTCGATCAGGGGACTCCAGAATCATGCCCTGGGCTGAAGGTAGATGCTCAACCCCTGAGCCACTCAGGTGTCCCCAAATACTTCATTTTCTACTATAGCTATTTGTCTTTTTAAAAAATATTTATTTATTTATTTATTTATTTATTTATTTATTTGGCAGTAAGGGCAGAGGAAGAGGGAGAAAGAGAATCTTAAGCAGATTCTGTGCTGAGCATGGAGCCTGATACAGAGCCTGATCTCACAACCCTGAGAGCACAACCTGAGCAGAAACCAAGACTCAGAAGCTTAACTAATTGAGCCACCCAGATGCTCCCCAGTTATAGCTATTTTTCAAATTATGTTTTTGTTTTGAAAGAATGGTATGATGGGGAATGATTTTGTTCTTTTGAAAGTTTTGTATAGCAAAATACAAATTAAATCTATTTAACAACAAAACAAAAACTCTGTCCATATCAAAGCAGGCCTTATACATTGTTATGCGTTAAATACCATGAATGAAGGTCCCTTCTAGAAATAATGTTCCTTTGCAGCAAGTATACATTTTACGCCATAACACATCTGGTGTTTAAAATGTCACATTTCCATAAAGAAGTTCTCTGAATTGGTTATGAGTTTGAGTCACACCTCCTGCCACACTGATCTTGCAGGAAATTCTCAGTCTTATCTTTGAAGGGGCTACATCTTGAAGGGTCTAGTGAGAATTTTGGGAGTCTGACGCAGTCTCAAATTGTCTCACAGCTGAAAGAGAGTAGTGCTATCACTGCTGTGCAAGCTTTGGGGTGTAGACATTTTGTGATGGTCCCTAATGCTGTGAATCTCTGACTTTTGGTGCCCTGTGCCCCTGAGTTACCCATGGAAGTGTCTGTCATCTCCAGGGGCATGGGGTTGCTGATGACCGGGGAGTCTGTGCTCTGAGGATGGTGGAGGGGTGGTAATTGGTGAAGAGAAGCAAGAGATGCGTGAAGCTAATGCAAAACGGCTGAACATGGCTAATGCCATGTTTCCAGCTGGTTCCAAAAAGAAGACGGGGCTTCCTGTAGCAAGAACTGGACTTCAGGAGAGAGAAAGACTCTATGATTCTGAAGGAATCAGAGCAGGAAGCAAGAGGAGGAAGAACAACTGAAGACAGAGGAGCAGTTCTCCATACCCTTGGGAAGTTGCAGAGACTGGGCTTGATCCGGATATTTTTTGACCACTGAGAAAATAATCAGTGTGATCTCAGTGGACCTGGCTGCCAGAGAATAGAGTGGGGCACAGAAGTGTCAGTGTGGGCAATGCAGGCGGAGTATTGAGGCCCAAAGACCAGCAGTGATAGTTCAGCTCAGCAGAAGCCAGCATAGTTGGAGGCTTATCCCAGCATGCTTCTCTTCTGATGCTAAAGAATAGCATCCCTGGGGAGAAAGGAAGAGGAAAAGATGGAACAAATATCGAATTGATCAAAAGAGACCTGTTTAAACTGAAAATCAATTAAGTTTGCCTTGTATGGGCAAATTTTCCATCATTGGTTCAAATAGGGCTCCAGGCCTAATTAAATTCAGTCATAGTGCAAAACCCAGTGACATCTGTGCCAACCTAGTTTCATGACTGCTAAATATGTACTGCTACACATAATCATCTTGGTTTTTGTGTACTTGTCCTAAAGACTTTAAATACCTACTCTTCCTCATTGGATTTATCCAGAAGGTCTTGCTTCCTTCCAAAATGCTGGCTGTGCCTGAGACGCTCCGCCTCACTCACCTGAGCCTGGCGTGTCTCAGTTCTCTTTGCCTGCTGTCCTTCTTAGGGGATCTCATCCGTGAAAGCCATTTCAAAACTTATTTGGTGCTAACGTCTCTTCTGCCCAAGGACTGAATTACAAAAAAAATCACCCTTTGAATAGAAACACCAATGCCTTGACTATTTACTCATTCATTCAAACATCCCAAATGACAATAAAATAAGCATTTTTTAGGCATTCAAAGATTAAGAGAGTTTGCCACACAGAAATCTTCATTAGAAGAAGTTTAAAAAGATACATTCCAACAAAAAGTAAAGTGAAAAGAAAAGTCATGTAATACAAGAAAATATGTAAGGAACCAAAAGAGGAAGGACATTTTTTTTCTAAGCATAGGATTGAAAAAGATGGAAATATCCTGTCAGGTTTAGGAGTTAAATGTCTCTTTGTTTTCATACTGCTTTTTTATTTTTGAAGATCTACTTAAGGACATTTTTCTCTTTCTATTTATATTAAAAAATAATTATTCATTACTCTTCCATACATATGTTATGAATAATTACTTTCAAATATACGTAATATAAATGCGAGAGTACCAAGTGTCAAATGTGAGACACTTGAGGAGCACCAACAAATCCTGGACCTTTTTCATCTGAAATAACTACTTTCAATTTGAAATAGTAATCTGAAACTCCCAACTGATGATCTAGTTAAAAATATCTCTGGTTGAATGAATATGCATATTTTAATGTAACTTTTTAGACATTGAGTCAAGAAATCCACATTTTTAATCCCTCCACTGCCATGCTGATCAGAATAAGGGTGCTCTTTAAAATTTCTCATTTTGATATTCCCATTTTGTGAGAAGAAAGAATTATTACTCATCAATGAGTGTAATGAGGATTTATACTACATAAAATTCAAATTTAATGTTTTTATAGATATCTGTATTTCAGAAATAATTCTGAGATGATGAGACCCTTATGCATTTTAATCTTCTAGTGGTTATTTTATAGCTATTAACTATTACACACTTTTATGCTGGACTTGTTCACTTCTGAGTCTTCATTCAGGTGGATAATATAGCTCTGGGAGACTTTTGCAGAAGTATAGGGCATTACAGCTCCATGTGTTGCACAGCCCTGATAGTAGCAGGGCTTTTATAGAAAAAAGTGCTGAAGCCTATTGAAAGCTGAAAGATGATAGAAGTGCTTGGGAGGAAATTTGCATTAATGGAAATACCTACACATTGAGACAGATTTCTCCCTGTAAGTACTATCTAAATATTAGTCCATTTATCTCACTTACTTTGCTTCTCCTTCTGTACTTCCTCTCTTGATTAGTCTCATCAAAACTCACCCAGATGCTTAGTTTAGAAATAATCAACATCATGTTTCTTTCGGCTACATTTTTCACATATACTTCCTTTCCTAAAATTTGCTTACACTTCTAAAGCTAATTTTTAATAGTATTCACTTCTTCACTCCTTCTTCTTTCTCTTTTGGTTATGGGGTCTTTTGAATCCATTCAAATGCCATTGCCATGGTTCTGGTCTTTATGATTGTTCACCTGGATTAAGGAATGGCCTCTCCACTGGCTTGCTGACCTGCATGTCTGCCTTCTCTCCTACCCTCTACACTGTTGGCAGAATAATTTTCTTAAATGAAATCTGATCCTGTCATTAAAGGACTTGATGGCTAATCATCCAGGGAAGAATCCCATTGCTGACTGAGGCACATAACCCACCTCACTTTGACATCAACACAGTTTTAGCTGATGAGCTACATATATTTCTTTCCCATCACACACCTGATGTTCTGACGTTGTGACCTTCACAGTCATCCCTGAACACTGATTTATAGTTCCTGCTTCCAGCCTGCTGTTTCTCTGGAATACTGTTTTTCCTTGCCTCCCGCAAGATCCACCCCGAAAGTCACTTGTTTGTGATGGTCCTTCAAATACCCAATAGGGAGAGGTTATGACTTATTGTCATAGCTTATGACTTTTGTTATAAAGTATATTTGGTATACCTCAAAGGGAATACTTACGACGTTAATTTATATTTATATTTTCTGTCTTCCTTAATTACACTTTAGATTCTTGAAGACCTTGTCTTCTTTGTCTTCATAACTGTCTCTGGGGCCTAAGTTGTTCTTGCATGAAACTGGCCCAAGATAAATGTTTTCTGAATGAATGAATGAAGAAATGAGACTCAGAGAATTTAAGTATTTTGCCTTATTTCATAAAATGAATCATGAGAATTAGAGGAAGAACATAGATCTTTTGGCTTTAAATTTATTTCATGCTTTTCCTGCCACAATGTTAAAAAGTTTATTTTTTCCAATTAGAATTCTGATTATTTGTAGAAAATATATTCTATATATCTCTATATAAATTCTCTATATGGAGAGGAGTATGGAGTATGTAGAAAGTTATTCTATCCTTTTATCATAGTTGTTAATACGTTGGTGTCCTTCCAGTGTTTTTATTTGTTTCCTTTAAAAAATATTTATTTATTTATTAAAGATTTTATTTATTCATGAGAGACACAGAGAGAGGCAGAGACACAGGCAGAGGTAGATGCAGGCTCCCCGTGGGGAGCCCGATGTGGGACTCAATCCCAGGTCTCCAGGATCAGGCCCTGGGCTGAAGGCAGGCGCCCAACTGCTGAGCCACCCAGGCGCCCCTAAAAAATAATATTTAGAAGTGAGTAAAACCTTGGTGAAAATGAAAGTAATAAATCATCCACACGCCCACCTCCAGAATTACCTGCTATTAATATGTTGCTATATTTGGCTCCAGTCTACTCACTCCCTCCTTTTAAAAACACTCTTTTATTTTGGTAGAAATAATATATGCTTATGGTAAAACAATTCAAAGAGAGCAGAAAATTTAAAGGATATAATGCAAGAAACGATGTCCAATTCTGATACCAGAAAAAGCCATTGTTAATTATTGAATAGTATTCCAGATATTTTCTGTGCACATATGCTGATTTATAAGGACAGATAGATTGATGCATAGATATAAAGAAAAGCAGAAAGCAATACAAATACAAAAAGGTGATTATACCATATTTGTTATCTTTAAGTGAAAGTTACTAAATTCAGTTTCATTTAAATTAAATACAAAAAAAGAGAAACATGTGAAACCTAAGGGATTTTTGAACTTCTAAGACTTCCCCCCTTACAATAATATCCAGGGATATTATTTTCTAGAAATATCTCTAATGTTTAAAAGAAGGATTATGAAATTTATTAAGATTGGAGGTAGCAAATAAAAAAAAAAAACCCTGTTAATTTTAGGCACTGTGGATTTATTCCTTTCTAGAAGGATAAGGTTTTAGCACCCTTATATTTTCTTTTAGTTTTCTTTCATCTCTTAATTTTTGACAGCTACATTATATTTTTATTTTGATCTTTTCTCCCCTCTAAATTTCAAGGAAATGCTCTTGTGTTATATCTCAATACTCCCTTTTATCTTTGGTTACCCTTTATGTGTGTTCATTTTCAGAGCTTTGTTTGGGTTTATTCTTACTGTGGGTAATCTTTGTCTTCCGTGTCTAGTACCTTCTTTCTGTTTGCAGTTCTCTTTTTCTTTCTCATCAGCATTTCTGCTTGATTTTCTCAAGTATGACACTTACTTTTTATTGTTTCTTTTGTGTTGAAGTTCCATCAACTTTTCTTTTCTTTCTTTTCTTTTCTTTTTTCTTTTCTTTTTTTTCTTTTTTCTTCTTTTCTTTTCTTTTCTTTTCTTTCTTTTCTTTTCTTTTCTTTTCTTTTCTTTTCTTTTCTTTTCTTTTCCTTTTCTTTCCTTTTCTTCTGAGAAAGACAGAGAGAGAGAGAGAGAATGTGCAGGCAGGGGAGGCAGGGGAAGGGCAGAGAAAGAGTCAGAGAGTCCCAGCAGGCTCCATGCTTGCATGACACGGGGTTCCATCTCACAGGCCTGAGATCATGATCTGAGCTGAAATCAAGAGTTGGACACCCAACTGGCTGAATTACCCAGCCACCCCCATAAATTTCTAAATATTTTCATTTTGGGGTTTTTATCTTAATCTGTTATTTTATCATTTATTTTTCAAGCTGATGTATGATAAAAAATCATAGCTTGAATTGATTGCTTGTGTTTGTGTGTGTGTGTGAGAGAGAGAGAGAGAGAGAGAGATCCTATCAATAAGTCAGTTTCCCTTTTCCATATACAGTCTATCACCAACATCCAACTCACAAATTTCTCCTGTTAAAATAGAAAAAATAAAAGGATTCTCACATTTTGTCTCTTACTATATTTCTGGGCACTAGTGAGATTTCTGAAGATTTTTTTCTGCTGTAGTTTGGCTAAAAGAGAAAGAGAAAGGAAATATAAAAGCTTAAGCGCTGTGCTCTGGTTCTACATCCTACTTCATTTCAAAATTTTCCACTTCTTTAAAGAGTCTTTGAAGCTATTCCCTTAAGTTCTGCCCCTTTTCTCATTTTTTTTTGCAATTAGTGAAGTTTTTGCTATTTTTCAATATTTTGTTCGTGTTGGTGGAAACTTCTGTGATTCATTTTCAATAAAGCATTGTAACTGAGAAATCCCACCAGTGTTTTTCTATAGATGTGCATATTATTAAGAGACCACCTTATTGACTGATTTTTCCCATTAATATTACATAACGTATAATTATAATGTTTAATATATTAATAAATATATAAATATATAATACTGTTACCTCATACTAATATATTATCAAACCTCTTCATGAATTTTTTAAATGTTTGTGTAATATTCCTTTACATAGATTTATCAGAATTTCCTAACCCCTCCATTGTTGTTTGATATTTATAAGGATTCCGTATTCTTTTTCTGCTACTATATGTACAAATTTGCCATCAGCAAATCTGCAAATCATGCTTTTTTTTCCTGTATAAGTTATTTCTCTACGATAGAGTCCCAGAAGTGTGGCAGTGCTACAATAATTTGGGTTTACCAGGATTTTAGCATTCCTTTCCAAATTTTACACACTTTTATAATTTCTCTAACTTATCCTGGCAGCTTCAGACTGTCAGATAAATTCTTTCCTTGGTTTTGTGGTGACTCATGAGGCAGCTGATTCTTGGGGCACACCTATACTAAGTGCCTAACACACATGCCCATTGCACATGTTCATCCCTATTTACTATTTACCTTTCAGGTGTGAGTAATCACCCATTACTTAGCATTGCTTGAAACTGCCATGCATTAGGCCATTCAAAAAAGGTTTAGAGAAACCCCTGGCCAAGGTTCAGGGAAACCAGTGGAAATGATTTAAAGTTTAAAAAACCAGGCTTTTGAGAAAACTGAGGGCTCATCTGCACCTGTAGGTAGGTAGCTCTGTGGGTGTAGCTTGGGGCGTGGAGAGCCATCCTTGCTCCCAAGAATCTGGCCTATTGACCTGGGTTAATGCCTCTATTTCCAACTGTGGAAGAGGTTACCTTTAGAAAATCCCTGTTAAAATATATACTTGCCTGGCATGACTAAATCACAAAACCGTTTGTATTTATTTTCACATCACTGGCAGTCAGCTTATCTTATTAGTTAACTGTTTCTTCTTGTCAGTCAAACAAATTCTGTAGGATCAAGACCTAGGAAAGGAGACTCTTGATGTGGGAAAGGTTGCTTCAGAGTGAAGAGCTTTGTCCAAGGAGGGAGGTTATAGACTGGAGACAAAAGTCAGAGCCTGAGCATCTGGGCATAACACAGGACATGACTCAGGAAAAGGACAGAAGGAATTATGAAGGCAATTCTACTTAATTTGTGAATTTCTGCAAGGTCATTTAAGCATAGATCGTTCCAATCTACCTATCTCTCCCTGTCTAAGTCTATCTATCTATATCTCTTTTTTATCTTTTTTTTTTTTTTTTTTTGCTAGAGATGGTGATCAGCCTCTTTACGTCTTCAGGACAAGGAGGATGGCACAGAATGATGTAGTTAAGAGCCTGCCTGACTTATAAAATTTTACGTTGTCAAGATGAAAGTTATACGTGGAACTGTTCTCAAAGAATACCTGTGAGGTTAGGCAGGGTCAACTTTCAGCCCCTTAATTTTGGAAAATTGTGGAAGTCATTTCAGTCTCACAGCACTGCTTGATGGCAGCAAAATAGTTAATGCAGACATAATGCCAGACACAGAGTAAACAGACAATAACTATTTGTTTTATTCACATCTTCCCTTCCGTGATGTCTGCATTCAGCCTGGGCGGATAGGGTTGGTGATGGACTAGAGAGGTAAAACAGCAGGTTGGGTAAATGACAGACACAATGATACACCTGTACCCCTGAGATCATCCAAAGTGTATTCTCACAGTCTATTTGGAAACTTTGATGGTATTTTGTGGATCTCACTGGAAGCCTCAGCAATTCGCTACAAAACCTAATTATTCAAGTAATAGCTGCAGACTGTCAGCTGACAGAGCTGGTGATTGAAATACTCCTGAGTGGCTGATAAAGTTCTGTCTGGAGTTTTATTTTTGTGTGTGATTGCCATGAATGGTATTCCAACACTCTTTTTTTTGTTGTTGTTGTTGTTGTTGTTGTTTTGTTTTGTTTTGTTTTCTAATCAGGATTTAAGAATCCAAGTTGTAGAGGTTTTCTCCAAAATCACCCTATAAAATGGCTCTGGTCTCTTTCGCTTACATGTGTGAGTGTGTGTTTAAATTAAGCAAATGCTTGATTCTGATGGGGCCATCCATGGAACAAGCCCCAGCCTGCAACTCCTGTGCTTGCTTTCTGCCTGCTTTGTCTTTCATTAGTTGAGCTGTGCCTGTTGCCAGTCAACCATATGGTTTTGGGGTGGAGGAATCTGACATAGAGATAGGAAGAGATATTTCAAAATTAAATCATTGACAAAGATGAGAATTGTTGGGTGAAATTTGAAAGTTTGGAGTCCTTGCCATCCTGCTTATTTGAGTAAGCTTTGATTCCTGGAGTCTGCAGATCTCTAGGGAGCAAAGCCCATCCAAGTTCCCAAACCCTTGGAGGGGCTTCAAAAGCCTCATTAGCCTGCAGCTTCCCTGAGGTGGTGAGCACACAGAGAAAGAAGTTATCCTTCTGGTTGTTTAATTTCGAGCTGTTGGGACATCACTTGGAATCGAGGAGCTCATTTTATATTTGTTGAATAAACACGTACATTAACATCTTAAGTACCTTTTTCAGATTTGGAAAGCAGACAGCAGAGAATGGGAAAACATTCTAGTTTGGATGTTTGGAAACATTATCTCTGTAGATCTAGCCACAGTACAGGGACACTATTCCCTCCTCCTCCTTCTTTATAAAAGAGAAGGGAAATGGTTTCTTCCCTGAAGAAAACTGTAATATTTTGTATTTGGCACATTTTACTTTGTGAAATGTCAGCGCTGATGTAAGTGCTCCATGTTTCCTGGGGTATGAATCGCATGAAGTGACTGTTTTTTCAGGTTGTATGTTCTTGAGAGATAAGCCTTTTATTTTCTTTTTAAAGATTTTATTTATTTATTCATGAGAGACACACAGAGAGAGGCAGAGACACAGCAGAGGGAGAAACAGGCTCCCTGAAGGGAGCCCGATGTGGGACTTGATCCCAAGACCCTGTGATCATGCTCGGAGCCAAAGGCAGATGTTCAACCCCTGAGCCACCCAGCTGCCCCGAGATAAGCCTTTTCTGGTGAATGTCAGTAATGAATTTTTTGGCATGGACTACACGAAACTGACATTTCCAAACATTTGATTGAGAGAGAAGAGTTACACTCCCACTACCCTTATGTTTCAGAAAGGTGAGGGGCTGAGCCTGGGTAAAGAGGTGTGAACCATTAGAGACCTGAGGCTTTTCAAAAGAAAATGGAAAAGAGGTGGGAAGTGTGAGCAGGTGGGATAGGGGTCAAAAGATTGGATCCTTGCTGCTGTCTTGCCGCTATATACTTTGGCTTCATCCAAACCTTTTGTTTTCATGTGACTGGAAAAAGAGCAAATGACTATGGCTTAATGTCAACAAGTCTGGAAGAAAATTGATTTTATTTAAGTCCACTGAAAGAACAGTTTTATGAGCAAAATACCAAAAAAGCCAACTTTAGGAAATGTTTATTCTAGTTAAAAGAATCAAGAGAAAGCCTGAAATGTACCTCAAGTTCCACTGTGGTTGAAACTTGTGCACAGATAGCATTCCAGAGTTGTGATCTCCAGTTCTTCTATGACAAGCTAATCCTGGAGGGCAAAGAAGTTGCTAGAAAATTCTGGGCTCCAAAATTTTAATTGCAGCATAACTCCCAAAGAAGTCTGTACTATGAAGTCTGTGAAGGTCATTACCCCATAAATGAGCACATTGTGCTGATTTTGCCATGCATAAAAACAATTTTAGTAATAATCAAAATACATTTTGATAAAATTAGAACAACTATGTTTAAAAATTAAAACAAAAGGACAATAAAATAAGGACTATTTTTCAAAACAACATCTTAAAAATTTTAAGCAAACAATAGATCTCATATTGATCTGTCTACTCATTCAACTTCTTCTCAGCCCCCCTTAAAAAATCTGAGTGTCTGGGCAAAGCAGTGCTAACTGTTTGAAAGTTTGTTGTCTTCTATAATTCCTTCAATCCTTAAGTAGTTTTAGTTAAAGAGAAAACATTCTCTATGATGATGAATTTAACATAAAATTAATGTAATTCAGGAAAACATGGACTCATGCTCAGATTTTATGAAAATTATATCAACAAATTCATCAGTGGCTTTAATTTCTTTCTAATTTTGATGATTCTACCCAAAACAATAACTGCATTGATGATGATTATGGTAAGTCACTTTGATGATTTTTATACTACATTTTTATCCATTTGAAAGAACTTAAGTTGGAAAAAAGTATGCCGACATGACTGAAATTATATGTCCATCTGGGTTCAAATACATTGGAAGGTGATGAGCAACAAGATAGTCCTTGTGTTTAAAGAACTACGGACCTTCAGAAAACCCTATAACAGCAGGCTGAAACAGACAATGAAAAATACTTTAAAAAATCATTGATTTCAGTGGAATTTAGTGAGGTAAGTATTTCAACACAGGAAACACAGTAAAAAAGACATTAAAAAGACATTAAAAAAGACATTTTGCTTAGTCTTTAAAATAATGGTTGTTTGCTGTAGAATAATGCATGATTGGGGAGAAAGGCTATTCCTTTTTGGCTAAAAACGGTCAAAGAGCAAATATCGACCATTGCAAAAACTTCTAACCTTTGTTGATGACACTAAGTCCTCTGAACACTTCCACCTAAAAGCAAAGAAACATCAAATATTTTTCAAAGAGGTTTTTACTCAAAATGAAAAGTATTAAAATGATTAAAATTTAACATTAAAAAATTTCAACTTACATTAGTTGTCTACAGAGCCTGGGTCTGATACAAATCATCAGCCCTTCCCGACCACCTCCCCCCTTCTCTCCTTTTTTCTTTTTCAATGAGTATATCATGGGCCCACCACGTGTCCAGTACTATTTTAGGTACCAAGGAATCATTTTAGTTTTGACATCAATTTTGGCAGAAATAACAATAGCAGGGCTTGTCTAAGACCAGTTTTGAAGTTTGCTACCTACCTATGAAAATACAACTTCAGAGTTAGGTCAGAGTGAGGATGATATGCCAAGCCTAGCTTACTCTCCTTCAAAAGATATTTCTGGGCTGAGTTTGCACATAGGAACCCCAACTCACCTTCTTCCATAGCCACCCACACATTTCTCAGAGCTGCCTAGCCCAGGGAGTGAACCATCATTCTAGTTCCCTGAACATAGGTTATTATTCATTACAGCCCAGCAGGCAGCTTCCTTTGGAGGGATTCCCACAGGAGGTATCACATTACCTGTGCTTCCTGGTGCCAGCTGTTGTTCACACCTGCAGCCTCCCCGTGAAGTCAATGGGAGGCCACAGGGATGCCATGTCTGGGTCAGAGAAGTCTGAGTTGACAGCATGAAGGACAGAACCCAGACTTACAGGTTGACTGGGTCTGCAGTGAGAAACTTTGAAAGCTTCATATGGGAGACACTTTGCTTTTTCATTTATTTTTATAGAAGCAAGAAAGGCAGCTGTGTGGAAGACGATGACTCATATGCTTTTGCTATACTGCTTCGTGTTTCTTTTGCCCACAGAGTCCTGCAGGACATTATGCCAGGTAAGAAAAAGGGAGGTGGGAGGACGAAATGATGGGAAAGCAAATGGAAATAAAAATCCATCTGTTAGGCAGCTCTTAGCTATCTGTGCTCAAGCGTAGGGGGAAGACAGTGGTCCAGCCAAAAGAAATTGCAACTACAGGTATCCCAAACCCATTTTAGCTAATAGCCTCAAAATGTTTTCCTTTTGACTTTTTCTATAAATTCCTGAGATGCAGTGAGGCTCAAGTGATTTAAGGTTGATAATTTTTTTCCCCATATCCTTTAATGGTGAAGATTTTCATTGCTCACAACCAGCCGTGTGCTACTTCCATTTAGGCACTTGAAAATGTGGGAGTGGTGAGGGGTGTCAAAATGACTGGGAGATACTTAATGGCATTTAGTGGGCAGGACCTAGGAATGATCTGGCTCAATCAAGCATTGTCCCACCCAAAATGACATCTCTTTGAGAATCCTGATAGTGAACACAATGGATGGTCTGGAAGGAGAAATATGCCCCTCAGATAGTCAATGATTAATCAAGGTTTAACTGGTATGAAGTTTATAGCAATGTAGGATTTGTAAGTTTTGTGGGGGCAGCGAGCCCTATGGCTCCCCTTAGAATCTTTCCCTCACATCCTGAGTCATTTTAATGCCCTTAACAGTTACTTACTTAAATAAGGTTCAGTATTCCAGGGAATAGTGTATTATTATTAGACTACAAGATCTGGAAGAGAGCTTTGAGATCAATTGGTGAAGAGCCATCTCTTACTTTATAGATAGGAAAACTGAGGTTCATGTTGTGGAATGTGGTTTTCTTGAGGTTACACACCCATCCAGCTGCAGGACCAAGGCAGGACCCATTTCTTCAGATTCTGTTTCTTGTTCTTTCCATTGTATTATGGAAGTTCTTAGCAAAAGCCTCCTCAGTGAAGGATGACTTTGGAAATTCTTTGTAGGAGTTTCCAAATGATATTTACTTTACCTTTTAAGTAGTGTGCCACTGGCTGGGAATGTTCTCCATGACTCCCCTTCTCCTCAGCACTGAGCTGGTGCCTAGCATCTGGGATAGGCTAAAGACTCCTTCAGAAAGACTTCTTCCAGAGGCATCTTATCCCACAGCTTGGTTCTCCTTCCCCTCTTCATTTCCTCATTCATAGTTTCCAACAAGACAGAACTTGGAGAGTAGATAGAGCCTGGGAGGTTGGTTTTGTTTTCTTAGCTATTGGGGACTGCCTTATGAATATTCTACCCTTTTATTCTCAATTTACAAGTTGCTGGATGCTGAGCTTCTGGGTGCTACTCCTCTTCTGACCTCCCTTCTCACCCTGGCAGCTTTTCAGGTTTAGTAGATTACAGGTTTCCAAAGTATCTTTTTCGTAGTATTTGGGTGAGGATTATAGATATCTGAAGCTAAAGTGGCCCATATCAGATGCCTCTCTAGAACTGAAATGATGAGGAGGAGTTGTATATAGATGTGCTTTGGCAAATTAACTGGGAAGAAATGAATCCTGTCCTTTACTTAAGAAGGCAGTTTCCAGAATTCCTTGCAAAAGTGCACCATGGGCTTCTGCCCACATATCTGATTAATATAATGTGACTTCATGGGATTCTGTTTAATGGGCCAAGGGTAACCCAGAGTTGTTCACTTTGAAGTGCTTTATTATAGTGTATTGGAAAGCATGGCCCTCTTAAGATGAGTTTAATGCATCACTTCCCTACACCCTGCATACTCCTCTGCCTTCTCCACTTGCATGTGGGCTGGCTTGGTGGAAAAGACTATGTCAAAGGATTAAGAAAAGCTGAGTTCTAGTCCCAGCTGTAAGAAGAGGGACCTAAGAAGGGAGTCCTGCATAGTTTCAGATAAGTCACCTTGTCTATCAAAGACCTGCTTTCCTTACCTGTAAAATAAGATCTTTCAAAATTCGAAAGAATGCCATTTTATTATTCTTGTTGGATCAAAAGCCTTTAAGTCTTCCAAGTATATAATAAGGCTTGGATCTCTAGACTGTGAAACAAGAAGTCATCTTACATCATTGCTTTGAAGGCTCATTGCCTTCAAATACATCATTGTATTTCATGAAGGCTCAGGGATACCTACTTCCTCTTGGACAGAACCTAAATGCTCAATTCAGATCCTCCATAAATTCTCATTGGTAGAGAAAATGGAAGATTTGGGCTTGTTTCTTGATAACACAGAAAGAAACGTGAAGGAGAAAGGGACATGAATTCCATGTTCTGAATTTCTAGTTCCTTCCTAGTGGTTTAGATATTGGAATGCAAGTTGGAGAATTGGACCATGGCTCTTCCCAGCCACCAGAGTATGAACTTTTGGTACAAAAACAGAAAGTTTCAATCCCTTTCTTTTTCATTCTCTCCACACACACACACACACACACACACACACATACATACATGCACATGTCAGTATTATATGCATACATGCTAATATGTACATATACACACATATGTATAAGACACGGAACTAGCTTTTGAGGTTGCATACACAACCCGTGATTTAAAAAAACATACAATTTAACTGAGAAGATAATATGCACATATAAAAATGGTTAGATAGAAATAGCAGGTAGGTGAGTATTTGCAAAGCATTAAGGAGTGGTATGGTGATATAAATAATAAATCCTATAGGAGCCAGACAGAGAAGGATGCATCATTTACAATTGGATCAGGAAAGACTTCCTGGAAGGGGCAGACTTGGGCTTTGTATGTAATAGATATTCACTGAGTACATGTTCAAAGAGAAATGATGGGAACTAAATCTTAAATACCATTTACAATACCGCAGGCCCCAATCTAAGCATTTTCTATAGGATGATCTCATTTATTTTTCTTTAAAGTGCTCTGAGATATCACACAATTATAATACTATCACTCTTGCCCTACTTTATGGATGAGGAAACTAAAGCCCGGAGAGATGAACTTTTCCAGGTTCTCAAGTGGTGGTATTGGGATTTGAACCCAGGTGGTCTGTTCCCAGGGTACACCCCTTGACACAATGTGATACTGCCTCTCAGTGAAGGGTCCAGTCTGATATGAATGGGTGGGATGGAGAGGGATTTTAATCAGGAGAGGTGGGACGTGTTCATGATAGGGGGAAGCCAGGTAAGCAGGGAGTTCCCTTAAAAAAAAAAAGGAGTAGAAAATTGCAAATCCAAAATTAAGGGAAAAGTGAATGTCTACTTAAATTGAGGAAAGTAGTTACAATAAATTTCAAATTTTACAACAAATTTAGACATGCTGAAGTGGTTTACATTCAGCAAGTATTTAGCATTATTCAATAATAAATCCTGTAAAATCACAATGTTTTTATTAATAAACTACCCACATCTTTTTCTCTATGTTTTTAGCTGTGTACTTGCATTTATAACATTTTTTTTCTATAGAGAAAATAGAAAGTTTGTTCAGTTTTTCCTCTAGCTTTGCTGATCAAATTTGTTCTTTTATTATTGCCAGATTAGAAAAGTATCTTTCGGCTTCTCATTTCATTTTTAGAATGTAAATATGTAAGACTGTTGTCAACTTTGGGATGGCATCTTTCATATATGCCATATGGAAGTTTCTTTCATATATGAACTGCAAGGTAGCCAAAACACTTGGAATTTTCTCGTTCTGTGACTAATTGTAAATACTATTTTTTTCAAATTGTAAATACTCTAAAAGGAATGCCGCTTATGTGTTGATGTCCTCATTGTAATGTGGAAATGACTGCAGATTACATAAGTATATCCTATTAAATTCAAACTAGATGTATCCCTAACTCAACTTACACTTGTCCAGATTCCATAAATAGCTACAGCCTCTCTAGTGCTATCTATCCAAAATGAGGGAGAGTGTGAAGGAAGGAAAGGTGGAGTGGCAAATAACAGTGATATGAACAGAAGGTGGTTAAACTATTTTGCCTTTGAAAATTTAATAAAATATATGATCATGTCAACACATTGCTATCTCTCAGTGTGTTGAATGGGGTCCAGACATGCAAGGGATTCCAAAGCTTAACCTTCATTAACTTCCACGTAAGTCCACCTCTGCTCATGGTGTATCTCTTGGACAGAATTTTGGGCCTTCTTCCTGGAGAGGAAGGAGGGCTCCTGCTGAGTCTCAGTGGGAAAGAAAGCCGTCCAGACTGATGACAAAATGGGGCCGTGGGGACGTACTTCACAGTCTCAGCTTTTGGTGGTGTCCTGGCATCAGAGCTGATTCAGACGTAGCCATTAGTCTGTGACTAAAGTGGATCATTGGGCAGGCATACCAACAATTAATTTTCAGGTTGATTTTGATTTTCCCTTTCTAGGTTGCCAACAAAAGCAAGGAGAAGATGCCTGCCAGGCCACATGGTACGTTGGCAGTGGTTAGTAATTAAATGGAAGTTTTTGTTTATTTATTGTAATAGAGAGCCGTGCTCAGCCCTCTGTTTATGGCATGGCAGATGGGACACCTTGATGGTTCACATTTGGACTCCTTCGTTTTCTCATATTAAATTGTACCTTTGACCCCTGCTCCCCTCTCCTCCCAGCACCCTCTGCTCCATCCTAGCCTGAGAGTTCTTTGCCATAAACTCTTTTGACTGAGCCAGCATAGGCTGGAGCAGGGGCTAGAGCAGGTCTGTGAGAACTCATTGATGATGGACTCATCATGAAGTTCCAGAGCTGGGACCTTCCTGAGAACCTCGGGTGCAGTGGCTTCCCTACTGTGTTCTGGGGAGCTGGAGGAGTTCAAGGGAGGTGTGGGGCGTGAGAGACATCGTGGACTAGATGTGGGCTCTTCCGTGTCATTTCAACTGGGGAAGCTCCACTTTACCTGATTCATATGTTTGAGTTCTGGATAAGATTTTGTTGGAAACAAGAGGTGTTTTTCACTGGAATATATGATGATCACTGATCTATTTCAATCTTCCTCCACTTTGCAAAGAAAATACATTTGATGTCCACTGGGTTTATGTACTCTCATTGTGCTAATGTCTTGGTGATTGGCATATGTAGCACTGAGTCCTGACCTTTCCATTTGATGTCAATACTTTTTTTTTTAAATTTATGTTGTTTTTGTACTGGGAAATATATTTTTAAAAGATTTTATTATTTACTTGAGAGAGAGAGAGAGAGAGAGTGAGAGAGTGTATGCAAGAGCATGAGCAGGGGAGAGGGGGAGAGGGAGAGGGAGAAGTACACTCCCTGCTGAGCAGGGAGCCTGATTTGGGGCTCAGTCCCAGGACCCTGAGATCATGACCCAAGCTGAAGGCAGATGCTTAACTGACTGAGCCACCCAGGTGCCACTGATACTGATACTTTTTATTTCTCCAGGTGTATGTGATGGTACCTGTGTGGCCAATTCCCACTGCAGTCAACCTTGCCCTCCAGACACTCAGGGAAATATGGGATTTTTTTGCAGTCAAAAGAAATGGCACAAGATCACTGAAACCTGCCGGACTCTTAATGCCTTCAACATCTTTGAGGTAATATCCTTTTTCTGACATCCAGAGCAGAGTCCCAAATTAGCAGCACATAGCATGGTCAATAAGAGAGAGGGAGAGCACGGGGTAGGTTAGTGCGTTTGTACGAGAATACATAAACACCTACTCATTTCCTCTCTCTGTACAAGAATGGAAGTCCTAACTTTGGGCATCTAAAAGTTTGTTGCCCTGTTTTCCCACACACTTCATGACACCAAAGAATGTGATCCTCAGGTCAGAGGTAGAAGAGCTGTCTAGAATGATTATGGTTTACTTCTCCATCTTAGCTCTTTAATACAACCCTAAGAAGTTTTAGATGGGCAGAATTCAGGCTCTACCTCAGACCTGTTGAATCTGAAGCTGCATGTTATCAAGATCCTCAGGTGATTTCTGTGCTCGGTAAAGCATGAGAAGCAAGCTGACCTAAAGGGAAGGACTTCATCATCAAACAAATGAATGTATTTCCATATATACTTAAGTCATTACACATTTTTAAATCAAATTTTGATAAAATCAAGTCAAATATTATTTCTTCTCCTTTTGTTTCTTTTATTCCTCTTCTAGTAGGAGCTTCACCTTGCTGAAGTTCAGCCTCTGATGAACTTCAGGGCAGTCAATGCTTTAGTATCTCTTCGGGGCAGTCAATGCTTTAGTATCTCTTTGGTCCTAGGGAACATCCTCATTTGGTGGTTTGGAGGGTGGCCAGAGGGAGTGCCAGTGGATGCTATACTTGAAGTCTTTGACCAGACTTCAAAAGGCTGCCCACTCCAGGGTGTCTGTCACTGGGTCCACCTCTACTTTGAGGAATCTGGGCACATATACACAAGGAGACCCACGTACCCTATGTTTTAATATCTAAATGGTTTAAATCAAGCTTATGGACTGCTAAGTAAAATGTGTTCTGCTGGTCTCCCATCAGATTATGTCCTGTACCTCAAGGGTGGTGGAAAGCCAAAGTCACATGTTTATAATCCTGAAAACCAGTGTCCCTTTGCCACCTCTCAGGCCTAGTGGTGAGCACACTGGTGGCAGGGCCCATCCTTGGTAGCACAGACTTAGGGAAGAGGCCCAGGGAGGCCCCAGAAGTGGGCTTGGGGTTGCTAAGCCAGGAATTTAAGTGTCTAGCTGTAGGGACATGAGCTCTGAGTACGCATACTCCCTAGGCCCACAGTTTCTTCCTTTTGTGAAGGGGCAGGTTAGAGGAGGCCAGAGAGGGGTCCTCTAAAGTAAAGGTTGGCAATTTTCTTTCTGTGAAAGGTCAGATGGTTGGTATTTTAGGCCCTAGGGGTCATAGGGTCTCTATTGGGAGTATTCAACTCTGCCATTGTGGCATGAAAGCAGCCAAAGACAATACTTAAATAATGAGCAGACTGGGTCCCAATAAAACATTAATAAAGATAGGGGGCACCTGGGTGGCACAGCAGTTGAGTGTCTGCCTTTGGCTCAGGTCGTGGTCCCAGGGTCCTGGGATCCAGTCCCACATAGGACTGCTTGCAGGGAGCCTGCTTCTCCTTCTGACCTATGTCTCTGTCTCTTTCTCTGTGTCCCTCATGAATAAAGAAAATCTTTAAAAAAAAAAAATAGGCAGCCAGTCGGGCCATGTTTGCTGCCCCTGCTCTGAAGTGTGGGATCCAGAAGGTGGATCTGTGGGAGATACTGTTCATCACTGTTTTCACATATTCTTTTGTGTTGGTGTCAGTTGATTCATCCAAATCTAGTTCAGAAGTTCTATTTTTAAAGCATGCTTAGTAAAAATAAGCTTAAATGACATTAGAGATTTATCGGTGTGCACAGGGCATAGATACAGTGTGTATAATCAGAAGGGGTCTGAATGCTATGCTAAAGATAATGTTAGCTCTCTGGAGGGAGGGGGTTAGGAGCAGGGAGCTGGCAGGTTGGAACTTTGGTACTCGGTTCATACACCTCTGTATTGGGCAAGTTATTCCATAGCAAATGTGACTATGAAAATGTAAAATTGGAAAACATTATGCAATGCACAATCGTGTGATAAGACTATCCTAAATTGTATTAAAGGTTGTTTTTTTTTTTTTTAATCTTCAGGACAAAAGTCACATAATAAAAACTTTCCTTTTGCCATTTCTTAGACAAATTTATATTCAGCTCAACCATTCGAAGGAAATACAAAAATCAGTGAGTATGCCAGAATGTCTGAGACTATCACAGACATGTTGATGCAAAAGTGTCCAAAGGATTTGTCCTGTGTGCTCAGGAACATTCAGCAGTCTCCCCGGATCCCAGGAAACATTGCTGTCATCGTGCAGCTCTTACACAACATATCCACGGTGCTACTGACGGGTGTTGATGAGGCGAAGATGCAGGTGAGTGGCCTCGACTTGGTAGAATGATATTTTGGTGGAAAGGAATGCAGGTTAGCTAGAGTTTTCTGTGGGCCTTTAGGGGTCTGAGGACCACCTCTTTCCCATCTGTATCTGTAATGCCTGGCATAGCAAATGCTGCATAGACGTTCACCACAGAATAAACAAAGGAATGGAAAAAGGGAGTGCAACCAGTAGAGACACTGCTTATTGAGTACTGGGTCCGACAACAGAGTAAGCTTTTCCAAATGTGAACTTTGGCTACTGAAAACCTCTAAGAACCATTGTGGTTCCTGCAGAGAGAGACTTTCCCTACTTTTTCTTGTGAGTCAGAACAGGCTGCTAACATGGAAAATAATCGAATGCAAAGAAAACACCCATACGTGTCTGCTGCAAACGTGTGGAGTGGAACTGGATTCACTTCTTTTATTTTTGATCTTTGAGGCAGAGGATAAAAAGGAGGTTCAGCCTCTGGTGTCAATTTTCGATTGGCTATGTTCCTGACCAGGGTCCTGCACACGGTTGGGATTTAATAGATGTTAATTGCATGATGGGTACTCTTAGCAGGGTTGGTGGGTTGCTGGCTTCCCCAAGGTGTGAAGAGGAACCCATGATGTCAGTGAGCACGGGGAAGGCTGCCCACTTGCCTGCCTCATAGGGAGACACTGTATACACGACACATTGCTCTATTCCCCCACCCAAACTTTGGTGGCATGCCAGTACCCTGGGGATCTCATTACGATGCTGATTTTGATTTACTAGGTCTGGGGTGGGCCCTGAGACTCCAAATTTCTCACAAGTTCCCAGGGGATGCTTATGCTGTTGGCTGGAGGACCCCACTTTATAAAAGTGAACTTTGACCATCCTGGCAGATTTGCAGAGTGGCACGGTACTAACGCCGGTTCTTTGTTGGCAGAGTTACAGTGTCATGGCCAACCACATTCTTAACAGCAAAAGCATCTCAAACTGGACCTTCATCCCTGACAGAAACAGCAGCTGTGTTCTGCTACATTCCATCAATTCCTTTGCAAGAAAGCTCTTTATAAATAAATATCTCATTGACATATCAGATGTCTTCATTCACACTCTGGGCACCACCATATCCCGAGACAACACTGGGAAGAATTTCTCTTTTGCAATGAGGATTAATGACACGAGCAATGCGATCACTGGGCAGGTGCTGATCAGTAGAGACGAACTTCGCAAGGTGCCTGCTCCTTCTCAGGCCATCAGCATCGCATTTCCAACTCTCGGGGCCATCCTAGAAGCCAGTCTTTTGGAAAACGTCACCGTGAACGGGCTTGTCTTGTCTGTCATTTTGCCCAAGGAACTTAAAAGAATCTCACTGATTTTTGAAAAGATCAGCAAGTCGGAGGAGAGGAGGACACAGTGTGTTGGCTGGCACTCCCTGGAGAGCAGATGGGACCAGCAGGCCTGTCAAATAATTCAAGAAAACTCCCAGCAAGCTGTTTGCAAATGTAGGCCAAGCAAGTTGTTTACCTCCTTCTCCATTCTTATGTCACCCCACATCTTGGAGAGCCCGATCCTGATTTATATAACGTACACAGGCCTAGGCATTTCCATCTGCAGCTTGATCCTTTGCTTGTCCATTGAAGCCTTGGTCTGGAGCCAAGTAACGAAGACAGAGATCTCATACTTACGCCACGTGTGCATCGTCAACATCGCGGCCACCTTGCTGATTGCTGATGTGTGGTTCATTGTGGCTTCCTTTCTCAGCGGTCCGGTGACACACCATGATGGATGCGTGGCAGCAACATTCTTTGTTCATTTTTTTTACCTCTCTGTGTTTTTCTGGATGCTTGCCAAGGCACTCCTTATCCTCTATGGAATCCTGATTGTTTTCCATACGGTGCCCAAATCAGTACTGGTGGCAGCTCTCTTTTCGGTTGGCTACGGGGCCCCTCTGCTCATTGCTGTTGTCACGGTTGCTGCCACGGAGCCCAGAAAGGGCTACCTACGGCCTGAGGCCTGCTGGCTTAACTGGGACATGACCAAGGCCCTTCTGGCCTTTGTGATCCCAGCCCTGGCCATTGTGGTCGTAAACTTGATCACGGTCACACTGGTGATCGTCAAGACCCAGCGAGCCGCCGTCGGCAGCTCCATGTTCCAGGAGGTGAGAGCCGTTGTGAGAATCAGTAAGAATATCGCCATCCTCACACCGATGCTGGGACTGACCTGGGCATTCGGGATAGCCACAGTCATTGACGGCAGCAACCTGGCCATCCACATTACCTTCTCCGTGCTCAATGCATTCCAGGTAAGTCTAGATGCCACTGCCCCGGTCCTAAGGGAGAGAATTCAGGAAGAAGGTTTGTCATCAGGAGCTTCTGCAATCATATTTCTTCATAAAAGACAATAGATTTGGAAGAGCCTATTGAGTCAGGAAATAAGCTTTATCTCCCACGTCCTCACCCCCACCCCAGAAAGGCCTGGTTCAAATCTTGACTCTCTCATTTACTAATGTGTAATATTCTCTTGGGATATTGACTTAACTTTTCTGAGCCACATTTATCTCACTTATAAAATGGGTATAATACTGCCTACCTTATAGGGGTGTTAGGAAAATGAAATAAAACCCTGAATGGGAAAGCACCAAGTACAAAAATGACCTAAAGATCATAAATAGCACAACAGTAATGCTGAGCTGCTACAGTTTAGAAATTAAACATCACCACTTCCCTCAAAACTAGGTACCTAACTGGAGGTCTTAAAATGTGCACATTTATTGTATTTCTTTCCATTTAGAATTTTTAGTTCCCATTGGAAACCATCTTATTTTAATGAGGCAGGTCATACAGAGTGATATTGAAGATAGTTTCCCTTCTCTCACATCTATGAATTAAGCAATGTTCACAGTTTCATATGTTTCCTTGCAAAAATTTTTTAAGCTCAACTGCAAATATATTTTCATAGAACATAGGGGTTAAAAAATACATTATTATGCACCTTACTTCTTCACTTAAAAATATGTGGTAGTAAAGCATATATTTTAGAATTGGGGAGAACACCTTGAGATTTATCTGCTCAAGCTGTACTGTATCTACTGAAAGAAATGCTCCCAGTGAATTTTTATTAATCAGATACTAAATCCTTGTCTAATAAGTCATCCAAATTTTCTGAATGATATTTTGTGTAACTTTTCCCAACGTGGGATCAATGAAAGGTGATCCTAGTGGAATATTTCCTTGTTACATATTTAGGACTATACAAATGCAGGTTGCATAATAAAGCCATTAAACACACACTATATATAGCACAGGGACACACACAAATAAATACAGACCCACCACATTTACTGAGCATTTTGTGTCAAGCATTATGCCAAATGTCGCAGATATGAATATACTTAGTTTAGCCTCCAGAAATTGAAAGCCTTATCAGGAGAGAAATTCCTCTTCATCCCTTAGCCAGAGGAATGTGTTTTTTGGAGGAGACAGGCTCAAATTATGGTTCCTAGATATTTTAAAATTTTAATTCCTTGGTAAAATTCATGAAGTTTCTGATTTAAAATGTATTCCTAGTACCAAAACCAGGCCTGGATGTATTTGTCCCAAGCATCTTTATCCAAATGATGCTTTGTAACCTAATGGACCATGCCATCAATGACATTTTCTTCATAGACATAGTGGCAGATTTCAATAGTTATCTTGTAGGCCAAGAGGATCAAATAAAAGAGCAATCTGATTGAAGCTCTCCAAGCTTTGGAGGGCTTGCTGGACTGGCTGAATGGATAGGTATATTTAGTATGTTTGGGGGAATGGATGAACTTCATGGCCAGCACCAGTCCCTGTGAAGTCCTCCACGACTCAGCTAAGCTTTTTTACAAATAGAAGTAGCAGTGGGTTTGGAATTGCTCCTGCTGAGGACCGCCTGGTTGCAACATCTTTCTGGTATCATTTATGTTAAACCCATGTGTTTTAATAGGTCTCTGCCTGGGTAAGGGTTCACATTCGATTATGAAATCAAAGCAGCTTAACAAAGTGATGCCTTGTTAATCAGAGGTCATTATCTCGTTTCTCTTCTCAGCTCAGCCAGGACCTGAGTAACCCTGCCTACAGGAGGAACTGACTAATGAATATAGGTCTCTGTCACATTTTGAAAGTTGAATCTCTGAGTTTCTTTTTCCTTGCCTGAAAGATGGGGCAAATCCTTTACCTTACTTCTTTCAGGGTGGTTTTGTGCCAACTCAAACAGACTATACTATAGAGGAACAGCTTCCTTCTGACTTTAATGGGGTCTATCTTTCATCTTTGTATGGATGGTAAGGGATCTGAGGGCTAAGTAAGTCCCTCCATGTCATCATATATGGAGCGTCAGTTTCTGAGCAGATGTTATGTGCTTGGAAGCTCAATCCATCTTGGGTCTTAGTCTTCTGAGGGCCCATGTACTCGATTTTTCTTTGTAAGTTTTGTAACATTCTTTGGTTGTGGATGGGGGAAGGAGGTTGAAAATATCAATAGAAGCTGAACATAGCCACTTTTGCTTTTTTTTCCTGTGGAAGTTTTTTTCATTTTAGCTTGTCACAAGGCTGCTGTCCATGGCCTAATACCTCCTCTGACTCTTGCTCAGACTATTATATTCTGGTGAGATATACATTCTGGTGAGCTCCTG
Organism: Canis aureus; assembly: GCF_053574225.1. Lineage (NCBI taxonomy): Eukaryota > Metazoa > Chordata > Mammalia > Carnivora > Canidae > Canis > Canis aureus. The sequence goes on along the minus strand of NC_135617.1, from coordinate 56,878,754 downwards.
ATAAATGCAAAACACTTTTATTTTGCCAAATTTATCTATCTATCTATCTATTTATTTATTTTTAAAGATTTTATTTATTTATTCATGAGAGACACAGAAAGAGAGAGGCAGAGACATAGGCAGAGGGAGAAGCAGGCTCCATACAGGGAGCCCGATGGGGGACTTGATCCCGGAACTCCAGGATCATGCCTGGAGCTGAAGGCAGATGCTCAACCACTGAGCCACCCAGGTGTCCCATATTTTGCCAAATTTAAAAAGAAAGTCCCATAATTTTCTGGTATGAATCATAAACCTTGGTCTGTTTGATTTACTGAGCACATAGAAGATGCTCAATGAATATTCTATGTACCTGCTCAATGAATATTCATTGAATAGATGAATCTAGGAGTTGTGACCTTAAGAGAGTAAAAGATTGGGCAGCCCCGGTGGCTCAGCGGTTTAGTGCCGCCTTCAGCCCAAGGCGGGATCCAGGATTGAGTCCCACGTCGGGCTCCCTGCATGGAGCCTGCTTCTCCCTCTGCCTGTGTCTCTGCCATTCTCTCTATGTTCTCATGAATAAATAAATAAAAATCTTAAAAAAAAGAGAGAATGAAAGATTTAATAAATTGTTTTTATTTTAGGGTTTTGTTTTGTTTTTACCAGAATAGGAACTAATGAGTACTCGTATTTAAAATGTCTCTTCTTCCCTCTTCTTTCTCAGGGCTTCTTCATCTTGGTGTTTGGAACAATCCTGGATCCAAAGGTATCGTAAATTCTTCCTCTTTTTCTTTTTTCTTTTTTTTTTTTTCACTATCAGTATTTAGCCCTGAAATCCTCACTTGTAAAGACTACTTATTGAGCATCTTCAACCTCAGTCTGTGCAGACACTTGCACAGGGCATCACTCTTCTTTAGGATGCAAATAATATCTACCATCTTGCAAACTCCTACGGAGCTAAGCATTTTATGTAGATTAGCTTTAATCCTTAAGACAATCTTGGGTATTCTTATTTTCAGTTTTGTGGATGTGGAAACTGAGACTTAGAGTGATTAAACTTACCCATGAGCTCTATAGAAACCCACTTGAACAAGGTAAAGCAGAAAGAGGATTTATTAAATCTTACAATATCATCTTTGGGAAGGTCTCTCTGGCTTGGAGGCTTGAGGCTACATACCAGGAACAATTCCCAATCCATAGCACAGAACTAGACACCAGTGCTTGTCACCACTTTCCTGGGCACAGATAACACAGCTCACCAGGCCAAGGTCAAGCAGCAGATGCTGGGCTAGACCTGTTGCTCCTGTTGTCTTGGAGGTCACCTCTGGCCTGCCTGTTGGGGCCTGCTGGCTCTTGCTTCTTTGCACTGTCATGTCTGATTGGTTGAGTCCAGGTCACATGGCTGCATGCTAGCTGCAAGAGAGACTGGGACAGTGAGTTCTACCATAAAGAGCAGTAGACTCAGGGGGGTGAATTTTCCAAATACAGAGGAGTGTGTATAGGTGGTAAGTGGTGAAAACAGATAAAAACTAAACAAATGAATAAAATATCCAATGTTTACTCAGGCTTCCAAGATTACCCTCTTTCCTTTGTATGACATTGCCTCCTAGAATGGGCAAAGCAAACAACTCTCTCAAATGTAGACACAAACACCTTCACTGCAAGGTTGATTTTTGATTAATTAATTGACTAATTAATTAACTAATTGACTATCAATGCTATTCTATTATTAATTAATTAGTTAATTAATAGCTGAATTTTGTGAAAGAGGCATTCCACTCTGGTCCTTTCATTTTGTTATGAGCATACCATGTTGACCTAATAAAAATTATTTGCAGGTGGCAGAGTATTAGTGTTTCAGTCCTATGTACTACCTGTGCATTACGGGGAGAGTCTCAGGGACCCAGACAGCCCAAATGGAATGCAGAGATAATGATGACTTTCCTGCCTCTTCTACTAGAGCATGGTAAAGAACAAATGTGATTTTGCAAGTGAAAAAACACAGAAAGCACTTAAGGTAGTACACAATTGTGTACCATATGATTTTTTTTATTATTAATCATAATACCACAGCTAGTATTTATTGTCAAAGTATCATCAGCAGCACTATTGCTTACTAACTTACTGGGTGTCATGAGATGTGCAAAGACCTCTAAGACATAGAACTTTCTACCAAGATCAAGACCTCTTACATTTAAAATTATAAAAAGGTCAAGACTTAAAGATGTCACAGGACCATACATGATTCATTGACATAAAGTTGCAGATACCAGTAATCTTCACATTTTTAGGGTCAGTAAAAAGCAGTGAGCATATGTCCCCAGATGTGTTTATTATAAATTTACAAAGTATGTATTTTGCATGTTGTGAAACTTAAAATTTAAGAAGGAAGAGATAAAAAAAAAAAGAAACAAATGTAAATAGAAGCTCTAGGCTGTCTTCTCATAAACCCATGGATTCTTGAGTGCAAGTGCCCAAACCCTAGGGAGTACTCCTTACCTCTGGAGCCTGTATGTGACAAAAAATATGGCATTTTCTGAGAAGGGTGAAGTCACTCTGAGCTGGAGGAGTTTGGTACCTGTTAAGTCAAACTACAAGTCCTTGGAAGGTGAATAACATTTTATCAAGTAAAAGGGAAGAAGGAATAGAAATAAGAAGATAGTGCCTGCATTCAGCAGGAGAGATTTAGGGGAATATGACAGGTTGGTCTGGAGTCTGGGGACATGAACTCAAGTCTGGGTTCTTCTCAGTAGACAGCTGACTTTGGCTGTCACTTCATCTCCTAATCTTAATGTCCTCAGTTGTAAAATGGAAATAATAGTACCTCTTTTACAGGATTCTTTTTTTTTTAATTTTTAAAAAGATTTTATTTATTTATTCATGAGAGACACAGAGAGAGAGGCAGAGACACAGGCAGAAGGAGAAGCAGGCTCCATGCAGGGAGCCCGATGTGGGACTCAATCCTGGGACCAGGATCACACCCTGAGCCAAAGGCAGACGCTCAACCGCTGAGCCACCCAGGCGTCCCAACACGATTCTTTTTTGAATAAAATGAGATAATAGGCATGAAAAGTGATTTAACATGTTTTGTAAAAAAATATAAACATAAAATAAAATATAATTTAAGAAACAAAATGTATTTGATAAATAAATTACTTAATATATAAATATGCCACATCAACATTATATCATGTTAATTTATATTATTATACAATATATCATATATTAATAACATATTATTAATACACAAACATGTTATATTCGTATTATGTGAATTTACATTATTATATATTACATTATATATTATTATATAATACATTAATATTATATTATATTACATTATACTATTAATATACAATATATAATCAAATATATGATACATTATTTAATATGTATTAAATATATTAACATTTCATATTTATATTTACATTATGCCTATTTAATATATATTTAAAAATAAAATATACTTATTATTCTTATTTTCTTTATTCTATGGGCTTTTGCTATGTTGCATAAAATTCTCTTATTTTTGAACTATGGGTTGGCTTTTAGAAAGGGCTTTTTTTTTTTTTAAGATTTTATTTATTTATGAGACAGAGTGAGAGCGTGAGCACCTGTGGGGGGAGAAAGAGAAGCAGACTCCCCACTCAGCAGGGAGCCCAATATGGGGCTTGATCTGAGGATCCTAGGATCATGACCTGAGCCCAAGGCTGACGCTTAAGGGACTGAACCACCCAGGTGCCTCTAGAAAGAGGGGTTTAAATAGCAGACAAGCTATGGGAAATGTTCAACTATTCATTGTGCTCCTGAAACCTACCCCCAAAGTGAAATCAAAGATTCCTCAGACTTGTGGCAAACTTGGCAAAAGGTGAGCCTCAGGGGTCACCTTTAAGACCTCGGAAAATGAGTCTCCTGCGGCAGCCTCATTTTTCTTGTGTCTCCCCCTCCCCCACCTTTTCTCAAGGCCCTCCTCCAAGTTACTGATCCCACCACATCCCACCACCAGAACCAGGCTGGTAACATATTCCCTCACGAGTGTTCGCCAGGCCTGAGCACCTGCGTTGACTCCTCATCATCTTTTAATTCTTAATTCCTTTTGTTCTCTATCCAGATAAGAGAAGCTTTAAAGGGTCGAGTAACTTCTGCAAAATGGATCTCCAGAATATCTGAGGTAAAGCCTCCATATTCATTATTGCGGGATGTGGTGTGTTGCCCAAATGATCACCTTAACACTCAGTGGCGTGGGTGTTTCAGAAGTGCCAAGTTAGCCCCTCTCTGAACTGTTGAGATTCTTTCTGGAGTAGTGGGACCACATCTAAAGAGATGAAAGCAGATTTATATGCATGCAGAAGGGAGTGGCCCGGTGGGAGCATGGCTGGGGGTTGCTGGAGGGGCAAACCTCAACCCAGGTAGCAGGAAAGCATGAGAAATGAGAGAAGAGAAAAAACCAGCTTCCTGTGACAGCCTGCTGGTTCTTTACAACTCCAGTCAGCTAAACCATGTCTGAAGTATAGAAATCCAGGGAAAAAATTCAGATACTACACAGAGAACTTCCTGGTAGCTTGGTTTTCCAGATGGGCTGGCCACCTTGGTTACTGGAGATGCAAAGGAGGGCTCAGCACCTGCTGAGCAGTGTGACTGAGAAGACTCAATGATCTAATGGCACACACGCCCTTTCCTTGACCTTCCCTTCCACAGTGTAGAAACCGTGTATTGTTGTGCCAAGGTTGACTCCTCAGCTGTTCTGAGAGAAACACTGGAAAATGTTTGAAATGGCAGCAACCTGGGGCAGGGGGCGGGGGGGGGGGGTGTCAGGGCTGGCCCAGGGGACATTCCCAATCATAAGAAAAGAGGCAATCTAGAGTTTCCCATGCTGACATTAGATGGGATCCATACCCACTGTGGGGCTGGCACCCCATGGCCCCAAGTAGCAGCTCTGCCCCCCCATATCCCTTGCCTTTCTCATCTCTCCCCTTTGATTTCTTTAACCCTCCTTTTACATTCCCTCCTTTCTCTTCTCTTAATTTTTCTATCTCTTTTGGTGTCATTCCTACCCTAACTTGGTCCTTGGTCTTCAAACCTGGGGGATGGTGGACCCCTCCGTATCCTTTTCAGCTGAAATTTTCAAAAGCGAAGTTTTATTGGGAATAAACATCAGTAATTATTTAAAGCAGTGGGTCTCCACCTTAGCCAAACATTGGAATTAATTAGGAAGCTTCAAAAAATTTTTGCCTGAGTCCTACCCCTGGAGAGTCTAATTGGATTGCCTGAGGTGTGTCTGGGAATTTACACGCTCCCCAGGTGTTTCTAATGTGGTTGATGCTGAGACCCTCTCCTGCTCACCTTCCTGAAGGACCTAGCATCGTGCATATTTGCCTCTAACCAGCCTTCCTGGTTGTTGTCAGTGGTGCTAATATAAAGGAAGGGTTGGATAAAAGGATAAAATAAATTGCTGTAGGTCACCATTCTCTATATGCTTTGAATAATTGTGATAATTGAAAAAGGACCAATAATGATTAAGCGCAATTATGTCTTTGTTGTCAACAGAACCTTTCTACTGATTTCTCTTGTCAGCCCACTAAAGGGCCAAGCTAACAACCCTGGCTATACCCCTACCTTGGGAGGTGAGTGGGAAGGAAGGGGGTTCTCAAATGCATGCTGTATATATGATACTTCTTTTTAAACATCACAATGTGAGTCATGGTAATTAAGAATGATTTCTTTCGGGACGCCTGGGTGGCTCAGTGGTTGAGTGTCTGCCTTTGGCTCAGGGAGTGATCCTGGGGTTCTGAGATCATGTCCCGCATCAGGCTTCCTATAGGGAGCCTGCTTCTCCCTCTGCCTGTGTCTCTGCCTCTCTCTGTGTCTCTCATGAATAAATAAATAAAATCTTAAAAAAAAGGAATGATTTCTTTCTTAATTGAAAGGCTTCTAATATGATCCATTCTCTTCTTGGTATGGTTGATGTTCACACTTCTAATTGTTGCACAACTGAAATTTTTGTTGTTGCTGTAGAACAATGAGGTGTATCTGGGAAAGATTATAAAAGTTAGCCTGAGTGTATGTATGTATTTATTTTTAAGATTTTATTTATTCATTCATGAGAGACACAGAGAGAGAGGCAGAGACACAGGCAGAAGGAGAAGCAGGCTCCCCATGGGGACCCTGATGTGGAATTTGATCCCAGAACCCCGGGATCATGACCTGGGCCAAAGGTGGATGTTCAATGACTGAGCCACCCAGGTGCCCCTAGCCTGAGTGTATTTAACAGGGGAGTGAGCAGAGGTGCCAGCTCTAGATGGCTGTGCCTCCTTTCCCTCTCAACCTCCCCATTCCAAAGACCTGATACCAACAATATCTCCACCTATCCCCACTCTGGCCCCTCTCTTTCCCTAGCGTGAGAAGATCAAGGAATTATCATAAACACTATCGGTGAGAAGCTTCAGGAATAATGAAGAAGTTAGTTCACTTTTGAGGTAACGTCTAAGAGACAGAGGCATAGGAACAGAGGGAAAGGGGCCACAGGGGGAGACAGAAGTACAGAGACACTGAGGGGCGTGGTGACTCTGGGTTGATAGCCACCTAGATACGTGGACATGTGCAGAAAAGTCTTCCAATCCTTTGTGTCCATGTCTCTATGGAGCTAGAGAGAGAAAATCAGACAGGGAGATGGAGACACAGCAGGATACCCACATTCACAGTGAGTTGGAGAGATGCAGAGACAGGCCAAGGGTTACAGACAGAGATCCAGAAAACACACAAAGAAACAGAGATGTATACAGAGACTGAGGCTCACTCAGAGACACATAGAGAGTGACAGAGACAGAGTGGAGAGAGACGCAGAGAGAGATACTCAGATATGTAGACAGAGCTTCCCTCCCCACCCCAATCTGGGCTCCGGTAAGCCGCTGTGGCTGAGACCTTCTGTGGCAGCCCAGGGCCTTGTCCAAATGGAAAGGAAGCGGTCCAACCTACAGAAAGACAAGGTTTGTAACTCGACACTTGTAGGCAATAGAAAACCAGCCCGGGGGATCCTTGGGTGGCCCAGCGGTTTAGCGCCTGCCTTTGGCCCGGTGTGATCCTGGAGTCCCGGGATCGAGTCCCACATCGGGCTCCTTGTGTGGACCCTGCTTCTCCCTCTGCCTGTGTCTCTGCCTCTCTCTCTGTGTGTCTCTCATGAATAAATAAATACAATCTTAAAAAAATAAAGAAAACTAGCCCGTTCCCTGGATTGCAGAGTGATTTAAAAGATTCTCCATTTGCCAAGGGGACTCTACCCAAAGGGGCTCATTGTTCCAGAAAGAGTGAGCCCATAATGCAGCTGTTGTGAAGCTTTTGGGTCTTGCTGCTTGTTCTTTAAAGTTGTGGTTTTCTGTTCTTGACAAGGTCATACATTCGAGGAATAGCAGAGCCCCAGAAAAAATGTGTTTATTCCTGTCTTCTTGCCCCCAGGGAGTATGAAGGAAGCCTCCCATGCTGTGCTACTGATGGAGGAGTACATGAAGTACGGGAAGAATGGAAGGCCCGTCTGTCTAAGCTATTCTGTGCTGCTAAACATTGCCCCCCAAGAACTGTCAACACATAGATAGATATGCCATGCTGGGCACCATTGAGGGAACAGAAAGACAAAATGGGCCGCAGCAGGACCCTGGTCTTGTTGGAGCCTCCCGTTCCATGCTGTTGGGTCATGTTTATCCTCAGGAAGAGAGAATGGTTCATCTTGGCAGAGGTAGCCTGGGATGTCACCTGGCTGGATTTTGTGGGTTGCTAAGGGAGGGGCCCTCATGAATACTCACCAATGGTTGGACTGACTCTAAGTAGGTCATTGCTGGCTCCTTGTACAAAAGGAATCCAACTGCCAGCATAGTCCACCTGTACAAATTTAAATGGATTACATGGTTAGCTGGCTGGGGCTTAGATGTAACTTGGCTGTGAGCCAAGACAAAAACATAGAGCTTTTAAACCAGAAAGATGCTCACTGTAGGTTAAGGAGCCTGGAACCTGGAGTGATGGGCCACAGCTAATCAAGGCTTGAGCCAGAGCTAGAAACCGAAGTCTGCAGGCTTTCAGCTCTGGACTTGCTCCTCAAGACACAGAACCTCTGAGGCATTCTGTCTACTCCGATGATATAAGATTAACCCTCACCGACAATATGTTTTTTCTGAAACCAGTGATGAGGAAGGAAGACTATCATATTTCAAGTACAGAGCTGCTCATTTTCTTAACCTTGTATGTAAACAAATTTGATGCTCAAATAAAGAGCCACCTGATAGCAGTACAATAGGTAGATGCCCCTTTGGAAGAGAAAAAGCTCCTTTATAAAGCAAGTACCCAGCCTGATGCATCAGAAGCAAATGGGTGAATAAAGGAAAAGGGGGCTGTGAATCCCCCTAATTATCCTACCAAGAAGCCAGTATTAATGATGTTGCATTACAAATGGAAAAGTGAGACACACTTGGTGAATGAGTAGGGTCTCTCTCTTTTTTACTGTAAAAAACTTTCTCTAAGTAAGGAAGTTTGCAAAAGCAAAAAATATAATAAAAAAGTCAATCAGAAGGTAGAAAAATACACCAACCTGCAGAGTAAGTCACCTTTCAAGTGACATTGCTAATCTTGAGACAACAGTCATATTTTTCTCAAATGAAGTCAGAAAGGGATTTTAATTTGACATTTCCCTAGTTATTTCTGTAGTCTTTTCAAGGGAAAGGAGTGGGGCAGGCACAGTCCCAGTTTTCATAATGTAGAGATCCCAGTACAAAGAAATGCAACTTACCAAGAGTCAATATACTGAGGAGAGGGATGGAATCTCATGAAGCTAAATAGTTACAGGATTAGAAATCTGGAAAACCTGTAGAAAAGACTGGGTCCAATGGCCTCATTTTATGGATGGGAACTCTGGGTACCAACAGGAGAGAGACTGGGCTTTCATCTGTATTGTGCATTAAACATTAAACAGTCCAATGTAGCATGAAAGCACACTCTACTCAGATGTAGAGTACTTCCTAGGATGGGATGGCAGTAAAGACGTTCTGCCTTGGGATTATTATTAACCAAGAAAGGGCTCATGGATGCTAATAGAGAAACTCCAGAAGTTTTTGGAAATCCCTTGAAGAAGCTGAGCCTTCTTTCCTATAGTGCGCAACCCACACTGTCCCATCCTGAAAGATATCAGTGAACTGCATGGTTAGCTTGACTGTGGAAGACCCTGAGTAGAGACCTATTCAATGTCCTACTCACACCTCACCAAGGAGATGACTTGGTCAGGTGGCTCAAGGAGAAGAAATTAGTGCTACCGGTGTCTAAGGCCAGATTCATGGTTAGACACTTAAGGCATGATGATCCTTGGGAAAGTTATTTAAATTCCTTAGATTTGGATTTCCTCAGCCATAAATTAGAAAAATAGAGTCTATCTCATAGGGTCATTGTAAAGATTAAATGAGTGGTGGTGTAGGTAAAATACTTAGGATAATATTTGGCCATTAAAATGTTAGCCATTTTTGTTAAAGTACCTGTCAATTCACGTACACACACAGACACAAGAGAACAAACAGCCATGGCCTTTTGCATAAGTTTGGAGGTTGACACTCTCATGGAAGTTATTTCACTGACTTCTAAAGAAAAGAATTAAGCATTTGATTCAGTCTGTTCAACATCAGGGGTAATAAGCTGAATTTACCATTGGAACAATTCTTTCATTCAGTGTTACCATGGCTGTGATATAGAGTCCCCTGCCTAGGAGAGACTATGGGGTTCTATTCGGGACACACTCTGAGCTCTGCTTCACTTGTTGCCTTCTCTGTGACGTCTTCCCCATGAGTCCATCCTGAAGTACTGACTGTCCCCACCTGATTCCTATAATATTTATAATCTGTGCCACTTACTTTATATTTAGTATTTATTGTGTTTTGTTGTTTGTTTACTTTTCATCTTTTGGTATATATATATTTTCTTTCTTGGATAAGACTGTAAGCCTTTGGGGATAGGGTAACTCACTTTACTTACTCACTATGTTACTTCCTTTTGTATGCCCAGAGTGCAGAGCAAGGTATCTTGCACGTAGAACATGTCCAATAAAGGCTTTTGATTACACAACCAAAGGTTTGATGATACTGGCTTTTCTCTTTCCAAACAACCTGGTACTTAACTAGTAACCTCAGTAGAAATGATCTGTTTCCACAAACATGACCTCCTTAATCTTCCTTACTGTAAAAAATGTAACAAAAGTGTCTTTCCCTTATTTCTCCTTCTTGTCAACATTTCCCCTGGTAGTATTTAAATGGAAATTTGCATTATTTTGTGGTTGTGAGGGTACGTAAATAGAAGACACTGGAATTGGGATGTGTGGGGTTTGCTGGTGAGAGAGGAAACCCACCCTGGCCACCCTGTCAGAAGTCAGATCACTTGAAGCTTCCTGCAAGTGGAGACTGTGCCTTCTGTGTCCAAGGCTCAATAAAAACTCCTGGCCCAGTTTTTCAAAAATAAAACAAAAATGTCTTTGGTGTAAGGTAGGGATCAGATCATGATTTACTGATCCACTTGCTAGCCAGCTTTGCCTCAAGCTCAACGTCGACACAGGCAAAAACGTGATAACCCTTGAAACCCATCATCCACAGTGGCACCACTTTGCATTATATTCCCAGTGTTCTAATCACAACACTGCAGTAGATGCAACATGGTCTCATGTGATTGTCTGAGATAAAGGTGAGGAATTGAAATGCAAACAAGTGACTCATTTTAATGGATTTACTCCAGACAGGAGAAACCTGTAATTTCTCTTAGGCGTGCTTGATGGACCCATCGTGGAGTGAATCACAGACTTACACAAGCCTTGAAACCCCGGGCGGTTTTAGAGTTTTCAGAGAGGCTCCTCACAACAGGTGGCTGGTGTGCACCTGGGCCTCTTGGATTTCCCTTTCAAAAATGGGAATAGAGGGATCTCGGGCACTGAAGGGGGACCATGGGCAGTGTGAGGGCAGGCACACGTGATGGTGGGGTGCAGTGGCGGGAAGCTCGGTGCCAACTCTCCTGCTGGGCTGCCAGATTTCCTGAATGCGGTGAGTACTCATGGAACAACAAAACCTGTCTCCTACTGAAGACCGGATTGGTCTTGTGTGTATTCCAGAATGGGAAAAACGTGTAATTTATGGTGGTATTTTCTCAAATTCTTGATTCTGCTGGAAGCTTTCTCGATGTTATTTCAAAATTGGCTGGCTCTAGGTTAAAGTATTTCCTAGATCTCTCTTACATTTATTTTTCTTTAAAAATCATTTGTCAGGATCTAATTGCTCATTCCTAGGAGTGAAAATGCGAAGCACCTTGTCAGGCAATTAGACTCTGTTTTCTGATTGTCCCTTTGATTGATAAAGTGGATAAGCAAATCAGCTTTCAATTCCCTTCTTTTAGGCTGAATGTAAAGTCGTATATCCATATTTTTATAATGTATTCTTTAATAGTTCCTTCTTATAGTGGAGCTGGCAAAGCTGTCTTTATATCAACTTAAAAGGAAACATTTCCTCCAGTTACTGCCAAACCTTTTTGCAAAGGCATCTACCCTTGTTTTGAGTGGTCTACTGTACACCATTTAATGACCTATATTCCTTATACTCTGAGGACAATTGTAGCCTTTCAAATGTGCGTCATAAGGTACTATTTTTTATTTGTGTCAGGGCTCCAGTGAGCTTTCTTCATGGAGCCAAGCAATTGCCTGGTTTATCAATTACTTTACATCCTCTAAGTCTCAAGATAGTTGGTGAGAGGAAGGCTAGATACCTTCCAGCTCTGAAATCATGTGATTTTTCAAACATAACAGTATTTGAACCCCACTGCAATTCTCAGAAATGATACTGAGCTACAAAGAGATTGGCTGGAAGCCATCTAAAATAGCCCAGGATAAGATGCTTCTGATTCTAATAGATCTTTCATATCTTTCTTTCCCCCAAGGCTCTTTATGAAACAGCTCCTCCATGGCAAGGGAAAACTGGTAAGAGTGACTGAATCCATTCTGTTACTGAGGCCGAGAAACACGCAAACAACGTGTTCAGCCATCTGACTCTATAATCAGTGCTCTAATTATACCAGCAGAGTAGATGGAGTATACGGTTATGAAATTCAGATGAGGGGAAAAAAACAGACACACACCCCAACATGTGGGTCAGCAGACTCACCCTCAGTTAACCTCTCTGAACTGGTCCTTCCCATCAAAGGGATTGGTCAACAAGTGTGAGGTGACTTGCTGCCTAGAAGGTTACCCAACAAGTAGAGTAGGCCCTTCTTGTGTTGTGGTGAAGTTCATGGAGGGGAACACATTGGGGAAATGTCCACTTCGTTTGCAAACGTCCCGTCCAGCTTATCTTGGGGTGTTCTGTGTGGAGGGGTCTGAGAGATCATGGCTTTCCATGTATTCCTTCCTGACTGACAGTGGTCACTGTTCCCAGGCTGTGCCTTTTTAAAATTTGCTTTGAGAGTCCTTGATGCTAGCCCTCGCACAGCATGTCCAGGCAGGTGGGGAGCGCCTCAGTTCCATGAGTCATATCTTACAACCCCATTCTAGCGCAGATCAAAAACAAGCTCTAGGACCCAGGCAGACTGATTGTACTTCTTAATTTCAATTCATTCAGAAACTCAGCTCTTAGTACAAGGGGGGTGGGACAAATAGGAGATGGTGTTTGAGAACAGGTGGGGTCTTCTAAGGCTGTCCGAGAGAGTGTTTTGTGTGTTCTGACCGTGGAGACAGGGCAGAAAGGATACTTGCACTGCCATGCCTGGGGTAGACATCATTAATCTGGCATGGCGTTGTCTCTTGCTGCACCTAAGTGGGACCTCACAATCCTTTTGCACATGGGATCCAGGTAGTATAACAAAGAGGAAGGCTGGGGGCATGTCTACTTAAGTCACCAGGTTCCAAAATGATCTAGAGCTGTACATATGCTCACCTTCCCCTCTAAGAGAAGCTGCCTTGTGATTTTAAAAACTTCAGAAATTTTCTCTGTGGGGGCCACTCATTTATTCATTCTCTGTGGGAGCCATTCACATATTCATTCATTTATCTAACACATGCTGACTGGGTAGCTACTATGCATCTTACACTCTGCTGGATACTGGGGACAGAGAAATTTCCCTTCTTGTTCACCTCCTAATAACAACCAGATTTTTTGTTTGTTTGTTTGTTTGTTTTGGTCTGTTCTGCTAGGTGCGGGCTAATTTTTCTCAATCTTGGGCCTGGGAGCACTAAGTCTTGTGTTCTGTTGACCCCTTGTCATCAGGGCTTAGAGCACAGGCAGTGGTCCAGGAGGCAGCCATTGCTGAGAATTCCCCGGGAGGGACATCCTGAGCCACATTACCTCTGGGACCCTTCAGTCTAGCTACATTGTCCTCTCACACTCAGGGGTCCAGCAAAGGTGATTTTCTCTCTCTCTCTCTCTCTAAAGTAGTCACTCTGTTAGAGTAGAGAGTCTGGCTTCCATTCAGTAACCTAAATTGCTATTTATTATCAAGTGAAAGACAAAAGTGGGTGGTAGTGGGCAATTCGCACTTATGAGGAGGCACAGAGAGAGAGAGGAAGGTTGTGGAAGCAGGGAGGAGGGATTTGGGATGCTACTTTTTTAGTACATGAGAAGCTGCCAATTCCAGTTGCTTGTTGTTTTTATCCCTGAAATAGGCCATCTTTTGGGCACTTTGGGAACAAGATACAGGACTTATTTCTTTGTAAATGTTAGATGACTATTTACTTAATTACCACAGAAGCCTCAGGCGCTAAGTTTTGCATGTGGTTTTCTCTTCCTCTTTTAAATTCTGCATTTCTGAGCCTGCCTTCCCCTTCCTGTGATTATCCTGAACATCTGATTGTCATCCCACCCATGCCTGCCTTTCCTCACCTCTCCACCCAGAGCATCAGGTGTCAGGATAATTCGGACTCTTTTCACTGTTAAAGATGACCTATCCATAGCCTCCTTTCAGGATTCACTAAGGCCAGCTCTGTTATTCTCTGCTGCGATACTTTGGGTCACGGTGAGTGACCTCCTATGAAGGTATTAGCATAGGGCCTGGCATGTGGTAGGTGACCAACAAATGCTTGTGGAACCTGAGTCTGATAAATTAATGTGTTCCAAGATGACATATGGTCCTTGAACAGTAGCCTTAAATTCCCCCAGAGCACTTTGGATGATAAAGTAAATTTTGTATAACCAGAGTGAGACAGTGTTTTTACCACAAGGATTCCCAGAAACTTGCTATGCATACAGATATATGTGAGGTGCTGGGGGCGGTGGTGCTGGTATACAACTCTTCTGCAATATATATATATATATTTAGAGAAGGAGAGAGATGGGGGGAACAAAGGGAAAGGGAGATAATCTTAAGCAGTCTCCGTGCCCAGTGCAGAGCCCAACTTGGGGCTCGATCTCATAACCCTGAGATCATGACCTGAGCTGAAATCAAGAGTCAGACGCTTAACTGACTGAGCCACCCAAGCATCCAAAAATACTTTATATTTGCAGAAAATTTTCAGTTCAGCATTATGCAAAGCTGAAAGTTCACTTTAATTATTAAGTCTTTATCAATGGTCAATCTAAGTATTTTTTCTTTCATTCTGTTCTGTAAAATATCAGCCTCTGATCATGAATTATGCTGGGTGTACTTCTTTTTATATTTTAATTCCCCATTTCAGAGCTCTTAATCTCTGGCTTATTGTGTGCTCTGAAGAACACTCTGGATTTTGGCTTCAGCTATCTATATTATGATGGGACAGATTCCGTTCTACTCTTTCTGCTGAGAACAGAAACACCCATTTGGGCTACCTTGAAAACATTTCTCAATCTGACCCATCTCTGCCAATCAAAGTAGGCAAAAATAAGAATGCTGTGCCTCCTCTTGGGTAACATTATTAAACATCACCTCCTTCCCACTTGTAATAATTAAAGGAACTTTACCATATAATTATTATAGAAAATGGTAGATGGGTTACATACACCAGACTATAAGAACATGAATGATGAAATAGCAAATTAATTAACCCAAACTTTCCAAACAACTAATTGTGCTCAGTTCAAAGTCTGTGTTTCTTGTGATCCTGCTTATGATTTCATACTACATATAATTTATCTGCTAGTAAATTTTTTCTTAGAAAAAAATAATGTGTCATTACTTCATAATGTTCCACAAAGAGCATAATGATCTACAGAAAATGTCATAACTATTGAAACCTTTACTCCCTGAACACTTTCAGGACCTGTGAACTTATAGAGGCCTTAGCACTGCTCAGGAAAATGGTTTGGACTTCCTAAATCACATCATCACATCACATCACATCACATCACATCACATCACATCACATCACATCACAACACATCATGTCACTGTGCCAAATGCCTGACTTTCTTCCAACAAGATTAGCTTTAAATAAAGTTCTTATATTGAAGACTGTGGACAGTAAAAGATCTCCTTCTGAAGCCTTAGATAGCAGGCATTATTACTTATAAGTGGCTTCCTGTTGGCTCATCTTCACCCATTTCACTGTGCATTTCAAACCATTGCTCTCTAAGTGGAAGAGAATTGCATTTACCACAGCATCAGTCCTATTATTTGGCTCTGAATGCAGGTATCTTTTTTCCCTGATGCATATAGCGTGGGAAGAAGATTTCAATAGAATTGTGAAAAATAGTTAAGAGAAGGGACCGAAGGGACCACTTCAGTGGCAGAAGTGAATGATTTTCGACTTGATAATGAAAATGAATTTTCCAGTCTGTATTTCTATTTCTCAAATTGCAGGTTACAATCCATTAGAGGGTTGTAGATTCAATTTAGTAGGTGGCAACCAATTGCTAAAAGAATGTCAGATAGAGTGGAATGCAAGATAAAAATCGTGGATGTAGCAGACAGCCTTGCTCATAGATGGGAAGGATAAGTAATACATAAAGGTTTTTGAAATATAAAAATTACATAATTTTCCAATTTTATGTATGGATTCCTATATACACACATATATGTCTGTACACAATGAATCATGATGTAAGATCTTTTTTATTATTGTGCCAGGATAAAACACTTTGAAAGTCACTTTGAAAGTATATGTGAAACACATGGATACTTCTAAGACAATTTACACTGGTTTTTCTGGTTTTTCCTTTTGCGATGATGGTTAAAAATCTATCTTAAATAATATTAATATTGCAACTTGCTTAGTGTGCCCATCCACCAATTTGCCACACATGTGAGACCTACTTTCCACCCACTCTTGTAAGATCTTAAATTCCACATACATATCCCAACAACTATGCAAATCCATTACCACACTTTGCCCGTCATTCTTCCATGTTCCCTTTCCCTTGCTCAGACTTGCTCTGCCAGATGATAGTGTAAGTCAAAAACACTTCCTCCCCTGTTCATTGGTTAGGAACTCGAAGAATTTTAAGCTCAAAGACAATCTGGAAGCCTTCCTGTAGGTGCTGTGGCTCGTCATCTTATGTGAAGGCTCACTGGAGTTGTGACAGTCCATATTAGTCTTGAGTCCACTCAGGAAGGGCTTGATCCCTGATCAGTGAGTTTTGTTTGCTCCCTGGCCACAGATTGCCTGGTGAGCCTAGATGGATCAGAGTCATTTCACCTCCATCAAGGAATTTACGTTTGCTGAGGCTCAGTTTCTGCTTGGCCTTGTTGACTAGACACAGTACATAGATGATCTCTCTTCTCACTATTGGTTTGATTTGTCAGCATTCCCTACTGGAAATGACAGCATCCTTTATTTCTCTACCCCCAGCATCTGGCACAGTTCCTGGCAAATAGGAGGCACCCGATAAACGGTGGTTGGTACAAATGTAATCATGCCACATTTTTTGAAATGGATGAGAAAGAAAACAGGCTAAGCAAAGGTTAAACAGTTCATCAATAGTGTAAATATGATTAATAACTTAGCTTATGCTGCCTCTGAAATCCATGATATTTTCACTTTGCTGCATCTGTACTACCAGGGAAATCATTCTAAGGAGCTTTGTTTCCAATAAATGGTCTTAGTTTGCACTATCCTATAAGAAAAGAATGGTGGTGATGAGAATGATGATGTTGATTAATTTCAACTGTTGTAAAGATGATTTCTTGGGGATTTGTCTTTGAAAGGTAGAACTATCAAGAAAAAGGCTTTATCAAAAGAAAAAAATGTAACTATGTGTTGTGACAGATGTTAACTAGACTTACAGTTTCACAAAAACATAAATATTCAATCATTATGTTGTACACTTGCAACTAATATAATGTTACAAGTCAATTATATATTAAAAAATAAAAAGGCAAGAAACAGAGATATGGCTGAAGAATAGAAAATGATCTTCTCAGGCTTCTAATTTCTCTGTATAATAGTTGATCCATCCATAAGAGAGAGTCTCAGTGCTTGCTCCAGTAACAGACAATAGTGTATATTCATTTCAAGTTGCTTGACTCCATATGCCTAGAAAGACAGTATACTGTAGAACAGGAGTTCTCAACTGGGGGCAGTTTTATCTCCCAGGGCACATTATCTCCCAATGTCTGGAGACATTTTTGGCTGTCACAACTGGGGAGGAGGCTGTTCCTGGCACCTCATGTATAGAGGCCAGAGTTGTTACTATACATCCTACAACTCACAGGACAACACCCAACAACAAAGAATCCAGCCCCAAATGCCAATAATACCATTACTGAGAAATCCCACTCTAGAGCTTGGCTTTCCAGCTGTACCATCTGGGTTGAACTTTCGGCTCCCCACTTTTTATTTGAGTGACCTTAGCTCACAGTTGCTCCACACTTCATACCTTAGCTTCTCCACTGATAAAATGAAGATGTAATACTGTCTTATGTCATCTGATTAAATGAGTTAATGCAAAGAAAATGCTCAGAACAGTGATTGGCAAATAAAATGCTTGATAAATGTTATTATTAGAGAAAATTGTGGATTAAACAATCAGAAATGATGCTTTGGTGAACATACATCTTTCTTGGTGGTTCCATCATTCCTGTCTATTTTTTGTAGACAAGTTAACAGTTGAGAGAAAGGCTTTTCTTGCTTTCTTTCTTTTTTTCTTTTTTACATGTTAGCTGGCCTGAAAGTAGATGTTGGTGTCCTTTCTTGGAGTAGGATGTTTTGGTGTGGACATCTCAGAGTACTCAGTAGGGTCACCAAGTGGTTGGTTAGCTGGCTAAGGGTTTTTTTTTTTTTTAATTATTATTCTTGAGAGAGGGAGAGAGAGAGAGAGAGAGAGAGACAGGCAGAGGGAGAAGCAGGCTCTCCACAGGAGCCCAATGCAGTACTTGATCCCAGGCCCCAGGATCACGCCCTGAGTCAAAGGCAGACCCTCAACCGCTGAACCACCCAGGCGTCCCGAGTTGGCTAAGTTTTGTATTGTTTGGCCTTATCACCTCCAGCTGGATTTAGTTTCATTCTGTATTGCAGGTGAAGATCCTAATGTATGAAAATGAAGTCCCAGGCAACCATGATTTGCTGTTTAATGTTATTTCTGGCCACAGAATGTTCTCACTATAGATCCAAGATGCACATAAAGGTAAGTTTGATCCATTTTTAGGTGGTCCCATGAGAAATCTGTCTGTTCTCCTAGATGGCTAAATTTATTATAAATAACATAATCTTAAATAAATTTTCAAATGACTACAATTTTACTCCTGCTGATAGTTTTTTTTTTTTTTTTAAGGGAACAAAGACAAATTGAGAGGTGGCTGGGACTTGTAACAGTACATTTGCAGGGTGCAACAAGTGTAATAATATAGTTGAAAAATCACTTTGCAAGCCACAAAATATGTAGATAGGCAGTTGTTGGGAGGAGGAAGTACTAGCCTGGCAGCTAGCAATTCAGCCCCAGACCTTAACTTTGCTTCTCATTAGTTGCACAAGTTGTTTTGCTTCTTTGAATCTTAATTTCCTTATCTATAACATAGGGTGTTTTGTTCATTTATTTTTATTTATTTTATTTTTTATTTTTGTATATTTTTTTATTGGAGTTCATTTGCCAACATAGCATAACACCCAGTGCTCATCCTGTCAAGTGCCCCCCTCAGTGCCTGTCACCCAGTCACCCCATCTCCCCTTCCACCATCCTTTGTTCATTTCTCAGTGTTAGGAGTCTCTCATGTCCTCTCTCCCTCTCTGATATTTCCCACTCATTTTCTCTCCTTTCCTCTATAATCCCTTTCACTATTTTTTGTATTCCCCATGTGAGTGAAACCATATCATGACCATCCTTCTCCGATTGACTTACTTCACTCAGCATAATACCCTCTAGTTCCATCCATGTCAAAGTAAATTGTGGGTATTTGTCATTTCTAATGGCTGAGTAATATTCCATTGTATACATAGACCACAGCTTCTTTATCCATTCATCTTTCGATGGACACTGAGGCTCCTTCCACAGTTTGGCTATGGTGGACATTGCTGCTGGAAACATCGGGGTGCAGGTGTCCTGGCATTTCACTGCATCTGTATCTCTGGGGTAAATCCCGAGCAGTGCAATTGCTGGGTCCCAGTGCAGTTCTATTTTTAACTCTTTGAGGAGCCTCCACAGTTTTCCAGAGTGGCTGCACCAGTTCACATTCCCACCAACTGTGCAAGAGGATTCCCCTTTGTCCACATCCTCTCCAACATTTGTTGTTTTCTGTCTTGTTAATTTTCACTATTCTCACAGGTGTGAGGTGGTATCTCATTATGGTTTTGATTTGTATTTCCCTGATGGTCAGTGATGCGGAGCATTTTCTCATGAGCTTGTTGGCCATGTGTAGGTCTTCTTTGGTGAAATTTATGTTCATGTCTTTTGCCCATTTCATGATTGGACTGTTTGTTTCTTTGCTGTTGAGTTTAGTAAGTTCTTTATAGATCTTGGATACTAGCCCTTTATCTGATATGTCATTTGCAAATATCTTTTCCCATCCTGTACGTTGTCTTTTAGTTTTGTTGATTGTTTCTTTTGTGTGCAGAAGCTTTTTATCTTGATGAAGTCCCAATAGTTCATTTTTGCTTTTGTTTCTCTTGCCTTCATAGATATATCTTGAAGAAGTTGCTGTGGCCAAGTTCAAAAAGGGTGTTGCCTATGTTCTCCACTAGGATTTTGATGGATTCTTGTCTCACATTTATATTTTTCAACCATTTTGAGTTTATCTTTGTGTCTGGTGTGAGAGACTGGCCTAGTTTAATTCTTCTACATGTGGCTGTCCAATTTCACCAACACAATTTATTGAATAGACTGTCCTTTTTCCAGGGGATATTCTTTCCTGCTTTGTTGAATATTAGTTGACCATAGAGTTGAGTGTCCACTTCTGGGTTCTCTACTCTGTTCCATTGATCTATGTGTC
The DNA here is from genome assembly GCF_053574225.1 of Canis aureus. NCBI lineage: Eukaryota > Metazoa > Chordata > Mammalia > Carnivora > Canidae > Canis > Canis aureus. The sequence continues at coordinate 56,858,453 of NC_135617.1, read as the reverse complement.
TGTTTTTGTGCCAGTACCACACTGTCTTGATGATCACAGCTTTGTAGTACAACTCGAAATCCGGCATTGTGATGCTCCCAGCTATGGTTTTCTTTTTCAGTATTCCTCTGGCTATTTGGGGTCTTTTCTGACTCCACACAAATCTTAAGATTATTTGTTCCAACTCTGTGAAGAAAGTCCATGGTATTTTGATAGGGATTTCATTGAATGTGTGAATTGTCCTGGGTAGCATAGACATTTTCATAATATGAATTCTTCCAATCCATGAGCATGGAATATTTTTCCATCTCTTTGTATCTTCCTCAATTTCTTTAAGAAGTACGGTATAGTTCTTAGGGTATAAATCCTTTACCTCTTTGGTTAGGTTTATTCCTAGGTATCTTATGCTTTTGGGTGCAATTTTAAATGGGATTGACTCCTTAATTTCTCTTTCTTCAGTCTCATTGTTAGCGTATAGAAATGCCACTGACTTCTGGGCATTGATTTTGTATCCTGCCATACTGCTGAATTGCTGTATGAGTTCTAGCAATCTTGGGGTGGAGTCTTTTGGGTTTTCTATGTACAGTATCATGTCATCTGCAAAGAGAGAGAGTTTGACTTCCTCTTTGCCAATTTGAATGCCTTTTATTTCTTTTTGTTGTCTGATTGCTGTGGGTAGGAGTTCTAGTAATATGTTGAATAGCAGTGGTGAAAGTGGACATCCCTGTCATGTTCCTGATCTTAGGGGAAAGGCTCTCAGGTTTTTCCCCATTGAGAATGATATTTGCTGTGGGCTTTCCATAGATGGCTTTTAAGATGCTGAGGAATGTTCCCTCTATACCTACACTCTGAAGAGTTTTGATCAGGAATGGATGCTGTAGGGTGGCCCTGGTGGTACAGCGGTTTAGCACTGCCTGCAGCCCAGGTGTGATCCTGGAGACCTGGGATCGAGTCCCACGTGGGGCTTCCTGCGTGGAGCCTGCTTCTCCCTCTGCCTTTCTCCCTCTCACTCTCTCTGAATAAATAAATAAATAAATCTTAAGAAAAAAAAAAGGAATGGATGCTGTATTTTGTCCAATGCTTTCTCTGCATCTATTGAGAGGATCATATGGTTCTTGTTTTTTCTCTTGTTGATATGATCTATCACAATGATTGTTTTATGAGTGTTGAACCAACCTTGTGTCCTGGGGATAAATCTCACTTGGTCATGGTGAATAATCTTCTTAATGTACTGTTGGATCCTATTGGCTAGTATCTTGTTGAGAATTTTTGCATCTGTGTTCATCAGGGATATTGGTCTATAATTCTCCTTTTTGGTGAGGTCTTTGGTTTTGGGATTAAGGTGATGCTGGCCTCATAAAACCAGTTTGGAAGTATTCCATCCCTTTCTATCTTTTGGAACAGCTTTAGTAGAATAGGTATTATTTCTTCTTTAAACGTTTGATAAAATTCCCCTGGGAAGCCATCTGGTCCTGAACTTTTGTGTTTGGGAGGTTTTTGATGATTGCCTCAATTTCCTCCCTGGTTATTGGCCTGTTCATGTTTTCTATTTCTTCCTGTTCCAGTTTTGGTAATTTGTGGTTTTCCAGAAATGGGTCCATTTCTTCTAGATTGCCTAATTTACTGGCATATAGCTGCTCATAATATGTTTTTAAAATCGTTTGTATTTCCTTGGTATTGGTTGTGATCTCTCCTCTTACATTCATGATTTTATTAATTTGAGTCTTTTTTTCTTTCTAATGAGGCTGGCTAATGGTTTATCTATCTTATCAATTCTTTCAAGGAACCAACTCCTGGTTTTGTTGATCTGTTCTACAGTCTGGTCTCTATTTCATTGAGTTCTGCTCTAATCTTTATTAACTCTCCTCTGCTTGGTGTAGTTTTTATTTGCTTGTCTTTCTCTAGTTCCTTTAGGTGTGAGGTTAGCTTGCGTATTTGAGTTTTTTCCTTTTTTTTTTTTTTTTTTTGAGGGAAGCTTGTATTGCTTTCTATTTCCCTCTTAGGACTGCTTTGTCTGTATCCCAAAGATTTTAAATGGTTGTATTTTCATTTTCATTAGTTTCCATGAATCTTTTTAATTCTTCTCTAATTTCCTGGTTGAACTATTTATCTTTTAGTAGAGTGCTCTTTAACCTCCACGTGTTTGAGTTTCTTCCAAATTTCTTCTTGTGATTGAGTTCTAGTTTCAAAGCATTGTGATCTGCAAATATGCAGGGGACAATCCCAATCTTTTGGTATTGGTTGAGACCTGATTTGTGACCCTGTATGTGGTCCATTCTGGAGAAAGTTCCATGTGTTCTTGAAAATAATGTGTATTTGGTTGCATTCAGATGGAAGGTTCTGTATATATCGTGAAATCCATCTGGTCCAGTCTATCATTTAAAGCCCTTGTTTCTTTGGTGATGTTGTGCTTGGAATATCTGTCATTTGCAGAAAGCACCATGTTGAAGTCTCCTACTATTAGTGTGTTATTATCTAAGTATCTCTTTACTTTCATTATTAATTGATTGATATACTTGGCAGCTCCCACATTAGGGGCATAAATATTCACGATTGTTAGGTTTTCTTGTTGGGTAGATTCTTTAAGTATGATATGGTGTCCCTTTTCATCTCTTACTAGAGTCTTTGGGATAAACTTTAATTTATCTAATATGAGGATTGCTACCCCAGCTTTCTTTTGAGGACCATTTGAATGGTAAATAGTTCTCCAACCTTTCATTTTCAGGCTGGAGGTGTCCTTAGGTCTAAAATGAGTCTCTTGTTGACAGCAAATAGATGGGTCTTGCTTTTTTATCCAGTCCAAAATCCTGCATCTTTTGATGGGATCATTCAGCCCATTCACATTCAGAGTAACTACTGAAAGATATGAATTTAGTGTCATCATAATACCCATTTGGTCCCTGTTTTTGTGGATTGTTTCTTTGGGCTTCCTCTTTCTTCTTCAGGAACCCCCTTAATATTTTTTGCAGAGCTTGTTTTGTGGTCACATATTCTTTCAGTTTCTGGCTATCCTGGAAGCTCTTTATCCCTCCTTCTATTCTGAATGAGAGCCTTGTTGGATAGAGTATTCTTGGCTGCATGTTCTTCTCATTTAGGACCCTGAATATATCTTGCCAACCCTTTCTGGCCTGCCAGGTCTCTGTGGAGAAGTCTGCTGTTAATCTGATATTTCTCCCCGTATAAGTTAAGAATCTCTTGTCTCTCGCTGCTTTAAGGGTTTTCTCTTTATCTTTGGAATTTGCAAGTCTCACTATTAAATGTTGAGGTGTTGAACGGTTTTTATTGATTTAGAGGGGGGACCTCTCTGTCTCCTGGATCTGAATGCCTGTTTCCCTCCCCAAATTAGGGAAGTTCTCAGCTATGATTTGTTCAAATATGCTTTCTGGCCCTCTGTCCCTCTTAGCGTTTTCTGGAACCCTAATTATATGTAGATTTTTCCTTCTGAGGCTATCATTTATTTCCCTTAACCTTTCCTCATGGTCTTTTCATTGTTTTTCTCCTTTTTCCTCAGCTTCCTTCCTTGCCATCAACTTGTCTTCTGTGTTTCTCACTCTTTCTTCCACCTCATTAACCGTCATCATTAAGACCTTCAGTTTGGATTGCATCATTTCATTGTTTTTTAATTTTGGCCTGATTAGATCTAAATTCTGCAGTCATGAAGTCTCTTGAATCCTTTATGCTTTTTTCCAGAGCCACCAGTAGCTTTATAATTGTGCTTCTGAATTGGCTTTCTGACATCGAATTATAATCCATATTTTGTAACTGTGGCAGAGAGTGCTGTTTTTGATTCTTTCTTTTGTGGCAAGTTCTTCCTTCTAGTCCTTTGCTCAGTGCAGAGTGGTTGTATGAGTGGGCTGAGTCAAGGATATAAAACACAACCTAAGTAAATTTCACCCTAGATGATTCTGACAAGGTCAGAGACCAGAAAATGAAAACAAAGATCAGAACAAAATAAAACAAAAGGACCACTAAAGTGAAAAACAAATTTTAAAACAAAGTAGTAAAAAATAAGAGGCCAAGAATCCCAAAGAAGAAGAAGAAAAAAGAGAAAAAAAGCAAGAGTAAAGAAGAAAAAAAGAAGAAAAAAAGGAGGGAGTACTGGGAGATGGTGATGGTGATGAAGTTGTAGTGGAGGGAGAATGTAGTCTACCTGAGGGGTCCTAGAGGGTGATCCTCTTGGTTCTGAGTGTATTAAGTTCTGTATGTTAGAAGATGTCAGTCCCAAATTTATATAAACCAGAAATACTTATAGAAAGTCCCAACACTGACCACCAAAACCTAAATGAGATAAAAGAGGGGGACAGGGGCAGCCGGGGTGGCTCAGCTGTTTAGTACCACCTTCTGCCCAGGGCATGATCCTGGAGACCCAGGAACACGTCCCATATCCGGCTCCTTGCATGGAGCCTGCTTCTCCTTCTACCTGTGTCTCTGCCTCTCTCTCTCTCTGTCTCAAATAAATAAAATCTTAAAAAAAAAAAAAAAAGAGGGGGACAGAATGTGAATGAAGAGAGAATATAACCTTACAGAATGAACCAGCACGGTATACCACTTGGTCTGGGTGCATGCTGGTCATGTTTTAGAACATATTAACTTCCACCATTTTAAAACAAAATGAGGCAGAGAAATAAACACAAAACAAAAAACATATCTCGTGTATCTCCCAAAATTATATTGAGTATGATCAAGGAAATCTAGACATGGAAAATATATCTAGGACCTGTAATTGTAGAAATATGAAAGTTAAAAAGGAAGAAACTTAAAACTGAAGAGGTGGTAAAATATTGTAGTTAAGGTGGGAAGAGAAAAAATATTGGAAAATTTTAGTCTGATATAAAAACGAGTTGTACTGGAAAAAGGGCAAGAAGGGGGGGGTATACCCTCTAATTCTATATACTATAAATCCCTCGACTTCCCCTGGAGCTGTCCTGTGCTGCTGGTTCAAGAACTTGCTCTTCCCCTGTCCTTCCAGCTGGTCTTCTGGGGGAGGGGCTACTGTGCTGACTCTCAGGTGTGTGCACCTGGGGGAGCTGCCCCGCCCCCCCCCCCCCACCGGGTGCCGGGCTCAGTGGGAGCTGTTTTCCCCATGAGGCCCATGTCCCCTGTCAGCCCCGACCCTCCCAGGCACAGGGTGACACCAGGAGGAACAACCCCACTGGCGGCTGCCAGCCCTCCAGCCCTGGAGTCAGCTCCCGCAGTAACCACCGCAGCTCCCAGTCCGCAGGGGCCTGGATGCTCCGGGGCGGGGGGCGCTGACCTACACAGCTCGGGAGCGCCCGTGGCAGGAGCCTCCCCGCTGTCCTGGGCCCTCCTCGCCTCTGCCTGTCCCGGGGGGACCACAGGATCCTGGGCTGTGTCCCCAGCACCCTGGGTCCGGGGCCTGCGCCGCTGCATTGCTCCCGGGGCCGCGGCTCTCTCGAAGGCAGCAGGCCGCAGCCCCCTCTGCCCGGAGCCCCCCGACCCCCACCCCGCGACCCCCGGCTTCTCCCCAAGGCCCCGCCGGGGCTCCAGCCCTTTCCTGCGCTCGGCCGCGGGGTGTGGGGTGCTCCCCCCGGGGCACCTCCTGTTAGTGACCCCGGGAGGCTGGGGGCCCCACCGCCCTCCTGCGGTCCTGCCCGGTTCCCCGCTGAGCCTTTCCCTCCGGGAAGAGTCCAGTGTGGATTGTTACAGTTCCCGCTTCCCGGGCGGGCTCTCCTGTCCTGGGGCTCCCGCCCCCCTTAGCCCAGCTCCTCGTGGGGCCCTCCCCCACTGGATTCTTTTTTATTTTTATTTTTCCGCCTTCCCACCTTGTTAGAAGCGCAAACCCTTGTCTCTGTAGCGTTCCAGCTTCCCTCTTTAAATCTCAGGTCGAACCGTAGGTGTTCAGGATGGTTTGGAAGTTACCTAGTGAGTTGGTGGGGCCGGGTGAGGGGAGGCCCCTGCTCCTCTGCCTGCTTGCCTAGAGTTGTAGTTTTTTCCTTTTAGATCATTTTTATAGCCCTTTATAGCTACAAATGAATTTGTGATTCTATTATTGTCACCTAATGATTATTCCTAGCATCTGCTCATTTCCTCCTTTCTGGGAATAGTGTGGTATTTGGTGGATCATATTAGCTCCATTTCACAGTTAAAATTAATACAGATAGAGACCAGCTTAGCATTATAATTGTTACATCTCCTCTGCCCCTGGGTACTTAAACTTTCCAAAATAAGTACCCAATCCACTACACTAACCTGACCCTCAAGGCCCAAGTGACCACTGGCAAGAGGGTAGTTTGTCTTCCATATGTGTTCATCTCCATGCTTCTGTCTGCAAGTTCCTGCAGTATCACACATGGACCTGGTGCAGTTTTCTTCCGATTCCTGAACACATTTTCTCTTCATATCCACATGGAGCCTCTAAATTGAGATAAGAGAGGAGAGTCCCATGGTAAAGAGGACCTTTGGGAATTTATGTTTTACAGGATGGAGATAAACCTCAACATCCTGAAGGGAAACTCAAGACTGGAAGGATACAAGGTATGTGTCTACAGAACAGTCTTCTTCCACATGGAGACTGGACAGAGTAAAGAAGGGCCCAAATACTGCCGAGCATGTCTCCAGGCCACAAGCTTTCAAATAGAATAACAGTCTTCAACCAGTTCTCATTGTTAACCAGCATTGATAGACTTTTTTACAATTAGACCATTATCCATGGCATAGTCAATGACCCACATTGGCAAATATTCACATGCGTTCTAGAATAGAAGACAAGTGTTCCCTTTAAAACTCCAAAGGGAAATCTATTTGAATTAATGAGCTAACAAGAGACAGAAGAGGGAACAGGGCAGCATTCCTTCCTTCACGTGAAGATATTTTCAGAATGCTTAAATGTACGTAATACTCTGGCGCTGAGGAATCTATTGAAATGAGGTAAGATAGGTATTGTGTTGGTGAGACTGGTTGCTTTCAAGAAGTCAGAGATAAACAATGGAGATAATCATTACTAGTAAGATAGTGAAATCACACAGTTAGCCACCCCCCATACCTAGGGATAATTGGATTCTGCACAGACATGTCCATGTATATTTTTAGCAACAAATACATCTCTATATAGATGTGGAGTTGAGATAAGAGGGAGAGAGATGGCTAACTTTCATTGAACATTTATGGCAATAATGATTGAAGTGCTGAACAGGATGCTATCTCATTCAATGTTTGTAACAAGACTATGGGCATCACCTCCAAACTGTATGAATGAAGAAATTGAGAAGCACTGAGCTCAAATAATTTACAAAACCGGGTACGGTGGGTAGGTGGTAAAGGAAAAGGCTAACTTCCTTGTTTCCTTTCTCCATGAATGGACTCATCCACAGAGCTGTCCAAGCCATTAATATGAATGCATCCCTTGACTCATAGGCAATTAGTCACCACTTGGTATTGACTACAATACCTTACTAGCTCTCATTATGATTTACTTCTTTTCCTTCCATTACCACTATCCTAAGGCAATTCTTCCTAGGAATACTTCAATAGCTTTATTCTTGGGCTCCCTGACTCAAGTCAACCCACTCTACTCATGGCCCAAAGCAGGCCTGCCACTGGGTTTTAAAAATAAAGTTTTATTGGAACACAGCCATGCCCATTTATTTACGTATTGTCTTTGATTGCTTTCATGCCACAAAGGCACAGTTAAGTAGTTATGACAAAGACCACATAGCCTACAATACTGAAAATATTTACATTCTGGCTAGAGTTATCATATTTAGCAAATAAAAATATGAAATGCCTCATTAAACTTAAATGTTAGATAAACAATGAATGGTATTGCATGGGTCATACGAACACTACTTATCCATTGTTTAACTGAATATTTTCAAGTGATTCCTGTTATTCATGGAATCTGTATTTGCAAATTCTTCTGTTCATTGAAACTTATTTGTAACCCCCAAATCACTAGTCACAGTGCTTTCTGGATCATTCACAGAAAAAAATAATCAAGGTAGCTAAAGTGCAAGTTCCCAGCCAAACAAGGTGGCTTTTTGTCTTCTTGTTCTAGCTGTCCTACTACAAACAAGTGTTATTTTGGTGGTGTATGTAATGCCATATATTTTTTTCATTTTGTACTTTTTTTGAGTGATTTCACTGTTTAAAATGGCCCTGAGTATAGTTCTGAAGTGCTGTGTAGTGTTCCTGTAAAGGCTGTGATGTGCCTTAAGGAGAAAATACACATCTTAGATAAGCTTTGTTCATGTGCTATTGTGAGTTATGGTGCTATTGGCCATGAGTTCAATGTTATGAATCAACAACATAAAGTGTCTTTAAGTAGAAACACAAACAAAACGAGCTCATTTATTAATCAGTTGATAAAAATGTTGTGAGGAAAAGCTTGTAAGAACCTGCCTTGATTTCCCCTCATTCAGTGTTTGTGGAAGCAACTTCACGAACATAACTACTGCAAATGATGAGAATCAACTGTGTCTGAAAATAAAATTAATTATTTTACTAGGCTTTGTGTATGATATCTGGCAACTCTATCTGTTCCTTTATAAAAATTTTACTGCATTCTGCTCTATGCTATTGTTAATTATCTTTCAAAAGCAAATCCAATCGCACTTTCTGGTAACCCTTGTATTAGCACAGAATTCAAAGTCCGTCATTCCTTCACTCCTGCTTTTCTCCCATCCTCATCTCTTGCCACCTTCCCCTTGGAAGCTCTGAACTAGTCTTTCTGTATGACCTGTGATCCCTTCTGTCCATATGCTGTTCACTCTGTCTAGACATTAGCTTTGCAATTTGCCTGGTAAGCCGTAGCTGGTGCTGAGGACACTGTTGAATGTCACCTCCTCTGGGAAGCAACCCCCAAATCCCTAGAATGAGTTAGCTGCCTCCCTCAGAGTGTAGCAATGCTAATTAGGCCTCCTCCTCTCTCTTTTCCTTTTCAGAGAAATGCCATGGACCTTGCATCACCACTTCCAACTGCAGCCAGCCCTGTGCTCAGCACTTTCGTGGAGAAATAGGATTTACATGTCATCAAAACAAGTGGCAAAAATCAACTGAAACGTGTACAAGCCTTTCTGTGGAAACACTCTTTAAGGTAATGCATTTGCAGATTATTGGCTTCCGGGGCTAATTTCCCAGGAGAAGGTACTGGCATGTTCATGTGTTCTGTTCGGCATGACAATAAATCTCAGATCTAGATTTGGGAAAATAGCAAAGTGGGTGAAATTTGTCTCTTCTTCCTTCCTTACCCAAACTCTTAGATACTCTCCCCATCCTCACTCTCTCTTTCTCCCTCTCAGCATCTTTTCTCAAAAATAGACCAGAAACTCAATCACACAATGGAAAATGCTTAGAGGTTAAAGTTTGAGCTCTAAAGATGGATTTGTGTGTAACTTCGTCTTATTAGGGAACTTGCAACTTCTTGAAATTACAGTTTAGCATTCTTTGACTGGCCAAACTCCAAATTCATTCTCCAACCCATTCCCACAAATTCCATGTGATTCCTCTTTCAAAAAATTAAAAAAAAAAAAGGACAAATTTTGTTTTTAGAATTTCTCCACTTCTCTAGAGGAAACTATCTTATCACATTTGAGTTAAGAACCATTGTCCTGAAAGCAATAGGTCAGTATCTTGATCTCAGTGGGAATTTTGGTGGAATTTCTTGTCTGTGCATGACTCCATCTTACTGTCTCCCACTTTTTTGGCATCTAAACAACTTTTTAGGACCACTTGCTTCCCTATTTTCCCCAGGTGGTGTATTTGTGCCTTAGCTTCTTTACTCTGACATGGGTTAGGTACTTAATCATTTTTTAACAAAACGACTTTTTCTTTTTAAAAACAGGACTTCAATAGTGCGTCACGCCTTTCCCTAGCAGCATCATCCATACCTGTTCATGTACTTGATTTTCGAGCTCCAGAGCCCATGGAGAGTGTAGCCCAAGGAATCCGCAGGAACTGTCCAGTTGACTATGCCTGCATCCTCGATGTTGTGAAATCATCAGAAGCCACATCTGGAAACATTGCATTTATAGTGGAGTTATTAAGAAATATTTCTACAGATTTGTCTGATAATGTTACCCGAGAAAAAATGAAGGTATTCTTTAATAATTTCATTAAAAAAACTTGATGGCATTTTTTTTTTTTGGTACCAAATCTTGCATTTAAACAGTTTCAAATGTACTTTTTAGGGTACAAGGTATGAAAACTACAGCAACCATAACAACAAAGATATGTATTTTATTTCAATTTTGCATATCAACTCACTCTAGTTTATGGAACTTTTCAAGAAGTTAGCACATTTTTAATACATGTTTTTGTATAGACTCACTATTTTCAAGAAAATGTCCCAAAAAAATGGCTGTGAGCAAAACTATGTTGCCCGCATTTCATTCTGTAGATAATTGTTCTGAGAAATGTTAATGGAGGTTTCATTTCTAAAAGGGAAATCTGTACATAGTAGATGTAGTAATTCCAAGTTAAATAAAGATAAACAGGATTTCTTTTTTTTTTTTAAGATTTGTATTTATTTATTCATGAGAGACACAGAGAGAGGGGCAGATACATAGGCAGAGGGAGAAGCAGGCTCACTGCAGGGGGCTTGATGCTGGGATTCCAGGACCCCAGAATTGCACCCTAAGGCAAAGGCAGACACTCACTACTGAGCCACCCATGCTTCCCAATAAACAAGTTTTCCTATGGCAGAACTTTTTAGAGCTTTTCATGTGTTAATGAAACTTGGAACTCCTTATAGGAGAGGGGATAGGGATATGGTATGCAGTATTTCTCAAATTTAGGTTTTTATAGAATGTACCCCCAAATCCCTCCATTAAACAATCATTAATATCTCATGAGAATTTTGGGTTATATGGAATGTAGTTTGGAAAGGCTGCTCCAGGCACATAATAAAGCAGGTAAACTTTATCTGTGATTTTTTTTTTTAATTTTAATCATTGTTTTACTTTACTTCCCTCTCTGAAGGCTTCTTAGCATGAGATTCTAATAAACTGCGAATTTGAAGAGAAATATGTCAAATAAGATTTGATCACTAGAAATTTCAGGTTTTAGAAATTGGCTTTCTACAATAATGTGTAAATCCTTAGCATAATTTCCATTTTTTTCTCCATTGCAGAGTTATAGTGAAGTGGCCAACCACATCCTTGACACAGCAGCCATTTCAAATTGGGCTTTCATTCCAGACAAAAATACCAGCTCAGATTTGTTGCAGTCAGTGAATCTGTTTGCAAGGCAACTCCACATCCACAATGAATCTGAGAACATTGCGGATGAACTCTTCATTCAGGCAAAAGGGCTTCTCATCAACCACAATACCTCAGAGAAAAAGTTCAATTTCTCTGTGAGCATGAACAATACAACAGAGGGTATCTTAGGAGTAATAGAAATTCCCAGACAAGAGCTGTGGAAGCTGCCACCAAATGCATCCCAAGCCATCAGCATAGCTTTTCCCACGTTGGGGGCCATATTGAAGGAAGTCCACTTGCAAAATGTGAGTCTTCCTAGACCTGTAAATGGTCTCGTCCTTTCAGTGATTTTACCAGAACAATTGAAGCAAGTCTTATTCACCTTTGAGAAGATCAACAAGTCCCAGAATGCCAGGGCCCACTGTGTTGGCTGGCACTCCAGGAAAAGGAGGTGGGACGAGAATGCATGTGAAACCACATTGGAGATCATGAACAAAGTGAAATGCTTGTGTAACTACACCAACATGGTGATGTCCTTTTCAATTCTAATGTCCCCCAAATCTATAGAAAATAAAGTCCTGGACTACATCACCTGCATTGGGCTCAGCATCTCCATCGTTAGCCTGATTCTTTGCCTGATCATTGAAGCCGTGGTGTGGTCCCGGGTGGTTGTGACAGAGATATCATACATGCGTCATGTGTGCATCGTGAACATAGCTGTGTCACTCCTGATTGCTAATGTGTGGTTCATCATAAACTCTAACTTTTACAAAAAGGTCCAGGACTCCAACTGGTGTGTTGCACTGACATTTTTCAGCCACTTTTTCTACCTCTCTCTGTTTTTCTGGATGTTCTTCAAAGCACTGCTCATCATCTATGGGATATTGGTTGTTTTCCGTAGGATGATGAAGTCCCGCATGATGGCCATTGGCTTTGCCATTGGCTATGGGTGCCCCTTGATCATTGCTGGCACCACAGTTGCTGTCACAGTGCCAGAGAAAGGCTACATGAGACCTGATGCTTGTTGGCTTAACTGGGACAATACCAAAGCCCTTTTAGCATTTGCCATCCCAGCCTTGGTCATTGTGGCTGTGAATCTTGTGGTGGTTTTGGTTGTTGCTGTCAACACTCAGAGGCCCTCTATTGGAAGTTCCAAGTCTCAGGATCTGGCCATAATTATGAGGATCAGCAAAAATGTTGCCATCCTCACCCCGTTGTTGGGACTGACCTGGGGTTTTGGAATAGCTACACTTATAGAAGACACTTCCTTGATATTCCATATAATCTTTGCCCTCCTCAATGCTTTTCAGGTAAGTTCCAAGAAGTAGACTTCTTTTATTAATTAATATTATTAATAAATGTTTTATTTATAAGATTATTTTTATTTTATAATTCACTATTCTGGCTATACAACAAAAAATGGCTATGATTGAAAAATATAGAATACGAAGTATTTCATTTCTTTCCATGTTTTACAGACATTCAGCTGTGGCATCTCTCACGCTATTGGTTGTCAAGTTGGATTTAGTTGATCAGGCTGATTGGGTGGGAATCTCCTTTCTTCAGTCCTCAACTGATCCATTGTATCCCTCCTAAAGTTTCAGTGTCAGAAGAAGTTGACCTTTATTTATGGAGGACTAGTATTTCATCAAAGATGTGTGAGTCTACACTCACACGCTATGCCTCAAAACAAAGCACAGTTTTTATCCTTTCTCATGCAATTTGGGAACTCAGTGAAATAGTCATTTTCCATAGTATGAAGAGACAGGGCTTGCCATTCTCTTTGAGTGCTAACGGGTTAGGAGTTCTCATGCTGCTTCCCTGTGAAATAAATGTTAGGTCGTTCTTCATTGAAATGGATCTTGCTGCATGCTGCTCCACGTTAAAAATGTTACTTTCCTCTGGGCTTCAACCTTTTCCTTAGCAAGATAAAGATATACATCTAAAATTGGGCAGCCCTGGTGGCTTAGCGGTTTAGCGCCCCCTTCAGCCCAGGGCGTGATCCTGGAGACCCGGGATTGAGTCCCATGTTGGGCTCCCTGCATGGAGCCTGCTTCTCCCTCTGCCTGTGTCTCTGCCTCTCTCTCTGTGTGTGTGTCTCTAAAAAAATTAATAAAATCTTAAAAAAAAACACAACAAATCTAAAATCATCTCTATTGTCTTTTCTTGTTCTACCATACGTGGTTTGGCAAAATTATCCCTCTAAAATTTGCTTTGCTCTGTTTTGGCGACTGAGCTTGTACTTTTGGGAAGCTGTCACTAGCCAGACTGCTTTTCAAATCTATAAGTAATAGCAAATTTGGCAAGTTCACATCTTTAATTATACTTTGAATCAGGGGATGGCAAACTCCAGCCTGCTGCCTATTTTTGTAAATAGTCTTACTGGAATAAAGCCATACTCATTTATTTACATTTTGCCTATGGCTGCTTTTGAGCTACCATGGCAAAGTTGAGTAGTTGTAACAGAAACTGTGTAGCCCACAAAGCTAAAAATATTTCTTATCTGATTCTTCACAGAAAAAAATTTTCTAGCCACTGCTTTAAATATATAAATATAACTGCTTAGTGAAGCAGCAATGTATTCCTATTAACATGTCACTATTACTCTATTTAAAAAGGTAGTATGAAATACAAAGCAGACTTTTAAAAAATGCCCACTCAGATCAATTATAAATCTTGCTCATACTTCTTTAATAACTATGGTGAACATTTTTTTCATTCTTTGCCCTGCATGGCTTTATTTTTTTTTTTTAATATTTTATTTATTTATTCATAGAGACACACAGAGAGAGGCAGAGACACAGGCAGAGGAAGAAGCAGGCTCCATGCAGGGAGCCAGAGGTGGGACTCCATCCCGGGTCTCCAGGATCGCACCCTGGGCTGAAGGCGGCGCTAAACCGCTGCACCACCGGGGCTGCCCCTGCATGGCTTTAAAGAGAAACTTTTGACTTAAGGTTTTTTTTGTTTTGTTTTGTTTTGTTTTTTAAATCAAAAGCTCTTGGACTGACATAAATCTCCCCAACTCTTGAAGTTACTTTGGTGATTAATGATCTCATTATTATTATTATTATTTTTTTACTTTGCAACTTAATCAAACCCCAGAATGTTTTATTCTGTTTCTTTTCTGAATCACTTCTTTTCTCTTTTCTTGATAGAAAGAAAAATACTGAAACCCTTTTAGGTAAATTCACTCCAAATTTTCTCAGCAAGCTTTCCCTGTGAGTCATGTTTAAAATTCTTTATCTTCTGATCAGCATTTCTCCACCATGAAACTATCCTTAGAAACCCAGCCTTCCTTCCACTCTCATGGCAGGATCCAGAATTTTCTTTTCTTTTCCTTTCCTTTTATTTCTTTTCTTTTCTTTTTAAAAAGATTTTAACCATTTATTCATGAGAGACACAGAGAGAAGGCAGAGACATAGGCAGAGGGAGAAGCAGGCTGCCCATAGGGATCCTGATGTGGGACTCCATCCCCATACCCTGGGATCATGCCCTGAGCGGAAGGCAGACACTCAACTGCTGAGCCACCCAGTGGTCTGGGATCCAGAATTTTCTTAAACTTCAACTTGTACCATTTAAAAAGATTGACTGTAGATTACTGTGACTTTGTAGGTAACCAAATAATTTAAACTTGCTTTTAAATTTCTGTAGTTTTTCTCTTTTATGCATAAACTTCATTCCACCAGCTCAGAGAGCCTGCTCTTTCTTGACTTTTAACTCCAACTGAAAGTAAACTGTAATACAGGTTTTACTTCTCAAGACACCTTCCATGATTGATTGTTACTTTGAGCTACAGGATTCCATGTCATGTTATGTCATGTTACTAAGAGTAAGAACAGCTAAATATTTGGAAAGAAAGTAAACAGATATAATAAGGTAGAAAACATTATCCTACATCTGTAGCCGTTCAATAAATATCAATAATTTTCATGTGCAGACATGAAGGTGACCCTCTTTCTTTGAGGTACAATCACAGAAAATACTTGCCAATGTATTTTTCTTTTTTTTCTTTTCTTTTATTCCTGAATCAGTAGAAGGGCAAGGTTCTAATGTCCAATAACTGTCTTGAAGATATCTAGAAGAGTGGTATTAAAACAGTTGGGATATTGTCTGCCAAATCATCCCTCATACTTCTGTTGAATTTTGCCACAGGGGTTCTTCATCCTGCTGTTTGGAACCATTATGGACCGCAAGGTAATTTGAATTTGTTTCACTCATTGTAAAAATTTTCACAGGGCTCAGGGTAGCAGGGGGTGAAACAGCTTTGATCAGAAGCCTGGTCCATGGGAGTGAATTTATGGAGGTGCTTGAGGCATGAGCTGAGGGGAGGAAGGGAGAGAAGTATATTCTCATTTCCTGTACTTAAGTCAACAGGAGGCTGTATATGAGAGTAGCTAAAAGAATAAAAACCATAACCAGAATTTTAATTTTAATCCTAAATCTAATTATAATAACCAAAATTTTAGTTTTTTTATTATTTTATTTTTTTAAAGATTTTTTATTTATTTATTCATGAGAGACACGCACAGAAAGAGAGAGAGAGAGAGAGAGAGGCAGAGACATAGGCAGAGGGAGAAGCAGGCTCCATGCAGGGAGCCCGATGCAGGACCTGATCCTGGGTCTCCAGGATCACACCCTGGGCTGAAGGCGCCGCTAAACCACTGAGCCACCCAGGCTGCCCCATTTTATTATTATTATTTTTTAAAAAATGTATTTGTTTGTTCATGAGAGACACACACAGAGAGGCAGAGACATAGGCAGAGGGAGAAGTGGGTTCCCTGTGAGGAGCCTGATGCAGGACTCAATCCTGAGACCCTGGAATCATGCCCTGAGCCAAATGTAGATGCTCAACTTCTGAGCCACCCAGGTGCCCCCAGAATTTTAGTTTTAATCCTAAATTTAAGTATAATGACACCTTAATTTTTATCCAAATCTTATTGGGTAAGCACTAGACTAAGCCATCTGATGCTGCTTCTTCCAGGGTTACTGGTCTCGAAGTTTCAGGACCTGGGTCTGGGTTTTGGGGATGTTGTCATTTCTTGTCTGTCATTGCTTCTTCAGATAAGAGATGCTCTGAGGATGAGGATGTCTTCACTGAAGGGAAGATCAAGGGCCGCAGAGGTAAGCCTTCCCTTTCAGGCTCAATACTGAAGGGTCGGTGTCCTCAGCAGAGTCATGTAGAGACAAATATTATAGCTTGGTATTTAGGATTTGTTAGCAAAGTGAATTATTAGGGGATACATTCATTCATTCATTCATTCATTTCTTCACTCGACAAATTTGGAGTATCCAACTGAGGCTTAAGGTCAGTAAAATATACCTCTCTAGAGAATTTTCCACCTTGGATGTATTTCAGCTTGACATCTGGACCGTTGAGATGGGACAACATGAAACCAGGATCAAGACTCGTAAAACACTAGAGCTGGGAAGTGAGAGATGAGTTAGAAATAAGGTTCTAGTCCAAGCTAGTTGTTTCCTAGGTAAGGAAATCAAGGTCCAGAGTGCTTATGAGATTTGCCTGAAGCCACCCGGATAATCATGAGAATTAGCATTCTCTTTGCTCAGGACTCTTTTCAGTAAACTATATTCTTAGATTGAAGTATATATATACTTATTGATCTTGAAGATGACTTTGACCAAGCTATCCATCTTTTAAGGTACCAACTAAAATTGCCATCAGTGCTATATTAATTAATTAGAAAGAAGTCATTTACTTAACCAACAATTTTACAATAAAAGCTACTTTCTTAAAAATAAACAAAAAATTTTCTGAACACATTGAGAGTCAGCACTTACAGTTAACTAGTATTGAGGGTGACTTTTGGTATCCCTAGTTCATCAATTCTAAGATAGGCATTTTTTTCACCTTTAAACATTTCTGAAATTGGAATGTATCTTACAATTAGGGGCATGTCATGAGTTAATTGGCAAGTTTTTTTTTCTTTCTTTTTCTTAAGGGAACATAATAATGACATAGCTAACAATGTTAGGTTCTGAAATATAATTTAATTCTGTGTAGCTGTGTCAATTTGAGTACTATTTTTCAGGCTTCCATTTTTACATGTTTATCTCTAGGAAGACATATATATAAATATAAACACTTTTTTTTTTGTCAGTGCCGTTACTTAGTGACATTGCTGTTAACTTTTTTTTTTCATTTAGAATGCATCATTAAGCCCAACCAATGGATCTAAATTAATGAATCGTTGAAGATGAGATGTGAGTATTAAAAACTCAAGGAGAATCTTTACTTTAAAGTTGTGACAAACTCCTGAATGTCCCTTGTGAGCTCACTATTGCCTATGGTGTGATGCAGGAGTGAGGTGGGGAGGGGACAGGTAGATAGATCTTTCAGAGATTAAAAACTTCTTTACTACACAGTGCATAAATGAAAATATGCACATCCTCAAAACCTATGTCATGTCAGTGTCTACGTCCACATTTTTAAAAAGTTTTAATTGATTTAAATTCCAGGTAACATGCAGTGTAATATTAGTTTCAGGTATACAATATAGTCATTCAGTACTTCCATAGAACACCCAGTGCTCATCACAGCAAGTGTCCTCCTTCATCCCCATCACCTATTTCAACCATCACCACCCCCATCTCTCCTCTGGTAACCATTAGTTTGTTCTCTACAGTGAAGAGTGTGTTTCTTGGTTTGCCTCCCTCTCTCTTTCCCCCACCTTTGCTTATTTGTTTTGTTTCTTAAATTCCACATATGAGTGAAATCATATGGTATCTTTCTTTCTCTGAATGACTTACTGATTTAGCATGATACTCTTTAGCTCCATGCATGTCATTGCAAATGGCAAAGTTTCATTCTTTTTTATGGCTGAGTAACATCCCATTATATATATATATATATACACACACACACATACATATATACATATATACACATATATACATACATACATATACATATATATACATATATATACATACATATATACATACATACATATATATATACGCATATATCTCACTTCTTTTTTTATCCATTCATCAATCAATGGACACTTGAGCTGTTTCTGTAGTTTGACTATTATAGAATGAGATAATGCTACTATAAACACCAGGGTGCATATATTCCTTTGAGTTAGTATTTTTAGTGCATATATTCCTTTAGAGTTAGTATATGGCCAAATCTTAAGCATACTTCTCTTTCCTCAATGAGAGGATGATGTCATCAGATCTACACTGATATAGGATACACCCTTGCTGTCTATACACTCACACACCTTAATTCCATCTTGTCAGTAAGTGGTGACACTTATAATAGTCTCATTGTTGAGAAGGAAGGCTTAATTGATTGAAATCACAAAGCAACAAGCCTATCTCTCCCTAATGAAGTTGGAGTCCAGAATCATCCATAAGGGAGTATGAGTAGAATTGCAGCAAGTTAGCTACCTAACAGCCAACCTTTGAGACATATTTCTACACAGATGAAATTAAGGAAAAACAAATACTGGACATCCATAAAGAGGAGATACATAACAAAGAGGCATCCAGGAGCCTGAGAGGTCTAGGGGAACATGAGCAGGGATGATCGATTTTGGTATGGTTTTGTCTTAGAGAGGTTTCATGGCTTTTGTACATGGATATAGATGAGTCTCAGATTTTTTAAAACACCATCTGGAAGCAGGCACATCCTCTTTTAAATTCATTCTCTTTCAGAGTCAGGGCCCAGTATTGAGCAATGGGGCAAAGCCAAGAGTTGAAACAGTGGAATCACAGACATTCTGAGTTGGTGGACCTCTTAAGGGACCTGCTACATTACAGATCCTACAAACCTCATGTGCTGCTGTGGGACATTGGCTCATGGTCCCCGGGAGAGAGAGGGAAAGAAAGAGGGGTTTGTCATACATGCTGACGGGCATTGTGTGGGGTGCTGGGAAAACACCAGCATATTATCCTTAATTAATTATCTTCACATTTGGGTTTTTATGTCAGTGATTTAAAAGCGGGGAGGAGAGATATCATAGTCCTTTAAAAAGGGGAACTCTCCCACCTCTCCTCATTTCCTAGTCCACAGAGCTCCTCCACAGTGGAACATCACTATAACATTTCTTGATTAGTCACTACTCAAGAGGTAATTCAAATGACCTGTGAAAGGTCAGCTTTCACAGTTGACCTTTCCATTAAGTTCCAGATTTGACCTATTTTAGGAAGTTTGTTAGACTGTTTCAGGTAGAGGAGGATCTGCCTCCTGGGGATACTAAATCTGTGCATTCTAAAGGAGAGAGGCTGGTTGAAGTCTAATCTCCAGCGAGCTGAGTGGACCAGGTTGGCTGTAGTAAAAATTGGATAAAACCAATAGAACTCAGGATCTGGACCACACTCCTACCTGGAATTAGGGAGGTGCACAAAGCTTCCACGACAGGGTGGGAGAAAGTGTAGGGAGGAGGTGGAGATGTACTAACAATTCCCCAAAAATAATCCTCACCACATGATTCTTCAACTCTTGTTTTTGAACCTATGAGGTAGGGGATGAACTGAAGATTGCATTTTCTCATTGTATCCTTCATAGGTGGCCAAGTGCCTATCGAATTCTCTCACTACTTGGAGCTGTGCTTTTTACATGCGGACACACATGGAACCAGAAGGATTAGAAACAGCAGCTGACACTGGTGCAGACCATGTTAGGGGTGCAACGAGTTAGACATCAGGGATAGGAAAATCACTATAAGTGAATGGAGACCTAGCAGCACGAGAGGGGTTTCAGCAGGATGGGGGGGGGGTGGTGGTGCTCCATCCATGGGTTAAGGTCAGAATTATGGAACATAATTAACATGTTCAGCAACATGGGGGTTGGGGGAGGTTTGGTAAGTGCAGGGCAGGTTGCAGCCCAAGGCAGGGCTAAACCACAAGGAAAAGGCAGTATTTCAAACTTTAAATCAGGGTACAAAATTGAAGACTGCCAGAGTCTGAGGAAATACGCAGAATTCCATTGGTGAGACAGGGGCCAGGAGTTCCGAATTGGACTCGTAGGACTTGTGACCTTGAGCGTGGGTAGAAGCTATCCCAGTGACCTATCCCAGTCTATATCCCAGTGGTCTATCCCAGTGACCTCAGGTTTGATGGCTCTTAGAAACGAGGTCAGGAAAAGTTTGTTAGGAGGTCTGGAGATCAGGGAAGGACTGCAGAGGTGTGTGAATCCCATTCTGGAGGCAGAGAAGAGAGGGAGAGAGAGAGAGAAGGGGGGTGGGTGGGTGGGGGAGGACACAGCTGCACAGCACCCTCTGCTGTTCTGACCCAGTGTTATTCCCAGTGTCCCTAGGAAGTCTCTTCAGTTCCTGGAAAATAAGTGTTTATTCCTGAATTCACCTCAAAGGATGCAGAACTCTTCATTCCACAGTGAGACATGAGACTGACTGAACAAATGCCTCCAGAGAAACGACATGGTTTTCTGTGTGAAGTTGTAAGTTCAGAGTAGCAGTCATTCTAGAGACCAAGCTTAGGTAGCCCAAGAGGTAGAGAGGGCGTTGAGCACCAAGTTTAGGACTGAGGGAGCAGCCTGAAGAAGGGAGAGGGCACAGGAAAAGGAACCCAGGAGAATAGCCTTCCTACTGTGTGGCTTTGAGGAGATGGCTCAAGGCCTCTGGGCCTCTGTTCCCTCATCTGTAAAATGGGGCTAGTGATAGTACGTACCTCCCAGGATGGTTTCAGGATTCAACGAGCTAACATATTCAGAACTTGGAGAATAATGCCTGGTTCAAATTAAGTTATCAGTAAGTGCCAGCTATACTTCCTGTTAACGTGTGTTTTAACCATTTTGCTTAGGCTGCTCCATTTTTCGAAAATGTTCCGTGTCCTGGACTGAGAGTGAAGATCTAGGAGAGGGAAGCTGGAATGTAGGGGCAACCGAGCTTCCTCAGAAGACTTTCTCTTCTTGCCAAGTGTGACACCTAAGCCGTCAGGGCAAAATGTTTGCTGAGGAAAAAGTGAGAATGACATTTGGTGACTGGGTTTGAAGGATATAGAACCACGGACCCTTTGACCACCTACCCATGACTTGCAAGAGCCTGGCTTCTTGGTCAACCTTGTCAAGATTAAGATAGTAAGCCATTTTCTGAGGTCCTGGACGAGCCTGGAGCTATTGGGGCTCTACTGAAGGGGTCTGCTTTCACTCTCAAGGCCTGTTCTGTGTCTCCTCCATAAGCCCAGCCACTGTAACTGTATGGATCCTGCATACTTTGGGGGACAGGAGTTATGTCCAGTGTCAAGGGTAGGGGTGGGCATGCTGCAAGGGTAGGGTGGCAGCAGAAATACTGAATCTACTTTGGAGACAGTTAAGTCATGGTAAGTTTCCTAAAAATAGGAACAGAAGAAAAATAAGAGGACTTTTAAATGTGTTTATTATTTTAGTCTGTTTTAGACCTTGTGTAAAATAATTTAGCTACTAGGACTTTAGTTTCCTCATTTGTGAAACTTAAACATATTCTTGTAGATATTATTATTTGTGTGTGTGTTTAAACCCTATACATAAAAAAATTTTAGACATGAAAATAAAAACATTTACTTTTCACAACTTGTTCATGTGTGAGTTCATTCAAGGTGGATGGCCCCATTGGTACCACAACATTCTTGGGTACAACCCTTTTATCAGTCTACCTCAACCCATTGACCGGATACTCAGGAAGCCCAGGAAAGTAATCCTATCATGTATTTATAAGGTGAGGACCTGGAAATATTTGGCAAACAGCACTGCAGTCTTTCAGACATGCTCAGTAAAATTTCTATTGCCAGTTTGGTTTTAAACAGACGGCTATCAGTAGGGCTGAAGAGGACCGTGTGTGTGTGGGGTGGTGCAGTTTGATGAAAGCAGAAGTTGTAAAGGCCAGTCACCCCTTTTTCACAAAACACACACACAAGTACCTTTTTGCAGCCCTGCTTTCAGGACTTTTAGTGTTGGTAGTTTATAAACAAGACAAGGGTTGGTTTCAAATCAAACTAATTATTTTAGTGATAAAAAATTTTAGTCATTTGGAAATTGTAGTCCTTTCATAGAATTAAATTATTCATAATGAGGGACATGAATCTAACTTCTATATTTAGAACATTTCCTGAACATTCATTTATTGACCCACTTTTCTGACTCTAGCCATTATAAAAACAATTTTTACTTCTCTCAACCCCCTGAGATTTAGAAAGTTCAGTGCATCAGGTAATTCCAAACCAAATAATTGCCTTTAGTTTGGTAGATTTACTTGGTGTCATATCAAGGTCAAATTAATAATTTCCTCATGATAATAGCATTTAGTCTCTTTTTTCCCATATTTTTTCCAAGCTCTCCCTCTTCTTAGCACATATTAGGGGAACTATCATGCTGAGTAGTCAGTTCTGCAGTAAGAGAACACATGCATTTCTAAAAACCACCACACTATGCAAACTGGTAATAAAACTCGCAGAACTTATGGGAAAAATGCATTAGGGGATGTAATATGCCAGCATCAAGGCATGAATCTTAGGCAGAAATATCTTAGCCTTGAGCAATTCAGCTTAAAAACAAATTTTCTCCTAGAAATTTTTCCCTTCTGGTAATTTTCATCTCTGAACACAACTCAGTGACTTAATGGTTGTACTCTCATTGAGGAATCAATTCTTCTGTTCTTCTTCTTCTTTCTTTTCTTCTTCTTTCTTTTCTTCTTCTTCTTCTTCTTCTTCTTCTTCTTCTTCTTCTTCTTCTTCTTCTTCTTCTTCTCCTTCTCCTTCTCCTTCTCCTTCTCCTTCTCCTTCTCCTTCTCCTTCTTCTTCTTCTTCTTCTTCTTCTTCTTCTTCTTCTTCTTCTTCTTCTTCTTCTTTCTTCTTCTTTTTGCTTTAGAGAAGGAGAGAGAGGTGGGGAAGAGGCAGAGGGAGAGCAGAGCCCAATGTTGGGCTCCATCTCACAACTCTGAGATCAGAATCTGAGTCAAAATCAAGAGTCAGACACTTAACTGACTGAGCCACCCAGGTGCCCCCAAGAAATCCACTTTTCAACTGCATTACATGGCCAGATGATATTTTATCCATAGTCTCTTCCCATCTTCCGATATCCCATTCATTCATGTAGAGGTGCCTGGAAGTTTGCATGACAAACAGAAGGGATGGCTTCTGGTGTTTGGTTTCCCATCCCAATTTTTTGAAAGGTAAAATCTTCTCAGGGAGTGGGGATGTGGTTTGAGAGAGATACAGGATCTCTGGGACACAGGCAAGATGTGGCACCACTAAAAGAGGCAACCAGAGAATGGAACTCATATCCTGTGTCTTTCCCTGAACTTCCTCTCGGAGAACTCATATTGAGATTAAAGAGCCCTCAGTGCAGGACCTGACAACCAGCAGAGGAAAAATTTTAGCTGATAAAACATGTGAAGAATGTTAAAACTTGGTAAGCAGGAAACCATCAAGGTACAGAAGGCATTTTAAGACAATGGAAAGAACTTCTGTTAAGACACAGGAATGGGCTCTGATGTTCAGGGAATAAGGACTGTAAACATCTCAGCCATTGGGCCTGGGGATTTTTGGATAGAGTAAGTATGGATTGGGACTTGGCTCTATGATATTCTTCATGTATATGCAGGGTAGGCCAGGGGAAAAAGACAGGTTTGGAAGACAGCCAGATGTATGTTTCAATTCTGTCCTTTCTACATTCTTTGGGGTGACTTGGACAAGTTATTTAGCTCCTAGAAGTTTCCATAAAATGCTCATCCATAAAGTTCTGGCAATCTAAACCACACCTTATGCTATTATGGAAAGTGAAGAAGGTGATGTCTGTAAAAGCACATTTCTTAGTGTCTAGTAGATGGGAGACATTTGAGAAAAGTTTGTTCCCCTCCCTATCCCTTTATTTGTCTGGGGATGAGAGTGTGAATACCTTGCCTTTTCTCTGAAGGTGCTTTTGGCTCTGTGTAGCAGGCAAAGCAGGGGTGTAGACTGGAGAAGTGGAATCAAGGACTTCCATACTAGCACCTTCATTGAGCTCTAGGGCAAGAGCTGGAGGAGGGCTTCAAATGTCCTTCTAGTGGATTGGCCTGGTCACAGGAGAGGAATGGAGAGAGGGTTTTAGAGCAGTGACCTGCCTCAGGAATGAAAATTAAAACTGGATCTGGAGCCTAGCATAAGAGACAGCAGGACTCTGTATGATAAAACAATAATTTTCAGAGTAATGGAGAAGATAAATTTCATTTTTGAACAACTTCAGTCACTTAATTCCATAATTCAAAGCAAGCTTCGTGGAAGATTAGTGGTAAGGGCTCTCCACGTGCTAAAATTAATGTGTCTACAGAGGGTTCCTTGGGGAGAGATGGCTTGACACTTCTATTACCGTTAAGAAAAACCATCCATGAATGCCATGAAGCACTGCGGCGACTCTCCTCCAGCTGCCAGCTGAATGATACTACATGTAAAGGCCCAGCTCCCTTGCCTAAATTTGGCACATTTCTGAAGGGCCACCCACCTCCAGACTTCCTGTGGGATTGGCTAAAGCTTCTGTTGCCACTACACTGCAGTTTGATCCTCCCTCTGCCCTCTCAGGCTCCCTTCTGTCCCTCATGGGTGTTCTCGTGAGTACTTCCCAAAAAACTTTATGCAAGCAAACCTCCATCTGAGTCTGTTTTCCAGGGCATGTGACCAATGACACTATGCATGGTAGACTGCTGTTATGGATGCACTAATGCTGTTCTTTGTGCAGAGTGAGTTGAAGCAAGTCACAGTCTGAATGTTCTGCAAGGTAGACTGAGGGAGTGTTGGTGGAGATTTTTTAACATTTAATGATACGTTGCGTCCTATGGAAGTAGGTCTCACTTTTTGTTTTAGATAAGCGATGTGGTAGCAAAGCAATCCGGGACTCAATATTTCAAGTTCATCAGCTATTATCAGAGACCTACCAATCAATGACTTTGTAGGCTGACATAAGATCCTGTAAAGAGGAAGCACAGCTCCTGATCTTGAACGTGGCCACCCAGCATGAATACACTTTGAGATGTGATTGTTTACCCGAGGAATGAGGCCATTTCAAAAGCAGTCTAGTGCTCTTCTTGATTTTTAGGGAGATTATATAGTAAAGACAAACAAGGAAAAACTCAGGTCCTAGCACCTGCTATGAACTCTGAGAGTACCTGTGTGCTATGAGGCATGGGACCTAAGCAAAGTCAACCTTTCCATTCATCCCATTTCCTCATCTGTCACTGCGGATAAAGACTAAAGAATGTTGGCTGTGATCCTGAGTCTCCAATTCCCTGACCTTAGAGGCTCCCAAAGAACTCCAGGGGGAATGCTACAGCTATTTGTTTCTCATAAGCACTTCTATGTGGAGTCATATTCTCACAGGGAGGCCAGGATTGGTGAATGGGGCTGGACCATGTCACTGGAAGCCTCAAGGCCACCTTTTGTCTTTCTGGCCCAAGGCCACATGACCTTGGTTTGTTATCTAGACTCTCAATGTCTAAAGTGAGCTCAAAGACAAGTGCTTGAAATACAAGCAAATATTTGTCTTTAAATCTTGGATCAGTGGCCTAGGCTGCAGGCTCCAGGTTTCCTACTTACCATAGTACTGTGGTTAGTGGGGCCACCGCTGACCCAAGCTCTGGGCAGAGCATCTGTGCTTCAGCCTGGCCTCCCAGCCTCGGCCACTGTGATACTAAAGTCTTTTACTTATCAGCTCAACTCTACCCACTTCTAAGTCCAGCCATTATGGAAAGTACGCTCAGAGCATCATAGACACTGAAACTTAAGACATGCAATTTACAGTCTGCAATCCGGATTAAGTGTACTAGTCCTGAGTCCTGAGTCCTGAGTGTCTTTGGCTCATTCTATTTCCTTTATCTCCTATATTGGGCAGGGTTTACTGAATATCTGTTGTGCTGTGACTGTTCCTTATTCTGTAGGCCACCTTCAGGACTAGAGCCCTGAGTTCCCCTCTGGACAGTTTCATCCTTGGAGACTGTGCCATGTCCTGGCTGGAGCCCTACTCCACTGGTCAGCTGCTTGGGATCCACTGTCATTGTCAAGTGTGCTTGGCTGCTGTACCCTGTGGTATTCTAGACTCCTTAGACCCATGGCCCAGGTCAGACTCCTGCTCATGGCCCAGGTCAAACACTGTTACCCAGACCCTGTGAACTCTGTCTGGGACTCAGGTGGCTGCTCACTCCCTATGGAACCAGCCCAGGTTTGCTTCCTCTCCTTCCCCACTAGCTTTTTCTACTGAGGTTTCAGAATACTTCAAGAAAGAGTCTCTTTCTTCTATCCCCTATTTGTCTCACCTCACAGTCTGATGTTGCTGTCTAGCCATGCCCCTGAATGGAGCTCAGTAGAAAAGTTTTTAACGATAGTAACTTCTCCCCAATAGGATTTTTTAAACAGAAAAAAACCCCTCCTATTATTTTATGTTTTAATCACCAAGGGTGTCTCATGTGATCGACCAACCTGAACTTCAATGTTTTCTCCTAGCTGGGGTCACCTGATCTTAACATTTAGGATCAGATTTGCCTAAGGCTTTAGGACAGATTCTGTCCTTAATCAAGAGGAAAGAAGCCTTGTTTGGGAGGAACTAGCTGATTCAATAATAGTTAAACATGACTTTATTTTTATTTATTTACCAGTTGTAGCACCTGGAAACTTCCACCTTTCTCCTGGGACCCACTTTCCATAGTGTACCAGCCCTAATAACAAACCGCCTTGTGTTGATAGGCTTCTCTGATGCTAGGTCCACAGAAGTCTGGATATTCTCCTTGTCCCACATCTTCTATTTTCCTCTAGGTCCTCCCTGACCATAGCCAATGTCTGTTTCCAGATGTTCTTTATCAGTCTGCCCACTGACTTGGAAACCCCTTTTACTTTCCACAGGAATGTCTTCTTGCCCAATATTTGCTCGAACTACCATCTATTTCCTATTTCAATATTTCCAGATCCACTTATTAATTTAACCTTATTGGGCATCCACGCTGCACTTAAAGTTGTGAACAAAACCCAGTCCCCATCTCCCAGGAGCTTACTGTGTATTAAAAAGGAAATATTAGTGGTAGATAGCTCTGTTAAAGATATTATCTAAATTAGTCCATTTTATTCTCAGAATCCTATGAGGGGGATATTATCTGGAGAAAGAGGCTCAGCTAGTTTAGGTAGATTGGCCTGGATCATGCAGGCAAGAGGGGCAGAGTTAGATTTAGAACCCAGGTCAGTCTAACTTTGCTGTATTAATTAATAATCCTCATCTTGTGTGATGAAAAGTCTAAGTACAGTTTGTCAACTAATAGGGAAACAACCTACTGACTTTGGTTGGAATTACATTGACCTGGCAGAGAGTTAGTAGCTTTGCAAGATTGCATCTTCTCATTCATCAGCATAACTTATCCCTCCACGTTAGTCTTTTTTTGGTCCGAGGGTCTTCTTCAAATTCTCTACATGTTCTATAGTATTCTATGTAGGTACCTTGCATTGTTTTTTATTTTATTTATTTTTAGGTACTTGGTGTTTTTGCTTATTTTTGGTATTTTTATTTATTTATTTTTTCTTTTTTAAAATTTAAATTCAATTAATTAACTCTCAGAGGTAGAGTTCAGTGATTCACCAGTCTTATATAATACCCAGTCCTGGTATTTTAAAAATATATATTAATTTCTAATTGTTTATTGCTGTATGTAGAAAGAAAGGAATTGATATTTGTACATTGTTTTTATATTTGGAAACCTTGTTGAATTTATTTATGTATTCTAATAGCTTATCTTTAGATTTTTTTCTGTGAATACAATCTCATTATATGCAAATAAGGACAGCCCCCCCTTTTCTAACACTTAACGTCTTTTATTTCTTTTTCTTGCCTCACTGTTTTTATATCATTTCATTATCTGAATAAATGAAGCATGATTAGGGTGTCATAGCATACACTTTTCTCTGGCTGAGTTCATAAGTTTCTGTTGTCTTTGCCATATTAACAGTGAGTCTTACTCAGTAGTGGCTCTATGAGCCATATCAGAGTGTAGTATACCTGTGTCAGCCAGAGTCAGGAGTGGGTGGCACTTGTTGTTGCTAAGAGTTGGGTCTGTGTTAGCTGTATGACTCATTGATTAGTGAGAGTTTCATTCTATTCTGCATAGATCACAGAAGACTTGTTAGCATCATTTTGTGTTTATTTTTTATTTCTTTATGCATAGACAACGCCTCAGAAGAATGAGAGGGAAGAAGGGAAGGAGAGAAGGAGGGATGGACAGAGAGACAGACAGACTGCATTTGTTAAAAAACTTTCCTAAGCCTTGTTCTGCTTCACAGCCAACACTGCCTTTATACCCGGAGAACCTCTTTAGTGTCCCCTCTACAGTGCTCTAAGGCCTATATAGTTCCCGTAGGGGCTAGAAAATCAAGTAATGGTTAACTCTGGGTAAATCCAATGCTCACTTTATTCCTAGGCTGCAGAGGTCAGAATTACTGAGATCTCACAAAGTGACACCCAGCTCCCATTTCAGAGAGCCCCGCTATCATTGATCTTAATAAACACTCTCTTTGAAATTGTCTTTAACTGGGGATCAATGCTGATGCCTTATTCCATGTGACAATCCTGATTTCACCATTTAGTTTTATTCTTCTTTTACTCAGATAAGTATTAGTGGGGCAATTATAGAAATATTTAAGATTAAGACTCATATAAAGCTGAATATGGGATATCTGATTGGCTCAGTCCATTAAGCATACAACTTTTAATTTCGGCTCAGGTCATGATCTCAGGGTCGTGAGATCAAGTCCTTTGCTGGGCTTTGTGCTGGGCATGGAGCCTGCTTAATATTCTCTTACCTTCTTCTTCTTCTTCCCCTCCAGCACCCTTGCCCTCCCCATCTCTGGCTCCCACACTCTTACCCTCTCTCTCTCTAAAAAAAAAAGGTTGAAAACTTCAAATTTTTAGGTTTATGGGTATTTGACATGTGCTCTCTAAAGTAACTTCTTAACTTGATGGCAGATATTTATTGACCAGTAGAAATATGGAAAAAGTGCACTTAAACATCAGCATTTCTTTCCATGAGAAGACGGTAAAGGCTATAGAAAAAAACTGGGGTTAGTTGTCTAAGGATCAAAATTCAAGTTTTCTAACTAGTACAAAGTTTTCTCTAGTATATCATTTTTCACCTAGCATGCCTATGTGATTGCCTAATTTTGAACAAAAAATTGACTTGAACAAAACATATAACTTGATAGCTCTATTTATATATTATATATTTACATCTAGTAGATATATAGTTTTAACTCAAGTGTACCAGTTTTTTTTTTTTAAATCACAATTTAGTTTTCATTTTGGGACTTGCCTCATCTTAAATAAAAATATGTTGTGTATTATACATAATTTATATTTCTATTATATTTCATATAAATTTTAAATATATATCCATTTAAGGTAAATTATTCCCTCTAGGTCAATTTGAGTCAGTTCAGGATATATTTCTCCTTATCCATTTTCTACTCTTATCTTCCTGAAATAGTACTTTAGCTCTAGAAACTTCCATTAGATTCATACATCAATGAAAAGAAGACCTTGAATCCTTGGGCATGCTCTATCATATATTGGCTTCTACTGGGTACCATCTGGTCCTTGGGCAGAAGTCATCGTCCATGCTGGCACCTGCAGAGACTTCTGTGAATATATCTAGTCCTTGGCCATATGGCTTGTCCCATTTTCCTTTTCCTTTTCTCTTTCTCCTAACTTCCATGCCCTTTTCTCAGTTGTGTGCAGAGGATTTAGTTATTATCCCATGACTCTCTGAGTTGTCAGGTTGCTTTATCCCTCCCTTCTGTTAGCCTCATAGCCATGTCCACTCCACAATCTCTGCCAGTATAGCAGGGAGAATGTTTGTGAGTCCTTGACTTCCAAAATTTCAGGTAGGAGTGTGAACAAAGTATTTTTTTTTCTTGGACCCCCCAAACTTATCATTTGATTTATTCCATATTCTCTGCCAGTCTAGTATTTACTCTCAGAGCCTACAAGAGCAGATGATCTTCCTGCTTCTCCATCTCTTCTCTCTCTCACAGCCAGAAGAATCCTAATTTATTCTGTGGATAGAATAGACTCATTTTGAAACTGGAAAAAAAAATTCTTCGGGTACTGTTTTAAATCTTTCTGTTTTATCCGCAGACTAATTTTTTCAAAACTGAAAGCTAAGAATTTTTTTTTGAAGATTTTATTTATTTATTCATGAGAGACACAGAGAGAGAGAGGCAGAGACAAAGGCAGAGGGAGAAGCCGGCCCCCTGCCGGGAGCCCAATGTGGAACTCGATCCCAGAACCCTGGGATCACAACCTGAGCCAAAGGCAGAGGCTCAACCACTGAGCCACCCAGTTGCCCCTGAAAGCTGAGAATTTGATGTTTGTTTCCATGGCAGTGATTCATGTCCATAAGACCAAATGGGATGAGGGAAAAGGTCATGAAATGAAAAGAGTTTGCATATGTAAAAAACATTGATTCATGTCTTATACTTGTCTGAATATCCATCCAAGCATCCATCCGTTTGTCCATCTGTCTGTTAATCCTTCCATCTATCCATTTATCCATCAATTTTCTGAATACTCCAGAAAAATTGTTGAGCATGCTGTATGACTTGAATATGACAGGACAAAAATATTAAAAATCAAGACATATTAGAAATTCCAGAACATACAGTAGCTGTGGTAGGCAGAATAATGGCCCCAAAGGTATCAGTATTCTGTTCCTTGAAACCTGAGATTATGTTAAGTTACCTGACAAGGGAGAATTAAGATTGCAGATGGTATTAAATTTGCCAATCAGGTGAGCTGAGATAAGATAATCTTGGATTGAGGCGGCCCCGGTGGCGCAGTGGTTTAGCGCCGCCTGCAGCCTGGGGTTGTGATCCTGGAGACCCGGGATCGAGTCCCACGTCGGGCTCCCTGTAGGGAGCCTGCTTCTCCCTCTGCCTGTGTCTCTGCCTCTCTCTCTGTGTGTCTCAATAAATAAAATCTTAAAAAAAAAAAAAAAGATAATCTTGGATTATCTAAGTGGTACAATGGAATCACAAAGGTTCCTATAAATGGAAGAGAGAGGTCAGAATCAGAAAATTGAAGATACTCCACTGCTGACTTTGAAGGTGGAGAAAGGGGCTGTAAGCCAATCAGGCAGTCGCTAAAAGCTCAGGAAGGTAAGGAAATATTTCTCCCTTAGGGTCTCTAGAAGGAATGTAGCTCTGCTGATGCCTTGATTTTAATGCACTGAGAGCCAATGTTGACTTCTCACCTGTGGAGCTATAAGATAATACATTGTATCATTTTAAGCCAATAAATTTGGAGTAATTTGTTACAGCAATATTAGGAAACTAATATAGTAGCTGTAACTATATGATTATAAACAATGACTTTCTGTTGACTCTATATGAATTTAAATGAATTTAATGAATTTAAAACTTGGAAAACCAACAGTGCAATTGATTTTAATAAATGAAACACTTAGGTGCCCCCTAGTGGCTGAAATCTTGCAGTGAATGACTTGAAATGATACCAGTTTACAGCTATTCCCTTTAAAGAGAAGAAATACTGTGTGCTTCAAGCAGGGCACTTAGGCTTATGGTTTGTGGTCAAATGATTTAAAAAAATGAATCATTTAAATGATTCATTTGAATTGCCAAATAATACAGTGAACTCAACTTGTAAACATTAAAAAATATAGCATTTTATTGTAAGGACATGTGACAGAAAATAGGGGGCCTGTGAGGCCTGCCTAGGAAGCATTAGCCAATGATGGTGCCAGCAGGAAGCACCTGACAGAGAATTTTCCCTCACCCGAACCTTACTCCATGAAATCTATCAAACCTCGACTCTCCTGGTATTATTTAAGGTCAACTAACACTTTCTCAGTCTCATATAGAATATAGTGAAAATACAGCATTGCTTCAACCAGAAAGCACCCCCTAAGCCTTTCCTATAGGGAAGATCTGGACCTGTTTTAGCATACATGGCTTAGTTAAAAGTGCAAGGTGCCTGGTACCTGTTAGGATGGCTCCTTCTAAACAAAAACAAAAACAAAAACAGAAAAATTAGTGTTATGGTTCATGTGGAGAAGTCAGAGCCTAGTGGACTGGTGGTAGGATTGTAAAATGGTGCATTTGCTGTGAAAAAGTGTGGAATTTTCTCAAAAAATTTAAAATAGAACTACCATATGATCTAACAATCCTACTTCTGGGTATATCCTAAAGAATTGAAAGCCCCTATCAGGGGCTAGGGGGAAAGGAAAAAGGAAATTATTTAATGAGCATAGAGTTTCAGTTTTGCAAGATAAAAAAATTCTGGGGATCTGTTTCACAACAATGGAAATATGCTTCACCCTACTGAACTGTACATTTAAAAATGGTTAAGATGACAAATTTTATGATGTATGTTTTTTACTACAATAAAAAAAAGTGCAAGGTAGGAGAGGATGTACAGTAGTGGCTAGAGGACAGAAGGTGGCAAATCTAGGTCATCTAGGTCTTTGACTGAGGAACCATGAAGGTCTTAGTATTCTGGAGAGGAATGTTGGCAGCATGGTATTAGAACAGGCTCTATATCTCAGAGGGTGGGCTCTATTCACATGGTCCCAAGAATTGCCTTCCTCTTGCCATTTTTATATGACTTAACTACAAAAGCATAGCTTTAACCTTCTTATCCTATAACTCAATTTTGTACTAGTCATTGAAAAAGTCCAATTTTTCCACCAGCCATGGGTCATTTCCTGCTGGTATAAATATATGGTCACATTATGCTCAGATCTTTCCACTGTAATTTTTCAAATTATTTATAACTTTTATAATATCTCTGAGTCTAGAAGTTGAACTTAATCACATAACCTATTTTAAGGAAACTTTTCAGGATTTGAGCTAACTTAATTCTCTTAGGCTTTTCATCAGCCTATAACTGTCCTTAGGTTAACTTCCCAAAATCCAGTAGCAAGTGGAGTTAAAGAGCATATGCATGAAGTAAGACAACACCTAGTTCCACCACTGGATCCTCTTTCCACCATTTGCCTGCTGTGTGAGCTTTGACACCTCAGTCAGTTTAAGAGCTACCTAAATTGGGCAGCCCCAGTGGTTTACTGGCTTAGTGCTGCCTTCAGCCCGGGGTGTGATCCTGGAGACCCAGGATCGAGTTCCACATCAGGCTCCCTACATGGAGCCTGCTTCTCCCTCTGCTTCTCTCTCTCTCTCTCTCTCTCTGTGTGTGTGTGTGTGTCTCCCATGAATAAATAAAATCTTTTTTAAAAAATGAGCTGCCTAAAATGGTTTTTGAAACAGTTCTTGACTCCTTACTTAGCAGCCAAGTAACCTGAGTGAGGTTATGAAATTGATCAATGTTTTGCTTTATGTTTATGTTTTTGAAGTTTTGTTTAAAGAAATTTTTTTGTATCCCTAGGTCACAAAGAGGCTGTTTTTCATTCAGGTATTTATTATATCTACAGAAGTGGTTCTTAACTGGGAGTGATATTGCCTCTTGGGAGACAAATGAGGCTTCCCTGACTAATGTCTTGGAGACATTTTGATTGCAGTGATTTGGGTGGTTAGGGGTGCTGCTGGTACCTAGAGTCACAGGATAGCCCCTAAAACAGAATTATCTGGTTCCAACTGTCAATAGTGTCAAGGTTGAGAAACTCTGATCTATTGGCCACCTTTGTTTCTTTTTTTAAGGTTTTATTTATTTATTTATTTGAGAGAGAGAGAAAACGAGCAGGAGGGAGGGGCAGAGGGAGAGGGAGAAGCAGGTTCCCCATGATGTGAGCTGAAGGCAGATACTTAACCAACTGAGCCACCCAGGCACCCTGGACAGTCCACTCTTGAACAATATGTTGTTAGAGGGGAATCCAATTTTGTTTGTTTTTACCCATAGCAATCCAGTTTTTCCAATACTTATTCTTCAGATTTCCATATACCCCCTTTTTTTTAAACACGATTAATGATAACTGCCAACACTTATCTAGAACTTAATACATACACACATAGATACATACCAAGGTCTTGTTAGTGCTGGTTAAATATGAGTATCTTCACACATTCCATGTCCCCTTCCCCTAAATCATACAGATCAAGAAGGAAGCTAAATGAAATCAACCAAACCCCACTATTATAATGTAATTAGAGACAGTAGTACAAACCTTCAGTTCACACACTCTTCAGATCACACACCTTCATTCAAGACTAGCAAAGCTGCTTCCAGAGCCTGCGTTAGAAGGGAAGGTTAAGAGGGACTTGCAAAGAAGAGACCAGAGGGCAGTGTGTCTCGGTGGCAGAAGATCACAGATCATGTCAACTACGATTCCACGCCAACGGGAGGGGGACCTAGCCTGAAGCCTAGTGAGTAGAGAACTGGATGCTGCAGAGTCAGTCAAAAGGAAGAGTCTGGAAGGTGAGTGGGAGTAGCAATCTCAGGAAGACTTTGGTAGTGGGGTGGTGGGACAGAAACAGAGAGATGAGTCTCTGTTAAGGAAAAAAAGGAATTTATTGAACAAAAGTCTCTAACGAAACTAGAGCATCAAAGATTTGGAAGAAGGTAGATAAAAAGTGCATGATTTATTAAAGAAATTGCACTTCATTGAAGCAATGGAAGATAGCTCTGTTTAAGGCTACCTTCCCTTATATGTAAATTTTTTTAATTGAGGAGGAAAAAAATAAAGGTATGAGATAAAGATCAAAAGGACAATTTACAGATAAAAACTCGAAACTTGGGGTCCCTAAATAGAAGAAAAATGGGCTTACCTTCACTCATAATAAGGGAAATGCAAATGAAAACTACACAAGATACCAGTTTCCAATGATCAAATTGGCAAAAATACAAATGTTTGACAACATATGCTCCTGGTGAGGTGTAAAGTAATGGGCACTCTCATACATGGCTGCCTGCCATAAAAAATAGGGGGTGGATGGAGATTAAGCAATATTTAATAAAAGTACATGTGGCTTTACTATTTTCCCTGTAGTTTCATTTCTAGGAAACTAGTGCGATGCGATACCTCCTCAGATAGTAGACAATGTATCCACAAAGTTATTCATTAAAACTCTATTTGTATCAGAAAAAGATTGGAATCAACCCAAATGTTAATCAATAAAGAACTGGTTGAATGAACTGGTGACATATCCTCACCATGCAGTACTGTGCAGGTGTTAAAAAAAACCCAAACAAACCCAGAAGAATATATATAAATTTAAAGAAGCAAGGGACAGAGTCTGTATATAGTAGAGAGTCTTTTGCACAGGCAAGAAGGAAAAATTAGGGTAAACACATATATAAATTTGTTTATTAAAAATATATCCACAGGAAAGATAAAGATGAAAGTAGGAAATACGGTTACTGATAAGTAGGGTGGGAGTGAGACATGGGTAGGACTTAATAGGCATGTGTTAGTTTTCTACAGCTGCTAAAACAAATTGTCATTTACTTAATCACCTAAAACAACATGCACTTATTATATTACAAATCTGGAGGTCAGAGTTCTTAAATGTGCTTCCCTGAGCCAAAATCAAGATGTCAGCAGGGCTGTGTTCCTTTCTGGAGGCTATATAGGACAGACACCCTTTCATCTTCAGAGCCAGCAAGCATGGGTTGATTCCTTGTCCCCTTGAGTCACTTTGACCTCTTCTCTTATAGGAGGTCTTTCTTCTGACTTCACTCTTCTGACTCCCATTTTTTACCGTTAAGAATCCTGATTTTAATACTGAGTCTACCCAGACAGTACAGGATAATCTCCTCATATCAAAACCCTCAATCATGTTTATAAAGTCCCCTTTTCCATGTAAGTGCCATGTTCACAGTCCAAGGATTGAGACATGGACATCTTTTCGTGTGTGTGAGGGGCATGGAGGTGAGCATTGTTTGCCTCCCACAGCATGGAAATGATATTCTATTTTTTTAAACTTTTAAACTATGTATATGTTTAACTTATTAAAAACTAACAAGCCAAAATAGGAAAAAGAAAGCAAGCATGAAAGGCATATATACCAGCTACATTTTATGGGATTCAACACATCTAACCTTCAATAAAATATATGAGGCAGTGCAATTGTGTATAGGAGACTGAAAACCTTTGCTATTTAATAATTTTCCCAAATCATAAAACCAGTTGGTGGCAGAATTATGATTCAAGCTCAAGTTTTTATGACTCTGGAATATTTCCCAAGGTCATTCAGCTCTAGCATTTAAGCCCCAAATGAAGGTTCTTTCCATTACTTAACAGCTGCCTATGATCAGCTGTAATGCTCATACAAGTGTTTCTTCTCTTTGATCTGTTGCCTATATGAAGAATAATAGTCAAATCTTCTGTACTTCCAAATTGTTACAAAATGTCCTCTTCACGTTCTTTTAGAAGCTTCTTTTGCACTTGGAAAAATATTTATATGAGTAGCAAAAATAACACTTCTTGTGGGTGTGATCTAGTACCCAGGGATTGGGGCTGACTTTAGATAAAAGCAGTTCTGGTAGCAAATAGAAAGTCAGAATCATTGACTATAGATGCTGATGGGTGAGCAGCAGTGATGGTAGGATCCTGTGGAAGTTCTTTTCTGGTTGTTTCTATTTTTTCAGGAAAATAGGAAGAAAGGTCATTGGGTGAGAGGGATGGGGAGGATGGTGTGCAGGTTTGGGAGAAGAGAATGTGTGGCATAGTTGTTTTGGAGAATGGGGTATCTTTTAACTGCTGGGCAACATAAAAAAGGCATTTGCTTTTTATAGTGATACCTTTAAAGAGGTTGAGGGCCAAGAAGGCAGCAAGTTAGCTTTAATCAAATTTGTGGCTTGCCAAGCCGGCAGGAGCAAATAAGAGAAGGAAAGGGATCAGAGTGTTAAGCCAATGATTAACTCTAAAATTTCAGCCTGGAAGGGAGGGAAGTGAAACCATCAAGGAGATGAGGAATAGTAAAGAGATTTAAGAATCAATGAATCATAGTTCTCAGTGGTGTGAAAGGATAGTTGGCACAAAGCACGAGGAGACAGAGAATGAGATGTACACACTTGAGGCTATGATGGGTGGACAGCTCTGTAAATGATGGTGATGTTGAGGTCTTAGGCTCTGTCATGGGAGTGGCCCAGGGAAAGGAAGTCTCTACTACATGGTGTATTGAAATTATTAAGGATTAGGACCTAATCAGAATGAGTGACATGAAACAACCCTTGGAAAATGAAGAGGGATGATCTGGGGTCAGTAGATGAGAGTGACAGTGAGATTCAGAATGGAAGGGAAGAGAATGGTCAGAAAGCAGCCATGGAGGTTGGAAGGTGAGCAAGGAGGACACTTAATCCCTTCCAGGTATGGGGGAAGCAGCCAATACTAGAGTTTTCTGCAGGGAGCACGGTGTCTTCCTGAGGACCAAGTTTCTATTGGAACAAAAAGGTCAGGAAACATTAGGAGAAGAGGGTGACAATAGAAGAGATTTGTTCTCTATGAGTCTAGACAGTGTAGTGAAGAGGTCTTGGGATCAGGGGAAAAGGAAAAGACAGAACTAGGGATTAGTTAGACTAGAACTAGTGTGGGAGGTGAGAGGTGACCTTGGGTTTTGGGGCTCTTGAGGTAATTCCCATAAACAGAGATAAAGTGGTTAGTGTGGACCCAGGGGAGGGGTTGGGGGTGAGACTTTGACTAAACAGAGTTGGAGACGGTAGGTCTCCAGATTGCCTTTCTATTTCTGATGATGGGGCTAGGTAGATAGAAGGGAGGCTTGTCCCTTACCATGTCGGGTGTTGGGCCTCACCCCAAGGGTGTCTGTTCTGTCCTTACTGACATCCTGGAAGATTCCTGGAGAAGCAGGTGTAGTATCAATGGCAATTCTCTCTACACATAATAAGGGTTGAAGGCATCACCTTGTTTCCACAAAATTAAGTATGGATTCTGGTCAGGAACCAGAGTAAAGTTTCCTTAAAGGGAAGGCCAACTTGACAGATGGTTATCTAAAAAAGGAACAAAGTTTACATTACTGTCATTGGAAGCATTCAGAGGTGCTGAGAACCCTGAGTTTCTTCTCACTAACTGATATGGAGTGTCCACTACATGCCCAGCACTCTTCAGCAGGATGCAGGACCTGCAACAAAGGGGTAACACCATCTGCCCTCAAGGAAGACCCAGTTAGAAAATAGTGAAAAGTGTTGGATATACAGTCAGTGCCGTCCCAGGGGCCAAAGGCTACCACGGATATTGTTGAAATGTATCTTCTATTATTTACTTAGAGTTTGACTTTCATAAAGTATCAGCAAATCAAAAGCCAAAAGCAAAACTAAAACACAGATTGATTTCTGCTTCTTTGTACTGTTTTCCTGCAGGCATGTTTGATTTTTGAATTTATCGTTATTATGCAAGTCCTATATACGCTGCAGCCAGAAATGCCAAGGTGCCATAATAGGAATTTCCCCCTGCATTCTGAAGATGAATATATTGAGAACTGTAGATCTGTATTTTATATTTCCATTTTTAGAGACAATCACAAAAAGCTAAAAAGTGATTGATCAGGGATTAAAGTCATTGATTTTAAAGTCCATACGGCCTATTTTGTGTCTCCTATGATTTTTTTTTTCCATCTAGGTTTTGCTCTGTCCCATCATCCCTTTTGATCCCAATTATACTGCTGAATCACTGTCAAATATAGGGACTCATAGGAATGGGTCATCTGGAAATGTTTGTCCTATTTTAGAACAAATTAAAAGTTGCCTCAGTTGGTGGTGTCTAACCCCTTAACTTAGAAGAGAGAAAATATTAATAGGAATCAACTCTGCTTATTTAACAGGTCGAGTTGGTCTGTGGTGTCCATGGGGATGCTTGAGGACAAGCCGATTAACATTGAGATTTGTGGAAACAGGATCAATAGTTTTCAGTAACTGAGGAAGATTACCAGAAGTCAGGGGAGCCTTTAACAGGGGCTCTGCAGTGCCGGGCCCAGGCCTGTGAAGCACTTGGCAGGCGATTGAGAAAGTCTAATTGTGGCTGATGATGAGTCATTTTACACGATTGTCACACCTCGGTTCTCCAGGTTCCATTTTAGGAACAGTATAACTTGCCCAGCCAGAAATTGCCTAATTTAAACCCTGAATCTTAGCTGTGTGAATCAAAATGACTCAGAAAGTGCAAATAAAATATTCCCAAGGAGTCGGTGATTGTTTCATTTTTCTCATAGCTTCTCTTCTTAGAACTGAGCCCATCTGTAGAGAAAAAAATACAAGTACTGGAGAATCGAATTTGGGTGGAAAAGAGAAGAAAACAGTCTCACAGGACACTAAATCAGAGCCTACATTTTTCTCTGGCATGAGAATACAGCATATTTAAAAATTTATGATCAAAGTTTTAATTATACAAAAAAATAGAATCCTTATTCTTTAAAAGGAGAGAGAATCGCTACCTTTTTAAACATAGTTAGAACATTGATAATAAACGAAAATGAAGAGTGTATGTGTGTACCCACACGTACACACACAAGCACATAAACATATGAACTTTAATTCTCTATGTTCAACTCCTATCCACTGCCCATCTCCCATCCTCTGAGCCCTAACCAATTCCCCACTGTTCAAAGGCTGTCAGTAATTCCTGATGAAATGAGTAAAACCGACCTACTGTTCTTTGCTGAGACTAATTTTGATCCTTTTTTATTTAATAGCCACAGCCTAGGTTCTAAAAAGACTCCAGAACTCACAAAACCATGGCATATTGGCCTATGAAGTGAAGAACAAGTAGCGCTGAGTGATTAGATGATTCATAACGTATCATTTATTCTAGTATCCACAAAATATTGATATTTACAATAAATTTATATTTACAACAAATCATCTAGAATATAATAGCTACCATTCTTTATTTCTGTATAGTACTTCCCAGTTTTGAAGATGCTTATCTCATGTGATCCTCAGAGAAACCTTGTATGGTAGCTATGAATTTTTCATTTACAGTTTATAGGTAAGGAATCAGAAATATGAAAGCTCAAATGATATGCCTGATATCAAATGATCCTACAAATCATGTACATTTTACTCAAAATCAAATGATGAGCAGAGATATATAATACACGATCCAAATATTTCCACCATAAAAGTATTAAGATCTCTGAAATAATAAGAATATAAATCAAATGGCTTCAATTATCCAGAGAAGTTAGCTATGTGAAACACATCATTTTCCCTGACTAATTAGGTGTCACTCTATTTTAGACTTATTTTGGGGAAAAAAAAAAAAGTTTTGTAATTCTTAATGTGCAGATAGTTTCTTAATTCCTTTTATTTCATTTTGTTCTATTTGTAAAGTTATGTTGTTTGAGATCTTTCTTGTTTCTTCCTGTAAGCATTTATAACTATAAACATCCCTCTTTGAACTGCTTTTGCTGCATCCCATAAGTTTTGTTATGTTCTGTTTCCATTTTCATTTGTCTCAAGGTATTTTTTTATTTCCCTTTCGATTTCTTCTTTGACCAAGTGGTTGTTTAGGAGAATGCTATTTAAGCCCCGCCTATTTATGAATTTCCTAGTTTTCTTCTTGTAATTGATTTCTTATTTCATAACCTTGTGGTTGGAAAAGATGCTTCGTATGATTTCAGGCTTTTTAAATTCATCAAGACTTGTTTTGTGGCCTTACCTATGGTATGTCCTGGAGAACGTTCCACATGTGGTTGAGAAGAATGTGTGTTCCTGTTGCTGGTGAACAGAATGTTTTGTATATTTCTGTTAGGCTTGTGTGGTCTAACACGCTGTTTAAGTCCAATGTTTTCCTACCGATTTTCTACCTGGACGTCCATTCGTTGTTGAAAGTGAGGCATCAAAGTCCCCTATGATTATTGTATTGCTGTCTATTCCTCCTGTCAGATCTGTTAATGTTTGCTTTGTATATTTAGGTGTCCAATGTTGGGTGCATAAATGTTTATAATTGTTATATCCTCTCAAGGAATTGACCCTTTATCATTATAGAATGACCTCCCTTGTCTCCTGTTGCAGTTCTTGGCTTAAAGAGACTTTAAGCATTTATAAGCTCTGCCCCATTTTGGTTTCCATTTACATAGAACACCTTTTCCTTTCCCTTTGCTTTGAGCTGTTGTGTGTCTTTAAAACTGAAGCGACTCTCTTAAAGCACGTACTTGGGTCTCGGTTTTTGTTTTTGTTTTATTGTTTCAGTCACTGTAAGTCTTTTGATTGGAGAATTTAATCCGCTGACATCTAAAGTAATTATCAATGCGTAGGAGTTCACAACTGCTATTTTGTTAGTCGTTTTCTAGTTCCTTTGTTTCTCTCTTGGTATTTTCCTTTGTGATTTGATGATCTTCTGTAGTTGTATGTTTAGACTCCTCCTTCTTTATCTTTTGAGAATTTATCTATTTATTTGTTTATTTATTTTTTTTATCTTTTGTGTATGCATAATAGGTTTTTGCTTTGTACTTACCATGAAGACTACATAAAACACCTTATAGTGATAACAATCTATTTTAAGTTGGTAACAACTTAACTTCACATACAAAAGCTCAACATTGTTATATTCCTCACTCCCATTTTTTATATGTATAGCTTTCTACATGTGGAAAGCTATACATATAAAATTATATATGTAAATATATATATTAATATATATATATTTGGGGGGCGGGTGGAAGGACAGAGGGAGAAGTAGAGAAAGAATCTTAAGACATGGGCCTCAATCTCAAGATCCTGAAATCATGATCTGAGGTAAAATCAAGAGTTGGACATTTAACTGACTGAGCCACCCAGGCTCCCCTCACATTTCATTTTATTTATTTATATTTATTTATTTAAAATATTTTATTTATTTATTTTAGAGAGAGAGCATGAGTGGAGGGAGGAGCAGACTGAGAGGGACAAGCCAACTCCACACTGAGCACAGAGCCTGAGGTGGAGCTTGATCCCATGGCCCTGCAATCAAGACTTAAGCTGAAATGGAGTTGGACACTCAACCCACTGTACCACCCAGGCATCCTACCTCTCACATTTTATATTTTTGATGTTATAATCTATATCTTTTTATATAGTGTTGACATTAACAAGTTATTCTAATTGCTAATTTTAATATTTTTTGACTTTTAACTTTTAGGCTAAAATTAGATGTATAACCTACCACCTTTACAACATTGGAGTATTCTTTCTTTTTTTTTTTTTTTTTGAAGATTTTACTCATTCCTTTGAGAAAGAGTGAGAGAGAGAGAGAGCATAAGCAGGAGCAGGAGCAGAGGGAAAAGTAGTCTCCCCACTGAGCAAGAGCCCTATGCGAGACTCCAACCCAGGACTCTGGGATCATGACCTGAGCCAAAGGCAGTTGCCCAACTGACAGAGTCACACAGGTGACCAATATTGGAGTATTCTTATTATATAGTTACATCTACCAGTAAGTTTTATATTTTCATGTTATTAATAAGCATCCTTTTGTTTCAGCTTGAAGAAATTTCTTTACATTTCTTAGAAAGCTAGTATAGTGGTGATGAATTCCTTCAGTTTTTGTTTTTCTGGAAAAGGCTTTATTTCTCCTTTAATTCTAAATGGTAGCTTTGCCAGGTAGACTATTCTTGATTGGTAGATTTTTTTCTTTTAGCACTTTGAATATATCGTGTTACTTTCTTCTGGTCTGGCAAATTTCTGCTGAAAAATCTGCTAATAGTCTCATGGAGTGCCCTAGTACATCACAAATTGCTTTCCACTTGCTGCTTTTAAAACATTTTAAAGTTTTGTCTTTAACTTTTGATAATTTAATTATAATGTATCTTGTTATGAGTATCTTTAGATTGATCTTATTTGGAACTCTTTGTGCTTCATGGATCTAGATGTCTATTTCTTTCCTTGAGTTAAGGAAGTTTCAGGTTTATGTGTTTGAGTCAGCTTTTTGCTCCCTTTTCTCTCTTTTCTCTTTCTGTGACATACGCATATATTGGTTGTCTTGATGGTATACTCTAAGTCCTTTAAGCTATCTTCATTCTTTTTCACTCTTTTTCTTCTCCTTTGATTGGATGAGTGCCACTGCCCTGTTTTCAAGTTCACTGGACCTTTTTTCCACTTCATCTAGTCTGCTATCGAAACTTTCTATTGGAATCCTCAGTTCAGTTACTGTATTCTTCAGCTCTATCATTTCTGTTTGGTACTTTAATATTTTTTCTTTGTTGCAATTATGACTTTGTTCGTGCATTGTTTTTCTGACCTCTGTGAGCATCTTTATGACCATTACTTTGAATTCTCTATTGGGTAAATCATTTATCTCTGTTTCACTGAGATTAGTATCTGGAGATTTATCTAGATCTTTTGTTTGGAACATAGTCTCTTGTTTCTTTATTTTCCTTAACTCTCTGTGTTGGTTTCTGTGCATTAGAAGAAAACAATCACCTCTCTCAATTTTGACAGACTGGTCTCATGTAGGAGATGAACCTTGTTAATCAGCCCTGACTGAGCTCCTGGTTATCTCTGAAACTTTTGTGACTGTCCCAGCCACATTTGTTCACAGAGTCTCCCCACATCTGTGAGTATGTCAAGACCTGTCTGTGTCCCAAAGGGAAGGATCACAAACAGCACCTAGCTGCAGGCTGATTAGATGCCAGACCCTCAGGCAGCAGCTGGGAAAGTATGTAGTTAGTTAAACTCCTTCCAGAAAGAACTGGGAGATGCATGATTTTGCCTGCTCTTTCTGTGCTGGATCCAGGAGTATAGCTACAGCAGATGCTCCTTCTCCAATATAAAAACTGCTTCTTTGTTTGCAACAGTCCTTTGGGACTCAAGCAGAAGCCATAATAACTATTAGAGCTATGTAATTTGGGGGTCTGTACTTCAGGCAGCAGTTGTAAAAGTTGAGGTGCTAGATATTTGAACAAGCTCCTTCTAGTAAGACTCTGGCAACTTGGTTTTATTGTTTGAGAGAGCAGGAGGGAACAGGTGGTGGAAGTGCCCCTTAGCTCCTCCAGGCTCTGGAGAGGATCATAGCCAGCCCCTCAATGTGTGCTAAACAGAAGTTGGACCCCAGCCGCTGAAGCTGGGGTGTCAGACATGTGTCTGACCTTCTTCTAGATAGATGTTGGTGACCAGTTTTTATCATTAGAATGAATCCTTTTGATTTCTTTCAGATTGACTGTTTTTGTTATATGTCAGGGAGTCCCTTTCTCATT
This sequence comes from Canis aureus, assembly GCF_053574225.1. Taxonomy (NCBI): domain Eukaryota; kingdom Metazoa; phylum Chordata; class Mammalia; order Carnivora; family Canidae; genus Canis; species Canis aureus. The sequence goes on along the minus strand of NC_135617.1, from coordinate 56,814,267 downwards.
AGTCATCTGTTTCCATTTTGAGTTGTGGCATGGGTTAACAACATAGTGTTACATTTATTTTTACTAATTGTAAAGATAATACATGCTTATTATTGAAAATTTGGAAAATCTACAAAGATATTTGTTTCAAAAATAAGAATTACTCACCCAGAGGGTAACCATTTTCTACATTTTATTGTACTTTCTATTGGTTGTCATTTTATTCTTATACAGATATTTTCTTAAAGATGCTGTGAGGATGACTCTTTATACAAATTGTGTATTGTTGTTATTTTTCTTACTATTCCATAATTATTCTATCCTAACATTTTTGAGTGTTTATTTATACAGTATTTATTTATTTATTTATTTATTTATTTATTTATTTATTTGAGAGAGAAAGAGACAGAGAGAGAGAGGAGAGCATCCACAAGTGGGAGAAGGGGCAGAGGGAATCTCAAGCAGACTCTTCTCTGAGTGGAATTAGTATTAAAAGCTGTACTGTTGTAACAAATTGCTACAAACTTAGTGACTCAGAGTAAAACAAATGTATTACTTGCAGTTTTTGTGTCAGAAGTCCTAAAATCAAGGTGTTAGCAGGGCTGCATTCTTTCTGTATGCTCTAGGGGAAAATTGTTTCCTTGCTTTGTCTAGCACTTATAACTGCCTAAATTCCTTGGTTGGCATCCTTTTCCTCCATCTTCAAAGCCTGGAGTGCAGCATCTTCAAATCTTTCTCTCTTTAATCTGCTTCTACCAGCACATCTCTTCTCTCTCAGATTCTCCTCCCTCCCTCTTCTAAAAAAACCTGTAACTACATTGGTTCTACCGGGATAATCCAGGATACCTTTTCCACATTGAGATCCTTAACTTAGTGATGACATCTGCAAAGTCTCTTTTGCCATGTAAAGTAACATATTCTTGGGATTAGAACATGGGCATCTTTGGGAAGCTATAATTCAGTCTACTACAAATGATAAAACATAATTTGACTTTCTATAACACAGAGTTCGTAGAAGTGCTAGCAAATGTACTGATTTCATGTCCTCCTAGTTCAGAAATGTTTTCATCAGGATTTTTGCATGGTTGAAGAAATTAAGCAGAAGGGAATGTATTTTTTGAATTCCTAATAAGGAAACTGAGATTTAGTGAGGTCATGAAACATCTTGAAAATCAAATGGTTGGAAGGTAGAAGATCTGACTTCTTAGTTCATTATCATTTTTGGTTGTTTATTTGTTTTTGGTTTATTATCTTCAATTAAAAAACTAATGATATGTGCATCAAGTCATCATGTTGTATACCTTAAACTTATACAATGTTACATATCAATTATATCTCAATAAAGGCAAAGAGACCCTAATGATATCAATGCCAAAAAGTCAAGTTAGTGCTAATTCTACAATATCATTACTGCTATAAAAGTAGTTTGTTTTCATGTCAGTAATATTGGCATAGCCAAGAAATAATCGCAAGAGATTGTACAGCCACAGTCCTTCTTTGTAAGTGGTTCAGTGATACTATTGGTGGCTGCCAGACTCAATACATATTTTGGTCTGTTTATCTTTAGAAATCATATATCTTTCAAGATCCCATTTAAACTTCTAATAAGAATATGTGTTAGTTACAGGGAAGCAGATTTTAGTGGGCTTCATATGTTAGGAACAAGAGAGTGTTTTATAAATACTTTTCATTCCATTAACTACTTCTGCAAAGGTTTAAGTCCATATAAGTATGTAAGTTATAAACATCATTTTAAAAAACTTAATAGGGGCAGCCCCAGTGGCTAAGCAGTTTGGTGTCACCTTCAGCCCAGGGTATGATCCTGGAGATCCAGGATCAAGTCCCATGTCGGGCTCCTTGCATGGAGCCTGCTTCTCCCTCTGCCTGTGTCTCTGCCTCTCTCTGTGTGTCTCTCATGAATAAATAAATGAAATCTTTAAAATAAATAAATAAATAATAAAATAAAAAATAAAAAACTTTATAGGTGTCTTATAAGGACAAATGATCCACTTCTATTATTTTAAAGTATTGAAGACAAAAATTAATAGTTGGCTGTTATTTTAGTAAGTATGGAGAAAACACATGAAAAATCATCTTTAAGATTTTGGATCAGATGGAGTTATTAAGTTTTATATCTGACTATGGGTCTGTGATTTGATATAATTGTGTCTCTTTGCATGAAGTTGTTCTTACTAATATTAATCTTGTCATTAGAAATGATATGAGCATATATATTGCACTTTGGAAAAAATCTACCTAGTATTATATATATAATATATAGTATTAGTATTATAGTATATAATATATAGTATAGTACATAGTATATATATATATATAAAATAGGCACCAAAAAGCAACTTCTGCTCTCCTTCCAATCGACAGTTTTTAGCCAGGTTACTAACTATCTAGATGATCATCAGATTTAAGAGAAAGGTTTGTGTCTTTCAATGAATGAGCATAGCCTAGGGCATCGTGTCAACTCTCTTGATGCAGTTATCAATACTTTTACCTGCTTGGCTTTCTCTGAATAATAGTCCATGTTGACTCGTTTATATTTATAGCATGTTTTATGGAAATCCAAGAAGGTAGGGATGAGAGTACTGATCTTATGATAAAGTGGCTCAGGTATCTGCTGGTTCAGGACTGCAGGATTACTGTACTAATTGTAGACTTGCAAGTGCTGTTGAAAGAGCAGTCACAAAGCCAGCTTATTTAGTCAATTTTGAGGGCATAAAGAAAGGAATGATACACTGCAAAAAGACGTTCTTGCTGCTATACTCTGCCTGGAATCACTGAGAAGAGAACTCTACGAGGTCTTGGTTGAAGAGCAGAGAGTAATTAATAGAACTAGGTACATACTACTAGCAGAGAGATATTCTGAGTTGCCCCTTTAGTTCTTTTTATCATACCAGGTAGCACTGATAAGATCATTTAAGAAATAGAAACATTATTTTTTTATCACATTCTTAATGGTATCCTGTATGTTAGGAATATACAAAAAGTGTTCAGTATGCTCCTGTGACATTACTGCATTCTTTACTGGAATACCAACCTCCAGTAATTATCTTCTTTTTTTTTTTTAAAAAAAGGATTTAATTTATTTATTCATGAGAGACACACATGCCTCTGTTTAGGCAGAGACATAGGCAGAGGGAGGAGCAGGCTCTCTGGAGGGGGAGCCTGATGTGGAACTTGATCCCAGGACCCCGGGATCTTGACCTGAGCCAAAGGCAGACGCTCAACCACTGAGCCACCCAGACACCCCTCCAATAATTATCTTCTGATTCAAAGTCAACAGCTATGATCCTTGCCTCTGTTTTTTTTTTTTTTTTTTTTTTCATTATTTCACTGGAAATCTGGTTCTGTTTATCTTATGATGTGCTTAGGAGCATACCTTCATTCCATTCTTTGCCAACTCTTCTACATAAGTCTTCCAATTCAGTAAGACTTCCTATGATGACTGCCTATTCAATGAGCTCCAGTCTAACCCTTGCTTCTTTACTTAATGCTTAGACCCCAAGAGGAGTGAAGAGTAAGGGATGCGTAGAGCCAGTAGACCATATTGCTGGCACCCTTTCAGTACAGAAGACCAGTGGCCAGGACAGCATTCTCTATGGCATCCTACCTTTCAACTAAGCATCCTGTCTTTGTGAATAAAAACTGAATGAATAAATCCAAGAGGACACACCAGCCATTATGGTGAAGATCATCATGTTTATAAACTTACAAGTTGTAAGTTAAGAAGAGACAAAATGAAGAATCTTTTATTGAGAAGCAGAGCTAAGAGGTTATGTTACAGGATCTTAACAATAGAGAAAATAGGCAAACGTAATATTTATGTAACTAATTTATTGTGAATTTTTTCTTCACTAACTGACCATACTATTCCACAAAGTTTTTGGGTAGTCTAAAGAAGATAATAAACACATAAATTAAAAAATAAGCCTAGAAAAATATTGATAATATAGCAAGAACAGATGGAGAAAAATTTAGAAAATAGAGCAATTTGTGTTCTCTGCCATCCTGAAATCACAGGGAGAGAAGAAAAGTGTTCTTTGGTTCTGGCTACAAAGACTCTTCCCATGCGTTAATGGGAGCCTGGTCTCTGGGGAAGTTTACTGTAATTCACTTTACTCTCCCTAGTAAGCCAATTTAATCTTTTTCCTTTAAATAAATATAGCTTTTTGATGGCTCCTCGCTTATTATCCTTTTTACTTATAATATTGAACTTTCTGATTACTGCAAGTGATGTTTTTTTAGCGTCCAATTAAAAGTTTAGGCTACTAGTGACTTTGTAGAGCACAGCTCTTCTAAATCAGCCAACTGGTGGACAATATTCACACATTCTTGTTCTTTGCAAAACAAGTACTGAACGTGCAAATATAAAGGAAAGTGTCAGTTTCTATAATGGCTTGTTTCCTATCCTATTTCTGCATGTATTGAACCCAAATGAACCTGAATGGTTCATTTTTTCCACCTAAATGTAGCTTCTATTTTATTTTCTAAAAAAGAAATAAAAAAGAAAAAAAAAAGAAAATCCCTTTCAACTCTCCACCAATTGGCCCGGAAATTAAAGAAAATATATTTTATCTATTTATGAATCATGATAGTTAACTTTGTTAATGCATTTATTACAGAGAAAACCCCTTTATTATATTTCAGTATATTTCAAAGTTCTGTTTCTTCGTAGTTTAATACTGAATGATCATTTAATAAGTCCTATTCGTGTGAATTAGAAATTAAGTTGTATTTTAAAAATGCCTAATTGGAACATTCAAATTATAGTTGCTTATGATGCTATGGTGTCTTTTGTATGATTTAGGACTACCATTAGGTAACATCTCATTTTTTCAAACTAATAAGAAGCATGTTTTTAAAAAATGTTTAAAATATAGTCTTTAACAATTTCACTAAAAATATTTGAAATAGTCTCTAAGGTCTTTTTGTATAGTATTAAAAAATACAAACTTTACATATGTGTAGATATATATTATTTTGGGTTCTGCTATTATGCAAAATTTATTTCTCACATGTAACTTTGTATTATGTTCTTCATACTTTCCATTTTAATGATCACATAATATATGTCCACCAGCCAGATTTTTGTTTCCTTGAGTATTATTTTGCTATTGGGTATTTTTCTTCCTTTCTTTTCTTTTCTTTTCTTTTCTTTTCTTTTCTTTTCTTTCTTTCTTTCTTTCTTTCTTTCTTTCTTTCTTTCTTTCTTTCCTTTCTTTTTGGCATTATGTTTTCTCCACTATTAGAAATGTACAGCAAATATATTATAAGTTTTAGAACATACTTTTGGCAATTCAAATTCTTTGAAAATTATTGAGACTAGCTTTAGGGCCCAGTGTATGATCTATTTCAGTAAATGTTCCATATACACATGAAAATTTGTATATTCTGCTGGTGAATGCAGTGTTCTATATGTGTTAATTAGGTGACGTTGATCATTCTTGCTTTTCAAATCTTCTATATCAGCACCGTCTAAGAAATAAAATGCTGTCTCTATATATAATTCTTATTTTAAATTTTCTAGGAGGCACATTACAAAGTAAAAAAACAGGTGAAATTAATTTCAATTATATATTTTACTTAATGCAATATGCCCCAAACATCATCTCAATGTGTAATTAGTATAAAATTAATGAGTTTTTAAATCTTATTCTTTTAACTTATCCTTCAGTGTCTGATATATGTTTGATATTTACAGTGCATTTCAATGGAAGTGCTAAATTTTGACCCTTATTTAGATTTCACAAAATTTACTCCTTAAAAAATGGATACAGACTTACATATCCAGCTTGTTCTACCCAGATTTAAAAGTTTTCAATACTTCAATTAAGTGCCAAAAATAATTTTCCTTTAATATTTACATTAATGTCAAAACTTATTTATCTGTTCTAGAATATTTGATTTCACTTTTAAGGCAAAAGCATATAATTTTCAAAATTATATCTGTTCAAGTTTAATAAGTTGACTAATTTTTGTGCCAATTCAATAATAACAATTTATATTCATATTGCTAAGTTGAAAAGCAATTTTAAAATTATCAACATCAAGAAAGCATCATTCAAATTTTCTTGTAGTGTTTGCTGCCAATTTATATAATAGTGTTGAAGACAATTAAAACTTCTATGTTGATTCATGTTAGAAAAATGTGTAAAACTAAGTATTACTGACTTGTATTATGTAAAGTTGTGATGTTAACATAGATTGTCATACCTATTTAGCTAGACTATAATAAATTGTTTCTTTCCTTGAAATCTGAAAATTTAGCTCATTCATATGCAGTGTGATATCAGTGAGGAAACATAAATCACACTTCTAAATTTTTGTCTTTGACTATTAGATATTTGAAAGGCATCTTCTTCTTTCAAGGAAATCTTGAATTGGAGTTAACAATACAATAAATATTTGTTAAATATTCCACACTGAACATTGGCAAAGAACATGAGATAATGAATTTCATTGTCTTCTATTTCTCTCAGTAGGTCCACAAATTGGTGATGAATCCCACCACATATATATATATGGTCATAGAGACCATTTCAGAAAGGTGAGCACAAATATTTTCAATATGTATCATATATTCAAATGAATTAATGAGGAAAGTATGAATTTCTTGTTTAAAATTCCAATAAATATGGATTTTTTGATCTAAAGTTCCTGGAGCACTGTTGTGTCAGAAACTAATTTAAATATTTAGTTGAAAATTTTCTTTGACAGATGTAAAAGATTTAAGAATATCTATGCCATCAGTACAAAAGTTTTGGCTGTGAATTTCCAACTTTTTTGTAAGTTGGGAAGCCCTTGAGACGATACATGTCCCAAATATTAACCAGGCAGAGTCTGTTACATTACATAACTCATTTAAAGCTAAAGAAAAGTATTTGCATTTTAAGGTTTTATATTTTATGGGCAATAGTTTGGCGGCTTAATCAAAGATCTTTTGCTTTGTGTTAAAATCTATTTTTGGGCTTTTTTCCATAACTTTCTAGCTAAATTTCCATATTTAAGATTATAATGTTCTCATACCTCTATGTAAAAATGATTTTCTATTTTGTGCAAAAATCAAGCTGCTTTATAGCTGGGCAAAGTTACAGGTCTAGCTCCTATTAAAATTGTTTAACACTTGTTATTGGACATTCAATTCTGATTCTAAGTGGCTAGTTTTGCCAATTCTTTTTTGACTGTTGAAGGTGAACTTCTTATATAATGCGAAATATGTCTCAATATTTTCACTGTATCTTTAAACATTTTTTAACTTAACAAAAGGCTTTTTTGCTTTATTCCGTCATAAAAAGTTAAAATTGCCATTTATTATGAGATTTGTAGCATCTGTTTCCCCAGTTTTTAAAAAGTTACTGTATCAAAAAAAGTTACTGTATCAGTTATAACACTAGTTCCTGCATCTTTTTTGCTGTTGTTGTTTTTTTTTTGTTTCTGCATTTAATCTCATTTCTGTATCTGAAAGTTGTCTTAATTTTAAATTAAAAAATTGTTCTTACTAATTTTTAAAATTGAAATAATTTAATTACATTGTAATTAATCACATAATCTTTAATTCTTGCTGTCTCCACAAAATATTCAAATACCATATTAAAATATTACATTGATATGTAGGAAAAAAGTCATTCCAACTTAATCTGTTGATGCCACCTAGATTGTTGTATTATATTAGAATTGGTACAAGCACCTGACACATGTACTACATACTGCAATAACAGCTTGCAACAGTCGAAAATGAAATGCAGCCTTACCAAAACACAATTATGTTGAACAAAAATTATTTTATAGTCCTTCAGTTATAAAAGTTGAATAATTTAAAATAATATATAAAATAAAAAATTCAATTCTTCTGTTGTAGTCACAGGTGGCTCATGGCTAGTAAATTGGACTGCACAGTTCTAAATTGATATATGTATTTTTGCATTTGTTCTATCAAAAACAGAGAATATGTTAAGATCTTTCCTGGGTGATGGGCACTAAGGAGAACACTTGATGGAATGAGCAATGGGTATTGTACTATATGTTGGCAAATTGAGTTTAAATAAAATACTTTAAAAAACCAGATATTTCACTGATTGAGAAATGTTATTTTTCTTTTTAATTCCATCAGCTTTATATATTTGAAGCTATGTTAGAATCTAATTTGCTCTTTAATTTATCTATTGTATTTCTAAATTCAGTTATATTTTTCAGTTCTAGAATTCCATTTTATACCTCTTTTTGTTAATTCTTGTTCTCTGGTTCTTTTTCTTGTTATTAAATTTTGAACATGTAATCACAGATTTTTGCAAAAAGTGATTCTGTTCATTGACTGCAATATCTGTAGCCCAGTATTTTTTATTATCTGTCCTATATCTTCTTTTTTCCTCTGGCGCTGTGTGCCTGGTGATTTTTTATTGTGTATGAAATATTGCAGAGGTTCTAGATGATTATTTTCTTCCATCTTCACTTGGGGCTTAAATTGATTCTTAGTTTTATTTCAATCTTTTAAAAGACCTGATCAATTTCCACCTAACCTTAATTTCTAGGATTCAGTCCTTCTAAAGCCTCAGATTGTTTATCCCTCCATATAAGCACACCTGTAAACTGCAGTTTTTATCTGCTCCACACATTGAGCAGATTGAGATTGGCAAGAGTTGTGCTGAGATTTTCAGCCTCTTAGCAAGCATTCTTTGTGGACCATAGGCGTCATATTCACTTTTCTGAGCTTCTCTCTGTAGGATTTTGGTTGCTCAATTCCTGATTATGTCGGCAGCCCTAAACTACAAATATGTCTCTTCAGTCACTGGAAATTCTACTCAAATTTTCTTCTATTATCCAAGTTTTGTTCAGTATCTATCTCTTGGCTGGTATCACTTCTGAACCAGCAAATGTCTTGAAGAGGAAAGCATTGAAGAAGGTTAGACTCATCTCTTTGATCTCTGCCTATAAAATGCTGGCTGCCTGGGTGGCATTTCTTATCTTTTCTTTTTAGTATTTTACAAACTTCCGTTGTTATTTTCAGTTGGGAGAATTGGTTTTCTCCAGGTTAAGCCTTTAGAGCTGGAAGCGAAAGCTATCATAAGCCGTTAAAACCAGCACTATCTATAGATTTTTTTCCTCTTGATTATATAAAGGATACATATTTGTTGTAGCAACTATAGAAGACTCAGAAAATATTAAAATAAGTCATTCATCTTCCAAATAATTACTTTTTAACATTCATATATGCTATGGACTAAAAGTTTGTGTCCATCCAAAATATACATGTTGATGCCTTAATCCCCAATGTGATGATATTTGGACAGAGGCCATTGGGAGGTAATGAAATAGGAGGGCAGGGCCCAGGTCAGGGGAGATTAGTGCTCATAAAAGGGAGACACCAGAGACCTTACTGTCTCTTTCCCTGTCATGTGATGACACAGTGAGAAGGCAGCTGTCTATATACCAGGAAGAGAATTCTCACCAGAATCTGACCATACTGGCACACCCTGATCTCAGACTTCCAGTCTCACAGAACTGTGGGAAATAAATTTCTGTTGTTTGAGCTACCCACCCAGTCTACAATATTTTGTTATGGCAGTCTGAGTTGACAATATATATATCTTGGTTATATATCTCTACCATACACATATCTTGGTTTTTGAGTAAATGGAATCCTATATATGCTTTTTATAATCTGATTCATTTAAATTTAGCAATGTGTTAAATATTTTTTGTTTCATCAAATATTATTCTACTACATATTTTACTAATAACAGAATCCAATTAGATTTTTTCTAACTTTTTATTATTTAAAGTAATGCTATGATGAACATGCACATACATAGTTTCTTTCTTTCTCCTATTTCATCATGACAGATTCTTCAATGTGCAGTTAATTTAAATAAGTAGTTATATGTTTATATGTATGTGTATACACACACATATATATATAAACTTCATATTCTAGAAAATTTTAAACATAGAAAAAAGTAGAGACAATAGAATAATTAACCTCTAAGTACCTAGAATCCAATGTCATATTTCTCAAGCTCTTAAAAATATGATTTGGTCCTCAATTTAAATAGCGAATAAACAATTGATTCCTATATGTTAGGGACTTAAGGAAGTGTTAGGATTTTGTTTTTCCAACTCCAAATATTTGCCTTTTTAATTTCTTATATTGTCAATGTACAGTAACCTCAAACTTCTAGAAGTCCAACTGCTATCTATAGTCCTGATTGCTTTGACCATCTGTGGGGCTAAATTTACATTGCTACTTCAAGAACTCTAGAAAGTCACAGCAGGACCTTGGGCATTTTATTTCTTCCTTGGGGACCTCAGAAGGGTTGGGAGAAAAAGAGAGGAACTGAGAAAGGGGACTTTGGGCTCAAGGTCACGTCCCTTGAAACTACAAGAATTAAGAAGGGTGCTTGTGGAAGAGTTGGGTCTGATTCATGCCTGTGTGAGTGAAGTGATATGTTTTTTCTTTGGGAGATTGGCCAGGGTTCTTAGAAGAAGTCAGCTAGGAAATGTCATTTTGAAACTTTCCAGATTCAGATTCTATGGGACATGAGACCTGCTTTTCAAGGAACTTTTCTAAAGTTCAAAGCAGGGGATCCCTGGGTGGCTCAGTGGTTTAGCACCTGCCTTTGGCTCAGAGCGCGATCCTGGATTCCCAGGATCGAGTCCAGTGTCGGGCTCCCGGCATGGAGCCTGTTTCTTCCTCCTCCTGTGTCTCTGTCTCTGTCTCTCTGTCTCTCTCTCTGTCTATCATAAATGAATAAATAATAAAATAAATCTTAAAAAAAATAAAGTTCAAAGCAAAGGATTACCTTTGAGGGCACAAACTACTTAGAGACTGATGATTTAAAACTGGCTGAAAGAGCTGCATCACCTGAGAAAAATTTTGCTGTGTTGAGGTTGTCAGGGGCTAAGAAATGAGGCAGTCATCAGTGCTGGAGACTGAAAATGTTGGAGAGGAGTTGGAAATGGTCAATAGAGCAGATTAGCAATGGAACAGACGCTGGAAAGAGTCACCAGAGAACTGGAGGTAAAGAGTACTGCTGGTGGGAGGAAGCAGCAGTGGCAGGTCAGGATGACATGTGCTTGTGATTTGAAGCCTGAGAATCTGAGGGAGGTGGGGTGAGAAGGGTGGCTAAGGCCAGCTTCCTCTTGTTTCATTGTCTGGGCTCTGGATTTTCCCTCCTTGAACAGCATAGCCTAAGAAACTCATATAAGTTTTTGCTGTTATTCATTTGGTTCCAAGTAACTTCAACTCATTTTCTTCCACTTGGAATAAGCACATTAATCCTCAACAAAGTGGGACCATCATGAAGGAGGTGGCTCTTGAAATGGACCTCAAACATCATGTAGGATTATAAGAATAATGGTGGAAAGAGTTCTAGACCAAAGTACATGTGCTAAAGTTTAGAGGCACAAAAGCAGGTCAGTAATTAGCAAGCAGTGACATACCTGGTGACTACCCCATAGGTTTTCAATTGGAGGGGAGAATCAGCTGGAAAGCACATTTGAGGCCATGCAGCAAAAGGTGGCAATGGCAGCAGGAACCGGGGAATTAGCGGAATCATTTTGGGAAAAATTACTTTCTTCTGATTTCTCAGAGTAATAATCTAAAATCTCCATCCTCATTTTTTTTCTTTAAATATTTTCTTTGATTTAAAAATCAATAGGGGAGTTTAGAACATTTGGGAAAATGTAACAAGAACAGAAAAAAAAATCACCCATAATTTTACCACCTAGAATCAACCTTTTACATTTTCTTCCACAAATTTTCATTTACATATTTGTGACATCTGAGCATTTTTTAAGCTTTGAAAGTTTAATTGATGTGTGTAAATTACATCCAAAACATTTCTTCATTCTATTATCCTATTTTCATAGATATCAATTAATGGCCTCCAGTACTTCATGATGTTAATATACCATAATTTAATCATTTATCTCCTGCTAGATTTATGGGTTACCTCTTTTATGGGGAAGATAGTGAGCTTTCAAAACAGTGATAAAAAAGATCTTTACAGTTTAGAATAATAACTAGAAAGAAAGAAAATTTGATAGGAATATATAGGTCTTTTAATAAATTAATTTATATTTTAGTTTCAAAAGAATAACAAGTACCAGTAAGATACCAGATGAACTGACATGAAAAGGACCCAGGAGCTTAATTTAATTGCACTCTCATTGAAATGATAGTTGTGACTTGTGATTGTGATTTATTTATTTATTTTTAAGATTTTATTTATTTATTCATGAGAGACCCAGAGAGAGAGAGAGGCAGAGACATACGCAGAGGGAGAAGCAGGCTCCATGCTAGGAACCCAATGTGGGACTCGATTCTGGGACTCCAGGATCACACCCTGAGCCAAAGACAGACTCTCAACTGTTGAGCCACTCAGGTGTCCCTGTGATTGTGATTTAAAATAAGAAATATATACCTGGTTTTCATCCCCATTTCTGGCACAGAGTTCCTAAAAACCTTGGAATTTCCTAAGTGATGAGAACAAGTAAAAATGTCTTTTATTTGCATTAGGACCTTTACTTATGGTTCAGGGCTGGTTGCCAGTGGAGCTAACCTTTTGATGAACGGGTTGAACTTTCAGTCTTGTCCCACAGCCTTCCCCAGCCAACCTCTCAGGAGAAGAAAGGGGCCCATGGATGACTAATGTTTCATCAACCATGCCTGTGTCACGAAGCCTAGACAAAACCCTCCAACCAGGAAGCTTGATGAACTCCTATAGATTTGGGGACAGTAGCAAGCTCTGAGAGAGCATGGAAACACTGCGCCCTTTCCCTGTACCTGTACAGGTGCATCTCTTCCATCTGGCTGTTACAGCCTTTTATAATAAAATGGTGATCTAGTAAGTAAAATGTTTCTCATGAGCACTCTAGTAAAGTAATCAAACCTGAGGAGGGACTACCATTTATTAGAACTTCTAGTTTGTAGTGGGTTGGTCAGGCACACAGATAACCTGGTTTTCAACTGGCATCTGAAGTTGAGGGGAGTGATGGGGGAGGAGCAGGCTTTTAAGAGTTACCCTTAGCCAGAAAACTTTATTTATTTATTTTTTTAGCCAGAAAACTTCGATGCTGTTTCTGGATAGATGGTGGAAGAATTGAGTTCAATTGTTACTGGTGTCTAGAGAATTGCTTGGTGGTATGGGGGTATGTTCCCTGCTACACACACATTGGAATTTGTCTCAGAACCAAAAGAAACTAAATAGCTAATGTGATCTCAGGTTTTTGTTTTCTGGATTTTTTTTTGAAAGGTTTTATTTATTTATTCATGAGAGACACAGAAAGAAAGTCAGAGGCAGAGTGAGAAGTAGGCTCCCTATGGGGAGCCTGATGTGGGACTCAATCCCAGGACCCTAGGATCACGACCTGAGCCAAAGGTAGATGCTCAACCACTGAGCCACTCAGGTGCCCTTGATCTTGGGTTTTTAATGTAAACATAGTGCCACAATAAAAGTAAATAAAGGTCCCTCTAAGCTCTGATACATTTATTAAGGAAAAATAAATTACTTGAGAATGAATGAGAATAAGGCAAAGTCAATACTTCCCAAGGCAATCTCCCTGAGAAGGATATATATAATGACAAGCTTGAGATTTCAACTTTAAATATAGATTGGAGATGAGAATGAGTAACATTATTTTCCAGGAATGCTTCCCCCATGACATCATGCTAATAGTTATCTTGTGGTCTAGGGTTTTAAATTAAGGAAGTTGTTGGACAACAAATGCTAATTTCCATTTTGCACATTAGATGAATCAGCAAAAGGCAATTAGAGTAAAATTATTTCAATAAATCTTAACCACTCAGGTCCTTAAATTTTGACCATGAGTTTATAATATACACACACTATGTAGATGTCAATGAGAAGGTTTCAGAGATCGGGTTGAATGGAAACGAGGTGGCACAGTGAAGGTGTGAAGCATACAAAGATGATGAGCAGAAGATAGACTCTGTTTAAGAATTACACAGTATAGGGATCCCTGGGTGGCGCAGCGGTTTGGCGCCTGCCTTTGGCCCAGGGCGCGATCCTGGAGACCCGGGATCGAATCCCACGTCGGGCTCCCGGTGCATGGAGCCTGCTTCTCCCTCTGCCTGTGTCTCTGCCTCTCTCTCTCTCTCTGTGTGACTATCATAAATAAATAAAAATTAAAAAAAAAAAAAGAATTACACAGTATAATGAGGTCAGCAATGGCACAGGAGATTAACTTAAATGCAATGGCATGTATGCAATGTTAGCAGTTAATACAGGAACTAGGAGAACCAAAATGAGTGAGGAATTAGTGACTCTATTGGAGTGTGATGACAGGAATGGAACGATACATACAGGTGACATTGAGCTGGTTGTGGAGGACAAAGGATGAGTATTCCAGGAAACAGTGACAGCATATGAGAAGGCAGAGAGAGATAATCTCTGACAAAAGTTACATTCTAGCTAGACAACAAGCTATGAGGTTTCTGATCTTTTTAATAAAGTGGTTGTAATTGAAGATGTTTTCTTCCTTTAGTTAGCCAGAAATTTATTCATAATTTTGTTGAGCAGTGTTTTTTATAGGCCAAATATCATTTATTCCTCACAACTTTGTAATGTAGGCATGATACTGTTTTCTCCATCTTGCTTCTGGGGCAATGAAGTCTAGAGAGTTCCAGTATCTTCTTATGATCACTCAGCCAGACCGGGTATTTGAACCCATGCATTTGTCCATAAGAACATTTTCTCAACTGCTGTTTGTTTTGTGACCATTGCAAGCTTTTCTCTATCCTGTGAGATTTCTTTTCAGTGTACAGACCTGTGTGGGCAGATGCACATATACAGTGGTTATTTATGATTGTCTGACCACATGGATGATATTGTTCACTTTGTATACATCCTTTGGAATCATTAACCCTCATTCCTCTCCTATGTAAATGTTGACAGCAAACTTTCCTATGCATTGTTCTAAACATTGCCTATATTAACTCATTTAATCATAAGTAACTTGCCCACGAGCAAACAACTAGGAAGTAGTGCAGCTGCTGTGTGAACCCAGGAACTAGGACTCCAGACACTATGCTTATAACCACTACAATATATTCCTCTTTAATCTTAGTTACCCTTCAAATTCCCACACTTGAGCTCATCTTACCTGTTACACTGTCTCAGACTATGTAAGGCTGAGTTCCCAAGCACCTAACTTACACCATTGGAACTGTGGCCCTAGACCTTTCTTACATTGTGTGGTTAGATATTGTACTGCACATCCTAATTTTTCTGCTCTTACCAGACTAAAAGCCCATGGAGGTAAGCATCTCTGACTGACATCATCATAAGCCACATCTTTCCCTTCAATATTTGTCACCTGGGAAATAAATAAATATATCTGTAGTTACTAACATCATAGTTATGGATATTAATATTTCATTATTGCATTGTGCTATAAGCTTTATAAGCACTGATGATCCCAGGTGCTATCATCCTATGCAGAGCTATTTACCTTGACCCTAAGTTCTCTGCATTTTAATCCTCTAATACATTCACTATTTATTGGAGTATATTTTTGTTATGCACACACACACACATTGTATATATATATATATATACATTTATTTATATATATACAAATATATATATATATATATTTGTCTTTCCTTTGCTGGCTAGTGGCCTGCAATCATGTCTTCTTTTGATGAACAAGCTCAATTTTTTTTCAGAGCAGTTTTAGATTCATACCAAGATTGAGCAGGAAGTACAGAGTACTCACACATCTCCTGCTTCCACACATGCACAACCTCCCATGCTATCAACATTCCCAGTCTGAGAGGTACATTTTTTCTGTTGATGATCTGGTATTAACACCTCATTATCATCTAAACTCCAGAGTTTACATGAGGGTTCACTCTTGGTGTTATATATCCCATGAGTTTTGACAAATGTACAATGACAAGTATCCCTTAGTATTCTACAGAATAGTTTTACTGCTCTAACAATCTGCCATGCTGTGCCTATTCATCCCTTCTTCACCTTTATCTCTTGACAACTATTGATCTTTTTACTGTACCCATTGTTCTGCCTTTTCCAGAATGCTATATAGCTAGAATAATGCTATGTGTGTGTGTGTTTTTTTTTTTAATATGAGCTCCATGCCAGACAAGGGGCTTGAACTCATGATCAAGAGTTGCATGCTCTACCTACTGAGCCAGCCAGCTGCTCTTGCATTTTTTTAAGATAGACTTATTTCACTTTGTAACATGCACTTAAATTTCCTCCATATCTTTTCGTAGCTTGATAGCCCATTTCCTGTTAGCACTGTAAAATAGTCCATTGGATGTACCAGTTTTTTTAAATCCATTTACCTGCGAGGTATGTTTTGCATGCTTCCAAGTTTGGGCAATTATGAATAAAGCTGCAATAAACATCCATGTGCAGGTTTTTATGTGGGCATAAGTTTTAACTCACTTGAGTAAATACCAAGGAATGTGATTGCTGGATCATATAGTAAGAGTATATTCAGTTTTGTAAGAAATCACCAACTTGTCTTCCAAAGTGACTGTTGCAATCAATTCTGTTTTTGAGATCTCTAGTTTTCCTCTGTACATTTTTTTTTATTGTAGTAAAAACACATAACATGAGATTACCCCCTTAATTTTTAAAAAGATTTATTTATTTATTTATTTATTTATTTATTTATTCATTTATTCATGAGTGACACAAGGAGAGAGACAGGCAGAGATACAGGCAGAGGGAGAAGCAGGTTCCACGCAGAGAGCTTGACTCAAGACTTGATCCCGGGTGTCCAGGATCACACCCTGGGGTGAAGGTGGCCCTAAACCGGTGAGTCACCCGGGCTGCCCAGATTTCTTTATCTTAGAGAGAGAGAGTGCACAAGTGGGAGGGGCAGTGAGAGAGGGAGAGAGAATCTCAAGCAGACTCTGCTCTGAGCATGGAGGCCCCACACAGGGCTCAATCTCATGACCCTAAGATCATGGCCTGAGCCAAGACCAGGAGTTGGATGCTTAACCAACTGTGCCACCCAGGTGCCCCTACCTTCTTAAATTCTTAAGTATGCAGAATAGTATTATTTACTATATGCACATTATTGTACAGCAAATATATAGAACTTTTTTTATCTTGCATGACCTAACGTCTAAACCTATTGGACAGCAACTAATTTTCACCTTCCAGCAGCCCCTGGCCACCACCATTGTACTTTCCATTTTATGAGTTCACTATGTTAGGTCCTCATATAAGTGATGGGGCAATATTTATCCTTAACTACCATTCGATCCGGATAGCCCACATCTGAGCATTATCCAAAAGAATTGAAAATAGGATCTCAAAAACATATTTGCACTCCATTGTTTATTGCGGCACTATTCACAACAGCCAAGAGTTGGGAATAAACTAACTGTCCATCAACAGATGAGTGAAGAGAATGTGGCATATGCATACAATGGGATATTAGTCAGCCTCAAAAAAGAAGAAAATCTGTCTTATGCTACAACATCGATGAACTTTGAAGACATTATGCTACCTCTGTACTTTTAATCTCTTTCCGATATCCTGCAGTCAGGGAAGCCAGATAACTAAGCTTGTTAGAATTGTGTCTAAAGTAACAGTAAGGGATGCCTGGGTGGCTCAGTCCAGTAAATGTCTGTCTTCGGCTCAGATCATGATCTCAGGGTCCTGCAACTGAGCCCTGCATCAGGCTCTCTGCTCAGGAGGGACACTGCTTCTCCCTCTCCTTTCCCCCACTTGTTCTCTTTCTCACTTACTCTGTCTCTCAAATAAACAATTAAATAAATAGAATCTTTAAAAATATAAAGTAACAGTAAAAAGATACACAGATCTAATCAAAGAAGTTCTGTGATACACACACCCACATTGATATGATCATTCTGGTTTTATATTTTATTATTCACAGTATTTATACATTATTACATAATTATACTAAATATGAAGAATATAGCTAGATAATGGGCATAAGCAAAAAATGTTTATATTTCATTTTGTATTGAGGTTATGAATAGCAGTAATAGTTTCTATAAAATTTGTAAATAAAATCTATTGTTCAGAAATCATTTTGTTGAGGTCCATGATCACCCCGGTTATTAGCTGACTACCTGTCATATTTATACTCCTGATTGACATGAGAAAAGTTGGGAAAATTTTGTTTGCTGTTAAAATGAATTTTGAGAATTGATAGATATTTAAAATACTGTCATTATGTTATAGCATTTTTTCATAGACAGGAAGTGTCACCTGAGGGATTCTCCAATTATGTCTGAATGGAAATTTCAGTTGATACAAAAATAACTATGTCTTAAAATATCATTTGCTTCATTTCACTCACTTTTTTTCTTCCTTGAAAGTCTCTGTGACAGGAAATATTTCTGCACTTTGCTCCCTGTAAATCTCTAGAGAGCCAATTCCATGAGAACATCTATAAATTCCCTTCAAAACACACACCCACAGAACTCTTTATCAAGGTTGTGTTTTTTTCTTTTTTATCCAACAGGCTTCATGTTTCATTTAACCACAACATTCAGCAGTGACACACATTCTGGGGACTTGTGCTAGAACTCATGAGTGTGCCCAGTAATACTTCAGCTGGCTTGGACTCCATCTTCCTCGCTGCTTCATTTGGGCAGGAAGCTGTGCAGAATCAAGATCAGTGGCTGATGTGCCAGCAATCTTACCTTGTCTTCTCTGAGTGCTTTTAAAAGCTCCTCTTTAAGATTATTGGATGGAACATGTAGACAGCCCCATCCTATCTCTGCCGTTGGGTCTTCAACTGAAAGCCAGGATAGTTCATGGAAGTTTATGTGGTTCAAGCAAGGGATACTAATATTTAATAACCTAAAATATGGTTGTGATGGGCATAATTGGCTTGTTGATTTAGGATGAACATTTCTTGTGAACTTAGCTTTGGGACTATTTCCTTCCCCATATAATCTCTCTCCCTCCTACATACATGTGCACATACATAGTGGCACAAGTATAGGTTTAGCATATATTAGTGACTCAATAAACAGTAGGAATTATTGGGACACCTGGCTAGTTCAACTGGCAGATCATGTGACTCTTAATCTTGGGGTTGTAAATTCAAGCTCCTTGTTGGGTGTAGAGATTACTTAAAAATAAAATCTTCAAAAAGTCAAGAGGAATTATTATTATTACCATCATCACCATTATTTTTTAACTATCATCTTAGTCAGTCCTAGTTATCAGGTGAAGAAAATTTTTCTTTAGGTGGTTGGGATAAATTTCTCCATCAGGTGCTGTTTGATCTTTGTTTCTCTCACTTTTTTAAAAAAATATTTTTTTTCTTGAGAAATTTGTTCTGTTCTCATTATTTTAGAACCTAAGGACCCCGACTGGTATTTCATAATGTAGATAGCTGATTTCATTTTCAGTTGTGTTTTATTTTCTATCATGTTTTGGGCAATTACATGGAGGACACTGGGTTCTCCTGTTGGGTGTCATGGATGGCATCTTACATTATGACTTGGGGTATGTTGTGATGTTTGTTTTCTACCCTAAGGGTCCAAGGCTCTTCTCATTTCTTGCTCTCCTGATGTTACTGCTGACACACATTCATTTCTGAGGAATTGTTTTTAGGAGAACTCCATCTCAATACCTCATGAGATGTGTGTTCATAAGAGTCATCAGGAGGGTTTTTAAAAATACATTAAAAAAACCTGAATTAGAATCCCCAGTGAGGCCCAGGCACTTAAATGAGCTTGTTAAGGAATTCTAAGGTTCAGTTAAAGTTTTAAATCCCTGAGCTAAACCTACATAATTATAAATTTTCATCCTCCCACTGTTTAATCATTCATTGAGACAAATGCCATTGGATACCCAGTTTCATGGATTGTTCTTTCTTTCAGGAAACATTTTAATGGCCACTGCTGGTTTTATTGATTTTTCTTTACTGGTTTTGTTTTCTATTTCACTGATTCCCATTTTTATCTTTATTACTTCCTTTCTTCTGTTTATATTTGCTATTTTTCATTTTAGTTTCTAAAGATGGACTCTTAAGTCTTTGATTTGAGAAACTTCATTATAAATTATGTATTTACATACTTTTGATGCATTCAACCTTTAATTACTATGAAAGGGCCTTTATTCCTTGTAATTTTCTTTGCTCTGCAATTTACTTTTTCTGATATTAATATAACCACAACAGATTTTTTTTGATCAGTATTAGTGATGTAGTTTTTGAATGTAGGTGAGGTCCAGAGCCAACGACCAAGAAAAGAATTCTTGAGATGTCTTTGGGACAAAATGGTGGTTTTATTAAAGCAAGACCTGTGGGTAGAAAGAGATGCTGAATCCCAGTTGTGAGGGATGGCCCATTGATTTTATACTTGGGAGTTGGGGATAAGGAAAAAGAGAGATTTTTAAGAGGACTTTTCATATGCTAAAGATGATTTACAAAATACTAGACGCGTTGCCATTGTCAGTTTAAGGTTGTTTTTCCCTTTTGCTAAACATTAACATTAAGACAATTGGGAGCTTCATAGAGGAATGTTATACTTTGCCTGCCTCAAGTATTTGTCAATGGGCTGCAGGTTATAAGGACGTTTAATTTAATCTACATTTTCTCCAGGAAGTTAGGTTATTGATAATAATGCTTTTTCCTTGTAAATAACTAAGACATGTGTAAACTGAGGGAGACTCAAGTCATGCTGGACTGTAATTTCTATAAATTAACCATTTGGTTTTCCTTCCCTTAGCTTTAGGGGAGCCAGGAAGGCCTGAGGAATGTCACACATATCCCACCTGGGAGTGGGGGGATGGAGAATGGGTAGGGTTATGGGGTGTCAGTTTGTGCTTTGTTCTCAGCTTGCCTTCTGCTCCCTAGTCATTAGCATGAGGTATCTCTTTCATCTTTAATTTTTTTTTCATCTTTAATTTTTTTAATCTATGTGTGTCTTTGTATATAAAGTGCATTTCATGTAGGCAAAATGTAGTTAGCTCTTGCTTTCTAACCCAATAAGGTAATATCTGACTTTTTTTTTTAATTTTTTTTTTAATTTATGATAGTCATACAGAGAGAGAGAGAGGCAGAGACACAGGCAGAGGGAGAAGCAGGCTCCATGCGCCGGGAGCCCGATGTGGGACTCAATCCCGGGTCTCCAGGATTGCGCCCTGGGCCAAAGGCAGGCGCCAAACCGCTGCGCCACCCAGGGATCCCCAATATCTGACTTTTAATTGAGGTGTTTAGACCAGTTAAGATAAACTTAATAGTATCAATAGCCACATCTTTGTTTTCTACCTGTCCCATGTGGGATGTTTAATTTTATGTGTCAACTAGACTAGGCCACAGAGTGCTGAATATTTGGTTAAATATTACTCTGGGTGTGTCTGCAAGGATATTTCTGGATGAGATTAACATTTGAATCTATACTGAGTAAAGCAGATTGCCATCCCCAATGCAGATGAGTTCTATCCAGTTTATTGAAGACCTGAATAGATCACAAAGTTCCTCCTGCAGTAGAGGAAGACTGCATGTCCTCAAGCTGGGACCTCAGTCTTCTGCCTTTGGACTTGAACTAAAACTTGTACCCTCAGCTCTCCTGGTTCTTAGGTCTTCAGGCTTTCACTGGAACTATACCATTTACTCTTCTGGGTCCTTTGCTTACCTACTGCAAATCTTGGGACTTCTTAGTCTACAAAATCATGTGAGTCAATTTCTTAAAATAAATCTCTCTAACACATACACACACACACATGTCCTGTTGGTTCTGTTTCTCTGAAGAACCCTGACTAATAGACCATCTCACCTTTGTTCCTCTTTTCATCTTTTACTTTTATAATACCATCTTATTTCTTTGTTGGTTGATCAGCTACAGTTCTTTATTTTGTTATTTTGGTGGTTGCTTTAAGAATTATTATATACATCTTTAACTGATCACAGTCTACTTTCAAGTGATAGGCATTTCACATATAGCATAAGGACCGTACAATATTATACTTCTATATCTTCATTCCTGTTCTTTGTAATGTTGTGATTTACTTCACTTTTATATATGGCACACATACTATACTACATTTTTATTATTTTGCTTAAACAATGAAATTTTAAAGAGATTTAAATAATAAGAAAAATGTATATGCATATGATTATTTTTAAGCATATGATTGTGTTTCTGTTTTCTTCATTCCTTTCTGTAGACCCACATTTTCATCTGGCATCATTGTCCTTCCACCTTTAAGACTTCCTTGAACATTTCTTGTAGTGTGGGTCTGCTGCTGCTAAATTCCTTCAGCTATTGTATATTTCAAAATATCTTTGCCTTTGTTTTTGAAATACATTTTGTCTGGCTATAGAATTCTAGGTAAATCTCCACCCCTCCTCCCTTTCTCCTTACTAACATGTGTTTTATGCTGGAGTTTGTTGAACTTGGATCTGTAGGTTTAGAGTTTTACTCAAATTTGGAAAAAACTTGGAGCATTTTTCTGCTCAAGTGACTCCAATTACACATATATTAGGCCATTTGAAGATGTCCTACATCAAATTCACCATTTTTTTCGATCTAGTTTGTTTAATGTACTTACTGTCACTCCCATCTAGAATATATATAATTTACTATATATATATGCATTATATATATTGTATTATATATATTTATCTTGGACATTTTAGTTTTCTTTTTTAGAAGTTGGATTTGGGACATTTTTGTATTTTATATTTTCTATACTTCTAGTTAACTTTCAAATGTATATATGGAATACAGCCAAATAACTGTTTTAATGTCCTAGTCTGCTAAATTCTAACATCTGGCTCAGTTCTGGGTCAGTTTTGGTTGGTTGACTTATCTCCTCATTAGAGATGGCATTTTCCTGTCTTTTTACCTCTGAACTCCATTTCTTCAACTTGAGGAGTCTGGATTCTTCCTCCCTGGGTCACACTTGGAAACTCAAGGCAGAAAGTGGTGCCAGGGAAGGACAAACATAAACATGTCATTGGGTGGAGTTGTAAAGTATGTGAAACACTGGAGTCTCATAGTCTTATGGGAGGTTAGACAGAAATCTTTGAAGATGTCTGCAGTATGAACCTTATAGCCAGAAAAAGGGCCAAGGCCCAGAGGAAGAAATAAGGAGAATTGAAAAATAGCTAGCTATCCTAAAACTTAAGTGTTGCACTAATTTACTTATCCAGTAATTTGTTTTGGGGCATAGATATCTAAAATAATTATTGCATCCAGTGAAATGATTTAGATAAATTCAAGTCTGTTCCCAGCTAAGATGAGAGCAATCTTTCAAAACCATGAATCCAGCAACTGAATATAGGCTAATATTCTGAAAATAAAATATTACTGGATAAATTATTTGTTGTAGCTCAAGTGACAAGTTGGATTACTTCACTTTAGTTGATGCATAGTTTTGTTTTGTTTCTTCACTTTCTGTATGGAAGGAACATTCATTGAAATGGATTTGTACAATTATTGCTTTCCTTATCTGACTGGGGGAACAATTCTGCATCTTTCTTGATGCTCAAGTTTATATGTTAAATTTCAGGGATGCAGCATTAACGTGGAACTCTCTGCTTGAGTGTTATTGGTGGTAAGTCAAAATGACAGAGAAGATTAAGGAAAAATGAACAAACAAGAAAATGTTCCTTTATCAAAATCTGGAGTCTGAAGCTTAATAAAGAGCTCATAAGTAAAAAGTCATATTGAAGGATTAGAAAAATAGTTCAATGACTAATCATTTAAAGAATTTAGGAGCAAGAGAGAAGAGATGCAAGTAAAGTCAGATTCCTACTCTTTCTCTTTTTTTCATGAGGGGACAAATCAACATTATCAAGTCTTACTGTATGGAATCCCTGCAATATCATCCTGGTTCTTTGCCCCTTGTTCTACTTCTAACACAAAACTCTTCTCTTTCCTTCTTTCCACCAATTGATTCATTCAGCAAATATTTACTGTGTGCCTACTAAGTATGTTTCTGGTTGTGTGCTTGGCCCTGAAAACATTATCCATGACCTGGAGACATAGTCTCTGTTCTCATGAATTTTTCTGTCAGGCACAAGAGACACGTTAAAAAGGTAATTGCCAGTTTTACAAAGGAGAGGTTCAAGACTATTTGGGAATATATAACACGGGATCACAGTTTAGTGGTCCAGATGCTGGAAACTCTTGTCCTGGAGTGGCATTCAGATACTTTTGGCTGAGACTCCGGTGTGTGAGATGTGCACTTTATAGTTTCTTGCGTTGGATGGATACAAGGGGTCCCAACAGAGGTTAGGTGCTGGATCTGATAAAGGGACCCTTGTCCTGGGTTTGATGATTTGACCTATTTCAGTATCCTCCAGAAGCATTTCCTCTCACTTCTTTTGGCCTATATTTTATTATTAAAATAGAGATTTGCTGCCATAAGGTTTTGGAGTCATTTTAAATTCCTTTTAATGGTTATTGGATAGGTATTTATTATACTTGTAATGAAAACCGTTTGTGTTGTAGAATACAAAAATATCAATTCAAAGGGATACATGCACCCCAATGTTTATAGCGGCATTATCAACAATAGCCAAAATATGGAAAGAGCCCAAATGTCCATCAACTGATGAATGAATAAAGATGTGATATATGTATATATATATATATATATATATATACACACACACACACACATAATGCAATATTACTCAGCCATCAAAAAGAGCAAAATCTTGCCATTTGCAATGGCATGGATGGAGCTACAGTATCATGCTAAGCAAAATAAATCAGTCAGAGAAAGACAAATACCATATGATTTCACTCATTTGTGGAATCTAAGAAACAAAACAGATGAACAGAAAAGCACATGGGGAAAAAAAACAAATAGGTAAACCAGAAAACAGACTCTTAATTATAGAGAAAAGAATTGAGAGTTACTGGAAGGGAGGTGGGCAGGGGATGGGTTAAACAGGTAATGGGGACTAAGAAGTGCACTTGTGATGAGCACCCAGTGTTGTATGTAAGTGATGAATCACTAAATTCTACATTTGAACTAATGTGGGACATCTGGGTGGCTCAGTGGTTGAGCATCTGTTTTCAGCCCAGGGCATGGTCCTGAAGTCCCAGGATGGAGTCCTGCATCGGGCTCCCTGCATGGAGCCTGCTTCTCTCTCTGCCTGTGTCTCTGCCTCTCTCACTCTGTGTCCTGAATGAATAAATCAATAAACTCTTAAAAAAAAAAAGAACCCAATGTAGTTAACTACACTGTATATTAACTAACTGGAATTTGAATACAAACTTGTAAAAAAGAATTTTTTGTGTAGTGACCTTAAACCTCCATTAAAACTCTATGAAGCTGGAGCCAACTTTGTCTTTTACTGTTGTATCTCAGGACCTAGTAGATTTCCTGACTTATAGTGGACAAACTGATATTCTTTTCTTTTAAATAGAAATATTACCCTTTTTGTCATATGGATACTATTATAACGTGTAGACAATGTCAGCATCTTCCAAAACTTTGTGTTTTCCTCCTTGAAATTCCAGTATTTGGGCCTCTTCTTGGTCACTTAACTCTCTTTCTGTAGCTGTTAGTTATCTTTTCATCTAGACTGTAAAGATAACTAACCCTGGAACCTCAGTCTGCTGAATCTACAGAGATTTCATTTTTTGGCAAGCCTGAATTTATACACAAGGTGTAGTATAAATTCTACAGTATTGCCTTGATTATAGTAGAATCTATAGGCAAATCAAGGAAGTCAGTGTTGTTTGTACTGTTCTGTACCTTCTTTCACAACCCGTTTGAGCATCTTTTTATTATTCTCATTCTAGCATCATTCTTTGGAGGAACATAGCTTTTAGGTTAAAGAAAATAATACACCTCCAAGAAAGATAAATTTCTCCTCTAAGCCCAGGCTTTTAAAAACTAGGTATCTTTTCTCCAGGTGTAAGTGGGTGAGTGGGAAATGAATTGAGGCATGATTCATGATAAGAGTCTTTTCAAAAGTGGAATCATATGGATAGCCAGGAAACAACTTAAGTGTTCATCAAGGGATGAATAGGTAAAGATACTTGATATATATATCAAGTATCACATTTATATATATAAACACACACACACATACATGCACACACATATGGAATGTAATATTATTTAGCCATGAGAAAGAAAGAAATCCTTTTGTAACAACATGAAAAGATCCTGAGGGAATTATACTCCGTGAGATAAGTCAGGCAAAGACAAATACTGATTGTGTATCACTTATATCTGGAATCTAAAAAAAAAAAAAAAAAAAAAAAAGTCAAACTCCTAGAAATAGTAAAAAAGTGGTTGCCAAGGCTGGGTGTTGGGAGAAATAGGAAGAGGTTGGCAAAGGTATAAACTTTCAACTATAAGATAAAGCCTGAGGATCTAATGTAAAACATGGTGATTAAGTTGATAACTCTGTACTACTAGACAGTTGAAATTTGCTAAGAGAATAGAACTTAAATGGTCTCACAAAAAAAAAAAGATAAAATATGTGTGGTGATGGAGCTATTAATTAATTCAGTGGAAGGGAATCTTTTCACAATGTGTATGAAAGCACCATGATGTCCACTTTAAATATCTTGGAATTTCGTATGTCAGTTATACCTCAGTAAAACTGAAATTTAAAAAAAAAATGGGATCATATGATTGGAGAAGCACAATTATGGTGTTGATAGAATAGGATATTTAAAACAGATTAAATTGGAAAATCTGGAAATATTTATTTTTAGAGCCTGGTCTGAGCTCACCTTATCTTTAAGAAGGCTTGCCTAAAATGATTGTTTAATTGACATGTTACATTTTTCCCCTCTAAAATAAATAGAATTTCTCTGTTTTCTCCATGAAAACTTGTTTGAAGCACTTTTATGTGTGGGATAAAGCTTCACTGACTTAGTCAACCAATGTTTAACAACATTCTACTCGTAGCTGAGCAGCAAAGCCTTGCACAGGTGCTGAATTTCTCTGCATCTCAGTATTCTCATTGTCAAAATAAAGGATAATGACAAAACCTTCCTCAAAGCATTGTTGTGGTAGTATGTGGAACATACATGGGAAACACTAGGCACTGGGCCAGTTATGGGGAGTGAACCTGTTCGGTGCTGGACATTCCATCCTGTGGCTGCCTCATGCCAAAGCACAAAAGCTTCATTTTTAGTGCTTGACACACCTTTTAGGGCTGTAATCCAGGTCAGGACAAAGTGTTAACTTCTATGTTTTAAAAATGATGTGTGAGCTTCTCTTTTTCTATTTTAGTGGTCTTTCTTAGGCAATTATATGAGGCAATTGAACAGAGTATGTTTTGGTTTAAAAAAATGGCCTAAGAAGATAATGAATAGAAGCTTTAGGATTTAATTCTTTATTATTTAAAGATTGATCTGAGATGTTTAAAACTGAAAAGAAAAAAAAAAGCAAGAATATGGTGTTTTAAAGCACAGTCAGCAAACGGTGTTATTCTAGTTTCTGATCAATATAGGGGCCAAGGAGCTGCTGCTGGTTTTCTAATCACCAAAAAGTTAAGCTTCCAAAAATTGCATCTCTCCTCATAATTCAATAAGATGAGATTATTTTTTCCAAAGATATGATTGGTCCTTTCAGCCGAGGGGTGGAGAGAGCAGGAAAGTCTAGAAAATGAATACCTTTCACTTGACAATGTTTAAAAGCAGCTGAAGTGCCCAGTAATAGAGGTTGCTTTGGAAAGAACCAATAAGAAGACATAGCAAGATCCGAGCAAACACAGCCTGAGAAGCCCAGGGAAAGAAACTTCTTTCTGGCAGTCCCTTAAATTGGTGAGTTTTAACCAGAGGATGAAATAACTAAGAAACAACAGATTCTAAGATTTACTGTTTGGAAAATAGGACTTTGAATTGAAAGGTCAGTCGAAGGGAATTACTAGGGTAGAGGATAGGTGAGGCATGATTCATGGGGTACACAGACAATGGGATCCCCCTTTGTCTTTGTGGCCGTAAGAACTAGGAGCAAGTTAGAGTCCTTGGTCTGAATCTTTATTCTGAATAGAACTGTGGAAATTGATGAAGTTAATTGGACTTTTTTTCTCCTGTTGAGTTTAGGCCGAAATCTATCAACTAATGCTTACCAACTTTATATACTACGAAGACATCTCAGAAAAAGAATTTCAGATCAGGAATAAAACAAGGCAGGCGCCGAGCAGTAGAACAATGAGAAACTGTAAAGCTGCTGTTTCTGATCCGTGTGAAGTACTCTGGGTTTCTTGCCAAAAACTGTGTGTCTTTTTGTCTATTTGTTCCTCCCTGTTTTTTTTTTTTTTTTTAAACCTTGTGTGATGTGGTTTATTTCTTTTCGAGAAGAAATGAATAGATTCAATTGCTTAAAATTCTTCATGTACTTGTGTTGGCCATTATAATTACTGAGGGCAACTTCATTACCATAAATCACAGCTAACTGGATCTGTAGAGGTGTATGAGCTAGAGAATGTGAATTTGAAGAATAAAAAAGGGAATTTCTGACTTTTTTTTAAAGATGATTTTATTTTGTTCAAGTGTCTTTTTACACTAAAATTTCAGGGCGAGGATGCAGACAAAAATATTCCCAGTCCAAGTAGGATGCGCAGGTCTGGTGTTCTATAATGATGCTGACAGGAATCCTGAGGTTCCAGTTTAATCTCTGGGGTTTACAGTTTCCCATAGGCTCACACCAGGCGCTACCTTGATTATCTGTAGACTTTTGAGCTGTTGGATTGCTTCCTTAGGAAGGGCTCTTGGGTGTATTGGGTCCCCTGGGAGAGGGAGAGAAGAATGGGCCTCAGGTCAGAGGCAGGCAATGTCATCTGGAACTTGAGTCAGAGGAGCCTCTTGTTCTGTGAATGAAAGGTATTGAGGGCTGGCAATTCAAATAGTAATTATTTTATAAAATTTGGGCCTCATCCCTTTTACCTGGGGGAAGTGAGTGGGTTGGAAAGAATGTGGGGGTAAATTAGTGTAAAACTTATTACTCAGAAATGCAGGAGATGAGAGATGGTTGAAATAGAAGTTATGACAGTTGATACTTAAAAGAATTAGTAGGAACAATTTATGATAATACGAAAGCAGGCCTTTCTATCGTTCACAATTCTCCTGTTACCTGAGACTTGTCAATTTGCTTCAAGCTGAACCTGCTTAGGAATAAATTGACCCAGTGGTTGTTATTCTGAACAGACAACTCTGCTTGTTTTTTACTTGACTTAGAAGTTATTGAGTTGAATTGATTGCTCTCTTGCTGGCTTGGTTCTGTAGAGGAAAATATTCTTTTCCTTCCTTTTTGCCTCCCTCTATCCTTTCCCATGTTTCCTGCCCTATTTCTAGTTAAGTGGGTTGAAAAGATTCAAGGTATTTTATTTTCTTCTCTAGCATCATATTTAACCATGGTGGAAAAATCCAAAGAGTGTATGTGCGGTGCAGTTTTGTGTGACGGCTAACCTCAGCAGATCAAAAGTTTTCTTTGTGGTTGTGAACAGTTCCCCTGAAGAGAAGGCAGGGATCTCATTAGCACCAACTAATAGGTAAAGGTTCCCTCTCTGGCAACCCGGATTGGGGGTTTCTGAGCCCCAAATTATTTTATTTCTTGATTGCTACTTTCCCTGTGGAACTGCTGTAGCTTTCCTTTTAACATATAAAAGAAAAAACACAATATCCTTAATTATGCCGAAGAATCCAGATCTTTGGATTTTGATTTGATCGACAATATATTGGTAAGAGTATTGTTACTGCTTGATACACAGAAAGCACCTGTGGCTGCTGGCACAGAAAAAAAAGAAATCATTTATGAAGAGCACGGCTTGTGCTTATTGAATTCATTAAACACTCAGTGAGAAAGAAGAGACACAATTATTGGGGAGAAAATCCCCAAGGTGTCACCTGGGGCTCTGACCTGTGGCTGACACACATCCAATGCAGTGCTGGCACATGATCGGGAGCATGGATTTGAGCTGCTACTTGTGTGGTGGGATTTCAGACTCTGAGTAGAATCCTTTGCAGAAAAATCTTCTATCTCAGCTCCTGTGAGGTGCCCCATTAACGGCAAAGCCCTGGGGGAAATACCCCAGCGGACTCTGTAGGGGCCTGCCACATAATCTGTGGTCATTAAATATTTATATAAATTAATGTGTGGATAAATGTAAACATTGCACTAATGTTATAAATAATTTGTAACAAATTCTTTGTTAAACATGTGGACAATAAGTCTGGAGGTAACATAGCAATGTTGCATAATTAGAAAATGGATATATCATCAACCTTTCCCAATAAAAAGTAAAGAAAAACTTACTCCTAGCATCCCTATACGTAATAACTATATGACATTATTCATAATAAAGCTTGAATCCCTTGACATATAGTTTCCTAAATATTTCTTTCTATACTCTCTTAAAAAAGTTTCATAGTTCTTCAATAATTAGGTTTTTTTTTTTTTAACCAAATATATTGTGAGCAACCTACTATGTCAACAGAATGTATCAACTCTATCTTTTTAAGAGAAGAAATTGACAGGAAAGGAAAGGGGCCATGGCAGGAGATACCTACGCCCAGCTGGGAGGCAGACTGTGAGGTTGAGGAGGGCAGAGTAGAACAAAGGAGCCAAGGAAATCTCTCCTTCCTGGTCTATAATAATTTCCTTCCTGCAAAATGATGGACCCATGCTTGCTGATCACTGGGGTTAAGGAGCAAAGATGTTTGGTTCCGTATTGGTGGCCCCTCACCATAAAACAATAGCCTAATGAGTAGCACAAATTTCTGGAGTTGATATCAAAATGAATCTAACCACAGATCCTCTCTCTTGTAGGCTTATTGTGGGTAACCCTTAAAGATAGTAGTAAAAATGGGCAAAAACCCACTTGATGAAGACCTATAGAAGTCATCCACAGGACTTCTGAATTTTTAAAAACCTGTGTTGCCTTGCTTAAGTTTTATCAGGATTAACACTAAGAAAATTTACTCCTAAAATTTGAATATTTCAATTCTTACTGCTCATCTTTCTTTGACATCCTTTCCCTAGCTCCTGGTTGCTCCTTTGTTAACTTTCTGGATATTTCATGACCTTCATGCTCTTTCAAGGTACCCATGGATTAATCGTTTCCAGCTCCTTTCTCTGTGCCATAATTAATAATAGCCATATCACAGCTAATTTCAGCTCCATTGGCTGCTGCAAGGTATCAAGTGACTAATTTCATAAACTCCTTCATGTTAAAGTTTTCATGGGGGTTGATAGAGTAAAATCTTTTATTCTCAGATAACATATACCTGGCAATAAATTTCTGGCAAAATTCTTTAAGGCAAAAAAGTGGTAAAAGTCTCAGAGGCCAGAGGAGGCCGAAAGCACATGGGGAAGCTTGTTTTGAGCAGAACACTCTCAGACGTCTTGCATAAATAGCCATCTGCATGCCCAAGCCTTTTGTTAATTCCTGCTTGACACCAGTGACAATTTAGCAGATCAAAGGGAAGATTTCTTGCCTAACTTTTTTTTTTTTTTTTTTTTTTTAAGATTTTACTTATTCATGAGAGACACACAGAGAGAGGCAGAGACACAAGCAGAGGGAGAAGCAGGCTCTCTGTAGGGAGCCCGATACAGGACTCTCTCGGGACCCCAGGATCACAACCTGAGTCGAAGGCAGACGCTCAACCACTGAGCCATCCAGATGCCCCTTGCCTAAACATGTTTTGCAGTTAATTTTAATACTGAATAAAGTGAACAGAATTGTGCTACCATCCTTGATAGTCATTGTTTTTATTTCCTCTTCAGAGGTGCTCCTTTGTCATTCTCTTTTCCATAGCTGCTAAATAGCTGTTTTTGTAAGTGTGTTCAGTTTAGACATGAGGATTTGGGTCTGGCTATGCTTCAAGTTACCTTTCAGTTTTTATTGTGGAATCATAAAGGATTTTTTTTCAGGTTTATTTTAGTAAAACAAAATATTTAAAATTTTTATGAGTGATGAGAGTGAGGATGTTTTCAGATTTTTCTGTAATAAGCTATTATGAGAGCAGTCTTGATAGTATAATTCATGGTCAAAAGGACCATTAATTAGCAAATGTGAGGGCAGTAGAGTATATTTTATTGCTTAAAGGCTTATGCTGATGTGAGTAATGTGAATAATCACATATAATTTACTCCAAAAGGTTACTTTATATCTTTGCAGAGAATCATAAATTCAGCAGCGATCTTGAGAGGTCATTTATTTTTTTTTTCTCCACTGTTAGACAAGATGCTTCTCTTGCAACCTTCTCACACCTTCCCTGAAATATTAGACTCTTCAAATAAGTTCTTCTGGTGTTATGCAATCTTTCCATAGAGCCAAACACTTCTATATTTCAACTTAAGGCTACCTTTCTCTACATGCCATATACTTTTAGAAACTCTAGTCACAAATATGTTATTTTAATTCTTGATTTTTAATGCAATTTATTAAAGCAGCATTTCCCCGGGTATGCTGTCTCTCTGAGCACTAGTAACAGGAGATACTGTGACAGAAAAGAAAGTTTCCATGGTTACAAAATTTGGTAGGCTCTGAATACTATTGGACTCTCTTGGAAATGATCTTTCTGTAGCTCTCACACAGTCTCTGGAAGTTGTCCCTAGACCACAGTGTCTAGAAAACAACTAGAATACAACCAATGGCTAACATTAAAACAAGAGCAAAAATAAGTGTGCAGGTGATTCAGATGTGTAGCTGGTTGAGAACCACTGGTTTTGATTGCAGAATGCTATCCCAGGGAACGGGAAATATGGTGGTGAGGGTTCTGAGCTCATAGGAAGATGGAATGGGAAGCTATGTGCCATAGGCAGTCTTCAAATACAGGGATAAAACAGGAAAGCAAATAACCAAATAGTCTTGTGGTACTTACACAGTGAAGTAACTCAGGCCCATTCAGTACCAGAAAAGGAATTCCCTAAGATGGATCTCTGAACAAGTAGAGTCATGACTTCTTGTAGCTTACTCCAGTGATGAAACAACATACCCACAGAGTAATGAGAATGATACCATTGCCAGTGATTGATTGATTGATTGATTGATTTCTTTCTTTCTTCCTTCCTTTCTTTCTCTTCTTTTTTCTTTCTGCCTGTCTTTCTGTCTATCTGTCCATCTTTCAGATTTTATCTATTTATTTGAGAGAGAGGGAGAGCATGCCCGAGAGAGAGCATGAGCAGGGTAAGGGGCAGAGGGAGAAGCAGACTCCCCAATGAGCAGGGAGCCCAACTCAGGGCTTGATCCTGGGACTCCAGGATCATGACCTGAGCTGAAGGCAGATAAATGCTTAATCCACAAGCCACCCAGGTGCCCAGGATGCTCTGTTTCTATGCATTGATACCTCTGCCTTTTCCCTGTAGGACCAAGAGCTATTTTACACATGGGTAGGTAAACAAGAAGAATTAAGTAATTTAAGCATGATGAAGTACCACTCAGGAAATGTTAAGGAGTGAAGAGAAGAGAGGCTCTTTTCTCAAGTAGATATTGAAGGAGCCAGATTCACCTTCTGAAGGATATGGACTATGGATGGGGGCCTGAAGGTCAAGTGGAATAAGGCTAGGAAGAAAGGGAATAGATGCTACATGTAGTGGGAACCCCAGGTGCAAAGTGTGGAGTTGAAAATGAGCTTGCAGTGTATGAGGAAGAGTCCCCAAATAACCAATACATTTAGGGTTTCCTACTTCCTTCTCTTACTCTGCTTTAGGAAACTACCTAAGTTGTATTTTTGAAAAGAATTGGAAATAGCTCCCCTTAAAGGATTTATTGCCAAACTTGAATAATATAAATTCTGATCAGTGGATCCAGAAAAGAATAAGCCCACATATGATATGTCAAAAGCAACTTCTCTGCCAGGCCCTCCAGAACAAGACCCCATTTCACCAAGCCAAGATGGCTTTCACTTCTCACCATCATGGGCCCTATTCCAGTGAAGCAGATGTCTTCCATTCCTTACATGCTTTACACTAATTTTTGCCTCCAAATACTTGCTTATGTCATCCCCCCACTGAAAATACCTGCCATTGTTCTTATTGTCCAATAAAGCTCCCTGTCTAGTAAATTTCTCATATTATTATTTTCTGATCATTAATTGTGGTTTTTTTTTCCTGTCCAAAATGATAATTATACTCCTTAAGTCTAAGCAAGTCTATGACACATACATCTTATCCTACCTTATCTTGGTTAATAGTAGATGCTCAGTAAGTACTTCAGTTGTTACTCAAGGATTCATTTATTTGGCATGGAACCCCGAGGAAATTCGTCATTTAATAGTTGCATTCTCATGGATGGGCAAGTTTGGGAAAAGTGTGTCCCAGCATGTAATAACCAGACAGTACTTCCTATTTGCAATGTGCGTTCACATCCAATGTTGTATTGTTTCTACAAGAAGCCTGAGTGGTGGGTAAGAATGACATAACTCATTTTATGAATGAAATGACTGGGGTTCAGAGAATTGAAATAATAGAGGATGTATATCACATTAGGACTCAAATCCTCATCTTATGATTTTAAATCTAAAGTGGAGGACAGGACTGGTCAGGTAGTAGGAATGGGGAATCTGTGGTGAGGAGAGAATTTACCAGAATACCAGAAGGAGATGCAATTAAAAGGAAATCAGGAGTTCTAAAGATAAATTTGGACTCAGGGCAAGACTTGAGATTTTGGGGGGTGTCTAGGATAGTGAGGTTGGGGTGGGGGGGGAGGTTGGCAGCCAGAGGTTTCTCCTTATGGCAGCTCCACTTCTTACAGCTTGTAGGAAGAAGGATTTTGAATGAACATTAACCACATGACTGTCCTAAAACTGTGTGTGGAAGGTGACAGTAGATTCAGCCACTAGGCACTAGGAGGGTCATGGATGGGTTGAAAATTCCTATGAAGCTATAAGTTGGAAGTTAGAAAAAGATTTAATCTGTGTCTTTTGGGGGTTGAATGGCTTCCTTAGACATCCACTCATCAGTCTTGTCACCAATTGTGGGGCATAGGACTCTAAGTTCTACGGGAAGGCTAATGGGTTCTGTCCTCCAAGGCTTCCTAGAGGGCTGAACAGTGACATCTATTGGTTCAATTGAAATAACAAGCTCAAAAGTGGTAGAAACATTCATGAGTCATATTTCTCCCTTGCAAAACAAACAATAATAATCATTCCAGAGGAAGTTATGACATCAGCAGTATGTTTTATCTCCAAAATAACAGCAGTCAACTTTCAGTATTAGGGGTAGTATGTGACTTTTTTTTTTTTTTTTTTTTTTTTTTTTTTTTTTTTTTTAGGGATCATCAAAGACTTCTGAAAGGCTTTTATAAAATCAAAATTCAATAGAAACACTTCAAAGGCCTGTGTGTTTTGGGAGTTTCTTATCGCTCAGCTCAAGATTTCATCCTGGAACAGGGCTGAGCAAATTTAGGGAATGGATTTGAAGGGTGGTGGTGGGAAATAATGAAATTGCTTTCTGCTTTAGGAAATTATAACCCAAATCATCCTGTGCATGAGCCTTGTGAATTACAGACAAGATTGAATTCATTTCTAAAAATTTCAATATATCCTTTAAAATCTCTAGTTTTTAACTTCACTTAGTGAAGATTCTATGTTCCTTTGCATTCAATGTTCTAGTAACTGATGACTCTATTTTTTCTTTTGGAAAGCTTCTAAAGCTCATTGAACATATAACCAATAGAGATGCTCTTCTAGGCAATTTGGATAATGAAAAATATATTCATACTCTG
This sequence comes from Canis aureus, assembly GCF_053574225.1. Taxonomy (NCBI): domain Eukaryota; kingdom Metazoa; phylum Chordata; class Mammalia; order Carnivora; family Canidae; genus Canis; species Canis aureus. The sequence goes on along the minus strand of NC_135617.1, from coordinate 56,778,636 downwards.
GTAAATTAAAAAACATTTTATATATTTATATTTTAATTATTGATGGAATGTTTTCCCTTGCTCCCCTTTTACATATAGATATAGAGATCTATATAGACATATAGATATAAGTACACTCTCTATAAATCTCTTAGCTCAGACTTTTATAAAACTTGCTAAGAAACAGTAAAATGGATACGATTTGGCCTTCAGTGTTTTATTCACCTAAGGGAGAGGTGAAGTGACACAAGAGAGTAGCATGATAAAGAAATGACATAATGTAGGCTTGGATACTCTATCTGCACACTGAATAGTTAATTAAATACTGATATATTTGGGTCATTGAAGAAAAGTGTTAAGATACTCACTGTTTATTAATTAGGTAATCAATCATGATCCTAGAAACTCATTTTTATTTTAAAATAGGAGTATAAGGGTACCTGGGTGGCTCAGTTTTTTAAGCATCTGCCTTCAGCTCAGGTCATGATCCCAGAGTCCTGGGATAGAGCCCCATATTGGGCTCCTTGCTCAGCAGGGAGTCTACTTCTCCCTGCACCCCCCCTCCCACTCTTGCTTTCTATCTCTCTCTCTCAGGTAAATAAATAAAACCTTTTATTTTATTTTTTATTTTTTTTTAAAGATTTAATTTATTTATTCATGAGAGACACAGAGAGAGAGAGGCAGAGACACAGACAGAGGGAGAAGCAGGCTCCATGCAGAGAGCCCAATGTGGGACTTGATCCCAGGACTCTAGGATCACACCCTGGGCCAAAGGCAGGCGCTCAACTGCTGAGCCACCCAGTGTCCCAAATAAAACCTTTTGAAAAGATAAAGTAGAGGGCATGGTTATGAGATGGTTCAAGTCGGCTTATTCGGGTCTGTTGCCATCTCTACTGGTTTGCCTTCCAGACTCCTGGTCGCTTGAGCACAGCATGGCGCTAAACCACACTGCCCGGCCCCAGGATGAGCGCCTGCCACACTACCTTCGAGAAGGGGACCCCTTTGCTTCCAAACTTTCCTGGGAAGCGGATCTAGTGGCTGGCTTTTACTTAACAATAATTGGTAAGCTTCCTTAATTTTTCTGTGCAAAGCCTGCATCTAGAAAATTCACAGGGTAATATGTTGATTTTGCACAAAGATAGATATTTTGACTGGAGGTGGAGAGTGGGAGAAAGGTAGAAGTTGGGGTGGCATTGCGGGGTTCAGTGAATGTTTCATGCAAATGACTATTATCTTTATAATTAGTGATGGATATCCCTCGATAATCAAAGAAGTTTTACAGCAAAATCATTTATCCTGAGACTATTTTGGTTGCCTTACAAGTAGGTTTGTCTTTTGAATAACAAAATTAATGATAATGAGATCTTATTTAAATAGAGTGCTTTTACTTTAAAAAAAAAAATGCTGTTGGTATAATTGTAAGATGATAGGCTCAGAACGGACCTTAGAAATCACCAGATCAAATTCCTCTTATCACAACTGAGGAAACCGTCCCCAGGCTGTGGTCACAATGGACATACTAAGTTTATTGCATTTAAAGTAGAGTTGCACCATGATGGCATCACTAAGTGATTTTGGTGAGAGTTGAAAAAAATGTATTGGTAATAAGATGGGAGTCAGCCCAGGGTCAAAAAGTTTTGTACATCATCCAAAACATGGTGCACCTGTTTCCAGACTATGCTATCCAATGTGGTGGCCACTTGTGGCTGCTGAGTACTTGAATGGTGACTTGTCCAAAAGATGTGCTGTAGTGTGGATATATGTGAGACATTGAAGACTTAGCACTAGCGAAAATAATGTAAAACAGTTCATGAATAATTAAAAAAATTGACTACATGTCAAACCCATAACATTTTGTCTGTACTAGGCTAGCTATATTATTAAAATTAATTTAGTGGTATTTTTACTTTGTTTAATGTGGCTATCAGAAAAAAATTGCAATACATATATGGCTCACTTTTCTGCTTTACATTGTATTTCTATTGGACAGCACTAGTCTAGGCCATTAGAATTAGACCACAATACTTCTTAAATTTAAAACTGTTGTTTTAAATTTGGGTAACCAGTGCACAGGTGGGTTATGTCTTTAGGTGTGTCTGCCTTTAATCTTTTCAGATTTGGGTCAAGCTCTCTCTCTCTTCCTCTCTTACTTCCTCCTTCTCTCTCTCCCTCCTTCCTCCTTTCTCATCTCTTTATTACGGGCTAAGAATTTCATTTAACCTCCTGAAATTAGCAAAACTCATTAGAAAAGTCTGGAGACACCTCTATGGTCAGTGCTTGAGGCAAAAGAAATCAATGAGATTGAATCAGAAATTCCACTGTAACGGGGTTCCCTGGGTCCTTGGCTTTATGATTAGCTATTATCACACTGATTTAAATTCTATTTCTTATAAATGGACCCTCATGTCCTTTCAAACACAAGTATATATTGACTGCTCATTCTTTGCCACCGTTTAAGTTTCTGGGAATATAGCAGTGAACAAAATGGGCAAATTCTCTTTGTGCACAGGGACTATCTGGTAGTAAAATCTACATTGCATTTTCATTAAACATAAGTACTTTCAATTATCAGAAAAAGCAGAAAAATTGACATCTTATAAATTGAATTTGTCTCAATCAATTGCAAGAATGGACTTAAAACATAGCACTCCAGAAAGCACAAAAGAGGGAGGGATCACAGTCCATTCCCCGCCCTGGTATGGAGGAGCTCAGGAAGAGAGGCAACTAGGAGGGGTGGGTGGGGGTGTCAGGAAAATTTGTCACTTGTATGTGGGGATGGAAGGAAAATCCACAGTCAGATTCAAATGAGCATGCTCAGGTGGAGCTAGAAAAATGGGTCCAATAAGAGTCCCCAAACAAAGGGAACATTAGGTGACTCAGGGAGCTAGGGATGGAGCCAAAAATATGTTCCAGAACAGTCATTCAGAGTGAGACCAGGGTCATTTGCAGGGATTTGGACTCCTCTAGACTCAGTCTTGGATTCGGTGCTATGTCTGGTTTTCACCCCTCCTAGGATAGGTATGGAGATATGCCCCGATTCTTTTTTTAAGGGACCAGAGTGGAATGACCTTCTTGGTGAGTTTTGTTAAATACAGGAAGTCTTAGGGAAAACTGGAAGATGAGAAGAGAAATCTGAGTTTGGAATAGAGGAGAAATAAATTCGAGACCCATTTCCATCAACTCTTTTACTATAGATACTTGATTTATTAACAGTTTATATATGAGATTTCATCATTTTGTATTCCTAGGAAGATTCAGGATATTGATAATCATAAAATGTCCCTCCCCACTTCCACTCCTGCCTTTAGCCTTTAGCTTTTTTAATCTTGTTTTCCTTTAACTATCATCAAATATGTTTGCATTCTTTTGATAATCCCCTACAGATAAGGTTGCCTCTGGGAATAATCTACATGCAGCTCATAGTTGACTATTTTTTGATAATGCTTTGGGCACTGGGTAAAGCCTTATGAAACACTAGTAAAGATAATTTAAAAAAGGACAAGTAAGAAAATCAATATTCTCAAAGGAGAAGTAGCAGGACAAAGAGTGTTCAGAGGAGCTTTGTGTATCAAATGCATGCTTATTTTTAATCTTCTTGGATACAAAGTAGAAGGCATTTGTTTAAAAGTCTTCAAGCCATGTTTTCACATTTTAATTTCCCAGTGTGCCTTGCTAGCTGGTTTCCTTTAATGAGATGCAAGTTTCATTTTAGTTGGTTTGCTTGAGAACTCCATAATCTCTTCTATTTTTTCCTCTTCTCTCTTAAGAAAGCTAAAGAGGTTTTAACAGACCATTAGGCAGCACTGACTCCAGGGATTCATAATTTCCTGAGAGCACAATGCAGTCTGTTCCTGGTGGTTTCATACCATCGGTGGAAACACACATTTCTTTCCTTGCCCCCAAAATGAATTGTGGTGGAGAAGTAGAAATTAAAATAGAAAAATCTGGGTTTCTCCTGTTAATGCTCTCCTTATTCCTTACTACTAAAGGCAGCTGTACCAGATTCTCATTTATACACAGCTACACTATGAAGCAAGAATTCCTGAAGAAATCTACTCTACATGTTAAGCTATGGAAGTAGGTGTATTCTTTTCTTAAATAAAGTCAGTAGGGATTGGGTCTTTTTGGATTTAAACTGGGTTTGTAAGAACTTTTGAACAGTATCATTGTAATGCCAAAGCCAAGTAGTCATTAATAAAAGGATATAAAAAAGTGGGAACACATTTATACCATTATTGGTAGGTTGGTGGGTTGAGGGTCACTTTCTCTCCCTTTGGCGGGAGGGGGAGAGCCCATATTATCCACTGTCACCTACTTCCCCTTCATACCTAGTCCAGTCGCAGCTGCAGACACCCAGCGTCCATGTGTCCTCAGGAGGCAAAAAGTCCTGGGATGTGTCTCCAGGAGAGACTCTCCTTGCGGGGGGTTACGCCAGCCCAACCTGGCCTCTGCCTCTCCTGAATGCTGGGGCTCCCTCAGGCGCCCACAGTGGTAGTGAGAGCACCTTGTCTGGTTGGGGTCACTTCAACTTCAGAATTTATCAAGAGCCTAGGGGCTAACCCTACTTCTTAGAGGGAGGGAGTTCTATAAAGCCGATACTTGGTAAAAAATGGCTGAGGAAATACTCCATCCTGGGGGCCAGTACAAGAACTGACCATGGGGATTCCCACACCCTCCTGAGCTTCACTGGGAAGTTAGCATTTCCTTTTTCTGGGTAAGTTCAGTCTTATAATCCCTGACTCCTCTCCCTTTGGAGGCAACCCATCCCTCACCTGTCACTTGCAACTCATGCTTTTTACTTCATCTTCTTAATTTAGATTTTTATTTAGAGTCCTCTCACTACCCTCCTAAGTCTATGGTGTCCATTTTTGAAGTTGAGAAGTGTTTCATTGAGTGAACTCCAAATCCTAGTGTTAACGGTGGGAATTTATATTTTTCCTTGTAGGGATTCTGTCCACATTTGGAAACGGGTATGTCCTTTATATGTCTTCTAGACGAAAGAAGAAGCTGAGACCTGCGGAAATAATGACTATCAATTTAGCAATCTGTGATCTGGGGATTTCAGGTAACACAACCGTTTCTTCTTTGGGGGTTTGAGCTCTGCCCCATTCTAAAGTCCTCAGTGGCTCAGAGGTCACCCCTCCCCCATCTCCTTTTGCTCCTCCCTTCACAAATCATCTTTACTGAGTTTGTGGTAAGTCAACTGAGTGAGTGTCATCAGGCCAAAGACATCATCCATTTAACATTTCTGTGTGCCCAGCACGTTAGATGCTAAGACTACAATTTGGAATAATGCATGATACCTTGTAATGCTACACCTCAAAGTGAACCTGCTAAATGATTTAGAAGACAGAATCTTACAGATCCCTGTGTTGAGCTCCTTCACACCTCTGCCATCCTTATGGGACACAGTTAAAATAAACTTCAAGGGGCTAGGTCTTGAAGCTTAAATGATGGGTGAAGACAGTCTGAGAGGTGAGTGTAGGAAGACAGGAGAGCTGCCCCACTGGTACATTCAAATGTGGCTTTCGGACTGATTACAAGTATAGGAAGCCTCTGGTTCAGTCGTTTCTGGAGTTGGACGCACAAAAAAGTCACATGGGGAACTTAAAAAACAAAACAGAACAACAGAAAAGAAAAAAAAACTTCATGGCTGGGTTTTATACCCAGAAATTTTTATTTGATTTGCTGAGAATGTTACCTGGGCATCAGGATATTTAAAATTAGTATTATCAGGTAAGTTAATGTGGGGCCAAAATCGGAAATCACTGGTTTATTTCTTGCTTCTTTGGCTTCTCTGATAACCCAGCCAAGGAGGAATTGGAAAACAATTTCTCTTTAACTGTAATTCATTTTTATAACTATAAATGATTTTAGATAAGTAGCCTCCCTTTGTTTTCAGTCCCAGGGTTGGCTAGATACACTCAAACCTGACTTTGGAGCCTAAATTCTGCTAAATTGGGGAAATTTGGGTATGAACAGCACACAACTCCTCTTTCTACTGGAAACTTTTTTTTTTTAGCAGTTTCCCACCAAAAAGGTCCCTTTTAAAATGTTTTCTGATATTTGTTTCTCCCTTCATAAGAGGATTTTTTTCTGTCACTGCCAATCTCCAAAAACAAGGCTCAATAATAAGCCTCTACCTATCAAGCCAGTATTTATCACTAGCAGATGTGATGCTCTTTAGAGTCTTCATTACTTGGGAAAGTTTACTCGGTATGGACAGGCGTAAATATCATGAGCTCTTATCAGAAATGCTCATGCACAGAAGCATATTATGTCAGGCCTCCTCCGTGAAAATAGCTGAAATGAACCCTAGGCAATATGCGAGGCTGCAGAATGGTTGCTATTCTAGTAATGGCCACACGATGGCAGTGTCGCAACATGAATGATGGCTCTCCCGGTCCTCTCCCTGCTGAGCCCCGACAGCTCTCTCCCTGGTACTGAACGTAAAATGCTCGAATGAAACCTGCCATTTCATCCACATCCTTCACTGGCGAATAATACCAGTTCATGTTTAGGCTGAATTAGACGAAGCTTGAATAAAAATGGCCTTAATTGGTCTGATACATTGAAATTGCTTTCCACCAAGCAAATCTGCTCTAGAGTTGCACAAATCACCTCATTACTCTGCATGTGTCTTCAGAGTAATTCAACAAGAAAGCATTTTCTTCCATGTGATAGCTTTTGCTGATGAACCTAGATCATTTTTCAACGTTGAGTATCTCTAATACATTTCCCATTCCAATAAATCTTAAACATTTCTGTTTTATTTTTTTTCTTGGTCAACTATATATATTCCATTATAAACACCTTGAAGTACATAGAAGAGACCGAGTGTTCATCTATATAACTAGTATTTGTTGTTTATATCCTGGTGGCTCACAAGTGTTTAAGTGTATTAGGATCACTGGAGAGCTAAAAAGAAAAAACAGTATATTGAAATATACTGATGCCTGAGCTTGCTCCCAATAAATTAAATCAGACTTTCTAGAGGTTAGGCTCCTGGAAATTGATATTTAAAGTAAGACAAAGCCAAGCCAAGCAAAGCAGAACAAAACAAAACAACTCCTCCAGTGATTTTAGTGTGCAGCCGGGCTCAGAACTATTAAGTGAAGAAGACGGAGGCAATCTAGATGACATTCCAAAGGTTTACCAAAGGCTCCACTCCAGAAGGAAGCTTAAAATAGTCCCAGGCACAACAGATACTAATTTCACTGCATCCGAGTCACTTTCACTTGTCTTTTGCTGTCTTTAGCACCCACCCAGCTGACACCTAGCTCAAGCTTTGCATTCGTGTCTCCTCTGCCTACAATATTTCCCCTCTAGACATTTGCCTGAGATCTCTACCAGTGATTTAGACATCTCCTTAAATGTCACACTCTCAGAGAGGTCTTTCCTGATCCCCTTACATAAAATAACAGTTTCTATCTCCTGTGGCTTCATTTTTTTCCCCTCACAGCACTAATCACTATCATTCCATCATATCATATCTTATATTTAAAATTATGTATTTCTTTTATCTGCCCTCCTTACTATAAAATATGTTTGTTGATCTCGACCTCCACGTTGTCCTCTTTCACCTTGCTCTGTGGTTGTTACATAAGAGGCACTGAATAATGGCCTTATCCTTGCTGGATAAGGAACAGTTTTAGCACTTGGTTTCCTCACTAACAATGGGGCTAGACAATGGGGCTAGACCTCTGGGATCAGGAAGTTCTAATATGGGGGTGCACAGTCCAGCAAGATGGAATGCGACACTAGCTATCCAGACAACCAGAGGAGGTGTTGCTTCTGACCTACAGAAGCACTCAAGAAATATTTTCTGACCTATAGAAGGCACTCAAGAAATATGTGTTCACTGACTACACTAACAGGAACTTGAGTGTACCTCTGCTATGGAAGAAGGGACACACCTTGGAGGGATGTGGCAGGACTGGCTCTTGTGAATATGTTTTCCTCAGGTGATACGTTTCGGGAACCTTATGATACATAGATCACAAAGAGCAGATAGAGGTCATGGAGAGCTTCCTCAGCACATTCCCTTCTGGAAGGGTGAAGATTGAATATAATAGCTGAATATGAAGGGCACGGGGTGTGAATTAAAGTAGAAAAATGCTTTCTAGAAAGCAAAACACTAATGGAAGCTGAGGAATAGTTTATTTTTAATTATTTTGAAATTTTTGCAATTTAATTTTCTTAAAATTTAAAGTCAATTAATTAACATATAATGAATTATTCATTTTGGAGGTAGAGGTCAGTGATTCATTAATCTTATGTAAGACCCAGTGCTCATTATATCCCATGCCCTCCTTTCTGTTTTTTTTTTTTTTTCCTGAAGATTTTATTTATTTATTTGAGAGAGAGAAAGAGAGCCTATGCAGGCACAACCCAGGGGCTGGGGGGGCAGAGGAGAAGCAAGCTCCTTCTGAAGCGGGGCTCAATCACAGGACCCTGGATCATGACCTGAGGAGAAGGAAGATGCTTAACCGAATGAGCCACCCAGGCACCCCCTTCACATGCCCTCCTTTTTATTTTTTATTATTTATTTATTTTAATATTTTATTTAAATTCAATTTGCCAACATATAGTATGACACCCAGGGCTCATCTCATCATGTGCCCTCCTTAGTGCCTGTCACTCAGTTACCCCATGCCTCCACACCCCTCCCGGTTCCAAGAGCTCAGTTTGTTTCCTAGGATTAGCAGTCTCTTATGGTTTGTCTCTGTCTCTAATTTTGTTTTTGGGTCTGGTTGTAAACAAATTGAACCTTAAGTTGACTAAAATAGCTGTCTCTTGCCTGAGTAGATTATAACTCAACAGTGAGTTGAGGCAGGTGGGTAATTTTAACTGGAGGGAACTTCCCTTGACAAATTGCTTGGCGCTCTAGTTGTAGGCAAACCGTTCACGATCATCTCTTGCTTCTGTCACCGCTGGGTGTTTGGCTGGATTGGCTGCCGCTGGTATGGATGGGCTGGATTTTTCTTTGGCTGTGGAAGTCTTATCACCATGACGGCTGTCAGCCTGGATCGATATCTGAAAATCTGCTATTTATCTTATGGTAAGTACGAAGGTTTCTCATTCCCTGATAGTCAAAACTAGTGGATTGTCAGACTGTAAATACTGTACTGATAGGTGATGAACAAAGATTACTAATAACCTAGGACACCAAGAGTATCTCCATTTCTAGCCTATTTTGTTCTAACATAAGTTTAAAGCTTTAAACCTGTGCTGATGTAGATTTCTTTTAATACTACGTTTATAGGAATGTCTGATGTTTGACTACAATGCTTTTGGCAAGTATCATTTCCTTGTATGACGTGTATAAGCTTCTACCATAGTTTGTCATGCAAACAGAGAGATAAGACGCATTGAAAGGATGTTAGGTCTGAGATGTTCTAGCTGGTTCCCCATATGGTAAGTGTAATTAGAAGAAAGATGCTTCTGATCCTCCTTTCAGACTCATGTTCCCTGTGATTTCAGAGATGAGGAATTCCAAAATGTCCAGCTCCAAGTTAGAGAGCCGTGCAGCTGTGCCGGCAAGAAAGGACACACACAGAAATATCGCTCAACATTCTTTTTGTGGGATTGTAGGTAGAAAGATGAGTGACTATAAGAATTGGTGAGGGGAGAGCCAGCTATAAAAAAGTTTTCAGAGGCTCAAGATTTTTAAAAAAATAATGTTAAAATAAATTTTTATTGTTTTTTCTTCTTGGGGTTCTGGGAACTTATTGAATCCAAAAGAGAAGCATTTGGACTCTTAAGTTTAATACTGAGAACCAGGTGCAACTGGGGAATAGTATTAGCTCCTTCTGGAAAAAGCTTCTCTGTTTGTTAATCTGTCAATCAGAACAGTTGTGACCATGGAGATGGAGGATGGCCTGGAGCCTGAGATGGGAAAGATCAAGTTGACTTGACACTCTCAATGTGGTAGAATTTTCCTTTATATTTTAAAAGTTTATAGTCCCAGACTCTAAGGAAACCATGCAGGGGAGGGTAAGGTCATGGACCATCATCTTCACGAACTAGCACTAATTTTTTTTTAAATCTGCATCTCTTTTTCTAAAAAGCATAACACTTCCAATAGAAATAACTTAAATCAGAGTTTCCAATAATACAAAAAATATTCAGTTATGTATATTCTGGATGACTTCAGAGTCATGTACTTTCTATAAAATTGTTTTTGGTCATATAAGTAGATTTTAAATATACTTAATAGATTTTACAAATGAGAAGTCAGAATTTCAACTTCCTGGGGATATTTGAGGAATACTATACCTTGATGTCTCTGCTTTTAAAATATTTTCTTGAATTTAGGCTTGGTGTCCATTAAAGAGGTGAGACTGCCCACTCCCCAGAATCACTGCAGGGCATCACTCCATATGGGAACTGTATATTTTTTTCCAGCTTCTTTTAAGATTGAACCTCAATGGAATGGTTTCACCATTTGATTTGACTCATGATTAAACCCTCTACACAGTGTCTTAAAATGTTGGAATTAGAAGACCGCTTGGGAACATGGAGACCTTTCTCCCATTAATGTGCTAAACTGTTTTAAGGCATCCCTGACAGACAGCCACTTGGCCTCTTCTTGAATAATTCCAGTGACCAGTGACGGGGAGCTTACTACTGCATAAGGCAGCCCATTCTCTGATTGGTCTGCTCTCATTGTTACAATGTTATTCCTTATATTGAGACAAAACTGCCTCCCAGTAATCTCCACCCATTGGTCCTAGTTCTGACTTCTGGAGCAACACAGAACCAATCTACTAATCTACTCCCTCCTGTACTTGACAGCCTTTCACCATACTCGAATGTAAGTATACAACACCTCACCAAGTAACCCTAACCATAAATGCTTATACGTATGCGTATGCACATTCCCCTAAATATATGTGGTTATCTGTGCCAATGTTTAATCCATTATAATGGATAATCAGGAGCTGACATATATTGTGGTTACATAATTGTTACCTCCCTCTGGTTGGGCTTGAGAAATATGAATTTTATAATACAAAATGCCATATATTTTTTAAAAAAGAGGCAATAGAGTATAGACACAATCCATTATATTTCTTGTTAGTGCTGAGACAAACACAGGAGTAAAAATTCATGTTAATATAGTCCTTCATAATATGCAAATCAGGCCTTGTATTATTTGAGTGAACCCTTAACAAAACCTGTAAGCAATGCATTCTTATTTCCTCCATCTTACTGCTAAGAACATGGGCATCTAGAAAGGGTACATGAAGAGGGTCAAATGCTAGAAATGAGAAGAATTAGGCCCTACTGACTTCCCCAACAGCATATGGCTCTAAGCGGAAGCAGGCCTTGTGTCTATGTTGAAGGGGTCATTTGGCTTTTGTTGTCTGTGTTCTGATATTTTTTTCTGTGCTACTCCAAACCCAAGGTAGTGAGGATTCACTACTCTGACCCTTTCTCTTTGAGGTGATACATGGGGGGATGGAGATAATTTTCTTAGTGGGCCACAGCAGTATATCAGGCTGCCCCATTTTGGTGGTTATGTCAAACTTTGGAAGATGATCACTAGTGTTCTACAGCTTTTCTTAGATGACTACATTATTTCTTCTTCTTGGAATGCTCTTTTGGTTGATGGAAACTAGTTCTGAAAAACCTGGAGCTCATTTTTTGTTTTTCTGAAAGTATTTTCACAGAATTACTTTTGCAGAACTTGGTAAAATCTACCTAGATTCTCTACCTCTCTTGCTATGGCCATGTGAGCATGACTGCTGTGTTAGTCATGTTTGAAGATTCAAAATTTGGTCCTGTAATGCAGGGTCGGCCAATTTAATGTCACTGCACACAGTCATGGTCGTGGCCCACCAACCCCCAACAACAAGTACTTAGGAGGATGCATGAGATGAGAGACATGAAAGCCTTTAGGGAGAAGGGTATCTAAAGGCACAAACAATGTGTTATTATTTGTCAGCCTCCCCAAAGGAGTCTACCTTGGATGAACCATTAATAAATGCTTTTGGGGGCTTGGTCCTTCTATTCTACCAGTTGGCCCCGTATTGGATAGGATCTCAAGGTCATTCTGGATGCTTTCTTAAGATCCTTCCTTCATTGTCTTTGGCATCTTCTTATCTCTCTACTGTCCCCTTTCCTCAGCTTTTGTCACTTACCCGTCCTAAGGCTCCTGCGTGCCTATGGAAACCTTCCCTGTGAAAGCACTTCTGATTTTATTCTCTTGGAAAAAGGCCCATGCTCTGGAACTTTTCTCCCTTCATTCCACTCTCCCTCAGAATTCAGTTACCTGACCACTTCTCCCAGAATCCAATGGAATAACTCTTTGGATGTGGAATTGACATATCGAGGGGAGGTATTTGGGTGTAGGGCAGATTACATCCCGGTAATGCTTTTCTTCTACCTCCAGGGGTTTGGCTGAAAAGAAAGCACGCCTACATCTGCCTGGCAGTCATCTGGGCCTATGCTTCTTTCTGGACCACCATGCCCTTGGTAGGTCTGGGGGACTACGCACCTGAGCCCTTCGGAACCTCATGCACGCTGGACTGGTGGCTGGCCCAGGCCTCCCTGGGTGGCCAGATTTTCATCCTGAACATCCTCTTCTTCTGCCTCTTGCTCCCAACGGCTGTGATCGTATTCTCCTATGTGAAGATCATTGCCAAGGTTAAGTCCTCCTCCAAAGAAGTAGCTCATTTCGACAGTCGGATACATAGCAGCCATGTGCTGGAAATGAAACTAACCAAGGTAACTACAGGAATAATTTACAGAGGGGTTTTCTGATTGATTAAAACTTCATAGGGCAAAAAGGTTAGGGAATGTTGGGGGCTGAGAGAACTTAGAACCTCTATTCTTTATGGACTTCTGAACTTTGCTATTATTTACCTAAACCTTTCTAGTATTTCTTTTCCCTGTTTCTGTCTCTCTCTCATTTACACACACACACACACACACACACACACACAGAACATCACACATTTCTAATATCTACTAAATTTGGATCTACTGGGAGCTTTTTCTCTCTATTGAATAAGACATTCTTGGTTCTCAAAAATTATTTAAGTCATAATAATAATAACTTAATAATATTATTAAGTCATAACAATAATAACTTTTATGCATCATAAAATGCCTAATAGTACTTACTATTTTGTATGGACTTTGGTGGGTGTGATTAGGGACATCCTGCCACCCCATATTATTTAGCATAAGAGCTTACCACATCTACTATCCTATGGGAGCTTAACATAAGAGCACTTTCTTTCTTTTTTTTTAATTTTTATTTATTTATGATAGTCACAGAGAGAGAGAGAGAGAGAGAGAGACAGAGAGAGAGGCAGAGACACAGGCAGAGGGAGAAGCAGGCTCCATGCACCGGGAGCCTGACGTGGGATTCGATCCCGGGTCTCCAGGATTGCGCCCTGGGCCAAAGGCAGGTGCCAAACCGCTGCGCCACCCAGGGATCCCATAAGAGCAATTTCTGCAGAGCTTCAGAGTCAACAGTTCCTTGGATATTGTAATGTAATGAAAGGAACACATAATTTGGGAACAGATTAGGGTTCTCATTCCATCACCAATACTTGCCAGGTTTGTGACCCAGAGCTAGATACTAAACTTTAAATCTATTTTCTCACTTGTGTGACAAGAATTGTAACATCTATGTCATTGGATTATGGTGGAGATTCAATGAGATAAATCATGTTGTTCTGTCATTTGGGGCCTAGAAGGTGTTAAAGAAACTGTAGTTCCTTCATTCTCTTGCAACTTTCAGGAATTCTGGGGAAGTATAAGGTAGGGGTCCTCCCACTTTCATCCTGTCTTACTCTTTTTTAAAAAAATTTATTTATTTATTCATGAGAGACACAGAGAGAGGGAGAGAGAGGCAGAGACACAGCAGAGGGAGAAGCAGGCTCCATGCAAGGAGCCCGATGTGGGACTCAATCCTGGGATTCCAGGATCACACCCTGAGCCAAAGGCAGACGCTTTAACTGCTGAGCCACCCAGTCATCCTCTGTCTTACTCTTATAGTGAAAGAGATATTTTCCCAGCAGGTATCTCAATATAAATGACATGCAGCTAATACCATCAAACTGTATATTTAACATTAGTATGCCCTAATTTCTATTTTACTTTTAAAGATAAAAAAATTAAATGTAGATTGAAGTTCTAACCATTCCCTCTGGTATCCCAATCAGTCATATTATTGACATCCCAACTTCACGTGTCCTCACAGCCTACTTTGGAGACCACTTGTCTCAGGACCTATAGTAACAATTTCCTCCAGACCTGAGATCACTTCTAGTAAGTCAGGGCCTTCATTTTAGTAATATTCCTCTCTTTGAATTGCAGATGTTTTGAGATGGTACAATGATCTTTTGGGTGCACAACGTGAGCTAGAGATTTTTGTTGGTTCCAGTTGACCTTTACTTCCTCAACTCCATGTGCTGAGTAACAGCTCCAGAAAGTTTTCAATACTTTAAATCTATACTCATAATCTCATAATAGAGAAGTCTTACCTGGACAAAAACACAGGATCAGGAATCATTATCTGCGTTTTACCTTATAACTGGCTATAAAATAGAAAAAAACTATTTCCATAAAATCCAAGGTCATGAACTAAGTTCTTCATTTCTAGGTCTCCTTTTAGGTCTTACCTATAACTTAAAAAAAATTAACCCAAATAAATGAATCCAAGATAAATTTGTATTACGTTTAATCCAAACCCTACTCGGAATCAACTACTGTTCTAGGAACAGGGTGAATGCAACAATAATAAAAATTTTCCTTTTTAATACTTTATGGAAGTATGTTCAGGAAAATGATGTGATATCCATCACATTAGTAAGTGGATTTGATTTTACCTTGTAGTCCTGCAGTTTGGCATACCAGAAAGCTGCTGAGATGTCATAGACTCTCTCTCTTCTTGCCACCTTCCAGTGGTGTTGGACTCAAGACATTTTGATGGTTTTGATTAGCGAGCCTGGATCCTTATTTCCATGAGGTCCTACTCCAGTTTTTCTGAGTCTGTTGTTCATCATCTGTTCTCCTGTTAGTTAAATTGCCTAATTCCACCCACAGTTAGCTTTTATAAATACCCTAGCATCTGGTTCTTTGAGTATTCTGGACGGTGGGCAATTTGCTTAGTGAGGGATTCTGAAGCTCATTATACATATGAGGTGAAACTTGGCACACACCATTTAATTTGGTTTGTGGTTATTAGGCTCCTTGACCTGGAATGGACTATATAGATCCAATAGCTAGACTCACCCAGACCAGATTAACCAAAGAGATGTTAAATGAAAAGTGTAGGGCAGCCCGGGTGGCTCAGAGGTTTAGCGCCTGCCTTCAGGCCAGGGCATGGTCCTGGAATCCCGGGATTGAGTCCCACATCAGGCTTCCTGCATGGAGCCTGCTTCTCACTCAGCCTGTGTCTCTGCCTCTCTCTCTCTCTCTGTGTCTCTCATGAATAAATAAATAAAATCTTTAAATGAAAAGTGTAGGCATCTATATGTATGATTTTATTTTATGCATATCTTCTTTTGACATATACTAAATGACACTATTACATATAATGTCTACATTATATAATATATTTCATATATTATACAATATGTCTGTACCTCATTTATATATATAAAACTTATATTAAAATAACCTGAATATAAAAAGCTTCTAATTATTAAAACTTATGCAAAAAACATAAATCAAAATTCAACCCACAATGATAAACATAACTTTCTATTTTGGCATCTCTGTGCTAAATTTAAAATGTTTTCAATTACCTTTTTTTTTTTTTTTTTTTATGATAGTCACAGAGAGAGAGAGAGAGGCAGAGACACAGGCAGAGGGAGAAGCAGGCTCCAAGCACCGGGAGCCCGACATGGGACTCGATCCCAAGTCTCCAGGATCGCGCCCTGGGCCAAAGGCAGGCGCCAAACCGCTGCGCCACCCAGGGATCCCTACCATTTAGTTTTTATCTTAACTTTTTTCTGACTAAAAATAAGTAAAAAAACAACCTTACACTGCACCTTTTCATAGTCTTAGAAAGCTTTTCCTCCAACTACCTCCCAGGATTGGTGGTTTGCTTATTCATTTGGTGCTTTTGATCTTTTAGAACAGCCTGGTCTAAAAGCTTACTACTTAAAGGTCACCTCCTTGGATTCTGGAGTCAAAATAATTTACTTTTCTGGGTACTCTAATGATTTCCAGCTGGGTTATTATCTGGGACTGCATTTTGCCAGTCTGGTCTTATCCACCTGAAAGCTGACAACCCATCTACAAATATCTCTCTGCTTTGTAATTTCCCTTGAATTAATTTTTTTAAGAACGATGGTCTTGCTAGACTTTTGTAGCAGGCTGAAATTTAACAGACTGCCAACAGAGGTCTGTAAAAAAAGCTCAAGAAATAAAAACAAACAAAGACTCTCTTTATATTTCTAGGACTCCGTACCATCTCATTTTCATGTCTGCATTTGACTTTGTAAAACAAACTTAATATTAAACAATGAAGATAAATTCAGTTGAATTGGGGATTTTCCTCCTCCTCCCAGGGCCATGCATAAATTCTAGAGAGGCTTTTATAATTCTGTGGTGTTAATGGGTGGGGGCTCCTGGTCTAGTTGTTTTAATTTATTGACCATGGTATTGCTGACATATTTAAGTTTCTTTCCAGTCTCAGTCATCAGTTGTCATGAGTCACTTCGCATTCTTTTTGTTCCAACTGGAAGTCCTCTTTAGGTTTATCAGCAGTTCCAGCTATTTCTCTGTCCTTCCTTGTTTTTTGACTGCATGCGTATGTTAGGAGTTGGCTGGGACCCTGGGAAGCAAGGCACAAGTGTTTGGCTCTGAGATCCCCAAATGTATTGAAGGTCTTTGCTCCCCTAGCACCATCCCTGGCCCTTTGTGCTAAGCTCGGTGGAGTAGCATCCGGACAGTTTCTCAAGGTCAATTACCAGCTCCTCCAAGGTCCTCCCTCACCTTCAAGCTGTATTCTGTAGTTCCTTTACCCACTTTGGGGTGGGAAACCTGTAATCATGTGCATCCCTCAAAAACTGTTCCCATTTAGTAAGATTAATGCCTCTGGTCCTACAAATTTCTGGCTGTGGATACTCTGTCTTTTTTTTTTTTTTTTTGCATACTCAAACCCCCTTTCTCTCAAGTATTTTTTTTTTTCCTGTAAGTTTCAAATTTCTATTTTAAAACTCACAAGCTGAGAAATGAATGTTTTACTTCTTTGGGTATTTCTGCTTGAAAAAAATCTTCACACAATGCAGTGAACACTCTTGCTTTTGCTTTAATGAGGGGGGCGGTGGAGTAACAGGCAGAAAATACCAGAAGCATAGACTAATTTTTCCAAATATTGTTATGCTGTGTGGATTAGTACTTAATATTTATTTATTTAGCACAAATAGATTATCTATAAGTTCTAGGTCTATAAGTAGTATCTTGATCCTTTGGCATCTGGATTTCTCTTATTTTCCCTTATTTCCACCAGAAAGCCTTCCTGATCCTCCCTGGCTAGTTTAAGTCCCTCTGCAATTGGTCTTCAGAGCACTTCATACATTCACTTTATTGAGCCACACGCTTGTCCTTCTTTGCAAGTAGTAGGTAGGTGAACAGTAGTGTAATATCCTGTTTGCTACTGAGCCTCACTGGCACCTACTAGATGCTTAATCAAGATTGCTATAATGAATACATAATTGAATAAATTAAGTTAATCTAATTACCTTGATGAGTGTTAAGTGGTCCCTTGACCCCTGACTTGAGTTCCTCTGTCCCTTTTATTACTGACAGGCATTTTGTTTCGCTTTGTTCTTTTACGCTGATTGTGAAGTCTTTTTAAAAATCATAAATGTAAATCTCTGCTTTCCTCAAATGATTCCTCTCTTTGATTGCTCATCCAGTGTTATTTATCACTGAGGGTTCATATTCAGAGAACCTTTTAGGAGAACTCTAAGGGCAGTTTGTGGGAAAGCTGAACTGCATTGCTTTTTATTTTTTAAACCAATTAAGTTATTTTCTCTGATTCTTTGTAAGTGTTCTTATCTTAAATGCCACTTCCCAGAAAAGCATTCCCCAAATTCAATTCAGATCTTCCTATTACAATGTGTCAATGCTGTCTTTACATTTTTTTTAGAATTGGGCATAATTTATAATTAATTTATAATCACATACTTATTTTTGTGATTATTTGCTCAATGTCCGGCTTTAGCATTAGTCAGTAAGGCCTGTGGAGTAACAACCGTATCACTTTGTTCATTTTGTGTCCCTAGGGTATAGCACAATGTCTTGAACATTTTAAATTAAACATTATAACATGATATGACATAAAATCATATAACATATAATTAATTATGTTATATCAATATAAATGAAATATAAAGATATATATAAGTAAATGCATATAAAAATATGTATTTGTTGAAGGAAAGAATTTCAAATTAGGGGTGAATCTGTTTTGCCACTAGCCCATGGAGAGTCTCATATAGCTGACATTTGTTATTTTAGTTGCTAGTGGATAAATTCCTTTCTGTGCTGAGGAATTTCCAACATTTTGAATCTTGGGGAATGGAATGGTGGGGAGCAACACATCTAAGCAAAGGCTGACTCCTAAATTAAAAGATACAAAAGGACCAGTCACTGATTTTCCAAGATTCCTTTGCATTTGGAGTACAACTATGACCCTAGGCTCCAGCCAGTGTATCTCAGGAGCTAGTGACTCCAGTGGAGGGGCAGGGAGATGTCTCCTGAGGGTATGGCAGCAGCAGCAGTGGTCTCTGTATCAGAGCTGGTTTGGGCCACCATTTTGGGTATCATTTCTGTCTGCTTGGTCTCAGTTTTGAGTGTAGTGCTCCCAATGATGCTCTAACTAACCCATTCCTTTCCTGTCTCACTCAGCCAAAGTCAATTTCTGTTGTTTGGAACTCAGAATCCTGACTGATTCACCTTGGACAAACCACTTTACCTCACTGGGCCTCGTTTTTCTCATCTGTGAAAGAAGGTGGGGGAGGGGAACTAAATGCTGCCCAAGTTATCTTCTAAAACTCTTAGGTTGTATAGAAATGGCTAGATTGGTTGAATTATTTAAGGGTAGACAGCAACAGCTCTTACTGCTAAAACTACCTGGCCTCTCCACCTATGTTACCCTGTTGAGTAGCAATTTCTTCACCTTAAGGTTTTGGTTCATCTACAATGAACAGTGAAATCTCCCTCATTTGGTTGAGCCAGATAGAGATTTGTATCTCTTATTGTTTAAGCCAGCCACTGCCTCACTGGGGAATGTTGTGTTCAGTTTTAGACCCAAATCCCGCAACACAGATGTACAGAGTGACATGACCTAATTCACATCCTCTCCTTTCAATCACAGCTTTTGCTTGTTTATAGAAGAGTGGTATTTTAAGATTTGAGAAAATTGCAGTGGGGAAGTACAGACCCCTCCTTCTATGTCTTTTTTTTTTTTTTTTTTTAAAGTACAAGTTAATATTTTCTACTTGGATCACAACCACTTCTTTCTAAGTGCATGAAGAAGGACCTAGGACAGTTGTCTTCTTTGTCATTCTATCAATAAAATAAAAGGAAGGAAGACACTCAAATTACACATGCTTAGGGTCAACAAATTATTTCTTCAAAGGTGGTGTGAAAGCTAAATATCACCCCTATTTTTATACATGTCAGGAACTGAGGGCCAAAGAAGGTGGATCATGGTTGCTAAGCAACACCCCCCCCCCAGTTGGTAGTGTCTCTCAATGGCAGGCTGCCTGCATGTGGGGGTAGTGGCCTCATAACTAGCATTTATTCTTGCATTATCATCTTTTCATATCAATTTTTTGATCAGTTTGGAGCAAATCCATATGCTTGCCAGCTAGACTCAAGATAGGAAAACCAAATCTTATTATCCTCATCTTCTGGTCAATTGTATGCTCTCCCACCATTTTCTCAATGCACACATGTAGTGATCTTGCTCCTTGTGATCTTGTCTCATCCCAGCCGCTGCAATATCCTTGTTATCACTAGTTTGACTGGTTCTAGGATGTGATCAATCTTGTTATTGGTGGGGAATTTATTCCATCTTATTGCCTCTCTTTTTAAACTTCACTTCCACATCAATTCCATGTCCTCTTTTCAACCATTTTATTATTCAAGGTAGTACACAACTTCAAACATTGGCTGAGGCCCTACTCATATCCAGGCAAAGGAGCCTGATGGAAGGAACCAAAATGGTCGTTTCACTCACACTGGTCAGTGGAATTGAACCACAATTGGAATCCAAACCTGAGTATATCTATCCATGATGTTTGTGCTATTCCACACTGCTTCAGCACAGAGACAGGGCTGGACTTTGCTTCTTGGAAACCATATCTGCTGGAATGGTTCAGATGAATTAGGTCCAAGGACAGAGCCTTATATAATATTTACTTCTAATCCCATTGTTCTATTAGTACTATGTACAATATTGCCTATGTGACACTTAAGTTAATGCCTATTTGAATTGTAGCAGGAACATATAGATATTCCTTAGTCCTCTGCAGCAAGATCTATTTAAAGGGAACTGGGTTGCAGATGTGTGATTCTTTTGTAGAAGCAAAACACATATTCTGTGAATTTCCTCCCACAAAAAATTGCCTAATTTAAGAATTGAAATTTTACTGCTTTTCCAGTAAACCAAAAGGCAGTGATAAAAGTGAAGTGACTAAAAAATAAACAACTTAGAAAAAAGTTGACAGGTACAGGTGTCTGTGTTAGAACTGGTTTAAGGATATCTGGAATAGAAATTCTGGAAAATGAAAATGAGTACACACTCAGAAATGAGGAAAGAACAGACTGATGAAAGATTAAACATGTTCCACATTGAGTAGAAAGCACTGGGAAAATGAGTGTAACATGCAAGTTTTGTAAGTTTTTATAGAGTATATCTTAAAATGCCTTTAATATTTAATGTTTTAATATTTTGTGGAGTATATTTTAACAGGAAAAGATTGTAAAAAATAAATGGGCCTCATGTTAACTTTGTATTCACTTCAAATACATAAGTAGCATTCTGCAGCGCTTTTAGATCTAGGCTTTTATCCTTCTTTCTGCTTTTTAAACTTGATTTCTAGTCATTCAATTTAAGGCACTTAAATCCAATGTCCTTTTAAAAAGGATAATGTAATGCACATGTTTGAAGTCCTTCCTCTTCCCATTGCACACCCTCATAAAAGCAGAAAATATGTAAAATGTAGAAAATATTATGGACTAATTGCTAATCTATTTTTTTTTTGTCAATGACTTTGACAGCAACACAAAACAACTTTTGAGACACCGTGAAATCATCAGATGAGTCACCAAAGAGAAAGGGTGGAGCTATGTTAAGTTCCCAGACATCTGCTAAAGCAAGTTTTATTTATACAGTTATTGTTTATTTGGGAATTTAGAAAAAAGACCCTCACTTTGAGCCTTGAGGCATCCGTTCCATTTACAAATGAAAGTCACACAGACCAAACTAAACACAATTTCTCCTGGGTAACCCTCTGCAGAGAGGTGGAAAAGTAAGCAAGCAGGAGATCGCATGTATGATCTAGGCCTGCTTGATAACTGTTAAGCATAGACAAGAATTTTGGTTCAGGACCCTAAAGCAAGGCTGCAGGACCCTGGCGCAGGGCTTCAGGACTTGAAGGAGGTCTGAGCTCACTTCATTCATTTCTTTGAGATTTAGAATATTTGTAAAATGGAGTGAAATGGTTATAACTGAGGTGTGTCTCAACTGCAGTTAATTTTTAGAGATGAGCCTTGAACTTCTTGGGTAGAATTTTATGACCTGAGACGTATGGTGGATTTTCCAGGCTTCTTTCTTGACACAGCCCACAGATGTGGGATTCTCAGGACAAACACCCTACTTACAGGCTGTTCCACAGGTCAAATAGGGCTATGGATCATTCCCTGCATGCCACATCTCTGTTCTCATGGAAGCATATTGAAATGCATATGGTCGTACAAATGACTTTGTTACAAAAGAACTTAGCCAGTTGGATTACTAAAACAAAAAACAAGCATAAATATTATTGCTTTGTTATTAATAAAACATTTTGTGTCTTATTCCTTTTCATAGATCCTCTACACTAGCTTGTCATGACTCTCATGTTAGGAACACTATTTTTTTCCTTCTTAAATGAGACTGGGGAAAGAGGCAGTGGTGTCTGCCCCAGACAGCAGCATGTTTTTGTCTTCTCTGGGTTTTGGGGCACTTGGATAAAAGGATGCTCCACTCTTCCTACAAATCCCTTATAAAATCACTAAGATGAGTCTGATTATGCTCTTTCTAGTCATCTGCCCATTCCTATTCTTGCTGTTGTAGCTAGGGGGCATGAAGTCCTCTGGTCAGGCTTAGGTCATATGATGCTAGCTCCATACAATTGCCTACAGGTAGAAGGGATACTGGTGATGCTACAGTAGAAGGTTTAAGAAGAAGAGGAAAATAAATGCAAACAAAACCAGATGTCCACTACAAAGAGCACTCATTTGAATATCATCTCATTATTTATCTTACAAAAAATACTCTAGTAGATAATAGTATAAAAATACTTCAAAGTTAGTGCCCGCTCTCTTAACTAGGACCTGAAATAGCTCATGTTTAAGATAAACACCGAAGCTCAAACTTCACTCAGAGTAAGAGCCCTTTCATTTCTTGTTTAGACTGTTGCTTAAACAAACCTGTTAAAAGTGGAAATTCTATGTGGCCAAGGATTGTGTCTGCTTTGTTCTTTACTTTATCCTTGACACAAAAACATGTAAGAGATGCCAATGATGCTTGTTGATCGAATGAATAAACAATGGTTTTTCTACCTCCAATTTCTTCCTGCACTATTTCACTAGTAAGGTTAATCTTCCTAAACAGAGCTCTCATGAAGTCTCCAACCCAAAAACCTACTAGTGCCTCAAAGCATATGGAATTTAGTGCAAGTACAGTCATATGTAATAAAAAACCCTGAATATATGGATATTATCTTTCTTTCCAGCCTCATCTCCTATGCCAAAGTGAATTGCTTGCTAGTTTTAATTCCTTTTTTTCCCTCAAAAATATGGAATGTTTCTCGAATTTGCATGTCATCCTTGCACAAGGACCATGCTAATCTTCTCCGTATTGTTCCAATTTTAGTATATGTGCTGCTGAAGCAAGCACTTGCTAGTTTCTTTATAAACCTCACATACACCTGTGTCTTTGCTCATGCTGATCTCACTTCCATTCCTTTATTTCAACTTGCCATCATGCAGGATATACGTCACGTCCCTCATGAAACCATTTTGAATTTGCCCTGTACCATGTAATTTGATCCTCTTCTGCTTCTACTTAAATACTCTTCTTCCTTGTACAGTAGTTGTTTGTATTCCAGAAGGATGCAATAGGGCACGAAGGTGTACTGTTGTCCCCAACAGCACTTGGCATTGTGTCTGGCACCAAACACTTGCTAAAAAGGGATTATTGAATTCAAATGAGATAATCTGTAGGGTCAGGTATGTAGTTACAGGACACTAATTAGGGCTACATTAGTAGAGGGACTGGGTTGCAGATGGTGAGAAACTAGTGAGAGTGTTTAAAACCCTCTCTCTCTTCTTTGATCTGAAGTTAAGAGGTTCCTAAAGTAATTATAATTTTGTGAGAGAAAAAATGCTTTCTGGAAAAGTCTTGCTTTATGCTACTGTGTCACTTAAGTTAAAACTCGGTGATTCTATTTTACTTTATATCTAGTGAGTTTTCACTATCCAAGCCTCATACTTGAGAAAATGAGCCAAAAGAAGTAACATTTAATAGAAATCTCTGAAGAAGGTTCATATTAAAATTTCCAACAAGGGCAAAGTTTCTGTTTCCTGAGGCAAATAAGAGTGATTTAAAATTTCTTCAAGGTGAACATGTTTTCCATCTAGCTCCAAATATAATGGAACATATTTTCTATTAACGTGGGTTGAGAAGTCTGGAAATTTCAGGGGCACGGATGTCTTCTTAGCATGACTTCCTACCCAATGTAAAATCTGCCAACTTCTTAGGGTTAAACTTTGGGTCTTTTGGTACATTTAGATTCTGGAGTAAAGAACGAATAGGATATGGTCAATGGGATAAAGCATTATAATAACTTTCTCTGGCTGAACATCTCGAAGTCCATAGGAAATATATCCACAGGCCAGGTAAATGGAAAAATAATAGACTTTCTTAGATGTAAATCAGCTGCTGGTCTCCCCCACTCCCATCATTTCCATCAGGTGTCTTGACTCTGTTCTATTGCTTTCCCTTACCAGGTAGCAATGCTGATTTGTGCTGGCTTCCTGATTGCCTGGATTCCTTATGCAGTGGTCTCTGTGTGGTCAGCTTTTGGAAGGCCAGACTCCATCCCCATTCAACTCTCTGTGGTGCCAACCCTACTTGCAAAATCAGCAGCAATGTACAACCCCATCATTTACCAGGTCATTGATTACAAATTTGCCTGTTGCCAAACTGGTCGTTTGAAAGCAACCAAGAAGAAATCTTTGGAAGACTTCAGGTAAAATTTCAGAAGCCAGAAATGAATGATATCATTTCAAAACCCTGTGGGTTTCAAGCCACTCTGAAATATTGTCTCCTTGGGATTAGAGCTCACTTAGGAGGAGTCTAAGGAAGACTGTATTTTCTATTCATCAAAATTCCTGAAGTCATCAGATATGTTGGGTTGGATGTCATGGTAGATAACGAGAAAAGTAATTCAATTTTTGATTGTAGAGCAACTAAGATAGGAAGCTATGTCCATTCAAGCAACCACTATTGCTCACTCTTCCTTATCTGGGACCAAATCCATTTTACTCTAAGAATATGATTCCACATGGCATTGATTCAAAATGAAGTTCTCACAACAGAAAGGATTCTCCTGTTTGGGATGTTTCTATCTCTAGCTACAAGTATAGGATTTGGGCAGGCAAAGGAAGGAGAGAAGGGAGGTGACATTGTACTCTCTGTCAGGTTCTTTATGTTATTTTCACAAGAGGCCCTATTGTACCTTCTCTCTGTCAGATAAGGAAATGGAGGTACAAGTAGGTTAATGTTTAAGTGAGCTGTCTGTGCTTAACGCAGCCAGGAAGTAGCAGAGCAGAGATTTAAATTCAGATCTATTGGGTTTGGAAACACTCTAAACTACTTCTGCTATAAAATAAACAAGGGAGTTTGGGGATCCAGCATCATTTTTACTCAAGGCTCAGGGTGAGTAAAGAGTCGAGGATGATGTGTGGGCTTTGTGTTCATTCAGGACCAGTCCTAGCAGTGGAATGTGGATCAGGCACCTGAATGCATGGTCTGAGGTGAGGGGTGTTGAGAAGGTCGAGGTTTTCTGATTTCTATTAATTCTTACTCACTGGATGTCTAGTTATTTTTCGGTACTGCTTTTCTTGATTAAGTAGGAGACAGAAGAGAGAAAAAGGTAGAACTAACTAGGAGAGATTGTGGGTGTTTATCTTATTCTTTAACTATGCTTGAGCAAGTGACAAATGTTTCCTTACCATTACCATATAGGGTACAGGATCAAATGAAAAAAAAAAAGGCACAAAGAAAAAGTAGTATTGTCATTGTTGTGGTACAGGGGAAGAAATACACAATTTGGAGGTAGAAGACCAGTATTTGGTTGATTTACCTGTATCTTTTGGCAAAAGAACTACTTAGAGCCTAGAATTGCAATGAGCTGTTCGCAACACTCATCTTTTGAAACTGTAAGAATTACACCAAATGTGTGTTTGGAAAGGGCTAGATAACAAGTGTTAGCAGGTTTTTTTTTTCTTTCACATTGTTGATGGCTAATGCCTTTTCTATTGAATTGAATAAATTTGAATGCTCAAATGCATCTATTTTGACAGTAATAACACTTTGCCCTTATCAACTATTAATACGTTGTTATGAATCCAGGTTAGAGAGAGTATTTTTAATATTTTTAATAGAGCAATTGCAGGAGAAAATAATGGGCATTTCTTCCTCTGAAAGAGATGATGGGAATTTGACAGGAATGGCTGAAGGCAAATTTCACCTACCTTGTAATCATGCCTTGGACTGATCCTGTGTTCTGTACATTAGCTCTCAAGTGTGAACAGCACATAAATATTCAACACTCAATAATGAAAAGGGAGAAATTTATGAGGAAGGCAGTGACTTGAGGCCGCAGACCTTTGGGACAGCCAGGCAGGCAAGAATTGGTTCAGCTCGCCTGCTCCCATTAGCCATTTCTACGAAATACAATTGCTTTGCTGGAGGAAGACAAGTGCTATTTCCTTATTCTAGAGTCTTGCAGATTGCAGTGGAGAAAGCAGGTGGTAGCACTAAAGCAGGGAGAAGCCTTTGGGTTTTAAAGTTTGGAACATTTTCAGAAAAGGAATGCTGAAGAGGTGTGATGAGTTCCTGATTTTTGGAAGATTCTTGTTTCAGGAAAGAATTTTCTAAAGAAGCAAAAGAAAAAAAGTGGATAATATTGAGGCTTATAGAATGAGGTGAAGCGGTCTGAAGGCAGTCCAGAGTGGTTAATGCATCACCAGAGCAAGTCAGTCAAATTAAACTAGATTAATGGATATTCTTGTTTTTTCCTCTTCTGAGCTCTGAAATGAATTTGCTTATCAGGGGAGACTCTCTTGGGAAATATTTTGAATTCAAATAAAAAAGCTAATGTGTTGAATGTGACTGTGGAAATAAATTTTGAGTAATTTTTATAGTTTCATTAAAAGTTAACTAATTTTCCCCCCTAAATTGAGTCCTCTGAGATTTTGGTAAAAGCTGATGAACTACAGCAAAAAATATGGCCAAGAGCCTGTCTTGAAATGCTCTTATTCATCACATCTGGGTATCCAGATGTAGTCTTCTGTATTTCATAAACAGTGCTTCTCCACCCTGGCTGTATATTAGAGATACTGAGGGAACTTTGAAAAACTGCTGCTTATACCCTCCCTTGCAGAGATTTGGCTTCAAGTGATCTGGATTGGGCCCAAGCTTCATTAGTTTTTTTGATTGGTTAACTCTTCCAGATGGTTCTTGTACCCAGCCATTACTAAAAGCTGGTGAACCAGAGCCCAGGAAAGAAAAATATTGGCAGTGCAGCTCATGTAGTCAGAGGCCTCTCTTCCCACCTACAGAGAGACCAGTGAGTGACAGGGGAACCAGACTTCAGGTACTAGGCCAACCTTACATGCAATATAAATGTTCAAATGACACTGGGGGTACAGAGCGAAGGACTGAGGCATTTTACATTCCTCATATTTGAGTAAAAATGAACAGATAACAAAGCCCTCAATTCTGGCATTGCCCTTGTAATAAACCTCCCCTGACTCTTTTAGTTTGAATGCTGTCTTCCAAAGAACACTCTTTGTAGGTAAGTCACAGGGTGCAACTGTCTGGTTGGTCCATAGGTAGGCAATGACTTTTGTTCTGAGGATGGGAAACTCACTGGGACACAGATGTGTCATGCACAAGTGGCTTGTTTATGGAAAGCTCTACTCAAGGGACTTCTTGACTTTGACTATTTTTAAGCAAATTATTATTTTCCTTCTCTCCTAATTCAAATCTTGCGCATATAATCTTCATGGTAGACATGCCTACTATGGTATACATACACAGTACGTGTTTGTGTGTTTATATACATGTTAAATCGCATTTTCTTTCTTCTGTGTCTAGGCTGCACACTGTTACCACAGTCAGGAAGTCTTCTGCTGTGCTGGAAATACATCAAGAGGTATGAAGATGGACACAGCCTCACTCATGGACACAATTATTCACTTGTTTGCCTCTTCACTGCTGTTGATGCTTGATTGTGACTACACTTTTCTCTTTATATTATATTTTTATATTTTGTACACTTTCCCTCCTTTTCCTTCAGCCAGGATTTGCTGGGAAATTCCAAAGGCCAAATGGAAATTAGATTATAGGATACTATATAATGAATATTAACTAGGATGAGCCTCCCTGGAATTTTCTTTTTATTATATTTTAAAACCTAATTGTCATGCCCAAAGTATTCTGAGATACTAAGAAAAATGTTTAATTGTTTTATTTATTAGAATGTTATTTAACTTCATTACATCATCATTATTATTTCTTAATGGAGGGCCAGGATGGCAGTTTTGGGGTCCATTTAGATGGGTGATTGTTGGGACTGTGGTTCTTTGACTGGTGGATGCTTCTGATTCTTGCAGCCATTCTACACTCATGCTAACAGTGGATCACACTCTAATGGTAGTGATTCCCACAAAGGAGTCCTCTAGGGAAATCAATTTTGCCTTAAGCCCCTAAATGGAAAACTCTCTTGTATCTCAGCATTTGAGAACAAACACAATTCCCACTGATGATAATTTTACCCACATGGATTTTCCTCATTAAGCTGCGCATACAAACATTGTGGATGTAACAGGGCATTACTAGCTATAATTACTCAAGAAACAAATGTAGTGAAAATAGCTATACATAAGTATTTTTAAAATTTGTTTGTTCTTTGTTAACTTTGTTATTTCCCTTGTTCATTGGTTGTTTTCAACAAATACCGTGTGAGATGTACAGATGAAGAAATGCACATAAGAATGGGATAGAATTATTTCAAAAGGCAGATGCTTGCTCCTTAAAAACTAATGAAAGGTGGGGGCACACATGTAAATACCAGGTCCAAATTGGCCTTCAAGACATGGCTATCTGATTTTCCTTCCTAATCCAAGGAGTAGGGCCATCTTTCTTGCAGTTATTTTCATTCCAGTTCTAGGTGGGTGTCCCCATGCTCCTTGCCCCATTTACCTCCTCCTTTTCCTATGACCCTAAGTCTTGCTCAACAATTTTTATCCCACCTTGCTGATAACAGCTGGTGAGAGAAGAGGAAGAAGGAAGGGAGAGGCCCCTCCAATGCCTTTGATAATCTCTCCACATCTTCCATCTGAGGATTTATAGAGATCAGACCATATTCCAAGGTTTAGCCCCCAGTATGTGGTACCTTGTTTTTGCTTTTTGTTTTGTTTTGTTTTTTTTTTTGTTAATTAGTTTTCTCCAGAGTAGGAGTGAAGATGGAGTTGTTGTACATCAGTGGTTTATGATAAAGGCTCAGTAGATGTGTGTATAAAACACTTTTTTTTTTTTAACACTTTCTGATTAAAGCCAAAGAAGTGACCACTCTGCCTGGGACTTGGGACTGCTTACCCAAGTGGGAACAAAAGAGGCAAGATTATCATTAGACTGGAGGAGCAAGGGAATTGTAGGCAGATGAGTAAAATACAGAGAGGTGGAAGAGCATGGTATCTCAAGTGGAGGGGGGTGCAGGTTCAGAGCACAGTCAGACTGCCTTGTGTCTCCAGCTCCTTGCCCTTCAGCAAACCTGTAAAATGTGGAAAGTAACAACAGCTTGCTCACAGGGTCCTTGTAAGGCTAAGATGAGAAAATATGCACATAAATCACTTAGCACAATAACTATAATGAAGAAAGCAGCCCTTACATATTAGCAATTGCTATAATTATTATGAACATGTGGGGTTGTGGTTAGAAGTGGGGTATGAAATTGTGGTCAGGCCTTGTTCTTGATGCTGTTATGTGGATCTTAACCTCGAAGGGGATCAGAGCCCTGTGGGATTTTAGGCAGGGGAAAGAAGTGATGTGGTTTATAACGCTGTCTAATGGCAGCGTGGAAGGTGGATTGTTCTTCATGGGGATGGGGTTCAAGAGTAGACTTTGGGAGACCAGGTGGGCAGCTTTATAAAGAAATGGCAGCTTAGGAGGGCCTGAATTAAGGACTGGTAACAGACATGGAGATGAGAATATAGGTTTAAATTATTTTAAGTGGGAGATCTTGGCAGTTGATTGCATGGGAGGTGGAGGAACCAAGGGATGCGGAACCAAGCTGAGGAAACAGTGAAGTTAGTGGTGTCTACAAAGGGGCAACGTGCAGGAGGGGGGAAGGATGGAGGCAGACAACGAATCATATTTGAGAGGTTTGTCTACAACACAGATGAAGATATTTAAAATAACAGGTGAAAAAAATCTAAAATTGGACCTGACATATAGGGATTAGAATTTGCAAGTTAAGCAGGTAGGAAAAGAATGAACATTAAGGTAGAGATGCTGGTTTCAAAAGACCTCAAGAAAATGATGTGAAGAATTTTCCGTTTTGTTTTGAAGGAATGATTATGGAAGTGAATGGTGAAGGGAAATGGAAAAGAACATTCAGATTAGTGTCTAAAAGGTAGAATTCATTCACATTGACACTGTACAGAAGCCTCTGAAGGTAGACTACATCCTGTCATTTGTTAACTGACTAGGGTGTGGTCTTTTAATCAGCTGGGAAAAAATGTATAAGAAAAGATCAGCATACTTATGGGGTCTGGAGGAAGAGGGTAAACACTAGAATCTTTGGGGGAAGATCTGAAATTTCACTTCTGCTTCCATTTGAAAAATATGATTTAAAAAGTGATTCTATATGCTCTGGGTTCCACGTTTTTTCTGGGAGCTGAGAGGCACCAGGATTGTTACTAGTATTGATAGGGAAGGAGAAAGCTGGTCCTTAGGGTAGAATGGAGAAGAAAAAAAATGAGCCCATGAGGGTTGGCTTGCATATACCAGGCTGTTGGTGGATAACTGCCCCTTCCCCTGGGGCTTCCAATGATTTGAGAAAGCTCTATGTGTCCCCAAACACTTCTACAAATTCAATTTAAGCTTACTATAGCTTAGAAAAAAGACATTACATTTTGTGCCGGTGAGGCTGTGTGTAAGAAACTGAAACTTTGAGCAGACATTATACCTGGTCTCTTTTGGGTTCTGGTGGCTGGCCTAGAGCCTGCCATGGGAAGGGCACTGGGAAATTGAATGGTCGGAAATCAAAAGAGTAGCTGTCAGGTTTGAATAAGGAGAGATGTGGAAGTGTGGAATAGAGTACCAAATTGAGAGTGTAAAATCTTAGATTTAATTTATACTTTATTTTAAATTCACTTGCTCCCATGTACCTGTTTAAGTATGACTGTCTCCTTAATAAATAATGAATAAATGAATTTGTGAAATGGAGATTAAGAATAGAAATGCCCTATTAACTTGAAATGTTGGATTTCAAGAATCATATAAAATCCAAAAGTATTTTGATTTTTTTTCTGAGTGAGGGCATAGGAATATATTATATAGCAAAACCCAATTATTTAACTCTCAGGAAGGCAATTGTTTCAAGAATCAAGCCTTATACTTCTTTATTATTTTTTTTAAAGATTTCATTTATTTATTCATGAGAGATACAGAGAGAGAGAGAGAGAGAGAGAGAGTGGCAGAGACACAGGCAGAGAGAGAAGCAGGCTCCATGCAGGGAGCCTGACATGGGACTTGATCCCAGGTCTCAGGATCAGGCCCTGGGCTGAAGGCAGCGCTAAATTGCTGAGCCACCTGGGCTTATAGTTCTTTAGAACTGAAATGGTAACTAGAATTTTTGTCTCATTTATATTTCCCTGGAAAAACACAGTACTATCTTTAATGATTTTTTTTAGAAATATGAACCCCAAATATGCCAATGGGAATGCTTCTCCATTAAGTTAGTGCGAAGGAAGAAAGAAAGAGTAGGAGGAGGGAGAGAGGAAGAGATGGAGAGTGAGTGGGATATTGAAGGGATTGCTGATGCCTGCAGAATAAAATGTCTGAAATTCTGCTGAAATGTCAGAGGATGATTTATCTAGAGTGAGGATATACATCATTATAAAATAAAGGTTAGTGAAGGTAGCATGAGCTTTTGATTCAATAACTAATTTTGTAGAAATTGAAGCAGGCCTCTTGCTCAGAAGGCCAAAGGATTGACTTTTTTGCACTCCTTTGGGAAAAGGAGTGAATGGCAAGAAATATAAGAGCTAAAGGAATTTGGTACGAAAACATACTGGAGAGATGTCCAGTGTCAAGGCATGAACCCACATAGCAAAACCATTGGTCACCACTGTGACCTTGAATGATTTTTCAAAGATTTTACAACTTTCAACCTTCATTAGGTTGTGGAACTCTGAGGAAGATACACCTAAAATAATATTATCCAAGAGATTTAAATCAGAATAAGCACTGGCTTTTAAAGTACTGTTCTCGATTACTTTGAACCTGTTTTTTTTAAATCATGCCAGAGAGATGAGATGCAATAGTAGTAATTGTGTATATAGACCTTCTCAATTTGATCATAGACTATATATATGTGTGCATGTGTGCCCATTTTTGTGTATATGGGACTGTCACATGTACCACAGGTTCTAGAAAAGACAGACACACATTATATACATTAGATGGTATTTGAGAGCAAAAATGATTCTAAATTGTATATTTGAATTAGTATTTCTTAATTGCTTTTGCTCTAAATACTGCATTTACTTATTCAGCTTTGAATTGTGGAAGCTTTTATTAAGTGTCTACAGTACACACAATCCTGAATGTTTTGAGAGATACAAAAGAAGAAGAGAATGTGTTCTTTAAAAATGTGGAGATTTAGCAAAGTCTTGACCTCTATTTACATTGCAAAGATTTTAATAGTAACAATTTTTAGTTGGGGATCAATAGATGCCAATAGGTTTTATTTTAATGGGATACTTTGAGAAATTGCAAAATGTCAGGACAGATCCTGGGAATTGATTTGTATGTGTGCCTCTGTGCCCCAGATGAGGAGGGAAATATGGGGCTTCCACCAACTCCTCTAGAGCCAAATTCATTCATTGCTGGGGCAATGATCTCCTGTCTTCTCTAGGAATTTGAGGGAAAGTTCACAAATCCATTTTCTTTCTAGATACAACAAAATTGGGCTGGTCAGGTGATTTGGTACACTGAGAATTATACATTTTCTCTCAAAGACTAGAACATCAGAGAGACAGCATCATATAAAAGTATAGTACAGTTGCTGAGTTAGCTAGGCCTGATCTCAAACTCAGGGTCTGTCATTTACCTGCTGCATGGAAATGGGCAAATCCTTTGATCTCTTAGTCTTTTCAGTTGTCCTAGCAGTGAAGTAGGGACAGTCTTACCCTTATTAGGATTTATTGTAATTTGAATAAAGTTTGTAAGATTATTAAGACAGTTCTGGCCCATTGAAAGTATTCAATAAATGGAAGCTATTATTATCATCACTATGAGAAAAACCATAGAATTATTCCAAGTGGGTTCTATAGTGATAACTGTAAATGCTTTTCTAAAGGTAATATGAGTATGTTCTTTAAGCTGTCCAGTAACTATAGATCTGGCAAATGTTCAAGCTATTTGAGGTGGTGAGAAACATGACACCAAGATTCTGTGGGAGTGGCCACTGGTATCTCTGCCACAGGGAACTACTAATGTTAAGAACTGCCATCTTGGAAAGATGCTGGCTCCTCTGAGCCATGGCTGGGGGCAGCAGGTTGTGGTTTAGAACAAGAGAGTAGAGGTTTGCTCTATTACAGTGGGAGTCATCTTGGAATAAGGCAGCCAGAGTACTTTGTCTGTTTAGCTCTAATGGAAGGATCAAGATGATCAGTCTTTCGTAGACACTTCACTGAGGTGAGAACACTAGAATTTCCCACTATGTTTCTTTGTGGGAAAGCGGCAGAGTCAGAAATTCTGGGGGTTGAGTTAGTTATAGAAATTCTTAGTTACCTGACCCCTGCTTCCTAGCTGGAGAGTATATTTAAAGCAGAAAATGTCCCATTTTGAAGGCCTATCTAGGATTTTTAACCTACTAATGTCTATGTATGATTTGTATACAGTGTGGTCTAAATTCTTGCTGCCCAGAGTGTAGTTTTTCAGACACAGAACCTGGGTGTTTCTTTGGAGCTGGTTAGATACCCAAAACTTGGGCCAAAACCCTGATCTACTGAATCAGAATTTGCGATTTAACAAGATAGTTTGCATGTGCGATTTAACAAGATAGTTTGCATGTCCATTAAAGTCGGTGGTTATGTTAAGACTAATGTGGTTATGAGTTTTTCCCCACTGTACATGGTAACAAACAGAACTTGCCTAGTAGTAGCACCCAGCTAATGGGCAGCTGGTATGACAGGAGGGAACTGGGGTCTTGAAAGTGTCCTTGGACACTGGGGATGAGAGTCTTCTCTGAGAAGGATATGCTCTAAGCTGTGTTCTATCTTCAGGACAAGGGTATAGTATGACACCAGGTGTTCTGGAGGGAGAAATCTAAGACAATAATTCCCTCTGGAATGCTGGGTACAAGGCTCCCATTCTCCCTCCCAAGAACCAAGGGAAGGGAATAAGAGGCTGTTGGGTGAGTCAGCATGTTCCTTACATACAGCAGTATTAGTAGGGTTTAGCTACCCAGAGCTAACTTGTTCACAGAGAAGGATATATATTTTTTAATACCAAGAGTTACATTTTTGTAAGTATTTTCTATTTTGAAAGAGTCATCCACTTGTAACACCCACCCTTCCCACATATACACACACCCAAATGAACAAAATCTAATTTTGTTAGAGGAAAAGAAAAGCATCTGATCCACTTGAAAAATGAGCCAAGTTTGGCAGCAAGCATGTGGGATTTATCCAAACTGCCTAGAATTATATCTGAATCTACAAATTTTGACACTCCATCCATGTAGAAGCAAAGCCATATATGAGCCCAGACTGATAAAAAGCTTTAAAGCATTGGAAGTGAGGAATAATAGTATTAAAACAGCAAGTCACTCTGAATACTCCCAGTGAGTGGAGAAACTGGCACCTTTCTCTAAATATAGGCCCAGGCCTGGAGATTATACAAGCACTTCCAAACTAGTGTTTTGCAGGAATGTGCTGCCAGAGGGGAATTGGCAGGGCATCCATCCAAAAGATAATCCAATTCTGCAGTTGAGCCTGAATGTGGGGGCATAGATGAAGCCCTTGGCTCAGGATGGGGATGAAACTGGGCACTCTCCAAAGATGATACCTTTCTGAAGAAGAAATAGTTCAGGGTAAGAGGAAAGACCCGAGCCACCTCTTTCGAGTGTTTTCCTGCTATTGTTTGCTAAGTTAGCTGGGCAGGCACCAATTAGGAGTCTGCAATGGAAGATGAGGGAACTGGTAGGATGACAATCCTGGAAGTTAGCAGTCAGGTTTACCTTGGAGCCAGAAGACCAGGTAGGCATCTGTGTAAGAAGCAACTGGCTCAAAAATGTTCGTGGCAAGGGTCAAAGGGCCTACAGTATAATGGGTTGAGCATGTGGGCATAGAGCAACAATTTCTAGGTAAACCCTATAAAAAAATTTGCTTGCAAAAGTTGATATAGAAAAGAGGCAGCTGTGGCCTCTTTAAATTCATTAAAAAATATTTATTTTTAGCTCCTAAAGAAAATACCAGAAGGATTAAATTATTGTATTCATAATTTAGTTGCACAAGCCTTCTGCCTCCCTGCATCTAGAACATCTAGCTATTGGCCTCACCCTTTGTGTACTCTACTTTTTCAAGGTAGTGGCATCAATGCTATGACTTGCTGTTTAGAAATAACTGAAGAATCCTAAAGATATATATATAATATAATATATTTATTTATATTAATTATATTTATATTAATATATTTATTTATATTTATATATTTATCTTTAGGATAATCCTAAAGATATATTATATTTATATCTTTAGGATTTTTCTATATACGTATTTTATATATATAAAAATATATTATATATATAATTAGAGATACATATATAATTTTTGTTACTATAAATATAAATGTGCTATAAGGGTGGAGAAAAGAAGTTATTTATTCCATATTTAGCAGTTTAGCATCTTAATTTCATTCAGTGTTGTCTTGATTTAATTTAGGACAACTATTAATTAAACGTTTATCACTCAATATAAATGATTTTCAAACAAGCAAAATCATTCACATCAGTCAGGCCGCTGCTATTGCTGCATGTTTCCTGTTACAGAGTCTTACAAGTTTTTCCAAATTAGGTTCTGTTTTTCAGGATGATTGAAATTACAGGGGGAGCTATATTCTCCCAGAAAATACTCTCCTGGTTTTGTTTCTGATGATCAATGTAAATAAGTACTGATGGGAAATCCTCTGGGCTTGTGAGTCTCAGGTGGCAGTCCATTTTGTATTGATTCCAATTAATACAAATAGATGAGATGTGCTCTCATTATAGTGGGAGTTATATGATTAAAGTTTGAATAAAAGGTCAAAACTCAAGTTACTTGCCAAGAAATAAATTTTTCCAAAGGAATATAATAACAGCCACAATATTACTAAGTTTAACATGTTGCAAGCATGCAGAGGTCAGCAAACTACAACCCTCAGGTCAAATCCAGCCCATTGCTTATTTTTGTAAATAAAGTTTTGTTGGAACACAACCACTCATTTTTTTTTACATGTTGTCTGTGGCTGACCTCCTCTTTTGAGGTGTAGAGAGAGAAATTGTCTTGAAGAGTCTAAAATACGTGTTTTCTTGTACTTCACAGAAAAGATCGGCCCAAATCTGCTCTATTATTTTACATGTCTTAAAAACTCTAGAGGATATTCTTTGTTCCCTATGAGGAAACCAAGGTGCAGAGAATTTCTGCAACCTGCTCAAAGTCACACAGTCATTGGAAGAGCTGGGATTCCAGTTCTCTTAGGCTGACTTCACAGCCTGTGCCTCTTACTGCTGTAGGGGCTGACAGAGATTTGTTCTGTATTTAAATTTTCTCTTTCCCTCTTGCTTGTTTTAAAATCCCATTCTAGGTTTTTTATAATAATTTTACTTCTTTGCTCAATTTACAAAAGTAATGGGAAATTAAGAACCAATTTCCATTCCTTTTATAGAATCAGGAGGTGAAAGTCATGTCTGTTTATTTTTCATAAGGGAATCAATTGTATGAGGGTGTGTAAAGGTGAAATAAACTCAAGTAAACGTTATTTGATGAGTACATAGGAAGCTATACAAGAAAGAAGGCATGCTCTTTTATGAAAAGATGTCATGGTCTGGTGGAAAAACAGATGAATAAAGGATGATTGTCTTATCTTGTGGGGAGTGCTATGAGAGAGGCAGCTCAATGAGCTGTATAAGTATAGGAGGGCTCTCCTAAACCAGATTAGTGTTGGAAGGAATGGGACCTGTCCTGGAAGAGGAAATTTCTAATAGGAGTTGGTCAGAAGAAATTGCTGGAAGGGTCTTCAAAACTAGAGAGAGTTTTGTGAGGAAAAGTACACTCTATGTAAAGGCATGATATGTTGCAGAGGCTCCAAGAAGTTGAATAGAGACAAGGAAGGGCTGTAAATTCATGAAGGTCTTTGAACGTTATGACATCAGGGTCAATAGCTTTTTTTTGTTTCCAGCTGACTGTGGGAAACTTGTGTTTTTAGTACATGAAGATTGTTTTCACAGTTGCACTTTGGACCATATACTTTGAGGTCAATTTGATTTACTTTCTCATCAAAACACAGCAATTGGAGCACCTGGATCAGAGTTGCCTTGGATGCTTGTTTAAAATGTAAATCACCTGGCCCTACTCCATACCTCCCACATCAGGCTCTCTGTGGAGTGGTGCCTATTTAAATCTGTGTGATATTTAAATCTAGGGGTATTTATTTAAATTTGCATTTAAATAAACACCCCAGGTGAGTTTTATACACTCCAGGGTTTGAGAACCATTGAAGGATGGTTTTAAGAAGGAGTGGGGAAAAATTTATCTAACTGAAGGCTGAAGAGGGTCTGAATAGTTGTACCTGGGTTTCAGAGGAAATGATGGATTAGAAATATTTTGGAATTCAAAAATGACAAGAGTGGCTAATTAATTGGATGTGGTTAATGGGTAGCAAAGGAAAAAGAAATGTCCTCCCTGCTTAAAAAAATTCTGGCTTAAGTAATTAAAATAAGACAGAATATTTTTCTTCCACCTAAGATTGCACCTCCTTCTGCCTTCTCTCCCAAGGCAATTCAAATACTTGCTCAGTAGCTTCACTATTTTTCACTCTGAAAATGAGCCAGAAAGCCTGGAAATGAGCACCCAGTTTAGTTTCCCTAAAACACAAAACTATGTACAGAGTAGTTGGAATGCATATTTATTGAAATGGAGATCCTGATACATAATATGTTATATTTTTTTGCAGTTGTCACGCTAATGTGAAGGATGTGGAGCCTGGCAAGAAGAGCAGTTTAGTTAAATTAAGGAGTCTGATTTGTGGGCAGATTGGCCACGAGAGAACTAGTGTAGACTTGTTTATGAACCAACATCATATTAGTTATTTTTTTCTGAGGAAATGTCATTTGATTGATGGTTTTTATCATCCCACACTTCTGTTGATCAGATACTTCAAAAAAAATCCTCAAACTTCACAAATTTGTAAACTGATCTGATAATCCAGAAGTGGTGTAAAAAATCTCTTCTATGTGTGTGAGGGATACACTTTCCAGGATGTAGTTTGCTTTGGCTGTTCTGAATAGCACAAGAGATAATAGCACAAAACTCTGTTATGTTTCCAGCAAAGCGCAGGCAACATACTTATTAGAAAGAACATTATTAAGGGAGTTTGAAGAACATCGTTAAGGTCTGCCTCTGGTTAGTTGTGTGACCTTGGTC
Source organism: Canis aureus (assembly GCF_053574225.1). NCBI lineage: Eukaryota > Metazoa > Chordata > Mammalia > Carnivora > Canidae > Canis > Canis aureus. The sequence continues at coordinate 56,740,209 of NC_135617.1, read as the reverse complement.
CAGCACATGACTAGGTAGTGATGTTGAATAACATATGAATTCAACCCTCAAGGAGCTTATTTCCTAACAGGAAAAGTAGGGTCAGGGGATGGATAGACAGTTTGGCTTCAAGGAGGAAGTATAGTTTGAGCATAATCTTAGGGGGTCAATTGGTTGTTCAGGCTCAGGAGGAGGTGGAGGCACTGGTCCCTGAGGCATACCTGAAGGATGGAGAACAGTTTGTATTAGTTGGATCATAGAGTGTGTAGGAGAAAATTAGGCTGTGCAGATGATTAGGGTGCACATCTTAGGGGGCCTTCTGGGTTAGTCTTGGGAGGTTGCATTTCATTCTAGGTGATGTGTAGGAGTAGAATGCAAGGAAATGAGTTGGGAGACTATGGAGGTGGATGGATAAGAAAAAGGGGCCAAACTAAAATAGAATGTCCAGGAAGGGAAAAGAATGATATGCATCCAGAAAGCTCAAACCTCCAGAACTAATTGCATCTAGGAAGAAGGTGAACAGAGTTCACTGAGTAGCTGCCCTTTATTACAATATCCATCCTAATCCTTGTCCTGGTGTGTGTGTGCGTGTGTGTGTGTGTGTGTGTGTGTGTGTGGTGGGGAAGGGAAGGTATGATTAGATTATTAAGGTCTGAATTTAGCTTTGGAATCTGTCCACTTACCAGTGGTATGTGTCTCCCTGAAACTCAATTTTTTCTTCTCTACAAGAGGAATGACACACGTATTGGACATGAAGAGTGCATCTAAAATGCTCCCATTTGGTCTGGCACATACAGAGAAGTTAGCCTACAAATGTTAGTTCTCTAGCTGCCCAATCCCACCCTATTTCCTTGTCAGGAGAAAGTAATTAATAAGGAATACCCAAGTGACAATGCACTCTATGAATATTGAAATCAAATATATTAGCTGCCTATATTAGGCAGAGTTATCAACTACAGAGTGCTGGAAATTTGAGCTTCCGACATCTGCTGATGCACATGTCAATCTAGTGTGTAAGAGACTCATTTCCTACTGAACTGGAACTTGAGAAAGCTGGTCTAGATACAGTGTGGGGTAGAGGAGGTTAATCTGAGTCTCCATCTGGGAAAACTTCACATCTGTAATTTGACTTGTTTTCTTGCAGATGAGGTGCTGGGCAGAAGTGAGTGTGGACTGGTGAAAAAAAATCTTTATAATTGAAAAAGTAATGCAAAGCGTCTTCTGCTGATAGGAAGGGTCACCAGACTAGGGAGGCAAGGTTTGGTCCTGATGCTTTCACCATAGTATCTGATCACCATAGTTGGGTTCTGGACCAACTCCATTTCCAGTGAGAATACTGTGGGCCTTCTACGATCAGAATGTGCCCAGTCATTATACTTTCTGCGTAGGTTATTGCCCTGTTCCAGCTGCAGTTTTCTAGAAGTGGATCCTGAGTAGGCAGAAATGGTCTGATTCTTATAACCGAATTACTTCCTCTTCTTTTTCTTCCTTCTTAAGGATCTTGGGAGTGCCCCTTATTAGAACTCTTTGGAGGAAAAGAAATGAAACCAGGGTAAACCTGAATCAATTTTTTTGTAAAGAGCAAAACAGAGACCCATTATTCCTATAAATTTCAATAGAATAGCTTTTGTTTTTCCTTTCCTCTCTCTCTCTCTTTTGGAATATATAAAGAAACAACATAAGAAAAGTCAAACTTAAGTTCAAAAATAACTCTTAGGTAAGGAGGAAAGTCCTTATGCCTGACCAGAGGGAGAGTGGAAGCAGGAAATTTAGAAGATGGAAACAAATTTAACCACCTTATAAATTTTGAGTGGATTGTAAATACAGAAGAGATGAATAAAAAAGCCTGCCAAGAGACTATGAAATGGTCTAGTTGGGAAATGACTAATGCATGAACACAAATCTTGGTGACAGGTGGGTCAGTTATCTGTGGACTTTCTAAAGGTTAAATTGAACAATAATAGGATTTTGTTAATACTCTCAAGCGAGTTTAAACCATTAGCTACATGATGCAAATATGAAAGTACCTTTTATTGGGCATGATTAAAAATAATGGGGTATGTTTAAAATGATGCCATTGACTACAAAAGGGCAATTAGGGAAAATTTGTTTAAAAAGCCAGAAAAGTGATAATTGCTTGGCAATTTCATTGTTATCACTGGAGATGATTCTCTTAATATAATAAACCGGGCACTTTGGCAAGCGACACAGGTTCTAGGCTAACTGTAAGTCCTTCAGGATTTCCTGGCAGCTAGGAACCTTGGTATTCCCAAAAAATAGCTTTTGTTAAAATGAGAGATGCTCATGAGTCTGAAAGTATAGCCTACTAATTATTGCACTGGGTCACTTGAATATGTTTGATATTCAATTCTCATCATCTGGGAGCTGATTCTGTTTTTCCTCCTGCCAGACCTTTGGTTGATTCTGACTATAGTAGTCCATCTAGTAGACATGCGAGAGTAAAAATTTCACTAGCTGGATTCTCCTCAGAGATGACTTCTTCAGGTTCTTTCGTCAGTATGGGAGGAGCTTCATCTCTAAGCAAGTGAGAGAAGCAAATAACTTAACCTTTGCTTGAGTTGAGTGAATCAGTAAACCTCAGCCATTCCTCTTAGACTTTGTGTATGTGTACACATATTTTTTTCTGGTTGGCTTAATATCTTTTCCAAACATTTTATTAAAGATTTTATTTATTTAATCATGAGAGACACATTGAGAGAGAGAGGCAGAAGGAGAAGCAGGCTCCATGCAGGGAGCCTGATGTAGGTCTCGATCCCGGGTCTTCAGGATCATGCCCTGGGCTGAAGGCGGCAGTAAACCGCTGGGCCACCAGGGCTGTCCCTTTTCAAAACATTTTATGGAATTTTTCATATATAGATGAAAGAGAAAGAATAGTATAATAAATTAAGTATCCATCTCCCAGTTTCAATAATGATCGATATATGGCTCATCTTGTATCATGTCTACCTATATCCACTTCCTTTCCTCCCCTCTTCTCTTGGAGCAAATAACACCCTGGGATTTCACCACAGTTTTATGTATCTGATTTGTGAGAACAAAATTTCCCAAGGCATGGTCCACAAAAACCCTATCCTGCAAAGCTACTGCAAACATAAAGGGTTACTTTATGTACTTTGGGGAAATGCTAGACACCATCTCTCCTTTTTGAAAGGCCCTGTACATTAACACATTAATGGTTCTGAGAAGTTTGCATGTTAGAACTCATTTAAACCAGTATCTTCCAAACTTGATTGAATCTGGAACTCTTTATTTCCAGCAGATCCTATTTACATATATGGAAGAAATGTTAAGAGATAATATTTGCATTTCCTAGGCACTTGCCATGTGCTAAGTTTTCTGTAAAGTATTTTTTAATATGCATTCCCTTAATCATTATAATAATCTCTGAGATGAGATTTATAGCTGAATGTATTATCCCATTTTCAGATAAAGAAACTCAAGCTTAGAAATATGAAATAACTTGACAGTTGTCACACAGTAGGGAAGAGACAAGGGCAGGATTTACTTCTAGATTTGTGTGACCCTTGGAGCCTGAGCTCTCAACCCTTGTGCTATATATATATATATATATATATACATACATATATATATATATATTTGGAGAGAAGGTATTAGTTATAACTGATAATGGGAATATCCTCTAGTGGCATTGATATACTCCTGTTTTCTTGTGATGACATGGAAACAAAAGTACAGCAAAATACATTTGGTCAGAGTCACTAGGCTAAGGATGTTGCTTAATAATATTTTCTGTTTCCATTGTGCTTTGTACTTTTAGATTATTTGCACATCTATTGTCCTATATAAACTTCCCAATGTCTTGAAAAAAGGGTAGTATTGGTGTTATTCCTATTTAGCCCATAAAGCACAGAGAAGGTCCATGTCTTGCCCCAGGTTGCAGATTCATTACAAAGTTGGAATTAGGACCTAGATATTATGTCCAGGGCATTTTACTTTGACTGAACCATGAATATTGCATTGACACATGGAGTATGACCTGACTCTTGGTTTGTTCTAGTTAATGTGAATTGGGGAGGCAATAGGGTATTTGGAGAGACTACCTTAATCTAGAATTACTTGATGGAGAAGAGTGGTGATGCTCTTTTCAAAATATTCTACAGGTAAGGTCTGGGGCTTCCCTCAGTATATAGATCATGTTTTAGGGTAGGAAGGAGGAGTCTAAAGATTTAGTTTTCTTAGGACAACTTATGACTATCATATCCCTTTGCTCCTTTAGAACAAGGAGAACTCTGCTAGAGCTCCTCTGATACCCTCAGACCCCTGACCCCAGCTTGTTTTGGAAACTCTGGCCCAAGTCTAGTCAGTGATGGAAGAGGCTCTGTGGAACTATAATGGTTCCTTCACAGAGGTGTCCATGATATAGCTGGGAAGAGCAGCTATTTATCATCAATTTCACTTTCCTCATCAAGGTCAATGTATTACCTTCTAAAGTTCATATTTGGTATCTTTTCCCCTGACTACTAAATTATGCAAAGAAATTAAAAAACTATGCAATTGTTTTCAAATGTATCATGGGAAATAGGACAGTTGTGTAATAGCTACACAGAATTAAGCACCATCATTATTTGAGCTTTACTAGGGTAAACTAACACACCTCTGATTATCTGAGCATTTATTCTGGCTAGGACACACTTGCATGGAGATAGGGAACATTTGGATGGGTGGCTGCTAATATTGAACATTATCACTTCATTCAAATAGGTTGAGAGAAGCAAATATGATAGGTTTTTCTCCCATGCTATAATTATCAAGGACAATTCAGTACATTTAGGTACTGTCTATATCTAGGCCACAAAATTATATAACAAACTATCATTCATTGCAGGTGATTAAAATACATAATAAAGCACCATGACCTCATTACTATTATATTCCCTCTCATAATTAAAGTAGGCATAAATTTAAAATATGGAGACACCATGATACAACAAAAAGAACATTGGTCCCTGGATTAGACAATCAGCATTAAGGAATCAGTTCTTATACTTTGACAATATGGCTTTGGGAAAATAATTTCATTTCTTTGAGGCTTGGTTGCTTATTTGCAAAAATGGAGATCATAATAAACCCTTGTTTATTATGTTTTCTTGAGGATCAAACATTACAAATTTGGACCTACAAATTCCACAACATTATTATTAATAATAAAGTTTAAAAATGGAACAATAAAATTATGAGAAAGGCAGCAGAAAATGAGAAGAGAGCCCCCTGCAAAAAGTATATTGTCTGGGGGTATGCAAGCAGAACTGCTCTTCTGAAACAGGAGTCCATTTGACTGCCTCCAGTTTCATAGATGAGAGGAAGCTCAGCCAGTCCAAGAGCAATAAGTCAGAGAATAACAGAAGAGCCAATCACACAGTATCAACCTACAAGATACATGAGTATTGACTTTGAGATCTGTAGTCCTAGGAAGAAAGAAGGCAGCCTTTTTATCCTGGACATGGCCACCTAGTTCCTAGTTCCAAGTATACGTAATAGCAGTCAGTGATTATTGTGATGCGAGAGTGTAAATCTTATTTATTTTCTGTTTGGTTTAATTAGATTGCAATAATCCAGAGTGAAAACTCTCCATTCTGTGCTTCTAGGGAGTTCCTTGCTAACACCAAACTTTCAAATCAATGAATGTTTAAAGCACTCCGTTGCCCACAAAGTCAGCCATCCATCCATGTTTCACTCTCGGAGGTGTTGAGACCCAGAGAGCCGCAAAGCTTTCCTCAAAGGCACAGAAAGCTAGTGATAGAGCTAGACAAGCCTTCATGAATCCAGGATCTTCCACCTGTTTTACCTATTGGGAGTTAAGTGTGTGTTTCCTGAAATATCCTGAGCATGGCAGTTACTTCACAAAAATAATATTATTGAGGAAAAGAGACCTTAAAACATTGCAAGCATGTATACAAGTGTCTGGTATATGCTGAGGATAACTTTCAGAGGGATTTGTGGAGATCTGGTAAAAGAAATGAGAGAGTCTGCAATAACTGAATATTAGATGAGAAGGTAGTGTATATCATCTTTTGAAATTAAAAAGGAGTGGTGTCTCACTGGAAACCCCAGGGGGCACATGTGGTTATCATCAGTGGAAGAGTGCATCTTATTATCTGGTGAGGAGGTGAAAAGAGTGAGTCAGCTGGCACAATGGGGAATTTCATTTTAGGTTAGGGTGGAGGGAGGGCAGTGGATGGGAGGCCTTTCTAGTGTCAGTAACTGTGTGTTTGTTGTGATCACACTATTCAGGTTAATTTGCCATTTGAGACTCCATGCTGAAACCCCAAGGAGAAGATTTCCAGTTATTTTTCAGAGCAAGCTTGTGTGAATTACAAATATTCTCAGTGGCCACTTGAATTGTTGGGGGAAGATCATTTCCAGTGTAATTATATTTGTCTCTTCTATTGCTAATGTTAAAATGAGAGAAAATGTAGACAGATTTTAGTTTATCCCAAAGAGACTATAAGAAATACAAAGAATAGGGATCCCTGGGTGGCGCAGCAGTTTGGCGCCTGCCTTTGGCCCAGGGCGCGATCCTGGAGACCCGGGATCGAATCCCACATCGGGCTCCCGGTGCATGGAGCCTACTTCTCCCTCTGCCTGTGTCTCTGCCTCTCTCTCTCTCTCTCTCTCTCTCTCTCTCTCTCTGTGACTATCATAAAAAAAAAAAAGAAATACAAAGAATAATTTTTAAAGTTTTTTTGATACTTAAAATCAAAATAGTAAAATGATCTCATTGAAACAATCTGAACATTATTGCACAAAGATGTATAAAAGCAAAGATAATTGATTAGCTTTCCTCCAATCCTATCTCAGTGATAACAGGGTGATATGCATATGAGAAAAAAAATGGGCAAAATCTTAGACAAATCAAGGAATCCCAAAGTGCTTGAGACTTTACCTTTAAGCAAGATTAAAAATAACTAAAAATTCTCTTAGAATTCCTGAAGAGGTTCGTGGGTAAACAGAAGAGGAACATAAAATATCTGGAATACCAGCATAGTATCAGAAGGAATTAGAAAGGCTGAATTCGAAGGAAGGCATCTCGGAACAGTTTGGTGAAGCATCAGGCAGACAGGCTTAACATCCGAAGGCAACACAGCAAGTCTTCCATCATAGTAGTTCCCAAAAGCAGCTACTTAAAAATCTGGATCTCTATTTGACAGAAGACTGCTTTACTTTTAATAGTATCCCAATCTTCATTGTCGTACATGGAAGTAAATTGGTTTTGCCTTACAAAAAAAAAAAAAAAAAAGACTTTTTAAATTACCTTTTTTTGAACTGAATCTTCATATAGAAGGATCTAGACTGAAAGCTTTGGGGCTAGAATCGGGCAGAGGTCACAAAAGGGCACCGAGAGAAGCAGACCTAGAGGAATTGATTTCTAGAAAATTAGCCTTGAGTAGAATTTTTGATGTTAAAGAATCAGACTTCTCTCAATCCTTGTTTTCTTAACCAATCATAATTTTCTTAATCAAGCTTCACAGAAAGAGGCATATGGTTACATGGCAATTAGTGACTCATGTATCCTTAGGGTGGCTCTTATCAGCACCGTGCATTTAATATACCTTTCTTGTGGGCATGGTTTCATGGTGGAAACATTCAGAAATGAGACATGATACTGAATTTCAGAGCACAGAAAGAGAAATCAGGGATCAAATAGCAGATGAACATGTCAAAAATTAGAAAAATGAACCAAAAACTTAATAGTGATACGTGTGAAATGGTGAGGGAGGAAGATCTGGCACAGGTGTATATTTCGACAAGATGGGCCTAGAGAGGAATGGCTGCTTCAATTCCAGACATGTGCTACCTCTGCCTAGTGATTTGACATAAGGAAATGCTGGAATGAAAACTAATTTCTCATGCAGAGATAAAGTTCAATCTGAATCCAATGGAGTATAATTCCATTATGCCTGAGTTATTTGTGGCTTTTGACTTACAATGTGCTATCCAAATTGTGAGATGACAAATACCATTAAAGGTACAAAATGTATCTGTCTACTCCATGGGAGAATTTGAGGAAACAACCAGTCTTTTTCTCTTTCTTTCTTCCTTCCTTCCTTTCTTCCTTCCTTCCTTCCTTCCTTCCTTCCTTCCTTCCTTCCTTCCTTCCTTTGTTTCTTTTTTTCTTCCTTCCTTCATTCTTTTGTTCCTCCCTCCCTTCCTCCCTCCCTTCCTTCATCACCTATCTATTCATCCATCTATTTATCTATTTATATAATCCTATGTATGTATGTATATCATCTTTATATACACATATGTATACCTGCATCCAATAAGCCTAGCTCTCATCCAAAAATGTTTGTAAAGAAATTGTGCTGAGTAATAATTGCATTATTTCTGGATTTCTTTGAAATGGGAAAGTTGCATATTTCTTACTCTTGTGACAATTGGTTTTATTTACAGAAAGTTAAACAGTCATTTCTTAGCTTAGAAGTTTTACACATTTCTTAGTGGGCCACAATACAATGGGCTATTCTGGCTATAAATTCAACTGGGTTCAAAGACTACTCTTGGAAATTTCTCTTTCCTGTTGAAGTTTCATCCTCAGAATCTACCTAAAGTTACCTAAGGCAAGCATTAAATGTGCTGCTTTGTAAAATATCAAACAACTCTTCATCTTTACCCCAGTGTTCATTGCTGAGATGTGTATAGATCAATAGATAAATGAGAGTCTGGCCTCAGAAAGTATGGCTCAGGGATTGTGGTGTCCATATTGTTCCATCCTCTGTGAACAGATATGAAACTCTGTTGAATTGATGATAAAATCAATGAATTCGCTGCACTTCAAAAATGTTGTCATTCTTTATACAGAGCAGGTGCATATTTACTATTACTTGTGATCTTGAGGGAAGGAGTTTGGTAGTAATGGTGACCATGACAAGAAATAGGAAGTTCTCTTTTGAAACCGAGTAGCTCTATACCTGTTCACCAGAGTTTCAGAAAAAATATCAAGTTCTAGTATATTTTTTTGAAATTCTGAAAAAATATTTAGTATATTATTTGTATTTATTTTTTAAGCTTGAGATAATACATGGCTAATGCCAGCTAAAGTGTTGTTACTGAAGTTGAATCATTAATATGTACCATATATTGTTAAGTGCTCACTCTTCAATATCCAGAGATGACTTAAAAATAATGACTCAAGAGGGAAAGAACATTCTAAGCAATGGGAAAGCAATGAGTAACTTAAACTTTTCATTCATTGTAACAGCAGTTGAGCTTCTTGATGCATTTATTATTGTAAAAATGTCCTTGAAACCATCAATTATTTCTTCCTTTAGATGGTTAGTATTCTGAATATTATCTTGAAAACTTCTAGAAGCATAATCTGTCAAGTCAACTTGTACAAAGCATTTGTAAGTTCTCTCTGTGAGAATATTCAGAAGTTGTTTTAGTTTCTAATTCATTATCTTTAACCCAGTTGTATGTTGAACTGAAGGGCACACTTGACTCCTGCACTGGGAAGAAAAAATGGATTAGTCCTTCTCATCTCTGTCAGTTTCTCTTTATCCACACATTTAAAATAATTTCTCTCTCTTTTCTTTTTGAGGCACAGCTGTGTTAGTCAAGTGCATTTTTTTTTTCAATAAAGAAAATATACTTCACTGACACTCTGAATCATTTTGGTTTTGTTGGTATTGTTTATTTTAAATCCAAAGGTTCAGCAGCACAGTGGGTAATAAATGAGAGAATGAGAGGCTTTGACAGAACTGAAATAAAGATACCTTACATTAAAGGGACCAGCCGAATTGTACTATTCAGTAACTCTCTATGTGCCCATTATGGTGATTTGTGTGGACTTTTCTAAAATCACAAAATTTAAGTAAAAATACTCACTGGTTAGGAATTTTTCTAAACATTTGGTAGCAATGGGAGTTATCTAAGCAACTTAGAATATCTCTGAGAGTTATGTCACTAATTCCTTTACCTAAATAAAAGCAAATCCCCCAAGATCACCCTCTAAAAATTGGAACAACCAATAAATGTATACTATTGTAACTTTTTTTTTTGCCTTCATCTTGGGAGGCAGCATTGTCTAGTTTAGGAGAGCTTGTTCTCCTACTGACTAGAAGTAGAGAGGTGATTGTATATTGCACCAGGAGTCCCTGAAGTTTAGAAAGACATACTATACAATAAACCCTATACTATAGCCAAAATCACAATTCTCTGTTGTGGCCATTTAAGAAAGAAAGAAACAAACAAACAAAAAAAAAACATGGGAAAGAATATTGAAGAAAAGGAAAAAAGTAGATGCATGTGAGAGAGCGAGAGAGAGAGAGAGAGCGAGAGAGTCTGGGGGACAGAAAGAGATGTGTGCAAATAAGAGGGATTAATACAGACAGACATTAATCAGCTCTTAAGAGAGTGAAAGTCACATTTTCAAACTTTTGAAAATATTGCTGCTAAGTTTTGTTAAAACAAAGGCTATGCTAGGGAAACCTGGATAGCTCAGTGGTTGAGAGTTTGCCTTTGGCTCAGGTTGTGATCCTGGGATCCTGGGATGGAGTCCCACAGGGAGCCTGCTTCTCCCTCTGTCTATGTCTGTGTCTCTCATGAATAAATAAATAAAATCTTAAAAAACAAAACAAAACAAACCGAAGGCTATGCTATGCTGTAATGTCATGTAATGACACATGAACAATGACACACATGAACACATGAACAAACAAACTCAGGCAAAGCAAAAGAACCCCAAACAACCCCCCCATCCCAGTAGTTTAACGTAATACACATTTATTTCATGTCATAACTCAGGTCCAGTCCAGTCAGCCGAGGGACCCTGCTCCATTCAGTCCTTCAGAGTCAGGTTCCTTTCATTTGGTGATATCTCCATTTTCAATGGCAATCTCCAAGGTTACTACAAAAAGAGGAAGTTAGAGTGGAGACTCAAGGGGTGAGAGGTTATGGGTTATGCCTGCAAGTGTTATGCATCACTTCTGCCCACTTTCCTTTGATTCCAATGGAGTTGTGTAGACTCAGTGGTTTCTGAGGGCTCTGACCAGTTTAGTACTGACAGCCAGTACTTTCAAAATCCACCATGCTTAAAACAAGCAGTGTTAGAACAGTGTATTAGAAATGTGTTGGTGACATTTTCCAAAATACACAAATCCCCCACAAACTCCTCCACACACACATATACACACGATGGACCTTTGCTCTAGGTTCTGTGATTAATAACTACCTAGTCCTGGTAGTGAGTCAATTTCCCTCTTTCAGAGAAGAGATTGCACTGTGGTTCCCTATCTGATTAGGATTTTTAGGAATGAAGCCCAAAGTCAGGTTAGGAGAGGAAACTGCTCTGTCTCCTAGATTGGGGTGGGGAGTGAAGAGTCCCTTGGCTGAGTGGTTGTGAGTTATAACATGAAATAAATGTATATTATGTTAAACTACTGATATGGGCTTTTTTTGGGGGGGGGGTTCTTTTGCTTTGTTTGGGTTTGTATCCAATATCTATTCTTCACCTCCAAGGTGTCATTCCAAAACACACACACACACACACACACACACTACATATAGAACAGTTTGAAGCACTGCCCCAGACTAAGGAGGTTGCTAAACATTTCTACATATTGAAAACTCAAACCAAGGTGAAAATTTATTAGAAGACTCTATCTGGTTCCTACTGCTGCTGTAAATAATTACCACAACCTAATGCCTTAAAACAACACAAAGTTACTATCTTATAATTCCAGAGGTTGACGGTCTGAAATGGATTTCGTCAGGCTAAAATCAGGGTGTCACATAGGCTGCATTTCTTTCTAGAGGCTGTAGGGGAAGATTCATTTTCTTGCCTTTTCCAGCTTCTAATGCTGACCATTAGCATTAGAAGGTCCTTGGCTCTTGGACCTTGCCTTCCACCTTCAAAACCAGCAATGGATGATTGAATATATCTCATGATGCCATCTCTCTAGTTCTGACCTTCTTTTCTCTCTCTTCCCCATTTAACCCCCATGTTAATATGTTGGGCTCATGTGGATAATTCAGGATAATTTCCTTAAGGTCAGCTGATTCATAAGCTTAATTCCATCTATAATGTTAATTTCCCCTTGCTGTATAACATAACTTATGCATAGGTTCCAGAGATTAAGACATGGACATCTTTGGGGGCCATTATTCTGCCTACCACAGATACCAAAAGATGGGAAGAGAAAACTGGCAGGGGATAGCATTTTAAGTTAAGTATTAGATAATGAAGTTATTTAATTCATTCACGCGTTTATTTATTTAGGAAACATATATTGTGTGCCTTCTGTGCATTTAGGATTGAGTCATGCTCTAAGGATAAAAGTCTGGAAAACAAACAAACAAACCAAAAAACAAACAAAAACAACTTTGTTTCCTTTCCTCATGGATCTTAGATTCTGTTGGAAACAGAAAGTGAGCAAGTCTGTAGTAGCACAAGCCAGAGAATCCTGCTACAGGGGTACAAATGAGTAGCCTTGAGCCCAGGAGTGTGAAGAGGGAGCAACGAGCCCAGCCAGACTGGGAGTGGGAGTCTGGGGTGGAAGATGAAATGTACCAGGGAGATAAAATATAAGTGATTGGATGTTCCATAGATATGAATAATTAAAAATAACATTCAGAGTTGTAGAAGATAGGGACAGGATCTGGGGAATGGGAAAATTAGGAGATGGAGCTGAAAACAAAACTTGAGGCTAGACCAGGGGCTTTGTAAGTGATTTTGAGGCATTGGCCTTATCTTGATGGTCATGGGAAACTAGAGGTTTGGGGGCCAGAGTTCTCTTGTATAAAAGTCATTGTATTGAGCTATGCCAAGAGAAGGGTGATGGTCCTAGAAAAGGGAGAGAAGGGGTAAATATGGGATACGTGTAAAAACATAGGAGGGGACCAAGAACTGGCTTGTCTAAAGATGGCTTTAGACTCAATGACTCCGAGATGTTGCCCTCGGTGACAAAGCAAAAAAAAGGCAAGTTTGAAGTGGGGCTGATTTGTGTGAAATGAAGGGGACTCTGAAAGATAATAAAAAACATTTAGCTCTCCACAGAGGGAGTTTTGATAGACTTTGGAAAATCTCAAATGAAAATATTAGTTAAAAAAATTTAGAACTGTCTGTGGTCAATAAAATTGCCACCTTCTTGTTTTTTATTATAAAATGTAAGTAATATGGATTTCATAAAATTTGAAGATCAAGTTGAAGGTGAAATAAAATAACAAGCTTCCCTTGTAAAAAAGAACTGAGTATTTTATTTTTTTCCTTCCCTATACAATCTAAAGATTCAGTGATGGGGAAATTACTTCATCTCACTTGGCGAAGTGACAGGGGATGTCTTATGAAAATCTATTTACAGTTGTACATCTTCAGCCCCATAACAGTAAAGCAGCAGTGTACCTCTGGAGGATTTTACACTTTAGTAATTCATTATGTCACAGGTTCCTCTTGGTGTGAAATTATTCTGATTAAGAAGAGCTGACAAAGGCAGAATGAAGTGATTCTCTTCTCTTACCATCTAAACAAGTCATACTTAATATTTCTTCAAGGTCAAGTTCAATTGAAAATAGGACAGGGTGATAGCTCCTTAGATTTGTGCTAATAACTGGGTGTTCTCAGCAGAAGCCTTTTGGCAGCAAAGTTAACTTATCAAAATGCTTAAGAAAGCAAAATTGCCTGCCAGATAGGAGATCCAAAAGTTTCAGGGCCCGTCATAGCTCTAGATTTCTTTTTCTTTTCCACTAACACGAATGAGCCTGATGCTTGAATAGTAATGCCTTGGAAAGTATGATCTCAGGTGCAGAACAAAAACGTTCTTCCTAGGATTTGTAATTTCATTGTAGGTGTTACTTTCCAAATGGGTTTAGACTATATTAGAAAAAATTATGAGAGAGGCTAGTACTCTTCAGCATGATGGCAGTTGTTTGAGTGACACCTTGCAGCATATATTCAAAAGATCAAGTGGCTCCTCCATTAACTTTCCTCAACCAATTCTTCAATCATCTTAGTCACCTGTTGTGACCTGCTAGTCAAAGCCTGGAAGATCTGGAAAATTGATCTGGGCTGCCTATAGTTTCCAGAGCATTGTTCATATTTTCACTTTAACTCACAGGTATCGGATAGGGACTCACATTTTCACAATTGGTACTGATTCTCAAACAGTATAGCCTGGTTAAGAGATAGGCTTGGGCATCAGCTCTGGGTTCATGCCTCAGCTCCAACTTTTCCCAGTTGTGTGATCTTGGGAAAGTTACTTAACCTCTATGAACATCAATTTCCTAACCAGGAAAATGAGGGTAAGAGTGGTATTTACTTTGTGGTATGTTTGCGAAGATTAATTGAGATGAACTGTAGAAAACATTTCACCCAGTGGCTGGCACATAGTGAGATCTAAACAGGAGCCAGTTATTTTAACTTAATCATGAGCTACAAAGAGCGCAAGATGAAAAGAAACTCTCAAGTTTTGAAAGAAATATTTGAAGATTTTCTTCTGCTTTTATAGCCCCTGATTGTTTTAGAATTTGAAACCAAATGTCCTTTATAATAAGTACAGCACCAAACCCTATTAATGCATTAATAGAAAATGTATATCTGAAAAGAAATAAATGAAAAGAGGGGCTATAGGTAAAAAAAAAAAAAAAAAAAAAAAAAGATGTGCGAGAAAGAATTTTCCTGGTAGATTTTAGAATGTTCAAAGAGAGCACAGAGAATAGCCTTTTTGGCTTTGAAGTGCTGAACTAATTAGATCCGCAGATTAGATGCAGAGAAAAGGTGGAAATCATTAAAAAAAGCATCATTCCAAGACACTCAGAGGCAAGAACCGCATGTAAGAGGGCTCAAAAGTTCAGTATTAGTCCTCAAAAAGTGAGTGGCAAAGAGAATGAAAAAATTTGCAGATTGGTTTACACAGAATGTTCTTTCTTCTCTCTGTAGTAATCTCTCCCTGTTTTCTGGACCCAGGTTAGTTTCTACGTCATGTGGAAATCATCACGCAGTAGACACCAAAGCTCTTCTTGCCTGCTCTTCCCTCTCAAAGTCCATGGCCCTTGGATAGTGTCATTGAATTTGAAACTTGATTCAATCTTAACATTTGTCTCACGTTGTTTTGATTTGGGTGAATGGGATGCCCATGTTTGATTCTATACTACCCCTTATGGGTTTGATCGTATACGTGTTTCCAGGTACTTTCATTTAATTTTCACATCTCTATGTATAACGGAGTACAGGAGAAATCTTGTCAACAGAAAAGCCAGGTTAGAGAAAAGGCATGGATGTGGAGGGAGCATTCAGAGAAACACTCAAAGACCAGAGAAATCAGCAAGTCCCAGACCAGTGAAGAGAGGAGGCTGGATGCTGGAGCAGTTTCGTGGCTGGGGAGAGTAGCAGGAGATGGGCATCCAGTCAATAACTGATGACAGAGAAGGCATGAGGGCATGACATCTCCAGACCACTTAAACTGGCTGAGCCTGAATTACTTCTGTGGAAAGTGGCTTTGTCTTTGGGCCCCTCACAGGTCTTGCTTTCCACACATCTCATGGACTATCCCTTTTCATTGTCCTTTTCTGGTAACTCCTCCTTTGTCTAGTTATTTAATATTTAAAAAAGGAGTAGGTTAGCCATCAACATTAAACTCTAGGGTGGATTTCCACCATGTTTAGAATAATATGTGCATTCCTTAAGGTATCTTCTTCCCCAACATTTCTGATACCACTCTTCTGCTCACTGTGCTCCAGCAATTATGGTGTCTTCTCTAGCATTTTCCTCCCCCAGAGTCTTTGTCTCTGCCATAGTCTTTTGCTGTAACTCTCTTCCCTGATATTTTGTGGGACTGGCTCTCCCAGGGGCCAGATCTATCAATGTCTTCACAAAGAGGACTTTCCTGGTTCCTTTCCAAGTTCCTCTCTCACACCACTCAATTTTCATTATGATTATAAAGATTATTTTTTAAAAAATACATTTCCTTACTTATCGTCTCTTTCTCTCTTCTTGAGTCTAAGCTTGATGAGGGAAGGGAACTCATTTATCTTTTCACTGCTGCATCCCAAGTATCTGGTACAGTGCCTGACATGTAGTAGGTACTCATTAAATATTTACTGAGAAAATGAATGTAGGAGGAGATGGTATCAGAGATGACACTAAAACTGGGTTTAGAGATTCCAACCTTCACTCTTGCTTTGAAATACAAAATTATAATAATTTTAATAATGTAATTCTTGGATCAGAGACTTTTTCTGTCTGTAGGAAAAGCAGTTACCACTTTCTGGAAAAGGGGTAGTCAAAATAATTAGATTAAAGGTCTCAAACTCAGTGTTTTTGCTTTCCAGTCCTACTGCTCTCCTACTAATTTGCAGTGGATGGCTCAGTGATTGTGTGAGAGTCACAGAGTTGAGGATTAATGAGCAGCTCCCATCTATGCAAAATAATCTATCCTTGGATGCAGGAGAAGTTTGATAAATCATTTTACCAAATGATTAAAGCTGGTATCTTGAAACATTACAAAATCAAAGCCTGGCGATTATATCTTGTACATTTAACTTGCTTCCCTCCCCTCCACATTAGAGGATAGTACCAGGTAGTTCTCTGGAGGGTGTCCCACAAGAATACTCCATCCTTCCCCTTTTCTGTGCTCTTTCCAGTCATCATGGCTTCCCAGTAGTTCTTTCTCCTATCCCTGTTCCCACCTACCTATCTAATCCACCAATAGTGAATTCTCTATGTCATTTGGGCCTAATTTCCAGGTTCCATCAGCCCACTGGCTCTCTCAATGTCTCCTTACTCTCTCCTCAAGATACTCAGGAGCTTCTCTGTCTCCACATGCCCTGGGCAGGCTTTGGGAAACAAGACATTTATTTCTCTAGTCTTTTCCCTGAGCTGCTCTGTTGTGCTATAGTGTCTCATATTGGTTTTGAGTCAATCATCCCAGCAAGCTTTTCCCAAGGTTTCAAAGTAGAACAGAGAAAACAAACAAACAAACAAACAAAAAACCAAACCTCCTTTGCTTTCAGTTTTCCCTAAGCCTATATAAACTGCTTTCTCCAATTAGGATTCTGGTACAAAGAAGAGAAGTTGAGATATGTATTTCTATGACCTTCCTTTACTTTTGCTTCTCTTCACACTTCAATTAGCTGAGAGAGAGAGCAGGCTTTTCCTGTTTCTCACTTTCTGGCAGGGTATTTCCCCTTTGTCATAATTCTTTCCTGGGAACATTAAGCTTCACAGCTTTGCCTTAAGGATGAAAAAGTATTGACTTGAAACTATAGGAAAATAACTTCTGCCAGTTTTGGCTTTGATATAGGTGATACAGAATAAGTTGTAACTAAGGATCATGAAGGTTAAAAAAAAAAAGCCCAAATACAAATACAAAGAATGTTAGCCCTTTTACAAATGTTTAACTAGAATCAAAGCAAATATTGAAATATTTTAAGAAGGAGAAGATTTTAAATAAGTGAAAAACATTCCAGAAAACAAGAAGAGACATTAAAAATGGAGACAGTCAATGAAAAGGTCCTAAATCGTGGAAAGAAAATATGAATTATATATTCTAATTGTGTAATTTCTATTGTCTTGACAATAGACAAGTCACTTAATTACTTTGAGCCTAGTAATTCCATTTATAAAAAACAAAAGCCAGAGTGTTTTTCAATACTGGTGTTCTGCTTTGTATGATTTTTAGATGTTATAGTGTAATGGTGTGCTAGTTATTTAACACTGCATAACAACCACTCCAAAACTGAGTGATTTAAAAAACCAATAGTTTATTTTTTCTCAGGAATCTATCATCTGGGCTTGCATCCATGGAGAAAGCTAATTTTTGGTACCAGCATTATCACCTGGGTTGGCTTGATAGGTCTAATGAAAAGATGAACTTGAAAGAAAGGAAAATTCAAACTAACCTTTTGGAATTACTTAAATCATTGCCCATCACAGCAGTTGATAAAATATTTTATTTCCTGATAATTGTTGGACAATAAAATCTGTCAATCTGGAATTTAATCAATGAGATATTTCAATTCCCATATTTCCACAAGACAGTGATACTTGGAGTTTGACTTATGACTTCAAGGTACTGAAGAAAAATTGTTCTATAATTAGTAGAGTATTGATATTAAATGAAGGTCATTATCTCCTAACTTTTTGAAAATATGAGAAAAGTTAACAAATTTAGAAGTCATGAAGTTCAATATACCTGGTTTTCTCAAGGTTGAGGCTGGTATGAACAGAGGAGGAAAAATAGAAGGCAAATTGATTGAATGAATACAGGTTCAGAGATCAACAAGAATAGATTTTCCAAGTAATAGAAGTTTTTATAAGCCCTATAGAAATAATGACAATAGCTTATTCAACAGTTATATGATAAACTGTATTAAAACTTTTACAGTAATTATGTAGAACAAATTTGTAAACATCAATAGGAACATATGGAACACATATTTGATGAACAAGTGAATAAACAAATAGTAGTTATTAATTTTAAAAATATATTTGTTGAAATAATGCATTCACATTTTAAGAGATTAGGAAACCAAGGCAATGAGAGATTTACTATCTCTCTTAAGGTTATGCTCAAGTGGGTGAGCAGCAGATGTAAGATTTGAAATGAACCCAGCTAGAGGTATGTCCACTTTTTGGGTGTTTGTGTCATGCCACTTGCTTTTTTCCCCCCTTTATGCCACTTTGTTTTAATGAAAGATTTAACAATAGTACCTGTTTGCACTCTCTGAAAGAAATCTTAAAGAGGATTTTTGATTTTTTTTTAAATTTTTATTTATTTATGGTAGTCAGAGAGAGAGAGAGAGACAGAGACAGAGACAGAGACACAGGCAGAGGGAGAAGCAGGCTCCATGCACCGGGAGCCCGACGTGGGATTCGATCCCGGGGTCTCCAGGATCGCGCCCTGGGCCAAAGGCAGGCGCTAAACCGCTGCGCCACCAAGGGATCCCGGGATTTTTGATTTTATAAAAAAGTGCAAAAAGTGAAAATAACATTCAGCATTTGTTTTGCATCAAGCCTTTGTAGAGGCAGTGTGTACCCAGAACAGTGGGAATGGCCCCACCAAGCTCCTTCCCCAGGAATTACACTGAATATCTCAGCATCAAGGCACCAGAGCTTTGAACTGTGTCTGTGAGCATCTATGCTTCATCTCCATTTATTTTGTGCAGACTTTAGCAAAATGTATCCTAAAGAATCAGAGAAGCCCAAGAGATGTTATTTTTGGGGTCTGGGAATGCTAAAACATTTTTCTAAACACATTAATGGTATTTGCTTCTTTATGCCATTTTGGCTTATGAAAGCTTTCACAGGAATGTTCTACCTTCAGATAGCAGGGGAAACCTGGATTTCAAATTCCAAGCTTCATGTACTTAATCACTAAGCTATACCTCAGAGTGACATACTGCAGTGGTGTAAGAGGATAAATATTGGAAACATGGAAATGAGAAATGCTGAAAAAAGAAACTTCTGTCAAGCAAATTTTCAGTGTTATTCAGTAGCATCCAATAAAGTAAACACATATTTCTTGCAAATGTTATTTATAAACTCCAATTGCCTTCTAAAGTGGGTAGGCCCTGGTAGCCAGAAGGTTCTTTATGGGTCTGTGCTTGAGTGAGAGCAGGTGAATTTGGAGGACATGGCAGAGAAATAAATCATTTCTCTATGAAAAGGAAGCAAAGGATTAAAAACATCTGAGAGAAGACCACAATTTGGGACTGGCTGAGAAAGGAAACTCCAGGTGAGAAGCACTAATATTGCTCAGAGCATCACAGGATTATGTGCTACGGTGGTTTGAGTATAAAATATCTTCATCTTTTCTGAATCTCCTCTCGATCCTATTACTCACTAATGTCTTGGGGTGAGCAGATTTTGTTTCTTCTGAGGAATGGAAAGATGTGCCAAGTCCTACCTACTTCAACCTTGGTCTGGAGAGAACACAGGACACATGCTGGGGCATCTGATATCTCGGTACTACTCTGCTCTACTTTGAGGGACAGATAATGGCCAATTAGATTTTGTCATAGTCTGAGGGAAATATCCCTCAGACCACAGAATTTGCTTACCTTTGAATCCAAGCTTACCAAAGAAAACTTGTTTTCTGGAGGTAACAGTTTCTTGGAGGTATCGGTTGAGGAGGGGATTCTTGTCAGTGGCTACATGAGGACCCTGACTGTAGACAAATTTCCAGATTCTTCCTGTGAGAAGAGTTACAAACGCCATGTCTTTGGATAAATCTCTCCTTCTCTTTCCTTATAAATTTGCTTGGCACTGTAACAAATTCTGTGTCTCGATCTCCTTTGGCACCTGAACTTTCTGCTGGGCTCCGGGGAGAACAATAGCAAAGGAGAATATATGGTCTAGTCCAAAAACATTTCCTATGAAGTCTTTTCCACTCCCTACCTCCAATCAGATAGAATTGAGCATTTTTCCTTAGTACTATTCTATAATTTCATGCAGACTTCAATCAAATAATATATTACTCCTTTTAGCACTTTTGGAAAGAAAGCATGTTGGATTCTTCCTGCCAACATGTGTGCTACTTAGGGCAGAGTGTTTATATCTCTGGTGCTTATCCCAGAGTCTACCATGAAGTAGATGCTCAATTAATGACTGGTGAGTGTAAATGGCTGGATAAAGACTGAACAAACATTTCGGTGTGGTAGTACCATGGGCCGGAGAAAGAATGAACAGTTCTGGAAGCTGGCCTACTGGTGGCTATAATTTTTCTCCACACCATACAGCCCAGGAGAAGCTGCAGCAGGGCAGTGATAGAAATGTCTGAAATTGAAATATTGTATCTTTAGGCTATAAAAACTGTAATGACATATGTACATCACCTGGTTAAACTTCACTGAGAAAGAAAATTCTAGGTAGCAGAAAGGAAAAAAGAAGTCAAGCAATACTGAGTTCTAAGGATGTAATTCTTAAAAATGTATTTTTATTTGTGAGGTACAAGAAACTCAGGGAGATTAGGCAACTTGCCAAATATCCCATGACTTGCAAATTATAAAGTCAGGACATGCCCCGAGATCTGCGGGAATGAGAAGGCCAGCTTGCCGTCCAGAAAGCTGACACCGTTATGGACTAGGTCTGTAATGAGAAGCTTTTCACATGTGAGATAGGAGATGATTTCTTTCAGTATCTCAGAACAAATACTTCAGAACCCACCTTTCATGTTTTAGATGCAGCAGCCATGATATATAATGATTATTCCCATGAGCAAGATAGCGAGGGGAGCATACAGAAGTGCTTTACAGAGAACTGGTTGAACGTACTGTGATTTTGCAAGCATATAATAGAAATAGAAGGTGGGATTTTTCTAGTACTCATTTTTTCCTATCTAGAAATTGTGAAAGTATTTGTTCAAATCAGGAATTAACCCTGAAATATGGAAGGTGTGTGTGTGGGGGGAATGTCCAGTAAACTTTGGCTGATGGAATAAATGAATGACTCACTCCTGATAGAGCTGTGGGCACTGAAACTGCTCTCAGATCAATCTTTGAAGGACGTTACATAGGATCTGAGTCAGGGAAGCTGGCAGGGAATAGCTTCTCTCTTAGGCTGGTGGTTGGCTTCTCAAGAAATTAGGAGCTCACCGTAGCATGGTCACCCAGAGCTTTTCCTATCAGTAAATCACAGAGGAGTGAGTTCCCAGAGTTTAATCAGTAAGAGGGTGACTGAGGAGCTTCTGAGAAGTAATAGTGCTCTGCTTATGTGAGGACGTACTGTGCTTGTGCCAACAGGGTGGTGTGGCTGCTGAGGCAGCTAATGTGACCTTAGGCTGTTTTCAGGAGGAAATAAATGGCCCCTCTTACCATGTAGTACATGATCCCCCACACTGCAGCTGGATTCTGTGTCTAGTCACTGACTAGCACGGACATGTCCAAATAGGGAAACCAGCATAATGAGGGGTCGGCAAATCATGTCATGTGAGCAGTACTTGGTAGGGTTGGGTATTTCATTTTGTTTTTCTGGAAGGTGAGAATCATCAGAGGCACAAATATTTGAGGATCCGTTATGTGAAAGATTGCTAGATGTATTCTGATTGGGTCAAAGGGTGGACATAGATATCAGATCAACTTAAAGAGAAGCTTTCTAACAATTATCTAAAGATAGGAGGTGTTGGCTCACAAGGGAGCCATTATAAGAGGTGTGTGGGCAGAGGTTAGCTATTTGTAGAAAGGATTGCAAGTCTGGGTAGGAAGTCAGGCAACAGACAGTGTGGAGTGGACAGTGAAGAGTGCAGGTTGACTGGAGAAAAAGGTCTCTGTTTTTGGCATAATTCAGTCAGTAAGAGCTAAGGTAGAATGTGATGGTTTTCACTTGCCAAACGTGCAGAGGCCATACCCGGAGGGACCCAAAATGGAAGGTGCCTTAGAAATCATTAATGTAATCCACTCCTTTTATAGACAAAGCTAACTGTTGTTATTGGACTACATGAGGCAGAATTAAAGGAGATTCTCTGTGCTTTCATCTGCCCATGGCTTTGCAATTTTTCCAGGGGCCTTGAGGGCTTGGAAGCAGACTGGTAAATGTGAAAGGCTCCTGGCTTCAGCGCCATTCTACTCATCTGCTCTATGAATGTGGTGTTTGCACTGATGTTGGAAGACAGGATTCTACAACTAAAAATTCAGAAACCTTGGTTGATGCCAAATAGCATCTTCTTCTTTCTCCCGTCATTCTCACAGTAGAGTGAAATTCACTCTCTGCCTCTAGAAATGCCAATAATTGCTTTTTCAAGCAACTACTACCATGAGAACTGCCCAAGAGTGAACAAGTGGGACATATTTTAGGCTTACTGGCTCAGATCTATTATTTTCCTCCAAATTTCCATCACCACTGTGTGTCACTGCTGTATTTTTCCTGAGCCATGGCTTATTTCTGTAAGTGTTCATCTAATTGCTTCCAATCTTTCTTCTCACTACTGATCCTTCCAATTGGTCCTAAACTTTTTTGGGATTGAAACTGGCCAATTCTCCCATTTCAGTGGTATATAAAAACTATTTTCATCTCTCAATTTCATACTGTATGTCGCCTCAAATAGCACTGGCCTTTTTTTTTTTTTTTTTTTTTTTAATACTACACATGTAGTCTCAGTTTGCTTTCTTGTAACTGAGTTGAACTCTGTTGGTTTATCTTTTTTTTTTTTTTTTTTAATGTTCCTCCCAACCCAACCTCCAAACTCAGGTTTCTGGTAAATTTCTGCATGTGTTTCTCAACAAAATTCATTTGAGTTCTTTAATGCTTGCATCCTTAACATCTTTATGCCTGTATTTCTTGGTTTTCTTCCCTTGTGAAATTCAGGAACATTGACTACTTTATTATCAGTTGCAGATTTGGTTTATCAGTTGTTCTGAATCAATAATGAAGATGTAAAACAATGCTTGACTCTTGGGGATGCAGATGATACCTCCCTTCAGCAAGATTCATTTCTGTTCATTTGTTGATGCTGTCAGGCTTCCAACCATGGGAATGTGCCGAGCCCAAGCAATTTGCAAGTAAGATTTGGGGAATATTATCTAAAATGTTTTCTGTAAGTTTGACTATAGGGGCATATTGCTTATATATTCATTTTCTCTTTCACCCTGATTTTAATCATTTCTATCAATGTGTGGGCCCCATAGCTTACCATTTTATTATTAATTAATTAATATTGAAGTGTAGTTGACACACAGTGTTATATTAACTTCAGGTATACAACATAATGATTTGACAAGTCTATATGTTATGCTATGCTCACAGGTGTAGCTACCATCAGTTACCATACATTGCTATTACAATATCATTGACTATATTCCCTATGCTGTGCCTTTTATCCCCATGATTTTTTCATTCCATAATTGGAAGCCCATACCTCTCACACTCCCTCACACCTTTTGCCTATCCCCTCACCCCTCATGGCTCTTTTTTTTTTTTTTTTTTTTTGAGATGGCTCAGATGTTTATTTTAATTTTCTCTTTACTACTAGAGTTATCTTTCATAAGCTTTAATTGCTATTTTCCCAAATAGCAATTACCAAGATCTTTCTTGACCACTTTTTTTTTTTTTTAAGCCACTTTTTTTCCCCTGTCATCAACTCTCCAAGGAAAATTTCCATTGGTCCTGAATCGTAGTTTACAGTGAGCCCAGTTTAGCCTAGCTAAGCACTCACTTTTGATGATGCATGGGCTATTTAGTATATAAGGGATGATATACAGACCCAGGGGTTATAAACTGATAGAGCCCAGAAAAACAGCGCAGTTCTTATGTAAGGTAAGTAATAGTGGCTGAGAGCTTGAGTAGTGTTTTCTTTTTTTTTTTTTTTTAAGATTTTATTTATTTATGAGAAAGAGAGAGAGGGCGAGAGAGAGAGAGAGAGAGAGAGAAAGAGGCAGAGACACAGGCAGAGGGAGAAGCAAGCTCCAGGCAGAGAGCCCGACGTGGGACTCGATCCCGGGTCTCCAGGATCACGCCCTGGGCCGAAGGCGGCGCTAAACCGCTGAGCCACCTGGGCTGCCCTAGTGTTTTCTATATTAAAATATCTACCTCATGGCCCATCTGGCATATAATCAAGCAGATCTGATTATTTTGAGACAGATAACTTGTGTTGAAGAGACAATTCATTGACTTAAAAAAAAAAAAAAAGGAATTCTGGACTTTGATATACAAAGGAGGGGGGTGAAATGTAACTCTCCCTAAGCTTTTCTTCTAGTTAGAACTGTAACACATCATCCCTCAGATTAAAAAAAAAAAAAAAAAAAAAAAAGGAACTCCCATTTTTGCCAACCCCTGCTACAGTGCTAATGATTTACCACTATGATCTACAATATCACTTTTTCCAGAGACTTTTGCATCTCGATGGGGAACTCCTAAAAGTGGTAAGTTTTCAAGATCAAAGGTCAAAGGTGTGAAATTATGATACCTGGTCCTGAAATTGATAATTTTGGAAATGTTTTTCTTCGTTGCCTCTCCTATGATTTATCTCATACAATTTGCTCCCAATGACTCAGTAAGACAGACTCCTTGGAGAAAGTTTCGACGAAAGCTCTATCTGATAATATTTTCCTTTTTAGTTATCTGTTTCATAGGAAATTTGGCAATGGCAGCTGATGTGTGCAATGTCGTACTTGTCTTTTCTTACAGTTTAGTTGCTCTTACTTCTTGGACTAGCAGGGATTTGAGATGCAGTGATTATATTTCCGATACCGGTAAATTTCTTCATTTAGGGTTTGAAATGGAATAATTAAGGCTTACAAATATAGAGATTTGCCCACTTTGTTTGAGGGAAGGATAATAATGTTTAAGATAACATGTTAGTCCTTTCCCCAAACTGGGAGTAGATAGGAAAAGTGACTTGTAAGTTAATGATATGATTGGCTCCAATATGATTGGTTTTGAACTGCATGGTCTTCCCGATTTTAGCTTTTTCTGATGGGATTCAGATATGCATAGGAGTATTTTGGTTTGTTTTTCCCTGTAATGAGAATTTAAAATAGCCTGAAACCGGGTGTGTTGGCTGCGTACAGTTTCATTTGCATACCACATAGAGGAGGAGAGAAACCTGGACAATATTTTTGGCATTTTAATAATATGCCTCCAAGGAAGGAAACAGCCATACAATTCATTTTCTTTGACAAAACTTTAATTAGAAAACCAGACTCCTCTGATTATAAAAATTACACAAGCTGATAAATCTTGGTAAGTTATAGAGAGAATAATTTTATGAACATTTTATACCTAATAAAAAAGTTAAAATAATTAACAGCATTCATCAGATTAATTTTGTTTTCACACGGTTTTCTAATATAAAAAAACATATAGTCATCAACCTTTATATAAATCCATATATGTTTGTAATAGTGTTTTCATAATGAGAAGGGACAATATTCATATGTAAATAATAATATTAATAATCAGTAATGAATCAAAACTGCCAAAAGCTGAAGCATGACAAAATTTATGATCAAAGTTGCTTAGGGAACTTTTGAGTTTTCTAGATCCAGCAAAAATGATCTATTGGAGAAAACCTAGACACAAGAATTCGTATCATTGTATTGCCCCACTTGAAAAAATTCTGTATGATCAGTGTTGGTTCATGTGTTTCCAGAACAATGACCTTTTCTTTTCTTTCAATAATTTTGTACCAGAGTGGTGCTAACAATGTGCTGGTGTATTGTGCTGCCTGCAGGAAACGGTGTTTGATCAACAGAAAAACTGTAAATCTTTTTTCGCCCCAGACTAGTAAGAATAGACCCATGTTGACAACACAAAGTTTCATCTGAATGTGGCGTTCCTGTGGGGGCTAACCTGTGTCCTGCAATACTACATCATTTAAAAATACCTTAGTTCTTAAAACTTCTGTCCTGGTTCAAGCATCACATTGACTTCTGATTGCCTTTTAGCAAGATAAAAGAATAGTTCAAACTATAAAGGAGGAGTCTTGGTAGTGTGAAGTAGTCACATGTAAAATCTACATTTCTTTATTGCATTCTAATTTTTTTTCAAAATTGTATTGCAATGCTGACCCAATTTCATACCATCATCAAATCACTTTAACCATGTGTCTGTGAAAAGTGCTTCTATGTCTCTGCAATACTGTCTAAATATAAGAGATGCAAACTTTTAACGAATTACTGAATTTCATTTGGAGAATAGCAACGAAAACATGAAGTAAATCCTTTAGGAAAGATGGCACTATGCTGAGCACACAGATATTAAACACCCTAATAGTTGCCATTAAGTTTTCTTTTACAAGCTGGTATTTTAACACATCTCAAAGTTAATTTAATTATACTAATTTTGCAGCAAACTGTAATTAGGAATAATCCTCTATTGATATGTTGAGGTCCAAGGATAATACATTTAAGGATGCCATTTGTTTCACATCTCACACTCAAATTCAAGCAGGAAGATTTCTGAAACATTTTAGATCATCTAGCTGGTAAGCTAAAGAGAGGCAGAACTGGACTGTCTATGAACATTTAAACTTGAGCATTGTCCATGCAATCTCTTGTTGCTCCCTAGAAAGTGTTTTGCTGGAAGTTATACCAAGTGAGAGCCCTGAATGAATGCGCCAGAAATTATAGGAGAGGAAAGATTCTCAGAAATATACTCGATTTTGTGGCAGGCAACCCCAATTTTGGATTAAGAGGCAGACATAAGAAGAAAACCTGATTTTAATTTATAATATTCATCGCCTTCCTCCATAAATAATTTCCTTTTGGAGGACAAAGTGATGTGTAATAAAACTCGGTATATTCAGCTTACCTCAACTTCAAGTGGGTAAGAATATAAGTAGCAATTTCAGCTGAGAACAAGGCAGAGATGAAAACATTAATGGAAATAAAAAAGCTATCACATCTCACAAGCAACTTTTGTATCATTTACAAAACGTAAAGAAAACTTTGTGTATGCTGAAACCCGTGTGGGTATAATTAATAAAGCATTTTCTGGCCCAAATACTGAAATACTGCTTCACCATCATAAATTACGTTGTTTTTGATAAATTCTAATAAGGATAAACTAAGTCATAAAAAGCAATAAGAAATTTGGACAAGCAACAAGCCATCTGAGTCACAATTTCTGTGGATCGGATTACACAATAAATCTGTTGATGTTAAAAAAACTAGAACAAGTTCTATACTAACAAAATTCAGAAAATGAGAAATTTCTACCAGAAAGGAAAACAAAATGGCAAATATCACAATTGTACAGAAACTGCTTCCTCTATTTCTTCGTGACTTGATTAATTTAAACTACAAAATTTTTTCTGAATTCTTTCAGCCATTAGAGGACTAGTTATGTTCTTACAGAACCTGTGACTTAATTACAAGCATCTGTTTTCAAGGCTAATCAATGAATCATTAATGTGAGCTTGGAAACAGCAGGTAGAACATCAATAAATTATTCATTTTGGGAGAAGGATGAAATGTTCCCAAGCATCAGAGGATGTATTTTACTTATGTTCATGTCAGGCTGGCTTTGGGTGCTTGTGTAATCCTGAAGTTCCCACTGAAAATAGCTTGGGGCAGGGTCTTTAAGTTTCTTAGCCAAGAAGAAATAGCACAGAAATTGCCCCCACTCAGACTTGTAGTTGCCAGGATGGTCTTTCATGTTTTTAGCTGCCTCCCTTCCTTCCTTCCTTCTTCCTTTCCTTCCTTCCTTCCTTCCTTCCTTCCTTCCTTCCTTCCTTCCTTCCTTCCTTCCTTCCTTCCTTCCTTCCTTCCTTTCTTCTTTTCTTCCTTTCCTTCCTACCTTCCTTTCCTTCCTTCCTTCCTTCCTTCCTTCCTTCCTTCCTTCCTTCCTTCCTTCCTTCCTTCTCTCTCTTGACATGTAAGGACAAGCTATGACAATCTCTGCTGAGACAAAGGAAATCACAACTTTTCTTAAAATTTAAGCTACAGATAAATAATTTTAAAAAATCAAAGGCTAGATGTTAATACTACCTGGCTAAGCATTCACAGGCAGGGAACTTTCAAATTTGTAAGTAAGTCTACTCTGAATTATTTACTAGACAAAGACATACATCCAATAGCTTCAACTTTACAATTGAAACACATGAAACTTTCAAGATCCTCCTGAAATTGGCCCACACTTTATTTCTTCCTTCCCTCTTTCCTTCCTTCCCAGTATTTATTGAATGCCTAATATGTGCCTGGCACTATTCTAGACTATGGTGTTTTCACAGGTTATTGAACAA
The DNA here is from genome assembly GCF_053574225.1 of Canis aureus. Taxonomy (NCBI): domain Eukaryota; kingdom Metazoa; phylum Chordata; class Mammalia; order Carnivora; family Canidae; genus Canis; species Canis aureus. Next base: position 56,711,581 of record NC_135617.1, on the reverse strand, counting down.
CAACAAAATCTCTGTCCTCATAGAGTTTTCAGTCTACTGAGGACAGACAGACAATAAACAGATACTATTGTAAGGAAGGAGGGGGAGGAGACTTATTGTATGGTTATGGAAGGCTTTTCTGATGACTTGATAAATAAGAAGAAATATCATGAAAAGAATTGGAGAAGACTAATGGCTATTGGCTAGAAATTAGAGCTTTCAGGGTGGTGAGAAGAGCAAGTGCAGGAGGACAAAGGGGATTGTGGCAGGAGAGGAGATAAGAGAAAAGGAGACAAGGGGTCAGATTTGGTAGGGTTTGCCTTTGTCACATGTCTTCCACCAGAGGTAATGGCTGGGGAGAGCTGGATCATTTACTTGAACAGATCTAATGCATTCTTCAAGGACAACATGAAGTTGTGTTTCCTTCCTGCACTGTTCCCCTGATATCCAGATTCTCTTAAGTCTAAAATATGAACCATGCAAATTATTATCAACAATGTTCTTCATTTCATCACTTATGATTGCTTCCTCTGTTAGCATCTTCAAATAGATCCCAAACAACTTAAGGATAGAAACCATGTAATTCATTTTCTCCATCCCTTACAGTGCATAGCATTGAGCTCATGGTAATTAAATAAAAGCAATTGATAAAGTTATGTTAATTAAGAAAAAACAAAGAAATCCACAACTCAAAAATAAATTCAAGGAATTTTGAGAATGTTGCCATGAAAACAAAAACAAAAACAAAAACAATAGCTTAGAGAAGAACTCAGTGTATAATACACATTATCTTCTGATTTGTCTGACGATTTATGTCATTGTCCATCCGAGTTTAGAGATTATCTCTGTATATTTGTACTCCTTCTTCTCGCCCTGCAGAAAATGGGGGCCCCATCTATGCAGCCTTTTTTTTTTTATAATAGTGCCACTACCCATTTCCCTTAATGTTTGCCTTCATTCATGAAATTTCTCTCTGAATTTTTATCTCCATTTCCCCAGCATATTTTACCTAGCAGGGCACGCAGTTAACTCAGTGGAGTGGCAGATTATAAATATATCAGAGACATAAATGACAGGGTAAAAATCCACTAGGCCACTAGTTTTTTTCGAGCCATTTGCTTGAGATCACCTAGTTAAGAAGTGGTCATGGATGGACAGTAGTGATTGAACATTTTCATAAAAATTATTTCTCTGCGGTAAGATCTTTATAATTTTTAGACTAGAAATAATCTTTACACATTGTTTATCAGTTCTCTACAGAAGATGGTATAGGCCAACTAAAGAATAAATGTTGATGTGTTCCATGCTACATTGAACAAGCAAGAACATAAGATACCACTTGATGCCTTTCAAGTCATTATTTTAGTAAAACATATCAATCTCAGGACATTGGGTGAGATCTCACAATTCCTCCAGTGCTAAATTGGAAACTGGACAAACCCTTAAGAACCTGATGTTAAGAAGGAGCAAGATTGTGTTCTTCCATCCATAGATGACTCTTTCCCAAATTAGTCATGATTTTTCTTTCCTTTAAGCCATCATTTTGAGTATGCCTTAGTCATTGCCATGCTAAATAAAAGTGAGCGGAGGTGGCAACATGGCAGGAAATGACTCCTTATTAACATTCTTTTCTAATGTTCTTTCATAAAATGCTTTTTCTTTTCTTTTCTTTTCTTTCTTTCTTTCTTTTTTTTTTTTTCTAATCTCTCTCAATTCTAGCCTGAGTGTCTATTTATCAGTATTTCTTCCCTTGGGTCAAATGATGAGTCTTGACACTTTATACTTGTAGGCACCAATTTCTTTTAGTGTATTAATATCAAGCAAAATGATTTCTGCCCTTAAGGTTTTATCTTCTGCATTATTAGTAACACTAATCAATTGATCGCCTGTCCTTGCCTTCCCACCTTACCATTTTGTTCAAAACCCATCTAGCATTCATTGGTACTCATTTCCAACAAACAAAAATTAATAGAATAATTGCTATTTATTATGGCAAACAAAACATTAATTAAAAATTATGAACAGTTTTTAGATTAGGTTAATAGCCAGCAAAATAACTCTGGTCTTGCCAAAGTTTCATAATATAATTGTTTCAGTTAAAGGAAATAATTCTTTCCAACCTTTTATACAGCATTAAGATGTTCCCCTGAATTATTTGAACATTGCTGTATTTCTGGCATAGGACTCGGTCCATTACTTGACATATTAAAGTGCTTAATAAATGTTTGAGTGACAGACTAGTGAAGTAATGATATGGCTGGATAAATGATATGTATAAAATAGTGTGCCATTTTACTTTCCTAGATCCTGGGTAACTGCCCATATTTCTAGTTGTTGAAAGATCTCTCCTAATCAAAATTATTCTCTACCACTGTCAATCTTCAGTTGGGGCTTCCTATTACCAAAAATAACTCAGTGCTCTAAGTATTTAGATATAACACACAGAGAAAAACCACTGGAATATTTGGTAAGGGACCTGTAACCCCTGGAGGCATTTTGTGTAGGACTCTGATATGTGTTTCAATGATTCCTTATTCTACCTGGATGACCAAGGTGGCCTTCTGGCGGTCTGGTGGTGGTGAATTTTATTTTAAAAATTTATGGATTCATCAACCATGGCTTTTGCTAGACTATGGCTTCCCCCCCCCCTTTTAACAGTGTTTTCAGGCTGGCACACATCACAGTATAATAGCTGTGATATTGAGAAAAAAGATTGCTTACAACCATTTTCAACATACACTACACGTTCCCCCCCCCTTTGGTTGCAAATGTCCCCTTTTTTTTTACTTTATAAAATCTCAAGAAATAAACTTTCACAAGTGTTTTATTCACAACCAAATTTTTCCTGTTATGTTAGAATGCGATTGTATTTTTCAAAAGGCCAAAAAAAGAAAATAACCCACCATTATTCTAGGCCATTTTGGTAATACTTTTCCTTTATATTTCTTTTTGGTCTTTTTCAACTTGGTTTCCATGTATTTACTTTGACTTGTTTGAATTTCTACTAAAACCAAAGGGCAAAACCTACTAAAAACAAAGGACAAAATTGTTTTAATTAAAATCCAGACTCTGAATACAGTTACCCATATAGATGAATCCTTTTTCCTTAAGTATTCTACTCTTCCATGAGGACAAAAATCACTTGATCATCTAAAAAACAGTAATATTATTTAGGAAATAAAAACTGGATTCTATACAGGCCCCCATTAATTTTACTTCTTTTAGAATTTTAATAAATATTCATTTGCACATTGCTGGCAAAAAAGAACTTCTCTAATAAGTTATTTCCCAAAATTTGCTCCTTGAAACACAAGTTTGGTGTTGCATGAGCCTAGGATCCCATAGCCAAATATATTTGGGAAATATAATATTGTTTCTACACCATTGGGAAATTTGTTGCACACATCCTGGGTAAGTTGAAAAGTGGGCTTCATTTTTGCCAGCATTGAAGTCATTTGGACTTGGAGTGACTCCTTTTGAAGAGACAGGAACAAAAAGATCTTCAAATAGTCTGGACTTTGTACTTAGTATTTTCATCTTCGAGTTAATATTTACCACCATCCTTCTGTTTTGATACTTGTGACAGTCCCACATGCAGAGGCAGATGAACATTTTGTGGGGCCTGAAGTGTATACAATTTTGGAGTCCTTTGTGAGAAAAAGAATACAAATTTATTCTACTTTTACAAACTTTATATAAACCTATGACAATGTGAACACACTTCTGGGGACCATCCCAGGGCCTTGGAAAGGCTCATGCAAGCAAGGGGCCCTGAAGTTTAAGCTTTGTGAGTTATGTGCTAAATCTGCAACATCCCACTTGGAAAACAATATTATACTTTATAATATTGTTTCAGCCTCATTCTGTCCGGTCCTTCTGCCCACCTGACACACATCCTACATTTTCAGAGTTGACAGATTTAACAATAAAAATATGTGATACCCAGTTTGAATTTCAGATTAAGTATAAATTTTTTTAGTATAAATATATCTCAAATGTTGCATGTGACATACTAAGAAAATTGTTCATTGTTTATCTGAAATTAACTGATATCTTGTATTTTACCTGGCAACCTAAGCTTTCTAGTCAAAAGAGTTTACATTAGGACTTTTCGGAAAATGATACAGTCTTTTATACTCTATGACTTGGTTCAAGTTTCTTTGTGAAAAGGCCCTCATGGGATACCTGTTACAAATATAGATTCCTAAGCCCTCCCCCTTGTAAGTTTAACAAGCTTTCCAGGTGAGTCTTATCAACATTCAAACTTGGCAAATATGGCCTTAATTCAGATACTTTCTTTTCTTCAGCCTGAAGTGTTCTTGCCCATTCTAATCATCCAGATTTTCAGGCCTAGTGATAAGAAGCTGTCTCTCATCATCACCTTCTTTCCTGGGCAGACTTAATCCAGCTACTCTCAGAATGCCTGCTGTTGTGACATACTTCTATTGTAGCAGTTTGCAAAGTGAAATTGTGGTTCCCCACACCATTAGCAACAGCATCATCTGGGAACTTGTAAGAAACAAACTTTTGGACCTCATTCCAGACCTATTGAATCAGAACTCTGAAGGTGTGGCCTAGCAATTGGTGTTTAAACAAGCCTTTCAAGTGATTTTGATGTACCCTTAAATTTGAGAATAATTACTCTATGTTAACACCCAGTACTTTTGTTACAGTTAAATACAGCTGTCTTACCTCTAGTTTGCTAGTCTAAATTCCTTAATGGGTAGCAGCTGCTTGGATTCCTCTTTGTATTCATTCTCAGGGCCTGGCACATGGAGAGTATTTAAAATTTTTGTTGAATAAAAGATTTGGTGAGTAATGAGTCAATGGATAATTATGTTTTTTTTTTATTGTAGTTTTGTTTTCATTTTTCCCCCTTTTCAGTAAGCTGTCTAGTAAAAGCCGTAACCCACAGTGTATAACGTAAAACTAGGTGGGTGGTCAAGGCTCTCTGGGATCCTATTATGTGGTATTGTGGCTCCAAGATCCAACTGTTTTTACGTTTTCTCAATCTATCATTTGCTTTTTTGTCCTTTATTATTTCAGTTGTTCTGTAAACTTTGGAGGAATACAAAGAGTTCATAGGAATGACCATCTCTGGTCATTTTATAGATATATGCTAATGTTAAGGAGCATATATAAATATCTACATATATGTGTGAAATGTTTGATGGGACAACTATTCCATAGCAAAAGTACTGAATTAGAGACAGATCATCTACTGAATTATGCTATGTGTGTAATATTTGTGAAAATTTTGTCTTACGTACATATCCAACATTAACCAATGCTGATGGTTAAAAATTACAATATCTATCTTTATGACAAAATAAAGGTATATGCCTTACACAAGTCTATCTGAGCAGATGATGGAAGCCTGGTTCTCTAATTGTGGAAGGAATGGTGACCTTGTTTCTATGCACAAATCACCTGGAATGTTAAATTCCCTAAAGTATAAACAAACTTTAAGAATTATTTGTTAATTAAATTGATGTTTCCATCTGTAGATCGAGATATTGTTGTTAATTCTTCAGGAATGATAGATACGTATCGATAAATGTCATACACTTGAACATCCAGCAATCTAACATAGAGAAAAGCACATAAGATCAGAGATATACTTACTTATTTTTCTAAAACTTTTGTTCTTCCTCTTTGATGTATCTTTTATTTGCTGTACTTAAATTATGTCAATAAGGTGAATCAATTAAATCAAATTTTTTCCCCAGGCTAGATATGTGGAAAAGCAAACTGACCATTCTGTAAAGATGATTTTCTGATACTTTGTGGTAACAACTGCTAATTTTGTTTATAAAAACCACAGGAACATGATTCTTAAAATATGAATTAGAATATTAGAATGAATAGATCATGCAAAGAATGATGCCTGGTTATTCCAATACTCTATCAAACCTACTAACATATTCGATTATGGGGTACCATTTGCTGATGTTTTGGAAACTCAAAAGTTCTTAAGCGTCCAGGCTACATTATGGATGTAGATTTGTGTGCCACGGAAATAACTGAATTCTTTTTGTCTTTTTTTGTCTTCAGTGCTACAACCCTATTTCATGTCATTATTACCTTTTTTCTTGGTGACTGTATCATCTTCCTAACCCTTTCTTTGGTCCAGGTTTCTCATCTCCAATCTACCTCTATCATATCATTGTAGACTAATATTTCTAAATCCCACCTCTAATAATAAATAGGGTAATTCAAAAGTCCATCAAATTAAATATGAATTCTTCAGTATGACATTTGTGGGTTCCTCTACTAAACTTTCTGCTTATGCAAATTCAAATCCTCTACTGGAAACATGGACTCAAAGTAAATCGAGTTCATTAATCCAGATACACAGTCTATGCTTTTGTTTCTTAATGACTTTGCCTAGGCTATGCACACTACATGGATGCTCAGGTCAAAAACCTAACTCCACCTTAAGTGCTATCTTAAATAGCATGTATTTCTGCCAGGTTTGGCTCTAGTGAAAATAATCTATCTGCCCTCTCAGTACCCTCTGTGGGATTCTTTACAAGCTGTTACTTGTATTCTAGTCATGGATATCATAGTTGCCTATGTCTTGGGGCTTTTATGTCTTCACTCAATATAAGGGGTTTATCAGCATTTATCTGATTAAATTTGTTAACATGGTGGCCTAAGCCACCATGTTTCAAATTTAGCCACACATTGAAATCACTAAGGGAATGTACAAAAATATTGAGACCTGAGTCCCACTGGTAGAGATACTGAATTTGCTTGGCAAGTAGTCTGTGCATTGAAATTAAAAAAAAAAAAATCTCAAGGTCACTCTTATATGCAGCAAATTTGAGGACCAAAGGCTCTGCTAACTCTGGGATTACCCAAAATGTCGTTTGGAATGTGTATATTGACAGTCTCCTATGGCTATTTGGTTGATAGATTTATGCCCATCTTAACTCTGTGAGCAGATGAACTCTTCAATTAGATCCAAAATGTGGCTTCCCCAGACCAATTCCAACCTTATCTTTAACTCTAAACAATATTATTAGGAAATGCTTATTTCAGGTTTAAAAGTTAAAATATATTAATCCTACTTGCTAATTTTTTGGGAGCACCAATCATTATTATAATCAAGATACTAATTATAAAAAAAGAAAAGGTTAGTATATAAATTGATCAGTTTAAAATTATGTACACATATTACACTTTACTATCATCTCCAAAGTAGAAGTGAATCTTAAGCTTATGACTTAAAAATAGTTTTAAGCATTGTGACAAAGCATTGTCTTAAATTTTGCTTTTAGAAAAGGGCAGATGAGAGGAGAAAAATCTATGCAGTTCTTCTCATCACATAGAATTTGCATTTGTACAACTCTGTACAGGCATTTTCTTAAGCCTGATTTAGGATGAAAAGATGATATACTGTACCAGGGGGACATAGTACATGTTTACAGTATTTTCTTTCTTAAAATAATCTATAAAATAATAAAGGCAGGGATAACAATATCTACCCTATAAGGCAGCTGTTTGGTGAATAAAACTAATAATTTTGACAGAGATTTTTAGTTTGAGTGTATTAGTTTGAGTTGTTTTTCTAGAAGGTTTGGATTCTCTCTGATCCCTGTCCCTCTCTCATTCTTGCACATTGAAGGACATCAGGTGTTTCTGAGGTGAGCAGGTGGCCACAGGCATCTATGACAGAATATGGATGTTCCACTATCAGGAGAATCAAACTCATGCCCTAAACTGGCTCTTGCAAACACTATATTCTAAGCAATAAAGATTAGAAATGTAGATGCTGAATTTTCTGATCCTTGACTTTAACAGGCAAAACAGAGAAGGGGGCTGTGGTGTTCATACTGTGTGAACCTTTCACTGCACTCAAACCCAAGAATATATCTCAAGACAAGCTTTCTATTCATGAACCCATTTCCAAATTCCATCCTGGTGATCCTTACTTCTAATAGTCACTGGATAGAATAACCACTCTCCTCTGAGTTCCAATGATCTTGTCTTCAGTAGTCTTCACCCAGACAACCTGCTTTGTGGTCTGTGTGTCCTTGTGTATTCCATATTCTCCCAGACTCTCTGTGCCTATCAGAATTTATCCAAGCATCAGTGTGAATTATTGCATGATGCCTTTCTTGAATATCCCAGGCAGAAGTCTCCTCAACATATTTTAGGTGCCTCAAAGGCAGGGGTATGGACATTGGTATTTTTCTCTGAGCCTAGCACAGAGATAGAGATAGGTAACTTCTAAGTATTTGCTGAATAAATGAATATAATCCTAGGCAATCTAGAGGTGCTCCAGAAACCTATCCAGAGTAAAGCTTAATCCTAAAATACAACTGAATTTCTGGTTCTATTTCGAGTTAACAGCCAACATTAACTTTTGGAGATTTAGATATGCCAACATTTTTCTGACCCCTTTCAACATGTTTATTATAAAAAGACCCACAAAATAATTAAATGAACTAAAAAAACAAACAAATAAAACCAAGCCTTTTAGTTTAGTTGTTTGTTTTCTTCTTCAAAAGTTTTGCATTTGGAATGCCTGGGTGGGTCAGTCAGTTAAACATCTGACTCTTGATTTCAGGTCAGGTCATGACCTTAGGGTGGTGAGATCGAGCCCCACATAGGCTCTATGCTCAGAGCAGAGTCTGCTTGAGATTATCTCTCCCCCTGGCCCTCCCCTCATTCATGCATGCATTGTCCCTCTCTCTAAAAAATAAATAAAATCCTTAAAAAATAGCTCTGATTTTTTTTACCTCTTTTTTTTTTTTTTTTTTTTTTTTTAAATCATCACTGCCCTTTGGTATTTTTTCCATGTCAAATCACATTCCCTTTTGTTTCACGGTCTAGATGTTTTAGCCTTTCAGTTTATTGGAAAGGACAGTTAGCTTCAACATAGCTGATTTTTTTTTTTTTTTGTATAAGGGGCCTTATTCCTGTGTAATTGGCTATAAAAAAGAATTCCAGAAAATAAAATAAAACAAAACAACAAGGAAAACATCCAAATATAGGTCTCACTGATTGGGACTGTGAATAACTCATTTTTCATTAGGTCATAGGCAGACAAGTCAGAGGCAGGAGGCTTCCTTAATTTATTTCATTGAATAGCTACTTGTGAGTGTCTGCTCAGCAGAAGGACCTATATTGTGTATCGTTTTCCATGTCAATTGCCATTATTAAAAGCAGTAGGAAATTCCAGCTTGCTGCCCACGTAAATAACAATGAGTAATACTTTTTCCAAACTTCAGTGCTTGTTAATATGTTCACCTGCCCAACTTAATTTTGGGAAGTTCTTGTTTCACTCCTTTCTAGCCATACTCATTCTTACCTAGAGGAAAAATAGGTTTTAGTTACTCTAAAAAATTATTTTAAAAATGAGAAAGAGTGAACATATTTAAGCAAAGGAATAAAGCAAGATAAATTAATGACTGTAATGTTAAATTGAGATAGGAAAATGGCTATTGAGTGAACTCAAACGTTTCTACACAAAATTCTGGGCACTTTTGGTTTTAAAAAATATAAAAAGGTACATATAATAAAATTAGAGTTCTGTAATTGGTCATGCAAATAATGTCAATAATGAAGTAAGTCTGAAATGATAGGTTTCTAAAGTGGATTGTGGATTATTAAATTGTTTCAGCATAATTTTGGCATCAAGTTCACTTAAATCCCGGTTTATTATCTATGTATTCCTTGTAGTTGCACCACATTATTCATCAGAATACACAGTGAACTTGGATATTCAAAGATTTAACATTCTTGGTTTTAATGACTTAGACGTGGTGCTAATAGCTCATGAATAATTTTGCTCAGACTTGGAACTGTATCACATGCATACACGATAGGGGATGTACTTTGTGTGGGAGCCTGTGTGCTGCTTGAGAGACACCAACCTATTTATTATTGTCTTCATCCCTGTAGCTCTCACATGATAAGAAAATTGTTGGTTCAAGCACCTTTACAATTTATGTTCTTATAGTAATACAATATAATGCAGTGAGAAGTCGTAGGCAGAAATTTTTTTGAACTGATTATAAATTGCCTTAGACATGAATTAATTCATTTATTAGGGTTCTTAAAGGGCCATCGTCATATTGTACTAACACATTACTAATTCATATGTTATAGATATTTGTGAACTTAGAGATTCAAAAAAATATGTTTCAGAAATGCCAAGGTATTTTGTATTTGCTTCAGAATGCCTTATCTTAACCATGTAGAAATAATGATATATATTATCATAATATTTTTAAAATGCACTTACTCATACATTTTAAAAGGATAAAATTTATAATTTTTAGAAGTTGTGATTCAATAAAAGACTAAAGAAGTATAGGTTTTTATGTTACAAGGTGATGTCATGAGATATTAGGATTAAGAAGTTTGATGGTAGCCTAGAGGAATCTTTCCTTAAAGGATAGGAAGCCCAGAGGCACCTGGGTGGCTCAGTCAGTTAAGTGTCTGTCTTAGGCTCAGGTTAGCTCATGTCATGATCCTAGGGTCCTGGGATGGAGCCCCATATTGGGGTGCCTACTCAGCGGGGAGTCTGCTTCTCCCTCTCCATCTGCCACTCCTCCACTCATGCTCTCTCTCTCTGTCAAATAAATTAATAAAATCTTTTTTTTAAAGGATAGGAAGTGCAAATATCTCACTGATATTAGATGAAGAAGATGAAAAATTATAATATTCTGTAGAGCACTTAATATTAATAGGAAATTACAGTGAATCTATGAATAACCTAGTTTGCAGCATTTGGGATTGCAATCTAGAAGAACTAGCAGTTAACTGACCCCAGGAAGTAAAGAGTAACCACCAGTGTCACCTATCACTATTTTAATATGCTAGCTGTTCGCCATTATGACTAATGGACATAGATTTTTTGTTGTTGTTAAAATAAAAGGTCAACATAGCCAGAAGTACTGTAAGTAATTTTGCCTAGTGGCATTATAGTAAGTATAACTGAGATGACATTTTTGTAAGCAGCTAAGAACTTTATTGTTATTTTTCTTAATGTTTTTACCTTTAGGCTTTAGATCATAGATTTATCAAACAATGCAATCCTGAGGAATTTAACTAAATTATTATATCTCCATGTATCCAAAGTATGAAAAGAATAATGAAATTACAAGGAGTTATTTGCAATGTAACTTTCCTTGACTAGCTTATGAGATTAATTATTAAATGTATTTTTACCTGTGCAAATCTATGGGAAATTATTTATTTCTTTACTTTTATTATAGTTAGAAAAGCCTAGTTTATAATTTTTCTTCACTTATAGAGACAAATTTTGATAATGTACCAAATTCAGCTAATTTGGAAATTTCTGAAGGACTCCTGTAAGAACATTTGTTTCATAGTAAGATCTAAAAGGGCACTCAGGCGGTTCCCTCCTTTGAAGACATATGAAAATATAACTTTTTTAGATAAATTTTTTTTGATATTGACGTTTTTGTTCAAAATTCTTTTTCAAGCATTCTTCAATACATAGCTTTGGTGTTAGAGCGCAAGGTACCATATGACAAAGCAGAGAACTTTACGTGGTGTATTAGTGTATTTGCACTATTTTACAAGTGAGAAATGAGGCTGTTTTCATGAACAGATGTAGTAAGAAACTATGTCATAGAACATTAGAAAAGAGACTGTTCTTATAGGGAAAGTGCCTGTCTGCTATGAGATTTATTTTTATTTTTTAAAAGATTTATTTACTCATTTGAGACAGAGAGCAAGCATATGTACAAGTGAGTGGGGGGAGGGGTAGAAAGGAGAGACGATCCTCCAGCAGATTCCCTGCTCAGCACAGAGTCCAACGTAGGGCTATGAAATTTGTATTGAGGACCTCTTGGGTGGCTCAGCAGTTGAGCATCTGCATTCCCCTCAGGTTGTGATCCTGGAGTCCCCAGATCGGGTCCACATTGGGCTCCCTGCATGGAGCCTGCTTCTCCCTCTGCCTATGCGTCTCTCTCTTTGCGTCTCTCATGAATAAATAGATAAAATCTTAAAAAAAGAGAGAGATTTGTATTGATAAGACACTGGGTCTCATAATATCACACTTTTCATCGTTCCTCTTTGTTATGGAAATTAGCATTCTGTTTTGCCAGGAAAGCAATTGGGCTTTTTCTTTTAGGAAAGAAAGGGAAATAAAGTGCTCAGCTTCTACTTTCATTTTTCGAGCTAGTCTATACATGGGCGAAGATTCTTCCGAGTAGTTTTCTTCTCACTGATTCTAACGTTTCCAAAAGTGACCTATGTTTCAGAATCCTAATTTAGGCAAAAATAATAGTGAAGGTATCCAGTGGAAAAGAAGACCTAAGTAAAATGCCAGATACTATTAACTTTGTCTCTATTTGCTTAGGGTAAATGAACAAACAAATAAATTCAGATTTCCCTCCATTGAGAAGAAGTGCACTTGAGTTTTTACTGAGTTACTCACAGATTTTTTGATTGTGTACCTCCCTAGGTAGACCACTGCCTCAAAGTCAATGTCAGGGGATTCTTTTTCTGAACCAAGCTCCATGTTCTGGGATGTCTGTAGAGAGATAACGAAACAACAGCCCTGAGAGATTTCACATTGATGAACATTGCATTGACCAGAATGCACAAGTAGGACTGCATATGGGGTATTCCTTTTACATTTAGATGGTCTAAACTTAGAAAATGAAAGGACAAAAAAAAAAAAAGAAAATGAAAGGGCATCAGGGAGATGTGAGAAGTAATATTGGTTTGTGGCTTTAATATATTGCCATTTAATCAAAGGTTGCATTCCATTTTGTCTTTAAATATTCTTATGAGGTAGCTTGGAGAGATCTCTGCCCTTTTCAAGCTGTGATAGATTTCCTATTTAAGAACAAGAAAATCTATTGCTGAAAAATATGCATAATTAACATGAAAGTATAATAAAGTTGCTGATTAACCTCTGCTAATACTTTGGGATCATTGCATTGGTGAGGTTAGGGTCTAATTTATCATTACTCAGTGGTTGTATAAGAAGATGCCAGAATTTCCCAATTCTACCTCAAAATAGATGCTGTGCATTGCATCTGGGCATGACAGAATATGACAGTTTGGTCTTTTTCTAGCTCTTTCACTGTGGCTACCAAATACCTGGTGAATTAGCCAAGTAGAATGATGGAAGGTATTTTAGTTTCCAGGTAGAGATTCTACTAACCATCTTACATTAGATAATTTAAATGCTCCCCACAACATAGCATAGGCTGCCTCTGCCCAAATCCAAGTTAATAAATCTATACAAGACTGGAAAGCAACACACTCATAATAAGCTCTGTATCTTATCCATGGCAGGCTCTCCTAGTTACTCCCAGAGTTCTTATTTCTCCTCTTATCTGACAGAGCCCTGTGGGTAATGGGGTTGTTCTAATAACTATGGAAACAGGAAAACCATACCATTCTGCTATCTGGCTATGACATTAGCCATGTGAGAAACCAGAGCACAGCTACAAGTAACTTCTAAAAACCCTAGTTGGAATAAATACAAACATGTGACATGGAACAGGAATCCTATGCCCTGGGGATGATGCTCTCACTCCTCTGTTTCTAAAGTTTCTTTCTGATTTGTAAGGCTTCATAATTAGCATGACCCTTGAACACTATCTTAAGGAAAACTTCAGCTGGGAAAAATAGTAGGGACTGGCTTTCTATAATTTATAGAAGTGCAAAATTAGCCATGATTTTTTAAATAAATATTTTAATATTATATAATATTTTAATAAATATTATATTAAAAATATCTACCTTATAGAAGTTCTCAGTTTAGGATATAAGTTCATTTAATTTTGATAACATCTTTAAAGGTGCAGAAGAGATATAATTATCCACAGACTAGTCATCTGTACTATTCTAGTATATGGTTTTTGACCGTATATATTTCTGTCTTTAAATAGTTTTCCATTTTATAAAAAAAGTAAGTGACTTCTCTAGGAGTAACAGAGAGGTCCACATGAAGTACAGAGAAAACATCAAAAAATTATTTGTTATGTTTCAAAGATACACAAAATCAAAGAATGCCAGCAGCCATCTCTGGGAATGAATAATGCCTATCTGGGTGCTTACTTGAAGCTTCTTTTCAAGGAGTCTCCCTAGTACTCCACTTTTTCCCACTGAAAAATTTATGTCTCTGGTTCATGCATGGAAATTCAGGAGCACTTCCTTGCAAAGATCAGGTTATGAATTTGACAAATGAGAAGGCAATCTTCAAGTGAAATATATTTGCATATGATCAATTTTACTAGCAGTTTTATAATCTGTAGTGTTGAGGCACCATGCAATTCTCTGTGCTATATCCTAAATTCTAAAATATATGGAATTTCCCTACCTATTCTATCACATCTACTTATAGACACCTTGATTTCTAGGCATGTGGGCTCATTTCTCAGGATTCCTTCAAACTTATTTCAAATGTTACCTGACCCAACTACACAAAACTTTAAACACAGAGCACCACCTCTTCCCCTTCTAACTAAAACATGATGGTGGGCCTGACCTTCCCATTTAGTTTAGAAATCAAAGAAATTTCCTGCTATTAAACCTACAGATAGTTCTTCCCATGGTAGACCTGATGCACAGAGTCTTTGTTGCTTTCATTTATGATCTTGCAGCTTTCATTTGGATAAATACATTTAGAATCATGATTTTGAAGACAGTCTAGTAAGAAAAAAATTAGCTCATTTCCCCTATACAATATATTGGCAGATCATTGCTTAAAAGGGTTTTTGTAAATCCCTGTACTGCAGTGATGATGCTGAATCTTATTTTCAATTCAAATGGGGAGATTCCAAGGGCATATCAATTCAGCTATAGACAGGTTTTGAGTCAATGTCATAAAATTTGTCACAAAATTATTTTGTAACACACATAAAGACATAATTTTTGTTTCTTTGTTTTGTTTTTGAAGGGAATAAAAGTGCTTCTTTTGGAAAAAAATGACAGTTTTTGGGTTCACATTTGAAAGGATTATCAATACCATTGGCAGACACCAAAAGAACAGAGAGATCCCTCTAGAAAGAGTTTGAGCAAAATCATTGAGTTCTCCAACTCACAGGAGAAAAGATCTAAATTCCAGTCTCAAGGTGTTGTATTTTCTGGTTCACCATGAGATCAGCAAACATAAGACATTAAAGTATGAGTAATTACTGACTAACACAGGATCTGCTATGTCGTTTACCTGGAAGCCAGATTTAGCCTCTAGGATTTTCC
Organism: Canis aureus; assembly: GCF_053574225.1. Taxonomy (NCBI): domain Eukaryota; kingdom Metazoa; phylum Chordata; class Mammalia; order Carnivora; family Canidae; genus Canis; species Canis aureus. The sequence continues at coordinate 56,696,401 of NC_135617.1, read as the reverse complement.
AGAGGACATTCAAGAAGAGGTTGCTACCATTGACACCCAGGAAAGGCAATTTTTAAATTGTTCCCCTTGGGATGAAACTTTCTGTGAACTTTAGGCCTTTGGGACAAAACCTACAAGGCATTTATGAATAGCTGATATGAGAATTTTAATAAAAGTTGCAATAATCATGAAAATAGTGTTTTTAAAAATCTATGTACTATTAGTAACAATGCATGCATAGTGCCAGGCATTCATAACTATTTGGTTATAAAAATATGTGACTGTAATTATGGTACTTACAGTCAACTTATAAAAATACATGTAATTCTGAATGGCAATAGTTAATCCCTAGCTCTAACCATGAACCTGGAAGGATTAGAGGATTATTATGGGAAAGTGCATGGGTAATTACAAAATGGACAAAGCTCTCACCCTCTCGAATTCAACATTCAAGAATGGCTATTCTAGTATTGTAGGAGCTTCATTTGTCCGAATTCTTCTACCCTCACAAGGTAAAACCCAAATTATGTGGAAATAAATAGGGACCAAATGGGAAAGGAACACATGATACAACCTTGGTGAAGAATAATTCTTTCATAGAATATTCATGCACAACTGTCAGAGAGGTTTCACTTCCCATGGAAAAATACAAGAGATTATACTTAAGCATACCTTTCATTTAAAAATGTTAGGCATGGGGGTTAACCAAATCTTTCCATAATTTAGGTGAGTACCTTTTTGGAGCTTATTAACCATTGTGGAGAATGGAGTTCTTATGCCATTTTCTACTTCAAATTTATATTCTGATGGAAGAAAACAAATCCATATTGCAGTTTAAATTCAGAAAAGGTAGTTTTGTTTTTTTTTTTTTTTACAAACTTTTAAAATCTCTCGCTTTAAGAGAAAAACACATTTCAGCAAAATACAATATTCGACATATATGAGATACTTCCCATGGGTTCTTTTCTTCCAGGAGTTGATCGGTCATCTTCCAGCAGTAGGTATGTTCTCAATTTGAACACCATCATATTTCACAAATGGACAAAATTATGGCAGTAAACTTGAAAAAGTAGGGAGAGTTGCACATAAGCTACCAGAAAAGGCAGAGGTTGGGCATTACCTGCAAATCATGATCTCATATGTTAAAATGTATCTTGACATTCAGTAATTGGAATTTTTGGAAATATCTGTTGCACAGTGAGGTTGGGAGGTCAGATGATGCTCATTTAGATTCCTTACAGGCTTAAATTATTTCCTGAGACTGAGCAGGGGCATTTTGGGTGATAGATTAACTCTTCCAGAACAAGAAATTCCATTTCAATAAATTATTGCTCCAGTTCACTAAAGAGTATCATGGTGTCCTGGAAAAGAACGTCCCTTCCAAAATTCCACCCCTCTAGTCACTCGAACAATGGGAAATTCACATTTACCATACTCACTTTGATCCTTGAAGTCATAAGCAAAAAAAGAACTGTTTTCCCTCATCCAGAGACTGTCTAGATGGAGATATGATATTGGAACTGCCCTGGTGGTTTGGCAAACTATGCCACCATCCTCATATGCATTTGGCAACTGGCATGCTTGATTCTTTCTTTATAAATCAGCCTGCCAATCTTCCTTGAGTGTGGCATCGTCTAAATTAATCAAGAAATAAATGACCCTAATAGGCAAGCTTTTTATAGGTTGGTAAATGAATGGAGAATGGCATACCTCAGGAAGAAATGGAGTAATAGTTAATAAAATGTCTCAGCTGATTATGGCCATCTTTTGAAAGGGATGAAAGGCAAATCTTCACAAGTGGTGAGTAAACTATGAAAGAAGAATCCTCCTCCCTCTTCCCAAAACCCAACTCTCCAGAAATTTCTACTTCAGATATGAGATCATGGTCTGCAGGTCTACTAGTGTCAAATACCATTTCATTCTAGCAGAGCCATTCAGGAGGCAAAAGGCTAGGGATATCTGTGACATGAACTTAACAAATGATGTGAGAACAATAGCTATGCTTATCGCAATTGTTTTCCATACTCGATCTATTGATATTCTGCCCACATGAATGCAATTGAGAAGACATGAATCATTCTAATAGAAACTCAGTAACCTCAAGGTAGGACAAAGCAAACTTCATTTACTAAAATAAAATTTGGTTAAATGGTTTTCATTTTAGGGGCAGTTCTTTCCCTTAATATCCTGATAAACTCCTTATTCAGAAAGTACATTTGTTTTGTCATTTTGTTACTTCATTAATCTATTGACTTCATTTCCAAAGACTGTAACCAGAATTAAATGGTCTGTATCTCTTTTCTGAACCTAACTGAGTCCAGGAGGTTTTTCCTTTTCTTCCCCCATTCCTCAGATTTTAATATTTTAGATTCAATTAAAATATACAACCAAAGTTGATGGGAAACAGTAGCTCTCTTCCAGGTAAGAGAGGTTACTAAAAGATTTTATAGTTACTGGACATTTGTTCAGTCCTACCTGAAAATTAACTTATTTTACTGCTTGGCATGGGAAAAGGCATTTTCTAGTAATTTTCTGTGACAGGAAGCACAGCATTAATATTAATCCATGTAAGCACCCAACAGACTAAATCTATCTGCTGGGGAGCAGTTTGACATGTTAACTCAATGAAAACATTTACTTCGGTACTTTTTAGGAGAGAATTCAGCAGCAGTTACAGTTAATATGCCACCTTGGAGAGCTACGAACACCCTACGTGATGGCCAACCGAGGAACACTTTCCAGGTCACAAGAACAATGATATTGCAAGAAGCTACAAAACAATATTGCAGTAGTTATAGTAACCACTACTGTAGTGATCATGGCCTGATCAATGTGCCAAATATTAATGCAAGGAGCACACTAGACTTTATAGGATTAGGATATTTTCCTTATGCTAAGAACCAGTTGGTGGTGCATGATGACTGGTGATGATACATTTATTCTGTTTCATTCTATGACGCCTCCTAGTTAGATCTCCTTTCTCCTACATTAATTATCTGTATTCCATGGCAGTATATTTTCATCATCTAAAATGAGAGCACTATAACTATGGTATTTCCCAGCTGTCTTTCACACACACACACGTACACACATGCACGATTACACACATGTATGGACAATATGTATAAAATGCTCATTTTCAGTGGGTAAGCTCTCTGAAGGCAGTCAAATCAGCCTTCCCAAATATAGAGAATCATTCAATGCCGATGAAAAGCCTTATCAACTATTTAGCTCCAACATGAAATTTTAACACTTGTCCATGCAGTGATTGATTTAAATGCCTTTTGTGTTTTTTTACTAAAGTCATCCAAAACTGGAATCTCAAAGTCTGACATCATATGTAGAATTGAATAGGCTCACATCTCTGTTTTTCTTCTTTTTTCACACAGTTGACTAAAACCCTTGCTGTTGAAACATGAGTTGACTTTGAATTGCCATTAATTCGTCTATATTTGGCTAAGGCTGATTTGACTTTTTAGAGAAAGGCCAGCCCATCTGCAAATGGACACTTTCTTCCACACAAACATCAATGTACACTAAAGACAAGTCTAGGTATATGTATATATGGCATATATACATATATATGTACATGTAAAATGGATTGGGAAGTCCTTTGGTTTAGACAGGATTAAATATGTACTTCCCAAGTGCATAGGTTTCCTTTGACCAACCTGTTCAAAACACAAATAAGAGAAGTGCCATGGCAATTTTGACATTTCCTATCATCTTCCCTATTTAGAGGCCTCCTTTCCTCTCCTCTCCATTTTTTTAAGCATTCTATTTTTGAAAGCAATTAGAGCTTTTGGCCTTCTAACACCCCATTGGTTTGTCCATTCCTTGGAAGAGCTCCAAGATCACATCCACAAACTTATCTTTAGTGGAGAACAAGGTTGCAAAGAACATTTCCCTCTTCCTTGATTCTGTCTTCCCCCCAAGAAGTGGACACCTTGATGTGTCATGAACAATTCACTCTTGATCTGACTTTCCTTGTTACCCCTGGCCAGCCCAAGCATCTGAGGTCTGAGCTCTACTCTCCCTGCATCATTGTGCAATACTGGAAAAGAAAAAGAATCCATTTGTCTACACCCTTCAGACTGTAGTGACATGATCAGGGTTCTCTTGAATTTCTATGCATTCAATTTCCTCTCTCTCCTTTCGTTTGGCGCGTTTCTTTTTCTTGTGGTGCTTTTTGGAAGGGGGGAAAAAGGTTAGGAACACAGGTAAGATAACAAAACAGTGCAGAAGTGTGCAACCCCCAGTGAGCAGCAAGCATTTGAACAGTGTGAAGGTCAGGTTCGAAGGCACAAATAGGAGGGGGACCAACCCAATAAGAAAAGAAGTAACATTTTGCAAAATGGCTGTCCCATGCTCTTGTAGGGAGCTTTTTATACATTGTGTTCGGGTGTGCTCAGTTGCTAATACAAATGTGTAAAGCAGTGGTGCACAGTGGTCAATGGCAAAATTTAAAGTGTAGATAAGGCACAAGATAGAAATGCAATCCATGTCGACGTTCCATAATGTCATTAAGCCCAGAACGCCCAGCTCAATTGAGGTGACGCTAAGAATTAGCCAGAAGTTTCCCAGAGGGTGGATCACTAGGAAAAAAGTCAGGATTAACACCAGGAGAACACCAAAGCCTGCAATCAGAACAGGCACTGTGACAGACAGGCCATAGTGATCCATGAACACAAAGGAGGGGTTGAACACGATGAATCGGATGCTCTTTGATAGGGACAGGGGCCTCAATTTTTCCAACACTTCTATGACTTCCTTCTGCTTGTCTCTGCTAGTCCTGGCCACCAGATACAAGCGAGAAGCAATAATGTTGTTTTCATCCCCTGCCTTGGAGAAGATGATATCGTTTCGAAAATGCTGGAATTCTGGCTTTTTTAAAAATGAACTTTGTAGGACACTGATAAAGTCACTCTTGTTATTGGCACTGATGTTGCTAACTTTCAGGAACTGGTAATACTGCTCCACCCATGACACTGCAGTGAACCCACTACAGAGTCTCCGCAGATCCTCCTGGACGCTGCTGTTCCAGTACTCCAGGGGCTCGTAGATGTAGAATCCTATCACTGGGCTGTAGTTGCTGAAATATTTCTGCTGAACCATGGCATAGGAAACGCTCGGGGAATCACTGGCTAGTAGATTGATGATGTTGGCTCTGTCACTGATCTGCAAGCACCCCATGAAGGAGAAGGAGGCATATATGAGATAGAGGATGACAACAAATGGCTTCACGTAGATATTGGTAATCCATTCATTGTAATGTTCGCGGAGGAAGTGCTGAATGAAATGGTGCTGGTAGGGGTTCGTCTCATGATGGGATGTCTGTTGATGCCCATCACTCATCACTGTCTGGAACCACACTGGTTTGCGGTCCAGGTATTCTGCAGAGGGGATCTTACAGCAAAAGATGCTATGGTAGCGGTTTTGCTCGAGTTGGCCAGCAAAGACCAGACAGGAGCCAAAGAATGAGAAAATGTAGAAGTAGTTCAACAGAATGGAGACACACATGTTCTGACAGAAGACCTTCACAGCCTCTATGTTTGTGAATGGGCTGGCACCCATGCCAAAGGTAATGAAGTACAGGGAGCTGGTCATGGTATAGGTGACCATCACATCAGAATAGGCATCTGCCACCCTGTCTTTGAAGGGCAAATTCTCTCTTGTTCTCCGCCATCCAGACAGAAGCTCAAATACTCCTTTAGTTCCATGACCTAGTTTTTTAAAAAAAGAAAAAGAATAATTGTTTTTATTTCCTCCTATGGTTCAAGTGAATTCTTTATAGATTATCTATGCTAAGCAGTGCTTTAAACTCCAGTCTGCAAAATGCCATGATCCTCCTACCAGGGTCTCAAAATTTGAGTTACACAACGGGATATATTTAGTTCCTGTGCCCACTTCGGCAAAGTCCAAATTCATTGGTATTCTGGGTAAAACAAAACATGTGTTATCTGTCTTATTGATTCAACAAGTCATAAATGCAATTAACATTATTATGTTATTTTCTCACCCTGCCCACATGTTGTCTCCCTAAATGAGTCACGAATCGCGAATGGCAGGGAGTGTCATTCATGCATCTCCAAATGCCCCTCGACACCAATTGAATGCTTGATCAACTGATGCATTGACTGATAATCCCTAACCTCCACTTGAAGCTGACTTACATACTGTTTTAGGAAATCATAAGATGATTTTAAACACTTAAAAATCACTTTACATTGATTTTACGATGTTCATAATCTGCTTGGTGGCCAAATGGCTTAGAAACCAATTCCTATAGATTTGATTAATTAACATTAGATGTGAATTGAAAAAAAAACCTGCTAGGTCACATAAAAGACAGGGCAAAACCTTCAGGGTGACAGATCACAGCAAGCATTTCCTTTGGGCTCCTCACAGAGCTTTTATTCACGCAGTATGGATGCTAACGGTTGCTTCATTAAAGTGGATGGGGAATGCTTCTTTTTGATCAACTTCTGTGCACTCTTTAATAAGGGTAAAGAAGAAAAAGCTTCATTCAACAAATATTACTTGAGCACTTGCTATGTACCAAATACAGTTAGTTAGATACTGAACTGTTCCCCCGCCTCCCACCATGCTCCCCTCCCTCCAGGAACTTAACACTCTTAAGATAGTACCACTTGCTTCCTTATCAGCAAAAGTTGAAAGCCACTGGGAAAGTAAAGATATCATACCATACCTTCAATTCCCTTGTTTTTACTTCCCTGAATTAGTTCTGTCAATTACCAGCCACAATATATCAATTGCTAACTTTCTGAGTGAGTGAAAATTTCAAAGATCACTCTTGCCCTTGTCGGCAAAACGATACTACACACAACCTTTTCTATGAATGGATACAAGCTGTGTTTGGGCTCTTCTCCAAGAAATCCATTAGACAAAAATGTGGCTTGAAGGCATAAAATGACCTAGTTCAAGAAAACTCGGAAAATGGACTTTGTGCGGCACCTGAATGTTGTAGCATTTCACTTAGTAATGCTTTAACAAACATGATGGATGAAATCTTACTATAACTACTGATCTTGTGTTGTTGATAGGGTTGCTAATAAGCCTACATAATTTTTCCCATTCTTTGTTACTTTTATTTGGGACTGCGATGGCACAGTTAAAAATTATTTCTCAGCTTACCTTTCAACCAGAGGTGGCTTATGTGACATATTTCTGGGTAATGTAACTGATGGTCACCTTAAGATGGTTATTAGAAAACCAGAAGGAGCTTTGCCCTAAATGGCATCATGGAGCCACCAATAAGAGCCATAGTCTACCATCTTCTCTAAGTCTCTTTAGAGAGAGTCAAATCTCCATTTGTCTAAGCCACTGGAAGTACAGTTATTACATGCAGCTGCATCTATTCCTAACCAACAAAGTTTTTTGGGTAAGTTAACAATTCTGAAACGTGTTTTATGAGCATCTAAGAATTCTTGCTTTATAGTTAGACTATAGTATTTATGGGTTTAAATATGCCTAATACGAATATTTGATTTTAAAGATACATGGGTACACCTATATTGCGAATTTTTATTAATCATTAATTGTTATTGCATTGGAGTTCTTCTTATCCTAATTATAAAGCCTATTATCCTCCAAAGTTCTCTCTTGAGTTCTCAGTCAGAAAAGATAAGTTTATCCTAGCAAGTAGAAAGGTTAGGCAAATTACATTTAGGTATAAGATAAGTTTTTGTTTGTTTTTATTTTTTTTTTGCAGATTTTTGGGATTTAATTACTGGCCCAACATATATGTAAGTTAAGTCTAATGATTTTTTTAAGTCTACTGATTCTTGTCATTAATTCTTTATTTCTGTCTTCTGCAAGATTCCTTGACCAAAAAGAATACTTGTTATTTCATTCCCTTGATAAATATGTAATATTAGGATATTAGCTGAAGTAATTAAAATAATTCCTTAATTAGAGCTCTTCTCTTCTGAAATGAGGACTCTTGCTATCTTCGTAGTCATAAGGAGGGAAAAGGCTACATGGGGCTGCAGCTAAATTTGTCTTCCTTTGCTAATGGTCACTTTTATGGAATATTAGGTACACTATGTAGGTCAGATTGTTGCTTTATATAGTACAAAGGTCTGTACGTGTGGGAAGATGATGCTAAATCGTTTTAGGTTAAGTAACCACTCTAAGTGTGATAAAGACTGAAAACAAAATTTCCAAACTTTGGAGAGGGCATATTTTATCCCATTCACAGGTTTAGATATTTTACAGGCCATTCCTACTGATACTCATTTGATTCTCACTGTAATCTGGCCATTTCCTAGCAGTTCAGATCTATTACCTGCTTCAGCCATGGTAGCCTTTGCTCTCCCTGTGAACCCGTCCATGATCAATCCTATCTTCTTAGTTTTATTCATGCTATTTTCTCTGCCTTACAAGACCTTCTCCTCATTGCTGGTCATATGGAAATTCTGTCCATCGGTCTGCTAAGTATGAGCTCAATTCTCTAATTTGCTGGGAAGCCATCTCTGACAATTCCAGACATAATGATTTTTTCTCCTCCTTAAAGTCTTACCGCACTAATTAGTTACTCATTTTGGCACACAACCATGCACTGTTTTGCTCTGGAACAAAATGGTGTTCTTAGGATATGTTTTTTTTCTTTGATTAGATTGCGAGGTCTTCAAGGTCAGAGAGTACATTTGATGTTACTTTTATACTCTGCAGAACACCTGGAACTTAAGTGATAGATGCCCAGAAGATGTCCACTAATCTCTTGTTGAATTCAATCAAGTTTTGATTCTAGATGGGTCAAAGAAATGTATTGTTTAATTGCTTTTTCTGAAATTTATTATGCATCTTTATATCTACATTAGTTGTGTCCAGAAGAGCTATACACTTTTAATTCAATTCAACCCAATATATATTTGTTATACACAAAGACCTCTACTAGTCAACATATAAAACATAAAGGTAAATAAGAAACACAATATTTTCCAATATCTGTCAGAACAGAACGTCATTTTTTACTTGGGTAATTCTGAGACAGAGAGCATAGCTTCTAATACATATGAATTTTAGAAGCAGTCCCATAGGGTGGTCAGAAACATTCCTATCTTCTAACTAGATGCCAGTAGCACACCCCACAGTTGTGACCACCAAATACATCTCCAGACATTGCCAAATGCTGACTGGGGGACAAATTACCCCTGATTGAGAATTACTGGTATAGTCAAAAGAAAAAGATAGTATACACACACACACACACACACACACACGCTTTAATCACCTTTTTCTGATTATAAAAACATGACATATTTCCATAAAAAATTTGTGAAAGATGGAAAAAATAATGGTGAAAAAATTGTTTCATAGTCCTATAACACAGATAATTGCTGTTAACAATTTTGTGTATTTTTTCCAGTTTTGTATGTATGTATTAAACTTACTCAACCATCCATCCATCCAGACTGGTAACTACTTAGTTATTTCATGGAACAGGGATCCTGTAAGAAGAAATTAGAATTTGGGATTACTCTTGCTGCTGTTCATTTGGCTCCTGTCAACCATAGAGAGCCTATTTTTAAACCTCTGAAGTATTTGCTCTCTTGGTTTCTTGCTTTGTACTTTGGTTTCCGTTCTGAGGCTGATACCATTTTTTGAATATCAGCTTACTTGAAAGAAGCCTTAACTCTCTATCATAGCTTTTTAAAAGGGCATATGCACTATTTTTCCATTGTCACTGAGGGTCCTATTCCAATTCAGACAAGATACCTGCGATCAATCTCAGATAATGATGATAGAACACATGTGAATGTGACTTGCCTCACCAAACAAGGACCTGAACTGATTCTATTATATTTCTTCTTGGTACCTTAGTCCTGACAGTTCTTTGCTTCTGTCCCATTCTACCAAAATCCTTAAGTCTTACCTAAGGCCTAAGTTTGTATTACGAACAATTCCATTCAAGTTGCTGACTGGTGAGAGACATGTATATGAGCAATCATATTAGAATACCGTAATAAGTGGCTCAACTGGGACATTATTAGATAACTAATCTTCCTCTCGGCAAAGTTTCAGGAAGGAACAGAGAGAGCACTTTTAGGAGTAAAATGCTTTGGACAGAGCTGGAACTGGGAGAAAAATTCAAGGAGGGAAATGAATCAGAATAAAAGATTTGTGTGTATGTGTGTGTACTGAATATTCCAAAAGTCTTTAGGGATGTTGTTGGGAGGCCTCTTTCCAAATAGAAGAAAATGGAAGCATTTTGCAATAACAAGCAAAACTTATGTAACATCTGGCTAATCTACTCTATTTAACAATAATTTAACAAGTTTTGCTATTTACAATGGATGAGTATGGAAAAAAAATGAGGATTATGTGGATCCTTCTTTTGGTCATGGCATTGCAGGTCAGCCAGAGGGAAAAATCTTAAATGGTTAAAATGTAAAAACATGTATTTAAAAAAAATTCCATTTATTTATTCATGAGAGACACAGAGAGAAGCAGATACATAGGCAGAGGGAGAAGCAAGCTCCTTGCAGGGAGCCTGATGCAGGCCTTGATCCCAGGACCCTGGGATCATGACCTGAGCCGAAGGCAGATGCTCAACCACTGAGCCACCCAGGTGCCCCTAAAAACATGTATTTTTGTTACCAAATAAAACTGATTTCAGTCCTAAATGAGTTGAACAATATTCAGAACTGGTTATAATTCCATTTGAACCTGAAGTAGACACTTTACAACTAAAGAGGACTTCTAAAGTAAGATAGATTTCTGAGAACAGATTCCTTCCCACATTTAACAACATTTCTTTAAACTCCAGCATTTCAGTGTGAACTTCACGCTGTGGTTGCACCTACGGTGCTGTAGGAAAACTCGGGTGACATGGTTTGGCCCAAAGTGACTTCCTTCAAAGGGATGTTATTCATTTGTAAATTGAATATAAATTCTACAGTTGCCATTTTAATCCCAAATCCAATCTCTTCCAAACCCAGAATTCCAAAGAAAATACTTTTAACAAGGGTTAAATCCAATCAGAACTAATTGTAACTGATTCAATTAGTGCTCCCTACTGGGTTTTTCTTGATATATTGCTCTAATAAGCACCATCTGTGAGTTTCTAATTCTTTCTAATCAGCTGAATTAGAATTCTCTTCATTTGCCTTGAGATGATGTACTAGTGGGCCTCCCTTTATACTTGAATATGTCAAGCCTTCAGAAGGTCATGAGAGTTTGACATCTCCTTTTTCAGTGACATCAGAAATAAAGGTAAAAATAATATTCCTTCTTATGACCTGCTCCAGAGAAATTTTTTTTACTTTCTCTGAGCATTTATTCCTGCTTTGGTTAGCTATGCCTTCAGTAATTGGGTTTGTGGAAATCACCCCTGAGTTCAGGTGGAAATGAGTATTTTAATTTTCTATTGGGCTCTAAGGCTATATGACTTCCCCATACCAATCAAATGAATAAATAGTGAATAAAAAAAAAATCCAGTCAACTGAACCAGTAATCCAGCTAACAGCAGCAGCAAAACGAAATCTGGGTACTGAATCATTTTGAGTTACCATTCACTTGTTCAGTGTTACACAGGATCCTTATCCATTGTTCCTTCTGCTTAGTTAGCTGTTCCTACTTCTATTTTAAAGATACCACGAGCATGATCTCATCTCTAATGCCTTCTGCTTGCCCTCTTCATCCCTAACTCAGATGCTTAGAAGCCTTTCTGTGTTCCAACACATATGGTAGCGCTTACTACTACACCCAACTAAAATTATCTACTGGTATGCCTGTTTTTCATGTAAGTCTGTAAGTTCCTCACTATCTATGTTAGGCACTGTCATTTCTATTTTTGTATTTCAATTATTTGACACTGATTGGTGTTCAACAAATGTTTGTGAATTTGAATTGGCCATGATCTGTGTCTAGTCTTAAAGGTATTTTTAAGTGTTCTTCCAAAGATTATTACTCACAGCTCTATATCCAGCATAAGCATCTGTGAAATATAATTTGCCTCATTTTACTGAAAAGGACATTTGCTGAGTGTTACTCCGTGATTCTATGGCAGAGGTGGTGATAGATATCAATGACGTTCAATTGCAAAATTAGCATGTAATTAATCAATTTGGCTGGTTCAGCATTATAGATGTCTGTGAAGAATGGAATATGAGATTATAAAGCTTGTTCTAAATTGTTATTTGGCAGGATAGAAATGAATCTATAAGATACCTTCTACCTAAGAGAGAGATTTTTTAGACATTTTCTAAACCCAGTGTGTCTAACCTAGATGTGATGATCAATGTGTATTTGTAGACTGATTAATTTAAATCAGAATAAATAGATGATTATCAAGCTCTGTTCATAAAGATGGCCAAGGATTTTGCCTTTTGATACCTATAGAGCCCCAAAAACATAGGGTAGGAAGTTATTTGATAGGAATATCTAAGCCACTGTTGCCAGGGGGCATATTGGATTGTTTTACCAGAAACTGTGATGATATTGTGTAATGAGGGGAGGGAAGGTCTAGCTTCATATCAAGCAGGAAGCCACTTCTCTTGAAATGTCCCCATCCCAGTACAGAATGAAGCAGGCTCAATCAGAGCGTAAAGAGGTGGCATATTGCAACGAAAAGAGGAATTCAAAATGAATCTGAACAGACACTCATCTCTCAGCATTTAGCAGGAGGTTAGAGGATTTCATTGTGTCCCTAAGAAGAAAAAAATGGGATCTAGTAACCTTCACATTGTACGGTTTTCAATGATGTTGTGTATTTTATACATATCTTAATGCATAGAAAAGGGTAGTCTCACTCCTGAGTTGCATTCCATCATTTTTGCTAATTTATGTTGTATTTCTGCATTAAGTTAAATTGAAAAAATCTAGTATGCATGTGTATGTGTGTTTCCTCATACACACACGTATATTGTTTTAAAACCTGGTGACTATTGCTGCTAAGGTTTTAATACTCCAAGTGGGCAAAATTAGGTAAGTAACATGATTTGGTATTGTGGTTAGTAGCACAAAAGTAGCCAAAGCCAGACGGCTTGAGTTTGTTTTTTTATTTTTTTAAAGATTTATTTATTTGAGAAAGAGAGAGAGTGAGAATGAGTGTGGTGGGTGGGTTGAGGGGCAGAGAGAGAGAGAGAGAGGGAGAGAGAATCCTGAAGCAGCTTCCCTACTGAGCAGCTGAGTGTGGAGCATGATGAGGCTCAATTCCAGGACCCTGAGGTCATGACCTGAGCTGAAATTAAGAGTCCGATGCTGAGCCAATTGAGCCACCCAGTCACCCCCATATTGCTTGAGTTTAAATTGCAGGTCTCTTTCTTCCTAGTTCAGTGACCTTGAGTAGGTTATTTTTTTAAACATTCCATTTCTCAGTTTCCTCTTTTATGTAATGAGATGACAATGCAATGAGATGACTACCTTATAGGATTATTATGAGTTTTAGATAAATTTACATATGTACTGAGCATACAGTAGTGCTATTTTGAATGGAAAGAAAAGTTCAGCGCTGGCAACTGCAGGATGCTTGCATGGAGAACATTCCCAATCATTTGAGTTGGAGTGCCACTTCTGAATGCAGCTTGGTTACCACTGTCTTTACCGCCACAGCTGAGTTGGCTTTTGAGAGGGATCCCCGGTGCTCTCTTTTCAGTTTTCCTTATTGCAGGGCCTCAGTGCTGCCAAAAGCTGAAGCAGCCCTGCAGAACCAGCACACGTACGATGGCCTGCTTTCCTGTCCTTTCCCTTTCTCTGGTGTTCCCATTCAGGGAAAAAAGGCTGTGAGCAAAGTTTTTTTTTTTTTTTCTCAGTGCTTTCAATATCGTTCAGGTTCTATGAAGTGAATATACATTATTTTTAGAAAGAGAAAAGCAGCCCTGACATCTGAGTGCTGTCAAGTTGGTCTTGGGTGTTGCCAGGAGCTGCTGGGCTTAGTGTTATCCTGCTGACCACAGTCAGCCTGGAAGAACTGCATCAGAGAAGACCAGTCTGTGACTGGGATGGACTGAGACCAAAGAAGACCACTCCATAATTATGACTGAGTATAAGCAAAACACAAAAAGCCAAAATGGACCAAACATCCTCTGATATCAAGAGTTGTAGGAATGATTGCCATTTCTTTACCAATCACAGCTTAGTCTTGATCTCTTGGTCTCCAGTCTGGTCTTCTGGCCTTCTAGGTATAAAGATTATTAAGATAGCTGATCATCCAATTATCCTCTCTTCTTGACAGTAAGCAACCATGCTACTTTGAACCCTCGTCCAAACCACCTAACACTTATAAAAGTCATAGAAGTCCATTCTAATACCCTATTCCTCATTGCTCCATGGTACCCAATGGTATGTGTTCTTCCTCAATAATGAATCAATTAACCCAAATCCGTTCAATTATAGTAGGATTCCTGGTGGACTTTGTTTGGAGGGCATTGCCATTTTATTATACTTTTGGAACACAAAATAAATTAAAACTTTTATTGTTATAGGAGTTAGAGCAGGAGTACTGAGTCAAAGTTAAACCCTGGTGGACTTGAATTTCCAAACCAAGGGATCGCCTGCTGATGGAAGAAATATTTTTGTTGCTTTATCAGTGAAAAAACAAAACAAAACAAAACAAAACACAACAGTTGACCACGTAAGAAGTGGGAAGATGTTCTGAGAGGAAGATAACACAGATACTAATATAGGGAAAGTGAGGAGGAGCCATGTGGAACTAAAAAGGTTGTTGTTTGAAGTGAAGAAGAGCGATTAGTGGAAGAAGGGTGGTTGTGCTGAAAATCTTAGAATTGTCAACAAAAGTGGATTTGTAGTTTGTAAACTAAACACAAACATATGCTTAAAAAAAATCAAGACCAAGACTAAGGGGTCATATAGAAAAAGAAAATAATAAATACAAGAATTTGTAGGAATGAATGAAAATTAAGATATAGTGTTTATTGAGGTAAAGACATTTAAAGAACAAAAATTAGTTAGAAGAATTAATTCATTTGAAGGACATTTCCTGCGTGCCTCCCATTAGGAAAATGTGGTAGAATGTCATCTTTCTGAAGTTTAATAACTCCTATTTGTCCCACTTGAAAACCACATCACATCCATATGTCTGAATTTAGCACTTCATTAATTACAAACTTTGGGGATCTTCTATCCTATAAAGAGGAAAAGTAGTGATAAATTAGGATTTCTGTAACACTGAGATCTGGAGAATGCTTTTAAAATGTCTGGTTTAATCACTGGCAAACACATTTGAAATGGAAGTAATCCTACTTAGCATACTTAAATTATGCATAGTTTCAGTTTCCTAATAAATATCGTTCAAAAGAAATCTTCAAAGTTGTAGCATGAACGCTTGTAGAAGTGTAGTGCTTCAAAGGGCAAGTTTTCTGGGAGCATCCTTGAGCATTTTGCTGCCTTTCTTACCAATGAAGATGAAATAAAAAGATCCCATGGGCTGGAATTTCTCTCTGAACAGAATAGCCTAAAAGCCAGTGGAAATTCAACTAAAACTAACCAGAAAGCTCAGGAATTGGATCATTTGAATAGTCATTAAGTTAATCAACCATAAATTCCTTTTTGATTCAACTTTTATTGCTTGATTAACTTTATTGGAGATCTCTCTAAAATGCATTAGACTTGTATTCCTCTTCTGCGTCCTGTCCTAAAGGAAGGAAGGAAGGAAGGAAGGAAGGAAGGAAGGAAGGAAGGAAGGAAGAAGGAAAAGAAAGAATGAATGAAAGGGAGGAAGAAAGAAAGAAAGGAAGAAGAAGAAAAGGCAAAATGTGTAGCAATGAAAAGAATGTACTTAGGAGTAACACATTTTAGATCCAGTTCTGGCTGTATAACCATGTGATGCGGAGAGAATGAATTATTTTAACACATCTATGTGCTTCACTTTCCTAGTCTAAAGAATGAGGATAAAATAGTACCTATTTTAAGGGATTAATGTGAAGATTAAATGAGATAATAGTTATAATGTGCCTATAGCACTGCCTGGCATACAGGAAGCACTCAATGAGTGAGCTATTATTATTTATTGAATAATAGTCTTCAGAGTTGTCATTATATTATGCACAGATAATCCAGAGGCAATATGGCATAGGGACTAAAAAGTTGCATTCTGTGGGTTTACACTTCTTCACTACCATCAATTAGGTGTATGACCTGATTAAATGAACTCGGTGGCTGGAGCTCTGTAAAATAGAATAACAATATTTGCTTCAAAGGACTACTGTGTTAAAGGAAAAACAGACACATTGATCCCTTAATACAAATACCTGGCACACAATGAGTGTTCCTGCAAATGTTAGCTGTAATCAAATAGTAGTATATAGTTGTAGAAGTGTGGGAGTTTGGATGAATGTGTAACAGGCCTAGAGAAACGTTTACAAGTTTTCTTCTCTGATTATTATCTTGAAATTTGCCTTTTTTTGTCCTTAGAAGTTAATTTTGGAAAAACACTGATTAATAAAGGGTTTTAGTTAACTGGATTCAACTAATTGTGGCATTCCTTATGTGAGTGTTCTTAATACAGAATAAGCTCATAGAGCTGCTCTCATTTAGCAGGAGGGGAGCTGAAAGGGAGCTTTCCAGCCACTGTTTCTGTGACTCACAGAGGAAACGACTGTCACTTCCAGGAGAACTCAGCAGAGCTGCTGAGCAGGTGGCTGAGTTCCATCAGTCCAGAGGTGAGAAGACCATCTCAGAAGGTCCTTGAAGTGACGAAACTGGTGTTATTTGAATGTATCCCTGATGAATACAGGCTTCTCTTTCACTTGAGGAGTCCTGCTTCTCAACCTATTTTCTAGTATTTTTTCCACTTTTAGTGGTCCACAGCTTAGCTTCGCTTTACATAGTATACACTTATCAACAAGAGTTATATCTTTTCTGATTCTTATCATAACATTTTCTTGTTAGGGGTTGATTCCCAAAGACAGCGGCTAGAGGACAGTGGGTGGGGGGAGGCAGAGGGGGCCTGAGTACAGGCTCTTGTGTTCATGCCCTAACTGGATACCTTCATGGAGACTCTCTATGTTGGTTTTCTCACATGCAAAACAGAATGCAAGCACCTACCTGGCAATGTTGGTGAGAATAATAAATGAGATAACATAAAATGTTTACCATAGTTGGTGGCACATATTAAACACTCAGTAAATATTAGTGATCACTTTTACATATGGCTGAGTGTTCCTTTGGGTCTTAGGCTATGTGTTTGTTGTGTACTATATAGCACATGGCTGTGTTTCATTCTTGAAAGTTATCAATAGAAATGACAATTAATCATGACAACATGCCAGGCCACTAAACATAGCTTCAGTGATTGAAAATTGTAGGATACTTATTGACCTCTTGTGATAAATCTTAACTCACTTTCCTCTTCAAAATCCCTACGGACTTTGTCCTGCCCATTTCCATTAGGCAAAGATTCATCAAGAAACAATAAGATACAAATGAAAAGCTCCCAGATTGCTATAACTATAAAACAGCTAACTGGACCCTAGGGAAGGATGACTTTTGGTCCTGTGACCATTAAAAAGTTCAGGGAGATACTCTGGAGGATTCTAGACCTTTGAGGTAGAGTATCATAGGAATGCTTCTTGGATAGGTTTACAAAGCCCGTGAACAAACTAATACATGTAAAAACAACAAAAACAAAAACAGGACAGAGTTTTCCATACTGGCTCTCCATGCATCACGGCTGGCCTGATTTGCCAGTAGAGTTGCCTGACAAGTTAGATTTACACTAGGAGAAGAAAGTTAAACTGCATGAAAATCTACAAGTGGAAATTGTTTCAGTCTTCAACTTGAGGATGAGTCTTCCATGAAAATAGAAATACTTCTGGGAGGATTCACCTTGTAAACATAGTGGTTCTTCATTCTTTTGGCTGAACAAGCTTGTCATATCCTTTCCTAAAATGGATATGTGTTGACAAAATAGGCTGAGTACAAAGGAAAGAGTCACTGATGAGCAGAAGGGGATCCTGAGGAATATCTCTGTATATGAATCTCATGCACTCCTCTAGTGGCATGCATATTACTTTTCCACTGTCATTTGATAATTAAGAAATGGAGTCTCAGAAGAATCCATGACATACAGTATTGACAGAGTTCTATTGGTAGTCAGGAGCAGAATCCAAATCTTTAGCCTCTTACCCCAGTGTAAGTAGACTGTGATCTTGAGAGCAGTGACTGTGTTCTGCTGTGATTCTTATATAACCATTTTGCAAGGCAACGCTTGGCACTTAACAAATAGTTATAAAACTGAGGAGTCAGTGGGTACCTCTGAGCTTCCAAGATTTGTGGTGTTCTAGTACGTTGTGGAGGGGATACTTCCTTCTCGTGTTTACAAGAAAAGGGGCGTCCATTCATTCTTATTTGGTTAGTGCTGGAGAGTCTACTTGTATTAATGGGTGAGTAAGGTAGGGTCAGGACTTACCCTCAGCTTTCTCATTCCCTACTTCTCATGTTCTCATGTTTTCATAAATAGGTGGCTTCTATCTACTGTCATTCGGGTAGTGCTGAAGACTCTACTTCCATTTCTTACTCTTACTCTTTAAACACTCTTCCAAGTACTGGGTATAGCTGATCTGATGGTTGGAGCCTGATAACAATGTATCGCTAGGTTGGCTGCTATTCCTCTAAAACAAGAGATAAGCTGAACCTCATTTCTCTATCCTGCATTACTTAGGTTAATGATGAGTAAGGAGGGTTAGGGTTTGCCCTCAGCTTCTCATTCCATGCAAAAGCACTCCTGGCTTTTTTGTTCTAAAGGCAGGTAAGTTATCCATCTCTTGTTGGTCTCCAGCACTGTCTTCTGACAGCAACTGGATTTGTGAGGAAAATCATAACCTTCCATGCAATTGGCTGCCAAAGAAATCTTAAGGGGGATGCCTTAAAGAACTAACTCTCCTTATAGGAAGGAGAGGGAAAATCTAGATAAAGGCTTTGTTAGGTAGAGCTCCCCACATTAGCCTCTGGTATGATTTAAAGTCTCCATTCCAGCTTTACCAGGAACTTTGGGAAATATTGCTCCTCCACTTACAAGGATGAAAATATGATTCTCAGCTAGCTATGTATTCTCCACTGCACAGAACCCAGCAAGGAGGAGGGCTGATTGATTGACATGACTGATTTCCCCACATTACCTCTGAAATGATCAGTGAAAGAAAATATCTTTAATTTAATAGTCTGGTACTAGTTATAGAGTAGGCATATCATAAACACTCATATTCAAGCTGCAATTTTCTTTTTTATTTGTTATTATTTCACCCTTCTGAAACAGCATTTTATATTTCTAAATTGCATTTTAAACCACCATAACCCTATATATAAAATTTTAGGTAACTTACAGAATCTTTTTGGCTAATATTAATTTTCAAAATATCTCTGTAAAGAGGACCATTCCCATAATTTGACCTGACCCTGTGCTTTTTAATTATTTCCCCCATGCAGTAATGTCTAAGAAATTTTCCTCATTGAATATGAATGGATGCATGAGATTAGCAAAAGAATATCTCAACAGTAATGCTGGAGATTCAGGGTCAGTTTAATGTGCACATGCAACCACTCACATTTATTTTCAAGGGTCATTTTAAAAAGGGCAAACACAAAGACCAGAGGGAAGCAGAAGTGCACTCATCAGCTCACTTATGTAAAAGTAAATGAGAGGATACCAGAGGCTTCTACCTTTCAATGCAATGTAGATGTCCTTCCAGTTAAAAGCAAAGTCACTTCGGGAAGACATGTGTCCCTTGCAAGAGGAGGGAGGGCATGCCACTAAGGGAAAATAGAGAGGTGAGAACAAGGGAGGAGGGAAAGAAAGAAGTGAAGAAAGAGGGAAAAGAGAAGTAAGTTTGCTTTTTTAGGTTAGGTCCCTGCTGGTCTTGGGGCCATTGGATGTCAGGGTGTCCTATTTCTCTAATCAAAAAGGTCACTCTTCTCCCTGGAGAAGAATGCAGTAAAGGGTTTGCATGAATAAATGGAAGGATTTCCTCTTAGATTTTTTTTTTTTTCCTTCGGGGAGAAGACTAGAATACTCTTCCATAAGTGGAAGAGTATTTGCTCTTACAAGAAACAAGAGATTAAATACTAAAGCAAAAGATCAAAGTAGGTACAAGTCTAGGAGGTCCTCTCCCCTATATAGCAGGGCTATCTAGTACTATAAATGACATAAATCCTGGGATTCCCCTGAGAACTTCTCCCATGTAATGCACATTGTTAAATACTTTTTTATGCTCCTCTATTGTTCTTCTCAATTTATATATTTTGCCAACTTCCTGAAGCAATATCAGATGTCTCTTTGCTTCTAAAAAACTGAACTCTCACTGTACAATGATCATTATAGATGCTTAGGAAATATTTTTGACAAAGTTAATATATTATTTTCCTGACTACTACCAAGTGGAATGATATTTGTGAAATGGCTGTGGAACCAGTAATAATTCATCATGTTCCTTAAATGTAATATAAGCATTATAGTGTACAGCTACTAAGGACTTCTGACTTCAAATTCATCTTATTGGGTATTGGAGATCAAACATTTTCTGAAATAACTTTGCTTGATGTTCTAATGGGGTTTGCGAATGAAATATTAAAAAAAGGAAGATGAACACTTCCTTTTGTTTTGAATAACCTTACTGAGATACATGACATACAATTCACCCATTTAATGATTTTTTAGTGTATTAAAGAGTTGAGCAACCATCACCACAATTAATTTTAGAACATTTCATCACCCCCAAAGAAACCCCATACCCATTAGTAGTCACTCCTCCTTCCCCATCTCCATCCCTAAACCTCCAGTCCCAGACAACCACTAATCCACTTTCCATGTCTATAGATTTGTCTACTATATGTAAATGAAGTTATACAATATTTAGTTTTTTGCAACTAGCATCTTTAGTGTAGCGTTTTCAAGGTTCACTCCTATTGTAATATGTATCAATACTTCATTCCTTTTTATGGCCAAATATTATCCCATTGTTGGCTATGCCACATGTATTTATCTATGCATCAGCTGGTGGACATCTGGGTTGTTTCTACTTTTTGGCTATTATGAGTAATGCTGCTATGAATATTTGTGTAGAAGTTTTTGTGTGAACATATATTTTCATTCCTCTTGGTTGCATACCTATGAGCAGAATTGCTGGGTCATATGATAACTCTACATTTATCATTTTCAGGAATTATCAGACTGTTTTCCAAAGGAGATGCACTACTTTACATTTCCACCAGCAATGTACTAATAGTTATAATTCTTTATAACCTCACCAACATTTGTTAATTATTTGTTATTATCTGACTTTTTAATTTTAACCATCCTAATACATATGATGTTCTCATTGTGATTTTAACTTGCATTTCTCTAAGGACTAATGAGGCTGAGCATCTTTTAAGCTTTTTGGACATTTGTTTAACTTCTTGGGATAAATATTTAAATTTTTTGCTTAAGTTTTAACTGGCTTGTCTTTTTATTATTAAGTTATAATATTTCTTTGCATATTCTGGATATAAGTCAGATCAGATATGTGAGTTGCAATTATTTTCTCTCACTAGCTGTCTTTTCATTTTCATCAAGGTATCTTTTGAAATACAAAATTTTTTAATTTGGGGAAGTCCAATTTATCTTTTCTTTTTGTTGCTTTTGGTACCATTTCTGAGAAGGCTTTGCTTCATCAAGGCCATCAAAAGTTACTCTTATATTTTCTTCTAAGAGATTTACAGTTTTAGCTCTTTCATTTAGGTGTATGATCTATCTGAGGTAAATTTTACTTATGGTGTAGCATAAAGTCCTATTTCTCTCTTTTCATGTGGATATCCATTTGTCCTGGTATCATTAGCTGACAAGACTGTCTTGCCCCACTGAATTATCTGGGCACTTCTGCCAAAAGTCAACTCACCATAACATAAGAATTATTTCTGGAGTTTCAATTTTATTCCACTCATTGATTTGTCTATCCTTGTGCCACTGCCTCTGTGTCTTCATTACTGTAGCAGTATAGTCATTCTTCTGATCTATGGATGTTTTTCTATTTACTTAGGTCTTTTAATGCTTGTTTTCAACAGTGTTGTATAGTTTTCAGAGTATGATTTTGTACTTATTTTGGTAAATTTATTCCTAATGATTTTATTCTTTTTAATGTTATTGTAAATGGTATTATTTTCTTAATTTCATTTTTGGATTATTTATTGCCAGTGCATAGAAATATAATTGATTTTTATATATTGATCTTGTGTCTTGAAAACTTGCTGACCTCATTTATTAGTCCCAAGCATTTTTTGGTGTATTCTTTAGAATTCTCTTTCATTATTAGAATTCTCTATGATGAGATCATGTCATCTCCAAATAGAGATAGTTTTGTTTCATTATGAATACCTTTTATTTCATTCTCTTGCCTAATTGTCCAGGTACAATGTTGAATAGAAGTGGTGAGGGCAGACATCCTTGTCTTATTCCTGATCTTAGGGACAAAGTATTCACCATTAAGTATGCTCTTAGCTTTGGGTTTTGCATAAATCCTTTTTTGTTTGTTTGTTTGTTTTTTTACCTTAAGAAAACTTCCTTCAATTCTTAATTTGTTGAGTGTTTTTATGGTAAAAGGGTATTGAGGTTTGTCAAATTCCTTTTCTGTGTGTATTGGGATAATCATGTAGTTTCTGACCTTTATTCTATTGACACATTAATTGGTTTTTAGATGTTAAACCACCCTTGCATTTGTGGGATAAATTCCATTTGGTTATGATTTACAATCCTTTTTAATTTTTTTATTTATTTTTTATTTTTCAGAGAAAGAGAGAGTATACACATGAGTGGTGGGGACCTGGGGGCAGAGACAGAGGAGAGAGAATCTCATACAGACTTCATAGTCATTGCAGAGCCCAATGTGGGGCTCAATCTCGTGACCCTGAGATCAGATCATGACCTGAGCTGAAACCAAGAGTCAGATGCTTAACCAACTTAGCCACCTAGGCACCCCTACAATCCTTTTTATATGTTATTGGATCTGATTTGCTAATATTTTGTTGAGAATTTTTCCATTTATATTCATAGGAGATACTGGTCTGTAGTTTTCTTTCCTTGTGATGTCTTTATCTGTTTTGGAATCAGAGTAATAGTGACCTCATGGAATGACTTGGGAAATGTACCCTTTTCTTCCCTTTCAATTTCTTAAATGCAGAAGTTGTTCCTACCTCTGATATCTTGCCAGGGTAACCTACTTCATTTTGTTTATAAATCATAGCATATCTAAATCTCATCAGTCAGTACATAGGAAAGTACCTATGTGATTTGAACCAATTTATTCTAATCACTAAACAGTATTTATAATGCTCCCACATGATTTAAACCAATTTAGTTTTCCCACGAGAGAAGTCAGGTGGGAGACAGAGAGATGGTGTGTATTGCAGATGTGCGTTAAGCACAGAGAGGGAAGAAAGGTGTGGAGGGTACTTACCTTCTAAACAGCAGAGGGCTAGGTTCTTAGATAAGAATAAAATCTCAGTAGTTCACACATCACTCTGTTTATTATTAACAGATTGTTTCCTGCCTTTTAGACTCTATGGAAGGAATCTTCATGTTAAATCTTTGAAATTGTGCTTTTATTTTCCTTCTTTCTAGCAGAGGTACCCTTCCTTTCACCTACCTTTCTTCCCTCCTCCCTCCTTTCCTCCCTTCCCTTCCTGTCTTTTAGAACTAAATTTCTAGACTCATGTAAACTCAGTGGAGATATTTCACTAATGCCTTACAAATAATACGAGCAGGTAAGTACAGTTAGAATAAGTGTTACTTTATTAGCTTAGTTCAAATTTCTCACTTAATTAGTGAAAACACTAGGGAATTAGAGATTTTAACAACAACAACAACAACAGTAACAACACAACAACCAGTCTGATTCTTGATGAATTAGCATCTTCTGGTTCTCCTCATGACAGTAGGTTTTACTGAAATGCTTAACTTTAAATTTTATAAAATTATTATCCTTTAATTCCTAAATATCTGCTGTGCACCAATGTTTTCTTTTTTAAAAAGATTTTATTTATTGATTGATTTGAGAGAGAGAGAGAGAACAAATGAGGGGTACATAGTGGCAGAAGGAAAGGAAGAAGCAGACTCCCACTGAGCAGGGAGCCTGACATGGGGCTCGATCTCAGAACCCTGAGTTCATGACCTGAGTCGAAGGCAGGCACTTAACTGATTGAGCCACCCAGGTACCCCTCAATGTTTGTTTTTAACAAATCAAGTTTAACAAATATTTAGTGATGTGAAATGTTAGGGTCTACTAGTAAACAGTCAAGAAAGAATTCTTGAGTCATCTTTGGTACAAAAAGGGTGGTTTTATTAAAGCTTGGGGACAGGACCTGGGGTCATGAGGAGCAGCTGATTCTATATTTTTAAGTTGGGAGGAGGTTAGGGATAGCATAAGTCTCTAAGGAATTTGGAAGGAAAGTTTCCAGGACCTTGAGGGGCTAGCTCATTAGGAAAAGGTCATTTACTACTGTCTAGAAAACCCTAGTCTTTTGACCCTTCAGATGTATATCAGTGGGTATATATTCTTAGAGGATGATCGCCAACATGTATCTTTGGGGTTAGAGATAAAGGAAGTTTCCAAAGGGATTTTTTGATAGGATCCTGGAGGTTGGGCTAAGGTCAAGTTAACATTGCCTTTTGCTTCTAGCAAAGTATTAATGTGGAGGCAGCTAAGCTCCTTTGAGGAAGGTCACTCTGCCTGTCTCATGTACTTGTCAATGGGCAGTTATACGAAGTTTAATTTTTCTTCCATATTTTTTTTTGCCTTTGTTCTCTAAATCATTTAGTAACTAGTGTGTGAGTGACTAGAGACGAAACTAGGTTAGGATACTTTTTTATTTTGAGGGGTTTACAGTCTTACTGAGAGAAGGCATATATTTAATACTTGCATAAGAATTCAAGATGCTTTAATTCAGGGAAATAGGCATTTGTTATTTACTTATCGTGTTCAAGGAACTGTATACCATTTAGAGATGAAACAGCAGGAGCTCAGGGAAACAAATACATGGGAATATTGAAATGAAGGAAATGATTTTAGAACTCAGAAAATTATGAGAATATTGACTGACAAAGAAATGGGAGATGTTTGTGATGATTTCAGTCAGAATATTAATTAGCAATCGTTTTCCCTTCCATTTCAAACAAAGCAGCCAATTTAAAAAATGTCAACTACTTTGATTTCCTTTTAATCACATATAAATAAATCTAAATTCTAATCTTTCTTTGTCTCTTTTGATGGGGTAATTGTGAAATATGTCTTAACTTGAGCCAATTTCATATGCTTATAAGTAACCCACGCATACTTTTGAATCTTAAAAATTCGATATTTTCCTTTGTTCCAAAGTACAAAGGAAACATATATTCACATAGTGCTTTCTGTTTAAGATTACAGAAATGGATTGTTTTTCTTGAGGCTCTCTGAGAAGAGTTTTTCTGACATTTTCATGACCCATCACAAGAGTTTGGTCAGCAGATTCATAAATACTCACAGAATTGAAGCAAAACTTCTCGATAACCCGTAACCAATTTCTATACATTGAGAAAAAAATACATCTGCTTTTTAAGTTTTGCAACTTAATCTCTCTCCCTCTAGTTTCATTTTGTCTGTGGAGAGAGACAGTTCAGAAGAGAAGAAATGGCTAAAATGGGACTGTTAAGCATTCTTAAGTTGAGCATAGATGAACACAATATATACAAATTTTTTCAGCTAGAAATTTGACACATTTTCTTAAAAGCATGCAAAAGGAAAAGAAAGAAATTACTTGTGATGGTGATAGGCAGAAGTACCTATAAGGAAAGATGGCTTGCTTATTCATGCATTCTTTCATTCAATATATATTTATCGAGTGTGTCCTATGTACTAAACACTATTATAGGCATTAAGGATACAGTGGTGATCAAAGCGAAGGAAATCTCTGCTCCTATGGGGCTCATATTCTCGGGGAAAAGGCAAATAGTAAATAACATAAATAAGCATGATATGGAATATATTATGTATTGATGAAAGAAAAGAGGGGTTATAGGTATCTGGGGTGGGAGATTTTAGAAAGGGTCGCTAAGAAAGACCCTACCATAAAGATAACTTTTGAAAGATGTCCAGAAAGAAGTGAAGAAGCTGGCTGTGTTATCTTCAGGAGAAAAGTATTCCAGGTAGAGGAAATCTTGAGTGCAAAACCATGGAGGCAGGAACCTGTTTGACTTGTTCGAGGAACAGCCCAAAGTCAGTGTGGCTGTAGTGGACTGGAAGAAGGATTGATAATTGATAAGCTCAGAGAGATTGTGGTGAAGGACAAGCTGAGCCTTGTAGCTCACAATGCAAATGTTGGCTTTCATGTGGAGAAAGATTAGGGGGTGGGCATTGACAAGATCACCTTGGTTGCTGTGATGAGGAGAGAAGGCAGGGGTGCAAGTGAGAACAGATCATTACAGGTTAGGAGGTTTCTGCAGTGATCCAGGTGATATAGATGTGTTATCTTAAGCTGTGGCTCTGATCACTTAGCACAGGGGTTGACAAGCTACAGCCTGTGCGCCCACATCAGTTTGCTGCCTGTTTTGGAAATAAATGTTATTGGAACACAATCAGACTCATGTATTTACATATTGCCTATGGCTCCTCTCCGCCTACAACAGCCAGTGGAGTAGTTATAACAGAGATCAAATGGCTAGCAAAAATATAGTTGTTAATATAGTTAAAAATATTTAATATCTGGCCTTTTATAGAAAGTTTGCCTATCATTGACTTAAAATCTCTTGGGAGGAGGATTATGGCTATGGAGCTGCCTTCTGGATATGCAAAAGACCATAGATGAGAACTATTATTTCTCTTCTCTACAATTCTTTTTTTATTTTAAGATTTTAAAAAAAATATTTATTAGTGAGAGAGAATGCATGAGAAGGAGTAGGTGTAGAGGGAGAGGGAAAAGCGGAATCCCTGCTGAGCAGGGAGACAGATACGGAGTTCAGCCTCATGACCCATGAGATCAGGATCCAAGCTGATGGCAGACGCTTAACCAACTGAGCCACCCAGGCGCCCGCTTTTTATTATTACAATTTTGTATAGTGTATGCAGTTTGCAGAAGGTGGAGAGAGGTATATCTGGATTTCAGTGAATAAGGCAGTATGAAATAACATTAGTCTTTCAATAAAAGGTAATGAATATCACTCATTTACTCACTCAAGAAATATTCTTTGAAAATGACGTTGGTGGATAACAAAATTTAATGAGTTAGAGAGACATCAAATAAATGAACACACAGGTAAATCTATAATTACAAAAGCATTAAGTGCCATGAAGGAAAGGATTGGGCCCAATGGAGAGAACAAGGGCCATATTTTATGTTAGGGGAGGTCGATGGAAAGGCCATTTGAAATGAAACCACAAGATGAATGGGCAGGAAAGATAGAGGAACCATTTCACACATAAGAATGAGGATGTACTGGGATGCCTGGGTGGCTCAGCGGTTGAGCATCTGCCTTTGGCTCAGGGCGTGATCCCGGGTCCTGGGATCGAGTCCCACAGCTCCCTGCAGGGAGCCTGCTTCTCCCTCTGCCTGTGCCTCTCCCCCCACCTCTCTCTCTCATGAATAAATAATAAAATCTCAAAAAAAAAAAGAGAATGAGGGTGTACAAAGGTGGCAAATGGGATGAACAACTGAAAGAACTGGGAAGCAAGCAAAGACACAAGGATTCAGGCAGGCCCAGACACACAAACACATACACCCCAGGCACGTACCCATACACACATGGCTGCACCTCTGACAGCAATGAAGAAGGAGCCATGGAACACGGTTGGAGATAAAGAATGGGTTAGAGGGATCCCTGGGTGGCGCAGCGGTTTAGCGCCTGCCTTTGGCCCAGGGCGTGATCCTGGAGACCCGGGATCAAATCCCATATCGGGCTCCCGGTGCATGGAGCCTGCTTCTCCCTCTGCCTGTGTCTCTGCCTCTCTCTCTCTCTCTCTGTGACTATCATACATAAATAAATAAATATTAAAAAAAAAAAAGAATGGGTTAGAAAATCCAAGGTTTTGTAGATCATGTGAAGGAGTTTTGATTTTATTAGAAGTCCACTGAATGGTGTAAGGCAAGTCATGATGTTTTACCTTTTATGCAGAACTCTGGCCCCATGAGGAGTATGAATTGAAAGGGCCAAGAATTCAAGTCCAGCAACCAGTTAGGAGCTGACTTGCAAGTGACTCAGGACAGAGATAATGATGGTGATTCACACAAAGTTGGTGTCTATAGTGTAGTTCAACAAATATTTATCACATTTTTACTATGAACAAAATAGTATTTTTGGTTCTTTTAACAGGATTTTATTTATTTACTTAGAGAGTGATGAGCACAAGCAGGTAGGAGAGGAAGAAGCAGACTCCCTGCTGAGCCGGGAACCTGATGTGGGGCTTGATCCCAGGACCCTGGGATCACGACCCGAACCAAAGGCAGATCCTCAACCAGCTGGGCCACCTGGGCGCCCCTTATTTTTGGTTCTATGCTGGGAGAGCAAAAGTAAATAGTATACTCCCTCTGCTTTCAATAAACTGATAGCTCTGAAGAGTAGGAAACATATACAAATACTTGTTATTTATGTTGACTATGATAAATTCAAAATTCTGTATGGCAACTCAAAAGAGTACTGTTGGCGCCAGAGGGAATGAAAATTTCTTCTGGCTTGATTGGCGAAAGAATCAGTCACCAGCCTATCACCAGTGCTAAGCACAATTTCTCAGTACCTCACACATGACAAGCTTAGGGCATATTGAGAGAATGACCTAAATCATGTCTTTGGAAAAAAAAAAAATCATGTCTTTGGACTCTTGTCTTACTGATTTTTTCCAAACACACTAATTTCAGTGGCTCCTTCAGTGTGCCAATCTCAGCTCCTTCTATATTGCCCTGTTGCTACCAGTCAGCCTACTCCTTGCCACAGACCTTCCTTATGCCATGATCGGACTGCCTGCCAAACAACGGTGCTTATCCCTATGCTAGCAGCTTGCTTGTCTTTATTCGGACTATGGCCAGTTGTTCTGTTTGGCCTCACGGTGTGAAAAGGAGCCAAGAATAAGAGGCAAACATGCCAAATTAAGTTAAAACACTTTATAGAAGTCTAGGATCTGACAAGCTTTTTCTACATTATGACCAAGAGCTATTTGATTCAGTTGGGATCTATATATGAACGTCGTGAGGTCCTACCCTTCCAAGAGTGCCCTGCACACACTCGGTGTTTAATAAATGTAGGTTGAATCAAAGATACAAAGTAAACTGCAATGAAGTTTTGATTAAGCTAGTTCACAGCAATCATTCTACAAAATGAAGAATATTCCAGGGTCTTTTTCTGCTGCCAGGTCTGCCAAGCCCCATTCTTTCCCTTGCCCTCCAAGCTGGAATCACTTCCACTTGTGGGATCTGTCTCACTTAGGATGAGCCAACTCAGACAACATATTACAAACTTTAATCTTACCAAAACATGCGGCCTTGCCTGAATTAGGGCTCAGATGATGGTTCTCTGAGGGACAGGATAGAGTACTGATTAAAACCATATACTTGGAGACTAGGTTCTCTCATTCTCTCTCTTTACACTGCCACAGTCAGGCTGTTTGACTTTGGGCAGATTTCTTACTTCTCTGAATCCTAATTTCTCCATTTGTAGAAGGAAAACAATGAAATCATCCATTGAGTGTTAAGCTCTTCATGTAAATCCCAACGTGAGATCAGCATTAGGTAAGTGGTAGCTGTGGTGAAATCCCTGTGCTGACGTGGCTCATTTTGCAAATTTTGAAGACAGGAGATTGGCAATTTCTCCTAGTAGGCTCACCCTTGTCATTTCATTGACTTTATAATAGTGCGACTTTGGCTTTTGTGGACTTCACTTAGAGAGATTATGGTGGGTTTTACTGTGTTATTATCTATTAAACTATAATATTATCATTCATGCAGAAACCCAACATTAATCAAAAATCAGTCTCAGAAAGAGACAGGAACTTTCCATTCTGAAAGTTTTTCCTCCCATCTTTGTTTTTCCAAAGCAGGACCACGTTGAATGGCACACATCATTGTAGTGTCCATATTTTGTTCTCTCCATGTAAAGCACCCTTTGAAACAAATATGCCTCCAAATCTAGGATGCAGTTACAGGTGTCTAGCACCCAAGTGGAAGTGGTGGGGAGGGATTTTGGAAATGACTGTACTTTGGAATGGAGAAAAGTTTTTGCAGAAGACTCTTTGCTTCCACATGGAGTCAAAAACATTCCTACAATCCTGGCAGCCAAATAGCCTTGGTCTTAATTTACATTCCTTCAGGTTCCCAGGAGTACAGCCACAGGCAAGAATCAGTTTTGTTAATGATTGTAAAAATTAATGTTGTTATTGAACTGAGACTACTGGTTTTGGCAAAATAGAGAAGACTCATATCTCCTGTTAAGTATTATTATAATATCCTTAGACACAATACAATAAACATCTCTGAAAGGGACTTTAACAACACGGGATGAGTTCTGTATACTTTTTTGTTTTATTTTCCATATATCCTAGACCAGGTGCCAGAGAAGCCCTTGATTTGGAAATCCTAAAAGACACATACAAAACAACAAAAACAACAAAAAAGCCTGCTTCATCTAGCTAAAGGACCAGAAAATGGTGGTCCAGCAGAATGGCAATATTTTTGACAATACCTCCCTTGCTAAAGCCAAATATCATGGGGAAAAGCATCATTTCCCCTGTGGTGCTGGCAGAGACTGAGTGGAGAGCTTGTATTTCCAAATCCCTCTGGGAATAGCATTTGGCAGCCTGGGTGATGTCAGCAGAGACTGTGGGAAAACCTGACCTCCTTGACTCCTACCCCAAGCTGCTCTCCTCCTCCTGCCAATTTACAGAGAGGAGGGTGGATTTTAGAGAGGAAGGAGCTGGAGAAAGGATTTATTTACCTTTACATGGGCAGATCCTTAGTAACCCCAGCATGAAACTGATGAGGATTAACAGTGCAAGAAGTTTGAGATAGAAATACAATGTAGAGTACAGGTCTCTGAGCAGTCCGCAAACAAAGCAGATTAGAATAGCACTGTATAGGCTGTGAATAAAATAATCTGCTATTGGAACTACATCCCATAAAAGTAGGCCAAGACCTGCATGATGGGCCTAAAGAGGAACTCTGCTAAAAAATGATTAGGATCCAGAGCATTATCACATGATGCCTCAGCTGTCCATCTACTGTTATTGGAGTGAGATACAGACATTCTGATGGCCATCGATCAATTCTCAGCATTGTCCCCACTCTTCAGCTCTTGCTCTGATATGATCCATGAGTTACGATTTTGTCTTCCTTTTCCTGCCTACAGCTCAGAGCCCCAATTCCAACCCTAGCCTCTGGGGCATTGACTGACATTTCCAGGAGAGGTAGCTGTTCCACATGTTCCCAGCAATAAATAGACTCTTGGGAATGGATTAATTGAATAGAAATATAATGCTGCCCTGTTTTTTGGATGGGTGTGGCTTTTAGACATAATGCCCTAAATTGCCCTTGAACTTGATCAGTTTCCCTGATGCCAGTCTTTGCCATGATTTTAGCCTATGTTCTCTTAAAGAAATACCATGTTTTCTATAAGAAATGAAAATTTAACCCACCAAATTTTATTCATATCTAATTATGCCACAATTCTATAAATTCAGCCACTTAGGACTCACAACTTTCCTACTAACTTCAATTTATAAAATATCCATTTTAGTAAATTTTTTCCCTGAGAGCAAATTTAAAACTGTAGGTGGCTAATGATCCATTTGAAGAGATTACAATATGTGCATAATGAAATAATAGCAATGATGTAAATAGAAAAGACATAATGGTTCCCTTATTTTAAAAAACTCTCTCTTTCAAGAATGCTACATGAATTGAATGCCAAGCTACCTAGCAAGGTGCCCGGCATACAGTGGGTGCTAATATATTTACTGAAATTAACACCATAAGCTATGTTTTGAAGAATTTGTTCACACTAATGGACAATCCAAATGCGACTTTGGTCATGCTGGTCAATGGAAGTCTAGAAGTGAGCTATAATCCTGATATAGAAATTATCATTGTAGTTTGAGACAGTCATCTTGTGAGGAAATTATTTAAATATTAGAGAGAATACATATCAGACACCTTTAGACCACCGATTTTGCAAAACTATCCCAGGTCTGTAATCTGGGGGAAATGTTTACTTAAATATTTTGTTCATATCATCTGAAGCGGATTGGTAATAAGTATTGTTTACTTAATGGGGAGATTGGAAAGGTGTGCTCACATGATACTATCGTACATCACTAAGAATTCATTATGCATTTCCTAGGTATACGTACATTAAAGACAACAAGTATATGCTCAAAATATTATAAATACTAAATAAAATCTTAAAGACTTTAAGATTTTCTAATGTTAAAATGCAGTATCCTTTGGTTTGGAGGCCAGGGCTTTAAAACTAAGAAAACAGTTATTATAAGCTATTATAAACCAAATGACAAATATTTTTGTTAGCTTCGATTGTCTAATAATGATTTATTAGCTTACAGTTCAAACCCAATTACTATGCCATTCTCACTCTTCATTATTTCATCTCTAGGACTCTTTGAAGTGAGTCAGTAATATTATTATCCCTTTTTACAGATGAATAAACAAGCACCAACAATTAACTGATTGGGCCAAGAGGTTAACAATGGAGATGTAGATGAATAATTGGACACTTCACTTTTTTGACCTTCCATTTTCACATCTAGAATTTTGCACCATATGTTTTGTAAGATCTCATCTGGTATTAAATTCTCTGAAACAGCATCAGAAGACGATGGCTTCCTTTGTTTGGAGGGTCTCTTCTTTTGAATGAGGGGACCCACAGAGAGCTTGGCAGTGTGGCTAGAAGAGTAGCTGAGGTATCACAGTGAGTTCTAGTGTACTGCACAGACAAGGATGTACACACAGTGGCAGGCGTGCATGTACACATATGCACACACACACACACACACACACTCATTCCAAATTTGGCCTTAAGTGAGTTCAGTCTCATACATAGTTTAGATGATCTCAACAACACCTTATTTTCTCAAGCTGTCTTTGAAATGATTATACTAATATGGAAACATCCATTCCAAGGACACGGCAGGGGATAAGGAGCCTCTGTTTGCCCGAGTTTTGCTTAAAGTTCAACCAGTGGTTATGTTCTCTAGATAAGCTCCTCCAGTAGGTCTCTCTGCTTGAGGTAAGACAGTCAACCTTTCCTGATCTTAGGCAGGTCTTCAGACTCAGACCAGCATTTGGGCCTTTGGACTTGGACTGAATTATCACAGGAGTTTTCCTGATTCTCCAACCTGTAGATGGGAGAATGTGGACATAAACTCCATAATCATGGGAGCCATTCCTATAATAAATCTCATGTATATCCTATTGATTCTGTACCTGTGGAGAACCCTGACTAATACACATGTCATACATAGTCCCTGGCTTTGACCTGGGCTGGGAAATCCCAAGTTCATATCTTAAGCTTAGGAGGCACTCTGAAATAAGTTGCTATTAAAATTTAAGTAAATGCTTTTGTAATTAGCTGCATTTATAAGTTCATTAATAATTAATTGATATTCATGAAATCTGACCAGAAGCAGTGAGCTCTGAGTAGGGGATAATTAAGATATTGGAACTCTTGCCATTGCTCTCCATTGAATGTGTAAAGCACTTCCATTTTCTCTAGACTTTCCTTGTTGCACTCTTTGGCAGTATGTCATGTTGCTTAATTAATTAATATTTTGGTGTTTTGTTTTCATCATTTATTCACTTTATGATATTGTGGGCCAGCAGAGGAGATATCATTCGCCTCCTGTCTCACCCATCCATGATATCTGCTGCCATCTGGAACTACTCAAAGCCTCCTACAGGATGGTGAACTGAGCAGTTCTGACCTGTGTTTGCCAGTCCTCTGTAATGTAGACAACCACAGCACAGAGGCAGGACATACTGTTTGTGAATATTTATGTTCCTAAAAGCAGAACTTTATTTTTCACTTATCAGTTTATTTTCTTTCCTAGTTCCCCCTAAATAATCTAAATCAAGGTTTTTACTTGATGAAGTCCTTTAGAAAAATCTTTCCAATCTAAGTCAATTTTCTCTTCCTCCATGTTTCGTATAAATAATAAAGAGAATGTATTTGAAAAATACATTCTTTGAGTTGTACTAGAAATTCTTCTCATTCTCTTAAACAAGATATCCCTTGTGAGCTGTCAACTCATTGTGACTCTATTCCTTTTCTACTTTCTGGTATGGCTTTATTCACAGCCTTCTCTCCCAACACTTAGCATCTCCTCTCTAAATACCCTTTAGTCTAAGAGACATGTAGTTCCCTCTTGGTCAGAGATAATCATAGGCTTCAAGATGTTGAGAGGTTTTAAAGAAAGATAAGACCTTTATTGAGACTTTGGATAGAAGGGCATGTCCTAAATATTTTGATTTACAAGTAACTACCCTCCACTTATATATATGTGTGCATTCACAGTGCAGTGTTCTGGAGAACAAAACTGACAAATTACATCTTCTTGTGAATCTTATGTTCTAATGAGAAAGACAGATATTTAACAACAACAATATGTAGCTGAAAGCACAAATGAAATCAAGTACTGATTAGTATTTGTGGTGGTCACTTACTCACTGATCACTGCTCTTGGATCCATTCCCTGTCCTTCCCCTAGAAAATATATTTCTGAGGGTACCTTGTCCTCTGGCCCTCAGCTGGTTTTGGCCATAGGGAGGCTCTCAGAGTAGAGGGCAAGAGAAAGCTCTCATCTCTCTGTTTTAGTCAGTTCATCATCCAATGGCTATATGTCTTCTATATAAGCCCCCTCACCTCTCTATGTAAGCAACTTTGTGAATCTACATTTTACCCTCCTTTCAAGGGCAACCCTTGTCTGGTGATACCATCTTCTTAATTCTTTCCTCTAGCTCTAAGGCTCTAGCTGCCTATTCTTCCTAATCTGTGTGCTGCCTCTTTTCAACAACTTTGTTCCTACTTTCTTACATTATAGTTCTTCTTTTGGACCACTTAGTGTGGGCTCTTTTCCCATATTGGACCTTGCCTGACATAGTGCTCTGAAATGTAAGTGATAAGAGAACTGAGAGGGAAGGGAATGCTGTTTTTGATGAAGTTGTCAGGAAAGGCCTCTCTGGGAAGGTGACTTTGGGCCGGGGACTTGAATGAGATGAGGATATGAGCATTAGAGGAGACTGTTCTAGGCTGAGGGCACAGCAATTGTATGAGGCTCCAGGGGGAGCAACAGCAAAAAGAGCAACAGCAAAAAGATAAAAAAAAGTTATTAGAGCATAATGTGGGAGAGAAAGAGCTATAGGAAAATAAGTTGGAGAGTTAACAGGGAACAGATCATATAAGGCTATGGAAGGTCTGATAGAAGTGATCAGAATAATTGGAGAGAATAGCTTGAGCTGATGACTCTAGGAAGAGTATATGCAGGGAGACCAGCAAGGAGGCTACAGCAGTAGTCTGTCCAGGTAGAACATGATAGTACTTCAGACTAAGATGAGATATGTCAGATACAGAGGATACTTGAGGGTAAAGCCAACAAAATTTGCTGATAGATTGGATGTAGTGTTGTGAAAAAAATAAGTCAAGGTTTTGAGCCTTATCAACCACATGCATAGTGAAGACAGTGAGTTGAGAAAGACTTGATAAGTCTGGAGGGGGTCTTCTGGGTGGGCAGGAATTGAGAGTTTGATTTTGGACATGTTAAAGTTGTGATGCCTAAGAGACATCTAAGTCCAGTGCCAGGTAGGCATTTGGATATGTGCATCGAGTTCAGGAGAAAAGACTGGGCTAAAGATTGATTATAGGAACAATTAATGTATAAATGGTCAAAGGGTTAGGTGAGATCTGGGGAGTAAATATAGAGAAGTATCAAAGAGATCCTTGGACTGAACCTGAGAAAATTCAACATCTAGAAATCAGGCAAGAAAGAATTCAATTTATGAACAACCCATGGTAACAACCTAAGTGTCCATTGATGGATGAATGGAAAAAGTAAATGTGGAATATGTGTAGATATAGATATGGATATAGATATAGATACATAATGGAATATTATTCAGTCATAAAAAGAAGAAGATCCTTCACTTTTTTTTTTTAAAGAACATAAAATTACTTAATTCACTCACCAAAGGACATGCTAATTGATTATTTAAATCCATGATGAAGGACACCTGAGTGGCTCAGTGGTTGAGTATCTGTTTTCAGCTCAGGTCATGATCCTGGGGTCTCAAGATAGAGTCCTGCATTGAGCTCTCCACAGGGAGCCTGCTTCTCCCTCTATGTCTCTGCCTCTCTCTCTGCATCTCTCATGAATAAATAAATAAAATCTTTAAAAAAAAATCCATGATGAAGTTAGAGATGTACAAAAAGCACAAAGATACCGAAATGCTTAAACTATAATATGAGCAAACACCATTAATAAACTCTTGGAATACAAAAGGAGATCACTATGTTATGATGGCAGATATAAATTCATTACAAAGGCATGATAGTAAAAAAAAAAGCTTGTATGCATCTAATAACCTACAACCAAAAAATACATACAGACTGAAAAAGAAGAGAATTGACAAAAATTACATTGTACTTGGAAGAAAATCCTCCTTTGTAACAACATGGTGGACCTTGAGGATATTATGCTAAGTGAGAGAAGTCAGAGACAGAAAGACAAATAATATTTGATCTCACTTATATGTAGAATCTAAAAAAAAGAAAAAGAAAAGTGATCTCATAGAAACAGAGGGACTAGTGGAAGAATGAAAAGCAGGAGGAAAGGGAGGAGTGGCTTTCTTCTTCCTTATGGTTTCTTGTGGCTGTTTTCCCAGTAGTAGAGGTGACAATACAATAAATAACTACAGAAATGACAGTTATCAGAGTGGTTTCAGGCAATGGCTTCAGCCCTGATCAAGGTGGCAAGTCTGGTAGATCCAGAATCAACCATGATAGCATCTCCAAAGTATGTGCTTATGGCTACAGCCCATAAATAATAGCAGCCTCTCATCTCTGGATATCCCACCTTCCTACTTTTTGCCATCCCCCAAAGCCTTCTTTCTGTTATTGATTTTCTAGTTTTTCCAAGATCCTTGTACCTAATCCCCTGTATTAAATTCCCTGTTGGAGATATTTTAGGTAGATTGTATTGGAGGTGATAGGATTGGGAAATGTCTCTAATGCAATTTCATTTATTTTCTATTTAGAAATTGTTACACACATCTAAGGGACTTACCAAGAATTTCCAGGTATAGCCTTTGGTCATTTTTAAACTCTCTTATTTTATCATCAGTGGCTATAATTTTGGATGTCTCTGTTCCATGACTTTTCCAAAGAGAGGCAAGTAGCTTTTCCCAGCAGTGAACTATACCTCAGACTCAGCAAGCAGTTTTGCAAAACAATGGCTTCTCCAGTAAGTGATAATTAACTCAGCTCCTGTCTGTTTCAACGAGTTTCCTTTCTTCTACTTGGCACAAGTAGGCTTTATTATTAGTGGAGGATCCTGGTGGTATATGTTCCGTGAACTTCATTTGATGATGCTCCCCACTGGGACACTGTGTCTTATGACTTTCCCCACCAAGAAAAATCTTACTCATTCTTCTAATGAGGACAAGTATTGCACAGTATTTAGCTTCTTTTCAATCTGGGTGACCTGTAGTCTCAATTTTCATTTCCAAAAACTGAAGCAATGCTCTGGTCTCTTTTTTTTTTTTTTAACAACTTTTTTTTCCACTCTAGTAAAACAGAAGAATTGAGAGAAAAGGTTTTGCACTTTCATAGTGAACTGGTGCTTGATAAGATGAAATCATGATTCATTGTGGGGAAAATGTTGTAAATTCTCGACAAGACTGTGAAGATAAAAATAGAAGATATTCCTCTGGAAACCACTTTTGCCATTAATAGTGGGCTCAGAGTTCAAAAACAAAGAGAGCCCAAATTCCTTCCTTCCATATCATTTCCCAGTTTTAGACTCCAATTACTTCAGGTTACTTCAAAGAAGGTCTATAAGCAGAGATTCAAACTTGAGCATGCTTGAGGAGGCTGATGCTACAGAGGTTGTTAACATGTAGCTTCTAATGCCCCTTCCCCCGACATTTTTCTGCAGATTGATTTTTCTGTAGATTGAATTCAGAAACTTGCATTTTAACAATATCAGGTAATTCTAATGCAGGCCTTCGCTGGACCAGATTTTGAACTACTCTGTATCTAGACTGCTGATCTGTGATTATTTCAGAATATCCCTTATTCACAAGGGTTAACATGATACTGATTTTTTTCTCTCTCATGTTTGTTCTTGTCCAGTGTCCTGGCCATGCTGTACCAAAAATATGGATAATGATGGAGAAATTTCATTAGTTTTTCAAATACATTTAAATGTCTGAATATTTAGTATTATGTATACAAAATATCTGTGTGGGCGACAGATCTTTTATTATTCTCCACCAGTATGTTCTGTGTTTGGTTCAGAGGCCATTCAAGTATTTTCTTAGTGTCATTGTTTTGCTTAATATTATGCGTATTTGACTGGGGCCAGGGGTGTCAATGTGAGGGTGTTTCTGGATAAAATTAACATCTAAGTAAGTAAAGTGAATAAAGCAGATTGCCCTCCCCAATGTGGGCAGACCTCATCCAATCCACTGAAAGTCTGAATAGAACAAAAGGCAGGGTGAGGGACAAGTCACTCTGTCTGCCTGAGTGTTTTCAAGCTGCAACATTAGACAAGAACTTATACTATCAGCTTTCCTGGTTTTAGATGTTGGAGTTGAACTGGAATTATACCATGAGCTATATTGGGTTTCCAGCTTATATATGGTGAGGTGAGACCTCTCAGCCTCCATTATCACATGAAACAATTCCTTAATGTTTCCTTATCCAGTTGACCCTTAAACAATATGAATTTGAACTGCATGGGCTCACTTATATGTGGATTTTTCAATAAATACTGTATGATAAATGTATTTTCCTTATGATTTTCTTAATAACATTTTTTTTCCTCTAGCTTACTTTATTGTAAGAGTACAGCATACAATACATATACAAAAAATGTGTTAATTGACTACATTATTAGTAAGGCTTCCAGTCAACAGTAGGGTAGTCGTTAATAAGTTTCTGGAGAGTTGCAAGCTAAACATGGATTTTTGACTGCATGGGGGTCAGAACCTTTAAACTCTGCATCGTTCAAGAGTCTGTCTATATGCTGTTTCTGGTTCTTTGGCTAATTCTGACTAATACAGTCATCTAAATCAATAAAGGAAAGAAAGGAGAAAAAAATGAATACTGCACAAAGAGAGCAGGAAAAGGATATATTATTTATCACTTTTTTCTTTCCTCTCTCATCAAATTTGTCAAAATTCCCCAAAGCTACTTTTTGAATCTTTATTAGAATTCATTTCGGATTTGGGGCAATAAAATATGTCTGCCTAAGGTAGTGATTAGTGTCCATATTAAAAGGTCTACAGTGGTAATTCCATGGAAAAGAGAGCTAATTAAATGTCACAGACTTTTTACTACTTCTCTGCTCAAAAAGGAAAACCATGAGGAAGGTTGCCTCAGGCTCTCCAAAATGCTTGTCAATATGGATTTTAGAAACTGATGTTAAATCTTTATGCTCTTATCTATCTAAGAAAATGACACATTTAGTCCCTCAGTTTCATTTTTTAAAATTACTAGGCATGTTGATTTGTGTATTAGGTTCATATTATAGTATTTATCATTCTTGAAGCGTAATCAGAATTCAATCATTTGCCAAAATAGGGAAAAATTCTTTATGGAGATCACTTAGAGAGGATGACAATGTCCATCCATAAAGGAGACTGATCTGTTGGCATTGAGAGGCCTAAACAGCTTTCACCATGGCATGATGGTTACATTATTTCTAAACTGAAGTTGTGGAAAGTTTCCAGAAGGAAACTATTCTGAGTTGGTAGAATAGACTCATAGAATTTATTGGGGAAGTTCTTTTTGCATATGGGAAAACTAAAGCCAAGAGGAGAGTGAAAGTTGGAAGGTGCACACAAGAACTTGGGCTACTTCTAATACATTCTATTTGTAGTGAGTCAGACAATGCAGTGATAGTGCTTGGTCTTTATAATTCCAGTTGACCCTTAAACAATACAGATTTGAACCCTGCAGGTCCACTTAAATGTGGATTTTTTAAGGATAAGCACAATATAGTACTCTAAATGTATTTTCTCTTCCTTATGGTTTTCTTACTAACATTTTCTTTTCTCTAGCTCACTTAATATATATACAGTAGATAATATATATAACATACAAAATATGCATTAATCGGCTATGTTATTAGTAAAGCTTCTAGTCAATAGTAAGTTTAAGTTTTTGGGAGTCACAAATTATATGTGGATTTTTTGAAAGATTTTATTTATTTTAAAAAGATTTATTTTATTTATGAGACAGAGAGAGAGAGAGAGAGACAGGCAAAAGGAGAAGCAGGCTCCATCTCCATGCAAGGAGCCTGATGTGGGACTCAATCCCTGGACTCTAGGATTATGCCCTGGGCCAAAGGCAGGCGCTAAACCTCTGAGCCACCCAGGGATCTCCCTATATGTGGATTTTTGACTGTGCACGGGATCAGCATCTCTAACTCCCATGTTGTTCAAGGGTCAATAGTACTATGTTTGTTAGAAACAAAGATTGGGACTTTTCCTGCTGCCTAAGAATTGCCCTGTATGGGAGCGAAGAAGTACAAAGTATCCTGAAAACTCTCTTAACTTTCACAATATCAGTAATACAGTCTGAAAGAAAAGCATTGCGTGTCTAAGCTCAAGAAAGAAAATGGGGAAATTTTCAGGGGTAGGGTGGGGTGGCGGCTGATGATTTTCTCAAGGAATCCTTTACACAGAGCAGCTGGAGGGTTTCTGAGCTGCAAGTCTTGAAGCCCACTCTAGTCCTGTCATCTAGTGCATGGTGAGAGATTTCTTGGAGAGTGTTATGTGTGTGCATGTCCTGAGTTGTGAGTGTGAACAAAGAGCCGAGCCTCATGGCTACTTCAGGTCTGCCAATTCCAGAAGGTGCTAGAAGGCTGCTGGAATGGCTGACACCAGCAAATGACAAGGGACTAAAGTGTAGTGTGGCTTGGGTAGAAATGGTAGTGGCAACTTTCTGTGGGTCCTTGTAGCTCTCTGAGTAGGTGGAGACCTTAAGAATTCCTTTAGTTCCACTGAAGGCACAAGATGGGTAATGGAGAAAGTGTAATACAGACAACCAACACATAAACTGGCCAAGTCTGTGGATATACTGTGAGAATCTATAAGCTGTGGGATTGAGAGAAGATACTGTTGACCCTCTTTGAGGTGATCCTCAGTAAATCACCTCCATCCTCTGTGTGGGGACGCCCATAACTGTGGGTGCCTTTGGCAGCAAGCAGGACCATTTTGAGTCAGAACAAGAAGTCTTCCTACCACCTACATGTAATCAGTTGCTTAAGAAGATCTGCCCCTCTTAATTCTTCTTCTCTGCACCTAATTATAGAAGAGCTGGATTAGAAGAGGGAGCAGAAGCAGGTATCAAAGTTGAAGGTAGTAATTGGAAAAAAAAATATAACCGCTTTGTGTTTACATTCTCCGGAGTTGGCATCCTCAACATATCATTTGAAGAAATTATCTGATTAAAACAAATTGAATTTAAATAAAATCCAGTTGTTTGTCTTATAAAGACTCCTTATTTGAGCTAAAACAACAATATAAAGTAACATATGGTGAACAACTCTGCATTTAAAACATTGAATATTTTTTGGAATCCAATGTATTCTAATTTTTCTACACTACTACTTTTGGGTAAAACAGGTACTGTGTTTTCAAAGAATTAGAATAAGAGTATTAGTTATTCCTTCCGAAATGTCTATGCCACAAAGAAGTTAACTCAATTGCCGAGGTCATGTTTTAAGCCTACTTTAGGTTTGAATACATCACCAGTTAGCTTTCATAGCCCAAATAACAAATGCCAGGGTGATGAAAATGCATCAGTGAAACAGACAAAGGCTTTAACAAACACAGATGATGCATATGATTAAGTAGGCTGATGTGTAAGAATACACACTTCTATAAACTGCAGTGTGCTGAGCTCAGAAGGTTTTCTTGTTAGACATCCTTAAGGATGCTGC
This sequence comes from Canis aureus, assembly GCF_053574225.1. Classification (NCBI taxonomy): domain Eukaryota; kingdom Metazoa; phylum Chordata; class Mammalia; order Carnivora; family Canidae; genus Canis; species Canis aureus. The sequence continues at coordinate 56,654,282 of NC_135617.1, read as the reverse complement.
ACCCTTTTAGATATCAACCAATTTTGAAGAAAACACTTGACAAGACCACAGTTGTGGCTATAAGGGGATCCCTGGGTGGTTCAGCGGTTTAGCGCCGCCTTCAGCCCAGGGCTTGATCCCAGAGTCCTGGGATCGAGTCCCACATCAGACTCCCTGCATGGAGCCTGATTCTCCCTCTGCCTGTGCCTCTACCTCTCTCTCTCTGTGTCTCTCATGAATAAATAAATAAAATCTTAAAAAAATAAAACACTTGATTTTACTACATATATTCTTTTCTAAATTCTCTCAAATTTAGATAATTTGAGACATTTGCTGAAGAAAAGAGGTTTAGAGGCTTGCAAGTGCCAAATGAATATGCTTCAATTAATTAGTTAATTAATTTTTAAGTAGGCTCCATGCCTAACATAAAGCTTGAACTCATGACCCTGAGATCAAGAGTCAGATGCTCTACTGACTGAGCCAGCCAGGTGCCCCCAGTATATATGATTTTAATGTAGTTATTGGAACTTTGAAAAATTTATCTCCAGGAATCTCATCCTACTTTTTTTAAGTGTAAGATTTTATTTATTTATTTGAGAGAGCGAGAGTGAGAGAGAGAGAGCACAAAGCGGAGGGGCAGAGGGAGAGGGAGAAACAGCTTCCTTGCTGAGGAAGGAATCAAACACAGGGCTTGATCCCAGGACCCTGAGACCATGACCTGAGCTGAAGACAGACACTTAACCGACTGAGAAACCCAGGCACTCCTCAGCCTACATTTTTTGAAGACAGACATGCCTAAAAACTTATTTCTGATAGTGCTGAAGCCACTCCCAACAAAAAAAGGTAAATCCAAGTAATAAGATGGCAATAGAGTTGTAACCATTAATAAGGTACATGAAATAGAAAAATTAAAACTCAACGAGTAAGTTTTCACTTCAGTTGCTGCTGTAGTAAAGACAAATGGTGAGTGGGGATGGGTAGAGGGGGAGGAGAGGATCTGGACCAGAGGGAGACAGGAAAGACTGCTTGGCAGAAAGAACTTCACAGTACACCTTTTCTAGTCTAGACTCAACCTACAGTTACCTTTTCCACACAAAATCCAAGAGCCCTCTTTGATAGAAGCTGCAGATGGCATCCAGACACTTGGAGCCAAGAAAGTTCATATTTGTACCAAGAAGCACTCTTTCAAATTTTCAACTTGCACAAAGTAGTGAATCTCTAAGGTGGGAAGAAAGTAGCTTAGACAGTGGAAAGACCACTGAAGAAAATTACCGTGGTAATAAAGACACAATGCTTTAGAATTTTAAAGGTTCAACCTGAAATTGAGAGTTCTTTATAATTGATTTATTAGTTCTAAACCTGAAAGAATCTAGATCAGCCTGGGGAAGTAACACTGAGTGGGACGTAGGAGTGAGCAAGACACAAGAATCAGGGCAATCAAATGCCAGAGCAGCTGAATCAGAACTAGGACAGAGATTGACCTACACTAATTTTGCTAAGATATTACAGATAATTGAGTGAAAGGGGATTTTTATTGAACGTTAGAATATTTGCAAAGTTTTGGCACTTGGTTAGCTGTAAATATATTTAAGTTAACTGTTGCAAATACTGTACAGGCTATTGTCTCCTGAAGGTCTCATTCTTTTTGGTGGAAATTTTTCTCTTATACAATTTTAAATGGAAAAAAAATAACTTCAAGTATTATGGCAGAGATTTTTAGTTTTCTTCCAGTGCCTCTCCCCTTCTTCTATCATAAGAGAACCCCAGTTTTTCATCTTGGCACATAGCTAGTCCGATTAAGTATGACTTTTTCATCCACTCTCATAACTGGGTGTGACTACATTACTGGGTTCTGGGCAATGGAATGTGACAGGAAATGATGTGTTCTATTTCTGAGTCTGGATATAAAAAGTTGGTCCCTATTTAGTCCCACCTGCTGGCCAGAATGCAGATGAGGTGTGAAACATGGTGAACCACTTAGGTTAGGGCAAACCCCTAGTACTAGCAGAGCAGCAAGGAAGAATGGATCTGGGGCATTGACTGTAAAGCTGGTATATTAAATGCTTAATTCTGGGTTGCTCACTGGAACTACTTAGTTGTGAGAGAAATGAGATTTAATCATATTTAAGCCTCATTATATTGGGTCCCTTCTTTGTTCAAGATTTATTTATTTGAGAGAGAGAGAGCACGAGAGAGCAAGTGATCACGGAGAGGGCAGAGGAAGAGGGAGAAAATCCTCAAGCAGATTCCCCGCTGAGCATAGAGTGGTTGTGGAACTCCATCCCAGGACTCTGAGATCATGACCTGAGCTGAAAACAAGGTGGGTGCTTAATCAACTAAGTCACCAGGCACCCCTTGGGTCCCTTTTATAGCAGCTGAACCCAAACTAATATCCAAGTGAAATACTTATTTGTTCATTTATTCATTCAGCAAATTGATATTTTATGCGTATCCTAAATCAGTTAAAGATGGATTTGACAGTGAACAGGACATACCATGTACTTGCTCTTAATAGAGTGAAGAGCTTCAAATAATAAATAAATAAAATAAAATATAAGGTAATATCGCATAGTTATAAATGCCTTAAGGAGAATGGCACAAATCTAGTAGTGAGTTATTAGGTACCTAGAGGAGGGGCTATTTTTAATGAGAGCCTCTGTAAAGTGATAATTAACCTAATAATGGGGAATGGTAAGAAGTAGTTAAATATTTAAATATATGGAAGAAGAGTGTTCCAGCAGAGGTGGCTAGCATGTGTCAAAGCCCCAAGATAAGAGGAGCTTGAGTTGCCTAGAGTTGCTCTAAGGGAGCTTAGAGTTGCTGAGGGCATCAGAAAACAGTAAACAAAAAGAAGTGTTGAAGCATCTAAGGTCAGAGAGACACACAGGTATCTGATCATATGTGATTTTTAAAAAAGATTTTATTTATTTATTTGAGAGAGGGAGAGAATGAGAGGAGTGAGGGGCAAGGAGAGAAGTAGACTCCCTGCAGAGCAGGGTACCTGATACAAGATTCGATCCCAGAACCTCAGGATCATGACCTGAGCTGAAGGCAGATGCTTAACTGACTGAGCCACCCAGGTGACCCTCATATGTGATTTTGTAACCACAAAGAAGTTTGCATTTTGCTGTCATCAGGGCGGGCAGCCATTGGAAGGCTTTAAATAGGGCGGTGATAATGCTCTGATTTCCAATCTATTTGAAAGGATTCTATAACAGTCGTAGAAGCAAGGGATAGATATGGCAAAAACCTGTTTTATTTTCCTCCTGGCCAGACAGGAAGGACAACATTACCCAGTCTCCCATGTAGTTAGGTGGGGCCATGTGACTGACTTCTAGCCAGTGGGACATGGGTGGAAATGATGCAGGCTATTTTATTTTAAGGCCTAAACCCTAACACTTCTGTGAATCTCCATGAGATTCTGTGGATCTCTCATGGCTCATCTGCTGGTTGGATGCCATGCTTTAAGGACTTATGTGATGGGGGAGCCACTACTTGAAAGAACCTGGTCTTTGAATGACTGTATAGAGCAGAGGCTCCCTACTAGAAATAATCTTTCATTTGTGGTAAGCCACTGAAGTTTGGGTATTGTTTGCTGAAGCAGTCAGCCTAATCTGATTCATTCAGACAGCTAGTGTGGTGGCCTGAACAAGAAATGACTGACTTAGATGAAAGGTACCACTGGAGACACTGAAGTGCTTGGCTTTGGGATGTAATTAGGAAGTAGAGTGAATCAGGAGTTACTGATGGATGAGATGGAGATAATGAGGATGTAAAGAAAATAAGATAAGACTCTAGGATTTTTCCTTGAGCAGTTGTGTGGCTTGCAACTTCATTAACTGTGGGGGTCAGATGGGGGCATTGGGAAGGGGCAAGTGTATGCAGGGTTAGAGGGAGCCAAGGATTCTATTCTGGCTAGGATACATTTTAACATACCTAATTAGACATTGAAATTGAAGTGTTAGATGCATGAATCTGTATCCCAGAGGGGAAGGAAGGGCTGAAAATGAATTTTGGAATAATCCAATAGATGATGTGGACTCAGACAACATTCACATTCACAGTACTTGTCCACAGAAGAGTTTTTTCTCATAAGCATGCCCACTCCGTACCAATGTCTTCTGTTGGGATTATCAACACTTATAAAGGTACACACACACAATCACATTAGGAACATTTGGAAGATGTGAGCCTGGACAAACAAGTTAACATAGCGTGAAGAATTAGACCTTGGGTAGACACACAGGTTTTAGCTAAAATTGCATTCCTAAAGAATTATGGTTCCCACCCAAATGTCAAAGAAAGGAACAGGACAAGGACTGGGAACCTCTCAAGCACAGTTTAATAAATTCTGCTGACTGTTGTTGAGATTATAGAAAGATGAAAGAAAAAGAAATGAGCACTGAGGTATAATTCCATTTACCACACTGTCGCTTTAGGTCACTGAAATGAGGACTAAAATAGTCTGCTGCAAAAGTTAAATGAAGAAGAAGTTTTTAAAAAGGCTGGCTAACATTTAAAGAAGATTATTATTGTCACTACTCTAAATTTCAGACAAGCTCTTCTGAAAAACAAATTATTTGTAGTTTCACTGTTTTAAGATAATTATTGCTAACCATTATGCTTTTCTATAAATTAGTTAGTGAATTTTATTTCTTTTTGGAGGGCTAATTTGATAGGAGAAAGTGTCATTCCTCTGTTTTAATTTGCATTCCTTTAAATTCTAGTACATTACACTTTTGCCCTTCTATTTTTTACCCAATTATATTTCTCTTTTGTCAATTTGTCACATCTTTGGGCTTTATTTTCAAGTATCAATCTTTGTCTGTATTAGAGGCTGCTATTTTTCTACCTAAATATCAATTTTCCCCTTCTTCAAAACCCTAGCTTTTAGCTGTGCATAATGCTACTTGAAAGAACACATTTCCCTACCTCTCTTGGAGCTAGATGGGGACACGTGACTAAATCTAGCCAATGGTATACTGATAGAAATAGTATAGCAGCATCTGGGAAATTTCCTTTAGAGGCAGTAGCATAGACTCCTCACCTACTTCTTTCATCTTGATGCTTAAAACATGGATATGGTGGCTGAGTCTCTATCCTTGACCACGAGAAGAAGGGCATCTTCTCTACCAGGCTCTCTGAAGCAAAATGTGTTCCAGATAACAGGACAGTAACCATGCCAGCCCTGGAATGTCCACATCAAAACTTCTACTTGAGAGAAGAATAGATTTCTATTTTTAAGTTGCTATTTGACAGACTTCTGTTACTCAGAGCTAAGCTTAATTTTAACTAATATAGATGTTGAATCCAGGCTTCATTTTCAAAAGACTGTTAGTATGAGAACTCCTTCAATGCAAGATAAGTGTTAGAAGAAATTATGAAATGAATTTATTTAAACAGAAATTCTAGATTTAATATCTTAACTTGATTTCTTCCCTCCGACTCTTTTTTTCCCAATTCTTTTCTATGCTATCCCTCCTCATTCTTCTCTTTCTTCATTTTCCCATTCTGGGGATGTGTGTCTACTTTCCTTGCCCAGGGCCTTTCCTAGCCTCACTGGCTTCTCTGCAAGAATTAGAAAAAGGCAATCCTCAAGGTGGCTAAAATTCCACTGGTTCGTGACTGTGGGAATTAGCAAAAGGTACCCCTTTCTCTGGCTGGATCCAACCCCACGCAGAGCATATGGTTTGGCAGGCAGAACCTGGGCTGGATTTCAATCTTTCTTTACTTCTTGGCTAGGTGCCCTTGTGCGATGAACTGTATGCTCAAGTTTGCAAGCCAGTCAGTCCTTTGCTAGCAGGCCCAGTTCGTCTACAACAGGACACTGATGCAAAGCAATAGGTAAGAGTCCCCTAAATTCAGAGCACACTTGGACTTAATATCAAGTGACATTCATATTACTGGTTTTCCAGCCTAAAAAAAAAAAAGATTCTTTTGGCCTTTATTCCTGATTATAGTCAAGAGTCCTATGGAGATTCATTTCCTACCTATATGTATTCTTATTGCTGCTGACACCATTTCTGGTAGCTCCTATTACCTGTGCTTTCCTGCCTAGTGATTTGCTTTGTTTTTCTGAGTACGTATTTGGGTCTTATCTCATTTTCTCAGCTTCCTCTTGTGCTGATGTCTTAGTGACTGACTGGTGCTGGCCAAAGATAGGGGAACAGATACCAGCAAAATTAGCTGGAAAAGTCATCAAGTTTACTGACTAGTCTATCAGTCATTAATTACATATTTTCATCACATAAATGGTATTTAAGAACATTCTTCTAATTTAATGTCTAAGAGGGGAAATAAAAATATTTGGTATAGAGATTCCTCTATTGTACTCTAGGCTTTATTCAGTCTTATTTCCTTTATAGGCCTTCTTCTCCATGATTTCTGGGACCTAGTAGTACATTATACACTATATTTTATTAGAGTTCTACTTGTTTTACTACTCTTTCCACCAACAAGATCTCTTGTCCTTGCCCAAGTTACAGCATTTATTTACTTTTTATTATTATTTTTTAAAGATTTTATTTATTCATTCATAAGAGACACACACACACACAGAGAGAGAGAGAGAGAGAGAGAGAGAGAGAGGCAGAGACACAGGCAGAGGGAGAAGCAGGCTCCATGCAGGGAGCCCGATGTGGGACTCGATCGTGGGACTCCAGGATCACACCCCAGGTCAAAGGCAGGTGCTAAACCGCTGAGCCACCCAGGGATCCCTTATTATTTTTTAGTTAAAATGTTTTTTCATTTATTTACTTTTAAAAAAAGATTTATTTATTTATTTGAGAGACAGAGAGAAAGTGAATGTGCATGAGCAAGGTGAAGAGCGAGGGTCTGAGGGAGAAGGAGAGGGAGAGAGAAAATCTCAAGTAGATTCCCCCACTGAACATGGAGGCCCTCTCAGGACTCAATCCCTGGACGGGAGATCATGATCTGAGCAGAAATCAAGAGCTGGGCACTTAGCTGACTGAGCCATGCAGGTCCACCAAGTTATAGCATTTATATAACACATTTTATGTCTTATGTCCTGTTTTTTCTGGGTCCTCACATATATAACATATAACATATAACATATAAACATAAGTTGCACAGTACACAACGTAAAACAAAACTAGACCTCTCTGTCATTTCTAATCAGATGTTATTGGGGTTAAGAATGAAACCCATGCTATTTTAATTTTCCCCACATTTCACAACCATACAGTGGTTTTTCTGCCCTTCATTTGATTATTTTCTTGCCCTAATTGCAAAGAGCATTGATGATGCATGTTTCACGATAAAAATAATGTTGGCTATAAAACCATTGTAAAGGTATAAGATCCTTGTTGGGTTTTCCTTGTCTTAACTTTTATTCAGGGTATGAAAAAATGAGTGTGAGAATGTAAAGATGCTTGATTGCAAAATTAAAGAGGTTCCCTGTAATCAGCTCAGGGGAACAGAGTCACCACAGAACTCTTGGCATGTGTTCCCTATCCCAGCCAAGGGCGGTGATCCTTGGAGATCCCCTGATTTCTGAGGTGACGCTTCACAGTGCTGGGGTGAAGGCGAGCACAGCTAATGAAGTGTGAAGGAAGAGCCAAAGACTATCTCTGGGTGGTCAGAGCTCTCCCTGACATTTTCAGTTCTTATTGACACTGTCCTAAATATTTCAATTTAGGCTGTGTATTCCACCAATAAATCCTTTATTCCCTAACTGATTTAAAAAAAAAAGATTTTATTTATTTATTCATGAGAGACCCAGAGAGAGAGGCAGAGACACAGGCAAAGGGAGAAGCAGACTCCCCAAGGGGATCCCGATATGAGACTCAATCCCAGGACCTCAGGATCATGACCTGAGCCGAAGGCAGATGCTCAACCACTGAGCCACCTAGATGCCCCTCCCTGACTGATTTCTACATGAAATTCATCTCATGGTCAATGTTGCTTGTTCTTTTGAGCCTTGTCCCACTCCATCTGCTTGGCTAGATGGTTGGTCTAGTTCACTCCTGGACAGTATTATCCTAGTGCTACCCAGTAGGATGTGGGAGAAACCCAGAGAGAGGAGCCTCATTATGAAATAAGCGTGAGAGGGAGGGACAGAGAAAGAGAAGGCTGTTTCAGCTTATTGCCAAAATGAAGATTAAGATGATTTTGAAACCCAGGGGCACAGAAATATTCAAAATGAGGGAGAGTGTGTGGAGGCCTTGTCAAATGGACAGATGGAGGACTCAATCTTAGTCTGCCACTTGCTTTTGAGTACCTTGTGCTGCTTTCTTTTTTTTTTTTAAGATTTTATTTATTTATTTATTTATTTATTTATTTATTTATTTATTTTTAATTTATTTTTTATTGGTGTTCAATTTACCAACACACAGAATAAACCCCAGTGCCCGTCACCCATTCACTCCCACCCTCCGCCCTCCTCCCCTTCTACTACCCCTAGTTCGTTTCCCAGAGTTAACAGTCTTTACGTTCTGTCTCCCTTTCTGATATTTCCCACCCATTTCTTCTCCCTTCCCTTATATTCCCTTTCACTATTATTTATATTCCCCAAATGAATGAGAACATATAATGTTTGTCCTTCTCCGACTGACTTACTTCACTCAGCATAATACCCTCCAGTTCCATCCACGTTGAAGCAAATGGTGGGTATTTGTCATTTCTAATGGCTGAGTAATATTCCATTGTATACATAAACCACATCTTCTTTATCCATTCATCTTTCCATGGACACCAAGGCTCCTTCCACAGTTTGGCTATTGTGGCCATTGCTGCTATAAACATCGGGGTGCAGGTGTCCTGGAGTTTCATTGCATCTGTATCTTTGGGGTAAATCCCCAACAGTGCAATTGCTGGGTCGAAGGGCAGGTCTATTTTTAACTCTTTGAGGAACCTCCACACAGTTTTCCAGAGTGGCTGCACCAGTTCACATTCCCACCAACAGTGTAAGAGGGTTCCCCTTTCTCCGCATCCTCTCCAACATTTGTTGTTTGCCCCATTTATTGCCTTGTTAATTTTCCCCATTCTCACTGGTGTGAGGTGGTATCTCATTGTAGTTTTGATTTGTATTTCCCTGATGGCAAGTGATGCAGAGCATTTTCTCATATGCATGTTGGCCATGTCTATGTCTTCCTCTGTGAGATTTCTGTTCATGTCTTTTGCCCATTTCATGATGGGACTGTTTGTTTCTTTGGTGTTGAGTTTAATAAGTTCTTTATAGATCTTGGAAACTAGCCCTTTATCTGATAGGTCATTTGCAAATAGAGATGGAGTACTTCCAAATTCGTTCTATGAGGCCAGCATCACCTTAATTCCAAAACCAGACAAAGACCCCACCAAAAAGGAGAATTACAGACCAATATCCCTGATGAACATGGATGCAAAAATTCTCAACAAGATACTGGCCAATAGGATCCAACAGTACATTAAGAAAATTATTCACCATGACCAAGTAGGATTTATCCCTGGGACACAAGGCTGGTTCAACACCCATAAAACAATCAATGTGATTCATCATATCAGCAAGAGAAAAACCAAGAACCATATGAGCCTCTCATTTGATGCAGAGAAAGCCTTTGACAAAATACAGCATCCATTTCTGATCAAAACTCTTCAGAGTGTAGGGATAGAGGGAACATTCCTCAAATCTTAAAAGCCATCTACGAAAAGCCCACAGCAAATATCATTTTCAATGGGGAAGCACTGGGAGCCTTTCCCCTAAGATCAGGAACAAGACAAGGATGTCCACTCTCAGCACTGCTATTCAACATAGTACTGGAAGTCCTAGCCTCAGCAATCAGACAACAAAAAGACATTAAAGGCATTCAAATTGGCAAAGAAGAAGTCAAACTCTCCCTCTTCACCGATGACATGATACTCTACATAGAAAACCCAAAGTCTCCACCCCAAGATTGCTAGAACTCATACAGCAATTTGGTAGCGTGGCAGGATACAAAATCAATGCCCAGAAATCAGTGGCATTTCTATACACTAACAATGAGACTGAAGAAAGAGAAATTAAGGAGTCAATCCCATTTACAATTGCACCCAAAAGCATAAGATACCTAGGCATAAACCTAACCAAAGATGTAAAGGATCTATACCCTCAAAACTATAGAACACTTCTGAAAGAAATTGAGGAAGACACAAAGAGATGGAAAAATATTCCATGCTCATGGATTGGCAGAATTAATATTGTGAAAATGTCAATGTTACCCAGGGCAATTTCCACGTTTAATGCAATCCCTATCAAAATACCATGGACTTTCTTCAGAGAGTTAGACCAAATTATTTTAAGATTTGTGTGGAATCAGAAAAGACCCCGAATAGCCAGGGGAATTTTAAAAAAGAAAACCATATCTGGGGGCATCACAATGCCAGATTTCAGGTTGTACTACAAAGCTGTGGTCATAAAGACAGTGTGGTACTGGCACAAAAACAGACACATAGAGCAATGGAACAGAATAGAGAACCCAGAAGTGGACCCTGAACTTTATGGGCAACTAATATTCGATAAAGGAGGAAAGACTATCCATTGGAAGAAAGACAGTCTCTTCAATAAATGGTGCTGGGAAAATTGGACATCCACATGCAGAAGAATGAAACTAGACCACTCTCTTTCACCATACACAAAGATAAACTCAAAATAGATGAAAGATCTAAATGTGAGACAAGATTCCATCAAAATCCTAGAGAAAAACTCAGGCAACACCCTTTTTGAACTCAGCCACAGTAACTTCTTGCAAGATACATCCACGAAGGCAAAAGAAACAAAAGCAAAAATGAACTATTGGGACTTCATCAAGATAAGAAGCTTTTGCACAGCAAAGGATACAGTCAATAAAACTAAAAGACAACCTACAGAATGGGAGAAGATACTTGTGCTGCTTTCTTAACCCCATGAGTGTCAGTTACCTCATCTGTAAAATGAGGATCATGGCATCTCCCTTGTAAACATGTGAGGATTACAGGAGATAAGGTACCAACCCACTTAGCACAGTGCCCGGTGCATTGCATGCTTCCTGTAACTGGTATTTTGAAAAAGAAGTTCAAGAGTCCTGGTCATGCACTTGTAAGGAATTTTTACTAAGATTTTATTCAAAAGCAGCTGAGAGCAGATTGTCATATATTTTCAAGTACAAAACACAAACATAAACCTTTGCCTCTAAGTTTTTCTGTTAGTCACTTAATTCAAACCTCTGCTCAAATGTTGCCTCCTCAGAGGTAACCCCTCTGCCTATCCCATGTAAAATAGTACTTCCCATATATTCCTTTCTTCTCATTTTGACTTGCTGTGTTGTATAGCACTTGTGATCAGACATTCTATCGAGTATATGACTTTTTGTGACTGGTAATGTTCATCTCCTTTGCCAGTGTGAAAGCTTTATGAGGGAAGAAACTTTGTTCAGCTTATTCCTATATCCTAGCACCCAGAAAAATGTCAAGGACAAAGAAGGAATTAACTAAGCACTTGTTAAGTGAACTATGTTATATCATTTTTTCCTACTTCATCTCTGTTAATACATTGTTTTTATGGTGAATATTTGCAGCTTGCATTTAGATAGAGGTACAGGCATATCAGACTGGCAGGGTATTTTTTGCAGTAGTCTTGGTTTTCATGGCCTTAAAAGTTCTTTAATACATGGCACCAATTCATGTTATCAAAGCAAAGTGTGAATTTCCTGGAGGACTCGAAGTCCCTTTTAGACCTGCCATGGTTGTAAAAGAAAGCCAGAAGCATGGCAACTCCTTCATTTTCTGCCAGTCTCATCTCTTTCAGCTCATGGCCTGTGTCACGATCTGCAAAGTTGGAATTCACAGGAATTTGTGACTTGCTCTGTTGGCTTGTTTTTCATCATTCTTTCCTTTCCAATAAATTTGCACAGCTTTCCCTGCCTGTCAGATGTAGCTGTGCTTATTCAGCTCTCAGTCTCAGGGTTAATTTATCAGGACTGGTTTCCCAACTTGCTCCCCATTTCACATGCCTCTTTTACTGTTCATCCACTGAGCAAAGAACCGGTCCCAGAGACTGGTTACCAGAGCTTCGGGCACTAATGAGCCTTCTGTTGTGCCGAGGTTCTGGCTCTACCTGGGGTCTGGTGGGAAGGTCTTCCAAGAGTCCCGCATGTGACTCCTGTTCATCTTCCCCCTTTGGCAAGCCTAGTGGCCACCAAATACCATACTGTATTCAAAGGTCCTGGGGCTCGCTTCATCTGGGCCATAAAAGGACATGCGAAGGACATTGTCCCCTCAACATTGCAGCAACTATGTAGAATCCTTGATGGGCATTGGGCTGCCTCCTGAAGGTGGGGAGGAAAGGTGAGCAGATGTCTTTCTTGACAATTGGAAACTTCAGTTGTTAGGATGAACTCTATCAGTTTGTTAAAGACAAATATATAAAAGATATATGTATACACACCTATACCTACATATATAAAAGATATATACACACACATATAAAATATATAAAGTCTTTTCCTCAAAGAGCTTAATGGTGTACAAATATATTCTAGAGGGATATGCATGCTTAAAAATGGCTATTTATTTAATAAAAATGAGATATAACTATTCTTTATTTCTTATTGGTCCTTTCTCTTATTTTCTGTAACTTAAATCTCATAGAATGAGAGTGTTAGACTAGGTTATCCACATGACACTTCATACATTTCTGCTCAGGATGTGATCCTTGGAGACACAGCATGAACCTGACCTGGGATCTTGTGAGAAATGCAGAGACTCAGGCCCCATCTAAGATCTATGTATTAGAATTTGCATTTGCTCCTAGAAGATTCATATGCACATTACAGGTTGCAAAGCACTGATCATCAGCTCTAATATTTTGAGGTCATATGATTATATTTAAATAAACTAATTCATATAATTATCCAAATGCAAACACCAGCATGAAGTGGAGAGAACATAGATCTGAATTTGGATTTCAGTTCCAACACTAATCACATTTGAGAAATAACTTCAGCTTTCTAATTTGGAGAAAATGGCACCTACCTTCAAGATAAGTGTGGGGATTAAATCTTATACATGGAAAGGACAGCACATATAATGTCTGGTACCAAAGCCTGATAACAATTCTGTTAGTTTATTAAAATCTATGCAATTAAGGGATTTTTTTTTTAAAGTAGGCTCCATGCTTAGCACAGAGCCCAATGGTGGGTTGAACTCACAATCCTGAGATCAAGACCTGAGCTGAGAGCAAGAATTGGATGCTTAACTAAACCACCTAGGCATCCCCAAATTCTTAAAAATCTTTTGCACATTTGAAATGTATTCTGCGGAAGGCCAATAGCATTGTCTAATGAGTTCCCTCCAGATTGCTTATTGATGAACTACCTAGGACCAAAGGGCCCTTTATCTCCCAGAGGGGATGCTATACCTAATTTAACTTTTTATGGGACTGGGGATCCCAAGTTCTCTGGGTGTTGGAAGCCATCATTTCCCATGACTACCCTGGCACCTAAGCTCAGTTCCTTGGATCTTCAGCCCAACATGTTTATGTGCTCTCTATACTTCACCCCATATTTTCCCTGTTAAAAAGGGAAAACTTTGGGGGTTAGGGGCTCTCCATGAAGCCAAGTAGACTCTCCGTGGCGTTTCTGCAAGATGCTTAACTAACAGTGTGCTTATTCACTGCTGGTCCTTTTGTCATGAGTTCCAGCTTGCTCCAAGTGATGTCACTCACATTAACCTGAGCCCTTTGCTTTATATTATTTGGGCAAAGATTGCCCTATATTCTTTTAACCTAAACGGCATAAGATGTTATAAGGTAGGGACCAGAACTAGATCTCATATGAAAAGAAGCAGGAGAAAGAACATTCTACTGGGAGCAAAGACTTGGGTCTAATTCCATGTATATAATTAGCTGGCTATTCTTCCCAGCACATTTTTTGAATATAGGCCTTAGGTTTTCCATTTTAAAAATGGGAATACTGGATTAATTTATCTTTCTACTTTAAAAGTCAATTATTTCTTTCTTCTTTTTTTTTTATCTTGTATGCATTGAGATGAAAAATCCAAATATTTTTGTGAAAATTTATAGATTTACCATAATTTTTCATATAATAAAATCTTAACCACTTAGATTAAAAAGTCTTGAATTTTTTGTTTTGTTTTGTCTGTCATTCTTCATATAAATGATTTGTGACCCACATGAGGCTCAGGGGAATTTCCTTATTCAGTAGCTCTGCTTTTCTAGGATATTGCCTTTCCCAAGTACACACATATTTGCAGATTTCTAGGTAACTGATTTCTGAAGAACAATTCCTATGGCAGTAAAAATTCTATCCAAATTCTGAAGGAACATTCCTTGTCCAAGATGAGCAAAAGATTCATTCCAAAATGAACAAGGAATTGTTTCTGTAACTGGCACTGACAATTATTTCCAAATAGAGGATATTTAATGAGAAATAAATAAAATAAATCTAATGAATCCTTCAATCCAGTGTATCTAAAGACAGAGACCTAGGATTGGGAACAAGATTCCAATAAAGGTCTTTCTAAACTGAGGAAAATAGTCTAAAAGTGTAAAGTAACTTAGATCTTCTTTAGTCTTCATTGATTTGGATTAAACTTAGCAATGGAATACAGGCCTACCATTTAACGCACATCTTCCCTTTTAAGAATTCACCCTAAACAATGTCACCTCCCTATACACTCCTAAGCATGAAGAATCTGTCCCTTCTGTCTTTGTCATTGCACTATGCTTTGTATATTAATATAGGCTATTGTATTTATAAAGTTACATAGCAATTATAGCATCTCTCCTATTGCATAACAATTCCTATTTATGTTTCTGACTATTCCACGTGATTGTGCATTTCATAGGATGGGGACCATGTCTTAACCATTTTTGTCCTCCGGGGCTAAGGCAATTCTTGGTGCAGTTGATACTCAATAAATGTCTTTTTATTGTTGAATGAATGAATGAATATGCACTGTACAAATATGAGAAACCTATTATAATGTTGGAGAGAAGTATTATAGTAATTATGTACTTTTTACTTTAGAGTAAAATTTTCTAAACAAAAGTAAGATGTAGTCTGAATCTAGCCATATCTGGAGTAGGAAGGATGTTTTAAAATAAAAGGCTCTAAATGGAGCTGCATTTAGAATGAGGCCCTTATAAGGATTATGAATTGATACCTATCACTTCATTTTAATATATATACATTTAAATGTAGATTCCTATTGAGTGCTATGTAAGCACCTTGGTATCCAACATTTTCTTTATAAATGGTACTAAATGGAAAAAAATGGCAAAGCAAGTAAAGTAATCCAAATATAAAAAGACAATTTACATATCAAAATGAAAATCTCATTTGAACTAAGGATTTGAACTCAGGAAGAAGATTTTGCAGAAGTAAAAAAAAAAATTCCATTTAAAAAAGATATTCAAATAGGTCACTGAATACTTGTACCCAGGTGGCAAGTTATTATTTTTAATCCTTATATTTGTGTTTAATAAAACTATAATAGGGACGAGTATCTGATAAGCCCAAAGGGATGTTTCTGTAGGAATTCACTGTGATTCTTACTCCCTGAACCTTGCAAGTATTTTGAATCTCAGCCTATTTTGAAGAAAACATAACTTTTGCTCTTTTTGTCTTGCAGTAGGTAAAAAGGTTGTAAACTCTGACAAATCACCGCTGCATTTTAGTTTACAACACCCTGGTGCCATATACATCCATAGATGTGAAATTGTGAATTTCCAGAGAGGAACTTCAGGCTGCTCTGAGGTTTTAATCATTGCCTGGGAAGTGAGGTCTTGCATGCTCTGGTGCTGTTTCACATGTGATTTATGGACATTCAGGGTGTATAACAACTGTATGTAAGCCAGTGCAACAATCCTGCTCCCTACTAAGTATTTGTTTGTGGTTGACTGTGGTCACTTTCTGGTCTCTTTTACTTTTCATTTCACACTGATAGGAGCTCTATACTCCTTACAGATCGATGAGTCAGAGGTCATGCCCAATGAAAATAATGCCTTCTGCTTTTGTTCTACAGCTTTTCTACAGCTTCTTAGATTCCTACGACAAAAATGCATAGTCTTAGGTAAGAAACTTGTTTTGACTAGTCCATCAACCTCCATGCCCTGTAGTTGAAACTGGGTTAGCATCCTTAAATCAGCTGTCAGAAAATAGTATGATTTTTTTGTTATTAAAGTATGGTTGACATATAATGTCATACTAGTTTCAAGTGCATAGTGATTCAATAATCCTATATATTACAAAATGCTCACCATGATAAGTGTAGTCACAATCTGTCACCATACAAAGTTATTACAATATTATTGAGTATATACTCTATGCTATATGTTTCATCCCCATCATGTATGTATTTTGTAAATGGAAGTTTATACCTCTTAATACCCTTCATTTATTTAATCTACTCCCCCCCCCCACTTGCCTCCCCTTTGGCAACCACCAATTTGTTCTCTGCATTTATGAGTCTGTTTCTGTTTTTTTCTTTTAATGATTTTTCTAAAGTAGATGGGAAAGAAGGAAAAGAGGAAAATGAAGTGAGTGGGAGGTGAAGCAGTACCTTGGAGTCAGCACAAAAACACACTCTTTGAAAGGGCAAAAGAAGGGTAGATGTTTTATAGACATATAACAATATTTTACACCTTCACATTCAACTATATTAAATAAATGCAAAGATCTCTTCCAAGCATATCCAGATAATTTGATGAAAGTTTTGCTTCGCACAGAGATCTCTAAAATCTGAAAAAAAACTGTCACAGACATGGAGATTTTTAAAGCAGAATTTGCTCATATCAGGTTCTTTTAGTCTCCACAACATTAATTCTTATAGCAAAACCTTGGCTATTGATGTCTACTCAATCATCATACTTCTATGTATTCCCAGGCACATATTCCCAGGGATCCATGGCACACAGTAAAGAAAATATTTTTAGAACATTTTCTTCACTGAAAACCCAAAGTGAAACATTCATGAAAGCTATGTACACTTAGAAGGTACAAGAGTCCCATCAAAATTTATACCTCAAGTGATGGTTCTGCACCATATCAGAATTAGTGTGAGTTAGCAACTTCATATTGCACAGGCAAGACCCTGGAACTATTTCTGCTTCCATATTATAAGCATAAACTCAGAAATACTGTGAGTTTGATTCTAGATCACTGCAATAAAATGAATATCCAAAAATAGTGAGTATCACAATAAAGTGAGTCAAATTAAGTTTTCGTTTCCCAGTATATATAAAAGTTATATTTATTTATTTATTTATTTATTTATTTATTTATTTATTTATTTTAAAGTTATATTTATACTATACTATTAAATGTGCAGCAGCATTATGTTTAAAAACATACATATCTTAATTTAAAATTACTTTATTGCTAAAAAGTGCTAACCATCATCTAAGCTTTCAGAGTCATAATTGTTTTGCTGGTGGAAGGTCTTGCCTCATCTGTGATCCTGATGTCTGTTGACTGACCAGGATGGTGGCTGCTGAAGGTGACAATTTCTCAAAATAACATAACAATGAAATTTGTCACATCAGTTGACTCTTCTTTTCAAGAAAAAATTTCTCTATAGTGCGCGATGCTATTTTATAATGTTTTGATGTACAGTAGAACTTCTTTCAAAATTGGAGTCCATCCTTTCAAAACTTGCTGCTGCTTTCTCAACTAATTTTACATAATATTCTAAATCTTTTGTTGTCATTTCAATTATCTTTATAGCGTCTTCATCAGGAGTAGTTTCCATTTCAAGAAATCACTTTCCGTTCTTAGCCATAAGAAGCAACTCCTCATCTATTCAAGTTTGATCATGAGATTGCAGCAATGCAGTCCCATCTTCAGGCTCTACCTTTACTTTTTTAGTTCTAGTTCTTCTGCTATTTCCACCCCATCTGCTGTTACTTCCTCCACTGGCGTCTTGAACCCTTTGAAGTAATCTATGAGTTGGAATCAACTTTACCAAATTCCTGTGAATATTGATATTTTGACCTCTTTCCATGAATCATGAAACTTTTATAATGTCATTGAGAATGATGAATCCTTTCCAGAAGGTTTTTAATATCCTTTGCCCAGATCCATCAGAGAAATTCCCATCTGTGTCAGCTATAGCCTTATGAAATGTATCTTTTCAAAGATTTATTTATTTACTTTAGAGACAGTGTGTGTGCAAGCAGAGGGAGGGGCAGAGGGAGAATCTCAAGCAGACTCCCTGCTGAGCACAGAGCCTGACTTGAGGCTTTATCTCATGACCCTGAGATCATGACCTGAGCCTAAATCAAGAGTCAGTCACTTAACTGACTGAGCCACCCAGGCACACCTGAAATGCATTTCTTAAAAAATAAGACTTGATAGTCAAAATGGCTCCTTGATCCATGGGCTGCAGAATGGATGTTGTGTTATCAGACATGAAAACAACATTAATCTTGTACATCTTTATCAGAGCTCTTGTGTACTGCATTGTTAATGAGTAACAATATTTTGAAATAAATATATATTTTTTCTGAGCATAGGTCTCAACAGTGGGCTTAAAATATTCAATAAACCATGTTGTAAAAAGGTATGCTGTCATCCAGACTTCGTTGTTCTATTCATAGAATACAGGCAGAGTAGGTTAGCTAATTCTTTAGTAACCTAGGGTTTCTGGAATGGTAAATGAGCACTGGCTTCAACTTCATAGAATTGAAGAGACTTAGGGTCTTACTCTCGAGTAGGCTTTGGTTTAAGGGAATGTTGTTGGTGATTTGATCTTTTATCCAGACGACTAAAACTTTCTCCCTATCAGGAATATGGCTGTTTCAGTTTCTTATTTGTGCGTTTACTAGAGAGGCATCTTTAATTTCCTCCAGGATCTTCTCCTTTGTTTTCATAACTTGGCTGTTTGGCATGTGAGGCTTACCTTTTGGCCTATGTTGGCTTTTGACATGCCTTCCTCACTAAGTTTGACCATTTCTAGCTTTTGATTTAAAGTGAGATGGGGATCCCTGGGTGGCTCAGCGATTTAGCGCCTGCGTTCGGCCCAGGGCACAATCCTGGAGTCCCAGGATCTAGTCCCGTGTCCGGCTCCCTGCATGGAGCCTGCTTCTCCCTCTGCCTGTGTCTCTGTCTTTCTCTCTATCTCTCTGTGTCTCTCATGAATAAATAAATAAAATCTTTAAAAAAAAATAAAGTGAGAGATGTGCAACTTTTCCTTTTGCTTGAACACGTAAGAGGCCATAGTAGGGTTGTTATTTGACCTAATTTCAGTATTGTTCTGCCTCAGAGGATAGTGAAGCCTGAGGGTATGGAGAGAGATGAAGGAAAGGCTGCTCAGTGGAGTAGTTCTAACACACAGAACACTTGTGATTAACTTTACTATCTTGTGTGGGTGTAGTTCACAGCTCCCCGAAACAATTATAATAGTAACATGAAAGATCATTGATCACAGATGACTATACCAAATATAATAATAATGAAAAAGTTTGGAATATTGTAAGAATTAGCAAAATGTGACACACAGACATGAGATTAACAAATGCTGTTGGAAAAATGGCGCCAATGGACTTGCTCAAACCTGGAGTTGCCACAAACCTTTCATTTGTTAAAAAAAAAAAAAAAAAGTAATATCAGCAAAGTGCAATAAAATGAGATGCCTGTATAAACACTGATATTATAAAGAAAGTTATTGTACTCATAAAGTGTAATATGTTCTGACTTTCCTTTTAACTACTTGTGGGGGAGTGTGGGGTGTGGAGGCTCCAATTTCTTTTTTGCCATGAAACATCCCCTGCAGAATTGTATCTGAATATGAACTTCTATATTACTTTTTATCCAAGTTATTTAAAAATGGTTAAACATTCAGAGACCAAGAGCTGCAATTACCTGTATAACTCAGGACACACTGCTCTGGTTTGCATTATGCAGAGAATTCGGGCAAAAGCACACATAATTTGACTTTTTTCCCCCGCTTCCAAATATAATGACACCAGTCTCTTCTTTCTTTTTAATGGAACATGTCACTGAAGGTCACTAGCCAATATAAATTTGTTAAACCCAGTGCCATGTGTGAGCAGCCCTCTTAAAACTGAATTCTTTAAGGAGAGGAACCTTGCCTTTTATGTATTTTTGAGCCCATGGTAAAGCTGGACACAGCGGCTCTATAAATATAATAACAAAGGTATTATTATAATGCTCCTATTCAACAAGAAAATACTCTTTTAGGAACATATTTTCTTACCATAAACTTCCTTAAAATGGGTATATATGAAATATATACATCATTAGGATACATTTATTATTATCAAGCAGTATGTCAAATAAGCATTGTTAAAAGCATTCAGGGATCCCTGGGTGGTGCAGCGGTTTGGCCTGCCTTTGGCCCAGGGCACGATCCTGGAGACCCGGGATCGAGTCCCACGTCTGGCTCCCGGTTCATGGAGCCTGCTTCTCCCTCTGCCTGTGTCTCTGCCTCTCTCTCTCTCCATGTCTATCATAAATAAATAAATCTTTAAAATAAAATAAAATAAAATAAAATAAAATAAAATAAAAGCATTCATATCTAGGAAAGTTGAAAGAGGGGAACACAGATTTGGTTCAGGGGTGGTGCAGTGGAGGAGGTTCTAAGAACTTCTTTTGCATAAAAGAAGGACTCCCAGGAAGAGACATGCCCACAAAACTGGATAGGCAGGGTGGGGTCCTAACAGAGGAAGTGACAAAGGATAGGCTAGGCTCTTTCGTCCTTAACAAGTCTTGAGACAGAGTTATTTCTTAGTTGGAGGAGGCTGGATAGGATTCCTAGGAGGGCACCATGTCCTTTTCTATGTCTAGGCAGATTCCAGAGTGTAAGCTCTAAGCCATCACATTTGTCACCCATGAATTGTCAGGTCCCTTAATGGGAGGCCTTCAAGTAAGTCTCCTCTGATTTCAGAGATATCTGCACCTCAGTTTCCCAAGAACTCCATCTCTTTGCTGATATGTAAAAAAATACCTTTAAAATGTGTGTGAGTTACAAGAAAAACAAAAACAATATAAAATAAAATGTGTGTGAGTTACAGAGAGATTCCACAATGGGGCTTAAATTAGCTGAGATAACACTGTGATATGAATTGATTTTAGTAAAAATATAATTGGGTCTGTCAATCTGTAAATGCCAGGTTACCAGGTCCTTCATGGTGTGGATATCCAGGAGGGCCTCGGGTCTAGTAATTTCTATAAAGGAGGAATGTGCATGAGGCCAGAAACATGAGACTGAGGGGAAAAAAAAAAAGAAAAAGAGAGACAGTTTTGAATATCTGATGATTTTGCCCTGGAGAGCTCTTGTTTCTCTTCAGTTGAGCAGGACAGACAGCTGATGTACATTATGGGATTTTTATCAGGCTACTGGAAATGGCAGCATCTTTACTTCACATGATTTATGAAGAGTATTTTGGTTTATTTGACACTTACTTTATTTAAGACAGCATCTCTCTTAGAAGGGTCATTAATCAACTCCTGAGGTCCCTGAGTATGAAATCTGACCATGTCCTGCTTACCATCCCCAGTGCACCACCAACAAGGGGCTGTATCCACGTCTGAGAGGGCTGCCAGCCCCCATGTTCCCAGCCAGGCAGCAGCTTTTTGGTCTTACCATTATGCATGCAAGTTTTGCCAGCGTCCAATGAAAGATATATATTTGCACTTGGCCCTTTCTCTCTCTCTCTCTCTCTTTTTTAAGATTTTATTTATTTATTTATGAGAGACACACAGAGTGAGAGAGAGAGAGAGAGAGAGAGAGAGAGGCAGAGACCCAGGCAGAGGGAGAAGCAGGCTCCATGCAGGGAGCCTGACGTGGGACTCGATCCCAGGTCTCCAGGATTATGCTCTGGGCCGAAGGCAGGCGCTAAAGCATTGAGCCACCAGGGCTGCCCTGGCCCTTTCTCTTTGATGAGTTTTTCCATATTTGGAAGGAGACATATTTCTAGATAGACAAACATGGCATTGAAGATGCACAGCTAAAGCCAAGTGTTTCAAATGGCAGCTGAAAGGCCAGGAATTAAGTGCATGAATAAAGGAGCACATTTATAGTGGTAATTTCAGATGGAGAAAAACAGGTAATTGTATAATCATTACTGTTTGACTGAAGAGCAATGAAATGCCTTCTTTACTTGCTGTTAAAATGTTATTTGCTTTTAAGCGTATTCTCCAAGTAGGATATGAAGAAACAATAAGTTTTTATTTTCACTTATACTGTACACTCTTCGAATAAATTCCTTTTCTGGCCTGAAGCTGACAAAAGGCATCCATAGCATAATAATGACATCATAATAGCAGGGCCAAGGGTAATGGTCATCCTAAGGCCCAGGGAACTTTCCTAGGTAGTGCATCATGAGTCCTCCTAAGCTTCCTGTGAGGGAGGTAAAGAGAAGCCAGCATCATAGTGATTATATTGGTGGGGAAATGGCCATCTGAAGGTCAAGTTATCCAGGGACTAAGGGGCTTCCCAAGGACACAGTGGATACTCTAGAAGTCCATGTAATGCTACAAAGTCCAAAGGTGGGCCTCTAATTCCATGCAGCACGGGAAACACTCCCATCTAGCTTTCTACACAGAATCCCTTCAAGAAACATTTTCTTTCCTCCTATCTGTTGTAAAAGCTGCCAGGCATGGCAATTAACATCAACTCTGGAGCCAGGCCGCCTGGGTGCGAAGGTCTCTTCTGCTCCTTGCTAGTAGTGAGACCTCACACAAGTGGCCTATCCTTTCTTAAACTCCATTTCCTCATCTGAAAGGGGATTATAATCAAAGCAACTGACTCCAGGGATTATTGAAAGGATTCAGTGTTGATCTGTATAAGGCATTTAGAACAGTGCTGGGCCCATGCCAAGCCTCATGTAAGTGTTTGCTAAGTGAATCAAATCACTCATCGCTTTCTGCTTTCCTTCACATTTTATTTTTCAGCAAAAGCAAACTGTTTGTATTTTTATAAGCTTACCACACCGTCAGTTTACTTGCATGCCTTCGTTTCCAAGGTTTCCATTTCTGGAAGTCTTCTCTCTCTTAGACAAGACCTCTTCCTTCCATGGCCACCATAGTTGACTGGTCCTCGTGTGCAACACGATGCCTATTAGAACATCCCTTGTATTGTGTCCCAGTTCCAGCTAGAATGAAGCCAGGTGGCCTCTGACACACATTGGTCCTTGACTTCCATTATACTGCTCTCCTAGTTTCCTCCTTTCTTTCTGGTCAGTTAATCTTAGCTGCCTTTTTGGATGCCTATTCTCCACTCCCTACCTTTAGGGCTCTGTTCTACGTTCCTTTCTCTTTTCACTAGATGTACTTCCGCTCCCAGATGCTCTCTTTCACTTCCCAGACTGCAAAGCCATTTTCCTGACCATTTCTAAACCTATTTCCAGATTTTTCTTTGGAGTTTCTGACCTATATAATCAAATGGCTACCACAGTCTCTTTCCTCACAAGCTCCAAAGGCACCAAAATCTCAGCATGTTCAGAATTGCACTCCATTTTTCTCCCATTTCAAATCCTCTCCTTAAAATTGTCACTTACTCTGGTAATTCTCTGAAGTGAGCCGTGCTCAAAAATTACCCCTCATTCCTTTCAATTCTCTCACTTTCTATCCAACCCCTGGTCCCCTCAGCCAATCTCAGCAAAGTCTTAGGAAAGCTACTACATAAGTTGACAAAATCATGTAATAGGGGCCCTTCTCACTTCTAAGGAGTGTTTTCTTTTTAGCACAAATGAACTTCAATATTGGGATTTTGGGTTGACTGCAGTAAGGCCCAGACTGGATGGTTCATTCCAGGATTCCTTTGTTTGTAATTAATTATAAGTCTGAAATCAGAATTTCATCCTTTTATTTTGTTTCTTTTCTTGCAAAAGCTCCTTCCTACATCTATGGTCATGGAAGGGGCTCTGTTCTATTCCATTCATTTCCAGACCAGATAGAGCTTGACCCTCAAATTTCCCCATCTCCCTTCAGCTCCTGAATGTGAGCCTGAAGTCTCTCAAACACCTCTACTGAAGAAAGGGGACCCTGGGTGGTTGTGAACTCAGAGATGGAAAGTTTAGTGAGTGGTTACCTACAGCTCACTGACCCCTAAAATGCTTGTTGACTAAACACAAGTATTGATAACATTACATACTCACTGGAATAGTACATATCTTTATAGAGAGAACCACCAAATCATGTCCTCTCAAGTAAATTAACATTTCCATCTTTACTAGATCTATCAGTAATAATTAAAATTTGTTTTCATGCTTGCTCTTAAAATATAGGATAAATGTAGGGAAATAAGGCTAACAGGGTCAATGTGTCAAGTACTGAGAAGGCAAAGGGGGGATAGAGGTGGAGAAAAAAATAAGTTTGGAGCTTTCTAGTGAGTGGAATAAAGGTGTAAACACATTATGAGAATGAGATTAATGGTATTCATATGAGAAAAGCACAACTTTTTTTTTTTTTTTGGTTTCTGAAACCTGGGATAAAATTCTTTTCCTAAAGGGTACTTGATGGGCTGTAGTGAACTATGTCTAGAGCAAATGTTTCAATAAATCCAATGGTGAGTTTTCTAGGGCTACTTCTTAAGAACGGTCTTCAGTATAAGAGATGGCTCAGTGTCAAAGCAAAACTAAAGAAGAGCATAGTTTTGAGGGGCATGCATGTTTTGGTACAAATGCATGACTATACCATGGTGTAGTATAAAGGTTAAGAACATGGAAACAACTGCCTGAGTTTGGAATCCAACTTTGCTATTTCCTTGCTATGTGTCACTGAATAAATTACTTTCTCTCTCTGGCTCAGCAGAGTCATCTGTAAAGTGGGAATAATAATATTATCCACCCTCATAGATTTACTCTGAGGTTTAAATTAGTTGATATGTATGAAGGGCTTAGAATGGTACCCTGTTACAAAGTTTAAGCTATTATTAATCGAAGGTTAAAAGTGTAGACTTTTCAGAAGAAAGATAACCTGCAATTTAAGTGACATACAAAATAAATAGCATTTTTGATCATAGGAAGTGAGAGTTTGAGATTAGACTTTCTGATAAGAACCTCACCTGTGGACATTCTGTATGGATGCATTAAAGGAAGAGCCATATGCTCTGATAATCAACCAAGTGGAAGGCTGGGTTGACATCAGTAATGGAAGACCATCCCTTGACTATGAGCCCCGCAGGGCTATCAATGGAGGAATCCAAATATTTCTCAGGAAAGAATTATGAATCCATAAGATCTTCAAGGTCCCTAGTTCTGTGCGATAGACAGTGCTTGGCTTAAATTTTCAAAGTGAATATGAATATTTATACATCTGTCTATATATCTTAATGGGGAACCAGCAAATATTTTAAGTGCTTGCAAATTCCTAATGAGTCCTGCAAGATGAACTAGATTGAAATATACCTTCAGGTATCTGAATTTTGATTTGCTATGTAGGACAGTAAGACATAAGTCAATCAAGAATTGACACATCATAGGCTTAGCATCCAAATAGCGTAAGTCCATTCTTTTGTAGGTCATCAGTACCACTTAGTAATTGAGGCCAATCTTCATATATGAGGGGAAAATGCCCTGTCTCCAGAAATAATGACACCTCCTCTTTTCTCCATTTCAAGCAACAAAAATTTATCTGATGATTATATCATTTTCCTGAACTGTTTACCATTTATTTTGATTACCATGCATTATAAAGCAAATAATGACTTATTCCTAAAATGTCAAATGACTAAGTTGTTATGATTCATTTGATTATCATAGTAAATAATTAGAATGTTGTCTTTAAAAATTCTTTGCAGAATAGTATAGTCATCTGTCCACAACTTAAAACATTCATGTGTACATTATGTGTATCCATGCCACCAAATTCCACATAAAACTATTACACTGAACACTATTAAATATGCAAACCTCCTGGATAGCCAGTCAAGAAAAAAGAAAAATTGGTATGGTGCTTGATTTCCGGACATTGTACAGATCTAAATCTAGCAACTTAATTTAGTATGTGTGACTTAGTTTGCTAAAGTGCATATGAACAGTTCAACTTGACCAGTATTACCTTCAGTTCAATTTTAAAAGTTCTTTCTTCTAAAATATCTTCCATCAATTCCTTCTAAGGCTGCATCTTTTTCATAAAGCATTTGGGGCTGAACTGAAATGAAGTGGCAGCTTTTCACTCCATCACTCCCCTCTGCAGCCCAAATTTCTGTATTCATTGGCTCACTTCTTTCTTACTCACTGTGATTTTGTTATCTTTGTCTTTTAGTCATGGGTATAATTTGTACTCCAATGTAAAATTGATGTCCATTTTGAGAAGATAAATTTTAAATAAAAATCTGCATGCTTCTCGTTCTTTTGAACAACTCAAATCATTGGATATGCACCGTGTTATTTAACTAAGACTTTAAATATTTCACTCTACCTATGTCTAAAACTAAAGAAGTTGTTGTGTTCGTGTGGTGGAGTACATTCAGTTGAAAAGGATATCATCTAGCTGTTTATTTGGTATGTTTACAGTCGATATTTCATTTTGAGTAAGTGGCTTTTGTGTGATAGAGATACAGAGGCAGAAATCTCATCTTTTTAAGGAGTCTCTTGTCAGTAAATTAAAGCCATTTTCCTTTATGTTAGTCCCATATAATGCATACAACCTTACTGCGGAGGCTATTCTTAGGTTAAATACATGAATTAAACTATGAAATCAACTGTGAAGTATATCAGTCTTATGCCCTTCACTTGTGGCATTAAATTGTATTTAGAGATGTGTTCTTATAGTGAATCTATATTAGGAAAGAAATTAATATGTTGGATTTTTTTTTTAAAGGAGAATATGCTGTGGGGCACTTCTTATTGTTTAGATGTCCGCATGAACTCAAGTGGAGTAATACCAGCTGGCACACCCTGTGCTTTCTGCCACCTTTCATTTACATCACCATTGAGGCTGTCTTAATATTCTCTTCCTCAGGTACCAAACCACATCAAGGGAGGCCCCAAACACTGTGAAAACATTTTGAGAGAAGTTAATCAGACCCAATACACTCACATATTCTAGCTTGATTGTTATTGCTTTAAGTAAATTGACTTATATTCCATTTGCATTTAACCATACCTTAGATTTCTTTCATCCATTCATTTATTCAACAAATATATAGATTGCTGATTAGGTGCCACTTTTAGGTATAAGGATATAGTGACAGGTAAAGAAGGGTTCTCACTCTTATTGATATTACGTTCCAGTGGGGGAGATAGGCAATAAGTAGGTTTTTACAAAGCATATAATGTTAGGTGATGATAAATCCTATAAAGTAAAACAAAGTTAATGAAGCAGATAAGAAGGGTAGAAAGTGCCAGTGGCATGTGGTTCAGAGGAAAGACTCATCACTTTATTATCTGGGTGACAAAGTGATACTTAAGCAGAGAGGTGAGGGGCATTGAGATACATAAATATGCAGGGGAAGGAAATTTCAGGCAGCGAAAAAGTATGTGCAAAGGCCCTGAGGTAAGAGTATACTTGGCACATTGGAGGAACAGCCAGGAGTTCTTTTTTTTTTAAAGACTTATTTAAAAAATTATTTATTTATTGTTTAATTTAAAGATTTTATGTATTTATTTATGAAAGACACAGAGAGAGAGGCAGAGACATAGGCAGAGGGAGAAGCAGGCTCCCTGCAGGGAGCCCGATGTGGGACTCAACCCCAGGACCCCGGGATCACAACCCGAGCCAAAGGCAGATGCTCAACCACTGAGCCACCCAGGTGTCCCTAAAAATTTATTAGTAGACAGAGAGAGCACAGGAGCAGGAGGAAGGGCAGAGGGAGAGCATCTCCAGCAGACTACAAGGTAGTGCAAAGCCCCAATGTAAGGCTCGATTTCACAACCCTGAGATTATGACCTGAGCCGAAACCAAGAGGCAGATGCTTAACCTACTGAGCCACCCAGGCACTCCAACAGCTACGAGTTTTGATGGAGCTAGTAAGGAGTGGGAGTCATAGGAGAAAAGGTCAGAGATAAAATGGACCGTGGAGAGCATACTGAGTGGTTGAGATATATTGTGAGTGCGAGGTGAGGCCCTGGGTCATTTGAAGGAGAGGAGTGACTCTAATTTACATTTAACAGCATCAGTTAGGGGATACTGGGGAGGACCCTTCATGGGGAAAAAGAGAGGACAAGGTAGGAGGTTACTGCAGTGATCAGGTGAGAGATGACGCCTTGGGCCAGGATAATGGTGGTGATGGTGGTGACAATAATGAGATTGCAGGTGAGTATTTATATAAACGGAAGGAAGGGAAAGCAAATGAAGGTGATGAAAGAGAGTTGTCAAGGGTTATTTCATGCTCCAAGTTTGCTATTAAGTTAGGGAAGGCTGGTTTGTGAGGGAACAATCAGAGACTACCTGCTGAGGTTGTTGGGAGGATAAATGAGCTGATACATGCTCGGGTAATTAGGGCAGAATTGATACAGGGTGCTCACTAAACTCAACACAACTGTGCCTGTGATTTCTTCATTTCCGCAGGCACTTTGTTTAAATGAAATCTCCTGAAATCCCCAATCCTGCTCTAAAACTGATCTTTTGCCCTTGGTTTGATGTAGCATTCTGTGCTTTTCTTAATATTATTTGGAATTTTAAAATCTGCCACCCTATAACAGCTCGAACTTGAGGTGATTTAGACATCTGTTCCTGGGAACTAGGAATGTTGTAAGGGACATTGACATAAAGCAAAAGCACTGTCATTATCCAGACGTAAACTATAATTAGAATCATAATTGTTTTATATTCTGTAAGAGGCCTCCCAGTGTAGAAATGGATTTGACCACAGCTCTTTTGTGAACTTTTTGTTTTGGATCTCATAGGTAACCACAGAGAAAATCATAAACCAAACTATACAGAAATATATAGAAATATTTCAACAGGATCTTTAAGATCATTATACAATCTTACTGGACAATGTAAACTGTAACTAGTCTGTGTATGGATTTTAAATTGCCCATATCATGTTTCCCGCATTTTGCCCCATGCAGTGGATTTAGGAAGAAGTATTAGGTGGCTACTCAGCAACACCTGGGTGCATGCTGCCTATGTATTCTTCTCCTAGTGGATGACTTTCAAAATAAAATCTGAGAGAGAGAGGAAGGGATGGAGGGAGGGAGGGAGAGAGGGGAGTGGAGGAAGGAAGGGAGGGAGAGAGAGAGAGAGAGAGAGAGAGAGAGAGAGAGAGAAGAAAGGTAGAGACAGACACAATTTAACAAATGACTTTTTTTCACCTCCAAAGGGAGTTACCCAGTCACTTGGCTGAATATTTTTCAAACTTAATACCATAAAGCATTAGCCTTTTCTAGGTCACTGTATTGCATCTGAGCCTAAAATTAAAACCATAAATACTTAAAGTCTTAACTCCTACCCTCTTTGAAAGCCTGGTAAAAACAGGCTTTCCTTTGCCACTTTACTGTGCTTATTTATGTGCGAAATAGCATTTTGAAAAATATGGCTTAAAAGCAGAGTCACACAGAGAATAAAGGAAGAGAAAAACCAATTTACATGTTTCCATTTTCTTTTCCTTCTAGTTATTCCCTCCTGCTTAGTATCAGGATTCATATAATTTTCTATCCAATTTCAAGAGGGAGGAACTGGCCATCCCAAGCTAATAGCCAAATCAATACTAAAATCTAGAAGGCGGTCGTAAGTCTAACATTTCCCAGAGCACCTGTTCCATTGTTGCTCAACAACAGATAACTAAGAAATACTGATTCTCTGACACTGCATCTGACTCACAGACCTTTCACGATCTGGTCTGCCTAGTGAGAAATAATATCAGTTGTTTTTGAATAAACTTTTCCTGACTTCCAGTGTGCCTGTCAGTTGGCAACCTAATGTCACTCTTCCCTTTCTAACTTCTCCTGTGTAAGGTGGGAGCCATATCCTTGGGAACTACATTTTCTAGAATCATGTAAAGTTTCAAGACACCTGGAAGGTGGAAGAATTGCA
Organism: Canis aureus; assembly: GCF_053574225.1. NCBI lineage: Eukaryota > Metazoa > Chordata > Mammalia > Carnivora > Canidae > Canis > Canis aureus. The sequence goes on along the minus strand of NC_135617.1, from coordinate 56,624,385 downwards.
GAAATCATTCTTATGTTCTTCTAGCAAAAGCCAAAGCCACCTGTGCTCTGGCAAATAGAGAGATGTGCTGTGTGGAAGCAGCCGTGGCAACTCCTGACTTCCTGAAAGCTTCCTATGTGCTCTATCTCTTCTGAAGCTCCTGATTCCTTTGATTAAATCTTTTCTGGCTTGAAATGCCAATTTTTCCTGCTCCTGTCTAATATATACAGATTGGGGAGGAGGAGAAGGACTGGGAGACAGAGTTCACTACAAGGATACATGCTGCCTAGGTTAGTCTACTGGGAGACATAGCCATAAAGTAGCAAAACAGATGCCACATAGAAACATACTACATACTCCAGACCTGGGAGCTGACCTGAGTGGGAAAGAAGTCAAACATATTACTAGCTGCTTGACTTCGAATAAATTACTTGGCCTCAGTTTACTCATCTGTGAAATGTAGTTAATGACAGTACCTACCTCATAGGATTTTTATGTGGATTAGTGAGTTAATATTTGTAAAATTTGTAGGAAAAGGAATGACACACGGTTAGTACTGTTTGATTTTTTAGAAAAAGATTTTATTTATTTATTCATGAGAGAGAAAGAGAGATGCAGAGACACAGGCAGAGAAACAGGCTCCCTAAGGGGAGCCTGATGTGGGACTCAATCCCAGGACCATGGGATGATGCCCTGAGCCAAAGTCAGACGCTCAACCACTGAGCCACCCAGGTGTCCCATACTATATGATTTTTTGTTGAAGAAAAGGTTAATGTAAAAAATACATACATCCAAGGGTGCCTGGGTGGCTCAATTGGTTAAGCATCTGACTCTTGATTTCAGCTCAGGTCACGATCTCAGGGTTGTGAGATCAGGCTCTGCCTCGGGCTCCAGGCTGGGCAAGGGGCCTGCCTAAGAGTCTCTCTCTCCCTCTCCCTCTTAGGGGCCTAAGAGTGCCCCTCCCCCACCACTTTGTGTGCTCTCTCAAATAAATAATAAAAATAAAAAATACATACATTGAGATTTCCTGAAAAGTCATCTCCTTGGGAGGTTCGGCTCTAATCCCAATGCTCAAAACGTTTCTGGAATGTGGACATTTCAAACTTGTAGTGACACACTATCCAGCAGCCACATCAGAACACTATAATTTCTGATCATGGTCCTTCTGCCTGGTGCTGGAGGCTCCCAAGTCCCTATATTTCTCCCTAACCATCTATCCCAGCTTTGGATGAAAAATTGTATTATGCAACTTGGCCATTCGCCTTGTTCATGTGCTTTAGCTCTGAATGATTTAGGACTGTTTATACAAAATCAAACACACTCTCAAAAGATGAAGCATTGCTACCCTCAAAAATGTTCAAAACAGCAGAGCATCCAAAGGGATTCCAACTGAGCAGCTGCAAATGTGTCCTGGACAATGGCTCTGTGACTGGCATAAGCTTAGAGCTTCTCAGAATAACTCTTGAAAAGGATAGAGCTCTTGGATTGATATATTTAAAGAAAAATAATTTTTCTACCCACGAATACGTGGCAGTTGCCCTTCATAAATTCTCGGGTATTGCAGTGAGAATGCAGAATAAGAACATACCAACACAATTAAAAACATAACCAAACACCTTCAAGGACAGAAAATGTAAGCTGCAAGGTCAAAATGATCTTTCTCTGTTCACCTTGTCACAGCTGGCAAAGGTGCCAGGGCTGCCCTAGCTATTAGGCACAGGTTTACATTTGAACGCTCCAGTTGGGAAAAATCTGGTTTCAAAAAGCAAGCAGGGCTCTTTATTTTCCAGCAAACCAGTGTTTGCCCTGCAATGCTTTCCTCTGCATACATTACTCAGTTTTGCAAAGTGAGACATACTTTTTGTTACTGGCGGATGCCACCCAGGGGAGAAAGAGGAAAAAAATAATCTCTGCCTTCTTTTTTTTCTCTCAGGTGTAAAAGTTTTCCCTCTAGTTCCTTAGTATCTCAGTAATCAGTTGAGAAATTCAGCAAGAAGATGTCAGATAACCTGAAATATATTTTTCCAGGGATTTATTTTAACAATGAATGAAAGCCTTCTGTGGCAAACCTGCTTCTGTGACAGCAGTTTGGAACTTGCTTATGAATTAATCTTTTTTATGCAGTTTCACAAGAGACTGATTTCACCTAATTTTTCCATTTCCATCCAGTTGAATGTAGATATCAGTAATTTATCAAGATGAATCTTTAGGACATACTTAATTTCCTAATTCTATCCATTTGGGGCAAAATCTTAGATTAAGGATTGCAAAGACCTCATATATTTTAATATTCAAAAATACTTAGAAATGCAAATCTGGGATTTACATAGACAAATACATACAATGCTCTGCATGCTTAATGTAAGGCTTATATAGTCCTATAGATGTTTTTAAAAGATTTTATTTATTTATTCACGAGAGACACAATAAAGAGAGGCAGAGACATAGGCAGAGGGAGAAGCTGGCTCTATGCAGGGAGCTCAATGTGGGACTCCATCCAGGCATTCAGGGATCCCGCCCTGAACTGAAGGCAGATGCCCAACCGCTGAGCCACCAGTCGTCCCACCTATAGATTTTTTTTTTTAATTCTTTGATGATAGTCCACGAATGTCTTTTTTTTGTGACTTTCTATAATTTTCCTGAGCATACCCTCATTCACTTCTTCATTCAACCAACCCTGGGTGAATGCCTATTGTGGTTTTGCATTTTGTGCCAGGCCCTGGGGAATATGCAGTTCTTAATCTGGAGGAAATCACAATCCAGAAGTGACAAGTGGGTGGGGCTATAAAGTGTCCAAATTATCAAATAACTCTCAATTATAATGTATATATGTAAGTCAGTTTCTCAAGCTCATCTCTCATCCCCAAATGACAGTTCATCAGGGGTCTGAATACTATAGACTTTAGGCCAAATCCAGGTTACTGCTGGGTTTTGTACAATTAAATTTCACTGGGACATAGCCAGTAGATCTAGGATTACTTTCAGTTACAAAGACAGAGCTAAATACTTGCCAAAGAGAAGCTTGCAAAACCTGAAATACTTACGACCTGGCCCTTTAGAGATGAAGTTTGCCTTCTCTTGGTTTAGATTATTAGAGCTGCAGATACGGTGTTTGAACACAGTTCCCTCTGGCTACAAAGCCCCTTCCACCTTATTTAATCAAACTTTTAGAATCATAAGAATCTTAAAGATTTCTCTAATAAGTTTCTACTTTTTTTAAAAAAGTAGTACATATTTTTATACCTTTTTCTAAAAAAGTTTTGTAAAAAAAGTTTTTGATGTCAGACTATAAATTCTCCAAATTAGTCTTCAGAAACACTTTCTACTTTTGCACATATCAGTTCAGAAAGGGAATGGCAGAGCTGGGGAGCAATAGATACAATGAGAGAGTACGACTGGATTGTCTCAGAAGAGCTTTCCAGCACCAACATCCCATAGCTCTATGCTTCTATAATAATAACTGCATGGGCTAAAATTAAATATAGCACTGCAGCTGGAGCAAACACACAGCACAATGGTTTATGGAAATCAGTTAAGGACAGATAAATCCAACTGTAACTGCACCAGATCCAAATCTTCCACATCTTATTTTGCAAAACTAAGGCTAACCCTTGATCAATCATGTATTATTCAAAGAACATTCAGAAAACATCAATGAAAAGAACTTGGCAGCATTCTCAATTCATCTCTGACACGCATTAGATCCTAGCAGGTGACAATGATATGAAAAAGTGCCCTTGAATAAAAGACAAAAAAAAATTAGCAAAAATCAGCCTGATGGCAATAATTATTTCTTCAAATTACTGAGTCTTAATGATCCATGAAGACACAGAGCTAAAGCTGTAATGTGGGCCTTTTGACCTGAGAATGAATGGGCTGAACAGATCTATATTTAGAAGCCTTCTGGAAGACTTACATTTGACCAACAAGTCAGTTGCAAGAGGAAAAGAGAAGTAAAGGGGACCAGCCCTCTCATTCTCCTTTAGGCTTCTGTAATTTCAGTTATGCTTGCTAATAAAACTCAGGAACATCTCTCTTACCCATCATCTGCTCAACAAGCATGTATTGAAGACCTCCTGTTTGCCAAACACTGAGCTAGGTGCAGAAAATGTAGTGGACAGTAAGGCAAACTTGCCCCTTGCTTCATGGTGCCTATGGTTTCGAAGGCCAAGAGACGCAGGGAGCCCTTAAAATATAATACAATGTGCTAGTGGGTGTAGCGGAATGTGGACTCCTACATGAATGTGCCCGGCTGATTTGACTTGGCTGAAGCTGGGGTGTGAGGGTCCTCCCTGGCGGGTCACCCCAGGCCTGAAGAGAAGTGGGAATCGGTGAGCTCTTCTCTGCTCCTTCCCCTCCCTCTCTTTACAGCTTGTCTTCCACCCATCCTTGTTTATATCTGCTCAAAATCAGAAGCAGGAAATTGACCTCATGGCCATTTCAGAAGGTGGATGAATGCAGGGTCGTGTATCCAGCAGGAATCATCGGTACAGGTAAATGCTAAACAGATAATAAAAAAATGACAAAACTAAAGGTGACAAGATCCATTTACTTCTGCAAGGCAGTGATATAAAATGGGCAAAAGACAAAGCAGAATGTGTCTTCCATGGAAACTGAGCCACAATGTTTTGCTATAATTGTTAAGTACAAGACTGATTAGCCGGAGTATGCTAAACATTTTAAACATCGTCAAGTAAAATGAATGCTCTAAGAGTTCACCTTGTTAATTCTGAGAATCCATCCCTCTCAAGACAGGATAGGGTTTAGTCATCCAATTTGAGAAGTATAATCTTACTTTGGAAATGTTACTGGCACGTATAACATATTTGTTCTTTTGAGAGAAAAAAAAAATGAAACTAACCCTTGTGTACACCCTACCCAAGCGTAAGAAATACATTACAAAGGCCTTTTCCTGATTTTTTTTATTCTATCTCTACTTTTAATGAATCTTTTAGAGATGTTAATGTCTATAATAAGCAAAAAAGTGTGAAACTTATTAGTATCTTCACATTTCCACCAAACAATTTAAGGACATTTCATTTATTTATTTATTTATTTATTTATTTATTTATTTATTTATTTATTTTCATCCTATTTTATTTATTTATTTTTTAATAAATTTATTTTTTATTGGTGTTCAGTTTGCCAACATACAGAATAACACCCAGTGCTCATCCCATCAAGTGCCCCCCTCAGTGCCCGTCACCCAGTCACCCCCACCCCGCGCCCTCCTGCCCTTCCACCACCCCTAGTTCGTTTCCCAGAGTTAGGAGTCTTTATGTTCTGTCTCCCTTTCTGATATTTCCCACACACTTCTTCTCCCTTCCCTTATATTCCCTTTCACTATTATTTATATTCCCCAAATGAATGAGAACATACAATGTTTGTTAAGGACATTTTATATTGGTAACACGACTCCTCCCATATATAATTTTGTCTAGTAATTTAGCTCTATCTTGATATCTTTATGTACCTTTCCCCTCTCCTGTCTTCTTCCCAAAGAAAGTAATAATTTTCTTTAAAATATTACTAGCATGTATAACATTTACTATTAGATATTGTTACCATTTTATATAAAACTGACCAAAAAGTTTATATTTTCTTTTTTCACATTACTTTGTGTATCTTGCATCTTCTTTTCAGGATCATTTACTTTCTTCTTGAATTGCAAAATTAGCTGTTCCTTTTTTTTTTTTTTTCTTTTTAGAGTTTATTTATTTATTCATGAGAGCCACCGAGAGAGAAGCAGAGACATAGGCAGAGGGAGAAGCAGACTCCTCACAGGGAACCTGATGCAGGACTCGATCCTGGAACTCCGGGATCACAACCTGAGCCAAAGACATATGCTCAATTGCTGAGGCACCCAGATGTCCCAAATTTAGCTGTTTCTTTAGTGTTAATTCACCTTTTAACTAAACTCAGTTGTTTTGTTTGCTTTTGTTTTCATTTATTTGTTTTGGGCTTGAGAAGACAGTATTTTACACTCATTCATAAAAGATACTTTTTGCTGGACAAAGAATTCCATATGAACAGTGATTTTTTTCTTAGTGAATTAAAGATAATTGTGTTTCACTTGTCATACTTTTTGAATTGTCAGTTGAAATTTTGTTCCATTGTGTGTTCTTTTTCTCTCTGATTGCTTTTTTGCTTTTAAAATCTTCTCTTTGAAAAAAAAATAAAATATTCTCTTTGAAAAAAAACTAGAATATTCTTTGTCTTTAATATAATTTTAAAAAAAGATTTTATTTATTTATTTGAGGGAGAGAGAGAGAGAATGAGCAGGGGGAGGGGCAGAAGGAGAGGGAGAGGAGGCTCCCTGTTCAGCAGGGAGCCTGATATGGGGCTCAGTGTGGTGCTTGATTCCAGGACCCTGAGATCATGACCTGAGCCAGAGGCAGATGCTTAACTGACTGAGCCACCCAGGCGCCTTGTCTTTAACGTTCTATAATTTCTTTTTTTTAAAAATATTTATTTATTCATGAGAGACACACAGAGAGAGAGAGAGAGAGGCAGAGACACAGGCAGAGGGAGAAGCAGGCTCCATGCAGGGAGCCCGACGTGGGACTCGATCCTGGGTCTCCAGGATCACGCCCTGAGCCGAAGCAGGCACCAAACCGCTGAGCCACCCAGGGATCCCCAGTTCTATAATTTCAATATAATGTGTTTGGTTTTGGATATCTTTTTATTTATACTGCTTACATTCTTTAAGTTCTTTCTATTTATAACTTCCAGAATATTCTTATTTCTTTGGATATGACTTTTCTGCTATTCTTTCTATTCTTTTATGAAGGAACCAAGATTAAATGTCAGTTAAATCTTCTCATTCTATTATGTGTGTTCCTTAACCTCTCCTTCATAATTTTTTTTCTCTTTGTCTAAGTGGTATTCTATAGTTTCTTCAAATCTGTTTTTCAGCTTACCTTCTTTCTAAGTCTTGCCCATGGACTTTTAAATTTGATTTTTATATGTATTTTTAATTTCTAGAAGCTTTATTTGGTTCTTTTGCAAATCTTGTGCAAATCTGCCTTATGAGTTTTTAAAAATCTGGAGTATGGAGGCACCTGTGTACCTCAGTTGGTTAAGCCTCAGTTGGTTAAGCCTCTTGATTTCAGCTGAGGTCATGATTTTGGGGTCATGGGATCTGTGCTCAGCACAGAGTCTGCTTGACTCTCTCCCTCTGCCACTCTCCCGGCTTACACTTTCTCTCTCCCTCTGTATCTATCTCTAAAATAAATCAATCAATAAAATCTTTTTTAAATATCTCAAAACTCTCATTCTTGAACTCTATTTTATTTGTACACATGGAACATACTTATTTTATATATTGCACTGGGGAATTCAAAGATCTATAATCCCTAAGGTCTGATTCTGCAGTTCGTTCTTTCTGTTATCTCTGGGCTCATCACTGTTTGTGAGCATGTGCTCTATGTGAAACTTTATTTTCTGTAATTATTTGAAGATGGCTCTTAAAGCGTATTTTTCGAAAGAGTATCCATGTTTGCTTCTAAGTATAGAATTCCAGATAGGAATTCTCAATTTTCTTTTTTCATTTGACCCTGCGCCATAAGCAAAAGAGACATGCACTCCCTACCTGTTTCCCTCTATGAAATCAGGTTTTCTCAGTTCACCCTTTGAGGGTCCTGCATATGTGTGAGATCCTAGTTCTGCCTCCTACTCCATTCAGGTGCCAGGCTTTCCCTCCCGGCTGGTCAAGCATGACCCACTGAAACCCAAGCCTTAGACTATGGGGTCACCAACTCCCCTCAGGGCAAATGCTAGCTTCAAGTCACAGTTACATTTCTGGATTTGTGCTTTCTTTTAATTGTTAGCCTCTGATTCTTTTCATTACTTTACTGCCAGGTCAACTTCACCATAAAAAAAGTTTTCTTTAATATTTTTAGGTATTGGTGCTAGGTAAATTTTTTCTGAATATCTAAGCTGTCGAATTTCCAGGAAAGAAAAAGAAAAATAATTTGGAAACGAGCAAAAGGCTGATTCTTCAGATCTGATGCCTAGATTTCCTAGAGCTCTGATGGAGAAATTTGTTTTGGGGGCCTTTAAGAGTGACTGGACATACTCAGAAGGCAGATCACACGTCTGTCCATCACTAGAGCAAGGAATGTGAGGAATAATTATTGAAGCAGTGCCTACAAGTTTAACTTTTTTGCTTTCTGACTTTATAAAAACAGAAGACAATACTCATTGGAGAAAATGAATCTTGGGTTGGAAGACAGGTGGGGGCGGTAAACAAAGGGTACCCATATTGGAAGGGGACTAAGGCTGGACAAGGCAAAGAAGGGAAAAGAAAAGTCACAGATGTCAACTTTCAGTTGCTCAGCAGGATGCACCTGGGCTTGCTAAGAGCAGCTCCTCTCTAGAAATGATCATGCATGTGTCTTCAGGAGCCTGATTCTCGGGGTTGTCTGCCTTGTGTCTCTGAAATACAACTTTGGATCAGAGACCTTCTGCCTCAGGAATGTGCTGTAGTTCACTATTTTATTCATCCATAAATATTTTAAACATAATATATTTTTGAGTGACTACTCTCTGCTAGGCTGTGCTGGGCCTGGGGATAGAGTGTGGAACACCAGACATGTTCCCACTGTCTCTGGTATTAGGAATTTTAAAATCTATTTGGGAGATAGAAGATTGGAGCAAATACTTGAAAACATGTTCTATTACAATTTGGACAAGTACTATAAAGAAAGCTAACTCCACACCCAAGAGTGCAGATACCAGACCCTTGCTAGCCATTTGCAGTGACTATAAATAACAGTCTCCTCTACTTAAGTAGGCTGGGGAAATGGTCCATTAGCTGTGATTTCCCCACATTCTCATATTTTTGAAAACAGAAAAAGAAAGAGAAAAAGATCAGTGTAGATGAGTTTTGAAATGGCTGTGTACAGAGTTCTGAGATTTATCAGGGAGTAAAATGGAAGTTTTAGGGCAGTGTCTTATTCTGTTCAGGCTGCTGTCATAAAGTACCATTAGCATCAGAAAGTTATTTCTTAGAGTTCTGGAGGTTGGAGGTTGGAGGTCAGGGTGCCTGCGTAAGTGGGTTCTGGTGAGAACCCTCCTTTGGGTTGCAGGAGCTGACTTCTCCTTGTGTCCTCACATGGCAGAGAGCAACCAGCCATCTTGTGACTCTTACAAGGATGCTTATCCCTTTCCTGAGGGCTCTGTCCTCATGATCTCCTCTATGCCTGATTACCTCCCAAACACCCCATCTCCAAATACCATCATATTGGATGGAAGGGTTTCAACATATTAATTGAAGGGGATATACACAATCAGTCACAGTTCTCCAGTTTGGAACACTGGAAAGAAAATAGAACAAATAAAATTCCTAACTTTTTCTGTATAATTTCTTTTTGACACTATAGTGAGAAACTTCAGGAGACATTTAAATTGTTCTTCAGCACTTTTTAGATGCCAGAGAGTGGTTCTATTGACTGTGAAGCTGTGCTGTCCAGATTTATGTGTTCTAAATTATTATTAATGCAATTATCTGTTCACTTGTCTGTTTCCTCTGTAAGGCCCTGATCTCGCCTTAATTTTTTTGGTAGCTTGGATATTTAACTGGGCCTTGCACATGGCATATGTTAAGACAAGGCTGTTTTCATGGGTATGTGGCTGGTGTGATCACACTGGGCCCAATGCTGAGAAAAGTCACACTTAGTTTAATGTTGTCCTGCTGTCATCTTAAAATTCTTAATTTCTGATTAAGGGAGCCCAGATTTTTATTTGCTACTGAGTTCTGCAAATTATGTAGACAGCACTACACTCGGTAATTATTTGTTGAGTAACTGAGGATAGCCCATATCCCAAACAAGAAAGGTAGATATGGATTTTTTTTCTCTCTTTCAGTTCTAAAATGAACCTTCCATCTTTCTAAGAAGATCCTTTACATCCTAGAAGAATTGTTAACCAGGTATCAATCTTCTATAAAGAAAAGGAGAATTGAAGAGAATTAAGGAGAAAAAGGTGGACAATGATCTGCACAAAATAAACACTGATTAATTTGTGTGTGAATATATTATAATCATCTTTAAAAAGTTGTCTGAGCCAGAAAAAAAAAAAGAAAAAAGCAGGATAGAGATGTTATAAAACAACCGAGATAATATACCAGTGATTAAAGTTACCAAAAAATTCTAGGTGAGAAGATATACTGCATGCCCAAGAAAACTGTTTAGGGACAAAGCAACATTTATTCACCGATTATGCTATAATGGAAGATTTTTAAATCTTGTTTGTCAAGTATGGAACATCAGGGAGGCAGGGATGTGAATGTGTTTGAACAAAAATTGGGGGCACCTGGGTGGCTCAGTGGTTGAGCATCTGTTTTGGCTCAGGTCAGGATCCTGGGATTCTGGGATCCAGTCCTGCATCAGGTTCCCTGCAGGAAGCCTACTTCTCCCTCTGCCTATGTATCTGCTTCTCTGTGTCTCTCATGAATAAATAGAATCTTAAAAAAAAAAAGAACAAAAATTGAACAGAAATACATCTTCTAGAATAGGGGACAATGAAATGGGTAGTATTAGTGATAATTTGAATTTATTGACAAAATACTGATATTCCATGTCTACTGGAATGTAAGCTTTGGTGATGGAGTTCCCCTAAGAAGGAATAAGTTGTCTTCTGGGCTGTGTTCCTGCAGCATTTACTTTTCTATCTTTGCTACAGCTCTCTTGGCCTTGTACTCCAATTACTCTGCAATTATTTGTTGTCAGTCTGTCAACACCAAAAGATATGAGCGCCTCTAGGGCAGATTTTAATTTTTATTCTTAGCTTCTAAAAGAGTGCCTGGCACAAAGTAGTCAGTGAATGTTTGTTAAATACACACGTGCGCTCGCACACACACACACACATCAAATTAGTTTTCAAAATCAAACAACATAGACATTTGTACATTGAAAATTCTAAACTACTTTAGAAATGCCCTATAATGATTGTGGTGATGAGGATGAGGAGGATAATGATGGGAGAGATGATGAGGATTAGGATAATGACAAAGTCAATGATAGCATATACACTTCAGAACAAAAGAGCATACCCTTAATTTCTGGATAATGGTGAATGCTTGTCCTAGGAGTTTGTGACAGGTTTGGCAATTGTACACAGAAAAATTATGACTATGTGGCTATGTGCATGTGTTTGTTAGTTTTTCCTCTGAGGATGAGATCCTTATCTTTCATCAGCATTTCCAATAATTTTGGGTTTTTTAAAAAGTTAGGAATTATGCTTTGTGGGAGATATACTACTTGCATGCTAGTGTAGTGATTGATCTCTGAGTTTGGATGAGATTTTAATCAAGAAGTGCCTGGCAGTATCTTATTTAGCATATAAGTAAAATCACTCCTACACCATATATTGCAAAATAATTATTAAGTTAAGTGATCTGAGATATCCTTACAGGAAATATTCTAGTATGAATACAAAGTGGCATTATATTAAATGATATTATATTTAAATGAGGGTAGTCATTGAAAGATTGGAATTGGAGTGTCAACCATAAAGCACATTAAATGTATTAATGGAGAAGCAGAATGAGGCCAAGTATATCTTGCCCAAAGTGCTTTGTAGGTAAAAATATTCCATCAAGAAAAAAGAATATTTAGGTGATGTATTGATGTAACTAAAGACTGTGAAATAATTTCCTAGGAAAACACTAACTGCTTAAATGATAACATTACATAAAACACTATCTGATCTAAACTGGAACCTTCCTTCAGTTTTGAATGCTGTCTGCCAAAATGGATTGCAGGAGCAGGAACTAAACATCACAGTAACTTCTGTCTAATTTTCCTCCCTAACATTTCCTGTAGGAAAACTTTACATCCTCATTCTATATTTAAAAATAATTCTACTTTTTAACTTTCCTACTTCCTATTATGATGAATTACAATTGCCCTCAGCTCAAAATAAGCCACATGCCAAAGTGGCACGTTAGGGTGGCATAACTTATATTATCCTAGTTCTTTTAGTTGTAATGATTCACACTTTTCACTCATACAACAAACATGCATTAAGTGCCTATTCTGAACTAAGCGTTGTGCTCTGTTTTGAAATAAAATAAGACACAAATCTTATTCTCAGGAAACCTTTGTCTGGTAAAAGGGATGGTCATGAAAGCCAGGAGGTACACTAATGTGAGGCAGTTTCCCCCAAAAGTATGAGTTAAGTATTGCAGTATTAGTATTGGTTTTAATTTTACTGTATGGCATAGCTAGTATTTTGTACCATTAATAGTAACACTAAAGTAGTAGTATGGCAGATATCCAAATGTGGCTACCCCAGTACTTCTGGTCCTACTTGTCCTTCCAGAACCTTCTCATTCCTCTAACATCTCCCATTCTCATACACCTTTTCTCTAAATTAAAGTGTTTAAATAATTTGTAAATAGTGCTTGTTTTTGAGGGGGGATTTTAATTACAATATAATGAAGTTTTTATAATAGTTCCATTATGTATTAGTTCTGGACATCTGAGAATAAATCTAGCCCTTCTTTTTTTGTCACTTCTACTCCCATTCATAGTATTTCTAGATGGATAGGGCAGAATTGGGATATGTTCTCTTCATCAAGAGAGATACTATTATATATGTGTAGAGAAAAAGCTTATCAATATGTGATATAAGTATTTGAGAACTTAAGATTTTGAAGTGATTTGCAACCTACTGTCTGCTTTAGGTTGATCATTAAAGAAAGTGCCGATTCTTTCCTTAAAAGAGTTAACAATCCAAGAAACCAATTATATATTAATATAACCCTTTTGGAAAACAGCATAATATACAGATCCTTTTACACAATAACCCCACTCTAATACATAATTCAGCAGAATCAGAGATATATATATGAAGATTTCTTTGTAGCATTATCTACAGTGACATTTAGAAGTAACTTGAATAAAAATTAGGAATTAATTCAGCAAATTACAGGCTTTAAGATCATAGAATGTAGTCATAAAATAGATAATTATGAAGAATCTATAGGAACATGTAAATATTCATATAACAATAGCTAATATTAAGTGAATAATATTAATCACTTAATATTATTATTAATATATTAATTATATAATTAATTATTCAGTCAGCCTGTATTTTAACTCCATTATAAATCTGATTCCATTACATCTGCAAACATCCTCATGAGATAGGTAATATTTTCTATATTATACAGATGAGGCACAGAGATATAAATATCATACCCAGGATCAAAGAGCTAGCTAGGCAGTGACTGGGCAAGAATTTGAAGCCAGAGAATGTGGTGTAAAATCCAAGTTCTTAAACCCTACGCTATATACTTTTTGGTTTACACACACAATTGTACACACACACACACATACACACAAGAAAGGAGATAATAAAGATAATAAAAATATTTGAAAATGATTGTCTTTGGGTATATTAATGCTTTTTACTATTTTTCTAGATTGCCTATAATATAGTAAAAGATTTTTAAACAGAAAAAAGAAAGTTAAATTCAAAGAATGATGGTTAAGAGTAAAAAATAAGCATAGTTTCATTCAAGAAAAACTGACATTGACTGCATAGGATATAGATTCTCACATCCCATTTTGAGACATATTACTTAAGCTACATCTGTTATTGCAGGTAAAATTTCCATTATTTGTAAGACCATGCAGAAATACTATTGCTAAATCTGTGTGTTCTATTCCTGTTATGAATTTTCAGACCAAGTAACATATGGTGCATCTCTTATAAAGTTTAACCTGAATTAGTTACTCTGTGTTTCTACCCCACCCCCTAAACCAAGAAATACTGTAAGTGTCTTTCTACCACTCAAATTTAAGACTATGTTCATATATTTTAATGCTAAGCAAGGGGACCATAGAGAGCCAAATCCACATTATTTTTCAAAAGTGTTTTATGTAGAATTTTCATTATTTAAGACAGTCCTCTCTCTAACTACTGATAGAATATCTGATGTCTTTCTATAACATCAGAAATAAAAATTGTAAAATAATAAAAAGAAAATTGAAATTGTTTCTAATCACTATGTTGTTCACAAGTTGAAGATGTTCATGGGGCAGCTGAGTGGCTTACTCAGTTAAGTGTCTCTTAGATTTTGGCTCAGGTCATGATCTCAGGGTTGGAAGATTGATTGAGCCCTGCATCCAGCTCCACATTGGGCATGAAGCCTATTTAGAATTCTTTCTCCCTCTGCTCCTGCCACACCCCTGCCAAGATTGGGCGCCTGCTCTCTCTCTCTCTCAAATAAATAAATGAATAAATTTGAAGTTGAAGATGTCTTAAATCACTGTGGATTTTATTTTTATTTTAAATCAACAGAAATTTTACTAATGGTCTCATTTGGGGATAATGGATGTGTATTGGTCATGATAGACTGGATTTATGGTAACAACTTAATCTCAAAATCTTAGTAGTTTAGACTGCTACTTCTTGCCAAGATGGAGTCACAGGGACCAACTTACCATCCCCTGCCCCACCTGAAACTGGACAAATGATAAGAAACAATGGTCTTTAAGTCACTGGACATCAGGCACTTTAAAGATATTAATCCCTGAGAGATGGGAAAAGACACGAGATGAGCCCCACTATTGCTTCCAGCTTACTGCTCTGTGAGAGTTTCCAGGCCATGGTTCAGAGAGGGGGAATTTGGGCAGAGTCTGATGGACTCCCTAAATTGAGATGGAATTGAGAGTATGGGAGATCCAAGCTGGCTGGAGTTTACAGAACAGAATGCTGGAGAGGAAACAGTTGCATGACAAGAAATGATGCCGATCTCCGAAAGGCCCCCACCCCCTCAAGAATTCAGCACAATACTGATCAACGCATGTGTGTGAAGGATCCTCTGGGTTAAGAAAAGAATCATTCAAAGGTAAAGAAGGAGTGGGATCTGGTGCTCACAGAAGGACTAGAATAGTGCCTGTTATGATCTGCCAGACTGGAAAACCTCTTATTCATGAGGCATTGGGTAGAATGCACACAAGAGTCTTGCCTCAATAGTGGGAGATGATTCTCTCTAGATTAACACTGCTCCAGTTTCACCAAACAAAACTTTCATGCAACACTGAAAAGATCAAACAGTTTCCGGGTAAGTAATCCATTCCTGTGCTGGAGAGAGTATTGTGAAGCTTTAAAAATAGCACACGAGAAGGGCTCTGTTTTGGAGTTGAACTATGGAGTATGACAGTACAATATCAATAACTGTCATTATACATGTCTGTTTCTACTAGGGTCTCTGCCCTGTCATTTGTTGAAAAATACCTGGCCTTCATTACTGTTCATCCACTCATTATCCCTCTCACTGTTTTGTGAATTTTGATGGGATACTGATGAGAAAATGCTTTCAAAAAAATAAATGTCCCTCGGTGTTATTTCCCATCAGTAAGTGCTTCAATAAGCAAATTCGAATGCCCTGAACATATGTTAAATTAGGTTGATTTTTAATTGACACTCATTTGAATACATGTGAAGATAGATAATTTTCCATGAAAACCATTTACAAAAGTATGATATCACTTGTGGGTGTGCAGGCTTGGGATTACGATTCACAGATCTATTATTCTTGAAGACTTAAAGGCAACTTTGTACCTTTTAAGGGATCTGGAGAAATAAGTATTTCCATTTTGCTCTCCTTAAAAAGGTCTCAGAATAACTCCACATATTACAGACAGAATACCTTGCTTTAATAGAAGCTTATTAATTATAATTAATTATGAAAGAAATTCCAAAAGAATGGAACTAACATTTACTAGGAGCCTGCTATATGTAAACCATGGTGTGGACACCAGTAATAACGCTTTTTAAGAAAGTAAAATCTATTATTTCATGAAGTCTTGGTGTGAAGGAACTCAATACTGTGCTAAGAAGTTCTCATCCTGAAGTAAGTGTATTTTGGGGAATAAGAAATGAAAGAGATATAAGTATATATCATATAATCCAGAAAAAAAATGATAATGTTGGTTCTTGCTTTAAGACTTTTCAGCACCTAGTATTAGTAATGAGAAATGTCTGGCTCTGTGTACACAACGAAAAGTAAAAGATTCAGTTGGTCATGTTTGTAAATATGCTGTCCACACCCTGTCACTAGTGAATTAGGTGCTTTCCTGAATCTTCCACTTTTCATACAGCTGCTTTAGTTCCAGATAGAAATGGTCTCAAACAGTATTTTATTGATATGTTTTGAGAAAGCAGGAATGTGGACAGAAAAAGAACCCAAAGGAGAAAAAAAACTCTTCTGTAAATACAAGCTAGACTCTAAGAATGAATCAGGAAAAATATAAAGAAAACCCCAAGAAAGAGGGGAAGAAGGAGAAAATGATTGATGAAACATATTATATTAAAGTACCCAACAAATTCATTCCTAAGAATGGGGTGCATATAGTTCACTGATCTCTCTAGTTCTTGTTCTAAATCTCTAGTGATTCAATTTATTTCTGTTAGATTTCCTTTATTATCTTGCAAAGTTCCTATTAGTAAAAAAGACAAATACAATGTTTAATGTATAAACTTTTAACACTCCATAGCTATTTATCTCTCGTGGCTTGAATTCTACTTGATATTGGTAAGACTCCTTGTTTTATAAAACATCACTGGATATTGAGGAAAACAAAACAAAGACAGGTCTATCCAGTAAATTTAGACAAAATAAAAGACAGAAGGCCTTCTGATCATCTATTTAGCCCCTAAACTTCAGAATCTCAGGAGTACAGAGGGAGCCTGTTTTGTTTTCCCATGCTCGCTTTTTCCTCTTGAATACTCCTATTAGTGAGCTGCTTATGGTGACAGAACCAGAAACAGGGCATGAAATCTGACAAATATGGATGTACTTCATGAGATCCATTTTGCAATCACTGGTGCAGATAATATCTTTGAGCATCTAATACTGTCAGGCATTACACCAGAAAATCTGAAAAATGTATCTGTTATATTATTATTGGTTCATCCTTAAAAAGATTAGAAAAAATTTACATTCACTACCTATCAGAGATATCTTTCTATGTAAAGTTGGCAAATTCTATTTAAACTCAATAAGTTGTGGGGATTCCTGGGTGGCTCAGCGGTTTAGCGCCTGCCTTCTGCCCAGGGCGTGATGCTGGAGTCCCGGGGTCGAGTCTCACATCAGGCTCCCTGCATGGAGCCTGCTTCTCTCTCTCCCTGTGTCTCTGCCTCTCTCTCTGTGTGTCTCTCACGAATAAATTTTTTAAAAATCTTAAAAAAATAAACTCACTAATTGTAAACTTAAATGTTAAATATTAAACAGTTCAGATTAAATTTTGCTATGATCCAATTTTTAAAAAGTAAAGTAAGAAAAGAAATAAAGGCATAGCTATTAAAACAAGTTTTTTTTTTTTTTTTTTTTCATGGAGCTTGAAGAATTGTCCAGTGCATACTTTTAATTTCACCTCAAGCTAGGATACATTAAAGTTCAGAGGATGTAAAATTCTCAGAAATGGGAATTTCAATTGAAGACAGCAGAATGCAATTTTCGAATCCAATCTCTTTCCTTAAAATTTACCAATATTAGGGAATAAAAATGATAGAAAATACGTATACTCAATGGAACCAGAACGTATCCATAACTCAAATAATAAAGTGTGATTCAAATATCATCAAACATAGTCCAAAATAAATAAAAGAAGTGATAAACTTGACACATAATTCCTTTCAAAAACTTCAGTAGATCACCTTGGTCCCTAAAGGTAAGAACAAAATCTGAGCACATGATATCTGAGTATATCACAGGATATGAGAGAATTATTCCCATAAAAGAAAAGCCATATGCCTGTGTCCATTCTCCATGACTTAGGTTTTTTTAACTTTTTTTTTTTTTTTTAAGATTTTATTTACTCATTTGAGAGAGAGAGAGAATGAGCAGAAGGGCAGAGGCAGAGGGAGAAGCAGATTCCCTGTTGCACAGGGAGCCTGAGGCAGGGTCGATATGGGCCCGGAGATCACAACCTGAGCCAAAGGCAGACACTTAACTGACTGAGCCACTTGTGAGCCCCAACTTTCTGGCTTAGTTATTCTAGCTTCAGTAAGCCATTAGGTGAGGGAGGGGGGAAGGTAAAGAAGGAAATGGATATTTCTAATAAAACATAGTAGATTGAATGCACAAATTTACATTTGCTCCCTCCTGGAGCCCCATTAAATGACATAGGTTTTTTGAAAAGGTATATAGTATTCTATTTAAAAAATTGGAATAGAGACAATAATGAACAAAATGTTAACAAATGGGGAAAATGAAAGCAGGTGGCAGAATGGTAATTAACCAAGCATGGGGAACATGAAACGTGAAGCCTGTGTGCCTGAAGGGAAGGATGCCAATAGAGATTTAAGCTGCAGAAACCTTAGAAAGATTCAGGAACTGGAGGCAATTAGTACCTCAGAAGGTAGGAATGCATTAGATTGAAAGGATGAGGTCTGGTTGAAATCTTTATAAGGAACCGTGAGACCCTTAGGTAGGACGAGGTTTGTTTCTGATGAAATTATTACAGGGACTGTAACTTGCAAGACACTAGGTACAACAGAGGTCTGGAACAAGGACTTTCCTCAAACTGAAAGTTTTAGAGAAAGCTCAATATTAAAGAGATCTCTGGTATGACTCCTTTGCTCTGCTCTGCTTCGGGTAACAGATATATTCCCACCAGGCAGGAAATTGGATTGAGTTTTCTCTAGACCAGTGGTTTTCTAATTGTGGTCCAAGGATCTGCAATGCTAGGATCACCTGGAAACTCTTTACAATTGCAAATTATCAAACTGTACCTACATAATCAAAAAGTCTGAGGTGATGCCCAGCGATTTGTGTTTTAACAAGCCTTCCAGGTGATTCTGAGGTATTCAGTTTAAATCTCAAGCTCGGATTTGGGAACTCTTGAGAGCTCTTAAGAGCTCTGATCTAACCGGATCAATCCACCATGAAGCATGCCAGTTAGCTACACCAAGCATGCACATAGAGCTTTCAACATGCTTTTTAAGTATCTAACATAGAAAAGGTCACAAGATACTTGAGGAGGGCCATGGAGAGAAAATGAAGAAACTCAAAGAGGAAAAAACAGCCCCCTGCAAGACATGTGATATTGAGGAGAGCAGAGGAAATTTCAAAAATTATAAATGATGTCTTTAGAAAGTTAAGAGATTGAATTCATGAAACCAGATAGGATGATAAAGAAAAAGGAACAATGGGAAAATAAGAAGGAGCTCTTTGGAAATTGAAAGCATATTGCTGAAATGAACCCCCCCCCCCCAAAAAAAAAGACCTCTGTAAGAGTTACATGTGGAGCTCATCCAGAGTGAAATGATCCACTGTGTACCCAGCACAATTTAAAAAAAAATAACTCCACCAGTTTGGAACTTGAAATTTTAGAACATTAGGGCTTGTTCAGAGAAGTGAAAAAAAGTTATGTATAAGTAGCTCAAGGGAGGGGCGCCTGCGTGGCTCACTCAGTTAAGCATCTGTCTTTGTCTCAGGTCATGGTCTCAGTGTCCTGGGATTGAGTCTGCTTCTCCTTCCACCCTTTTGCCCCTGCTCCTGCTCTCTCTCTCTCTCTCTCTCTCCTCTCTGTCAAATAAATAAATATTTTTTAAAAAGCTCAGGGGATCAGAATGACATTTGATAACTTCAGCAGCCACACTGGAACCCAGGAGACAATGCCTCCAAATTTTAGGAAGAAGTTTCTAACTAATGCTCAGCCAAACCATTAACATGTAAGGTTGGAAAAAAGATGTTTTCAGATATACAAGAGCTCAAAAACTTACCTCCTAAGCTCCCTTACTCAGAATGTACTCCATGTAAAGAAGACACAAGATTTGGAAATGGTCCCACCATCACAGCACATGAAAGAAGGGGATCCTTGGGATCAAATCCATGGGAAGCACCAAAGGTGACAACAGTACAGCAAACTTACAGAGTAATCAGTTGACTGGCTCAGGAGAATAGAAGGCTCTACTAGCAACATCTCTAAGAGGGAAAAGTGGATCCAACCAATTACTTAAAGTATTTTGACAAGTGGGAAATAATACTAAATTTGGGAAGAAGTAGCAATATTAACATAGAAAAGCAAAGCAATTACTAATTTGAGGGGAAAAAATGGATAGAAAAGAAATGTAAACATTGCTCAGTTCCGAAAAGTATTTATAGTGATTGTAATATAAGCACTGACCATTATTTTACTACAAATGACTACATAAATATAATGAGAAGATGCAGAGAGAGAAGCATGTATGGCTGAGGTGGTTTAACTAGACTCTATTCTTACATTCTATAAAAGGAATTCAATAGATAAAGTACAATTGTTAAATCAATCATGAAACAGCAGAATAATTGTGTACTTATTCAGTGAAAAGGACTACACTCCATTTAAGTGTAGAACTGAAAGTAACCAAATGGGAGCATATTACAAAAAAAGTTATGCAATACCTAAGGTCAGTAGAGGGGAAAGAGGGAGCTATAAAGGAAACAAAATATGCTAATTTAAAAATGTTTCATTACATGAAGAAATAAAGGTGGCCTAAAAAAGGGAAACAAATATTTAACAAACTTCAATTTCTACTGTTTTGCATAATCTTTTTCTCTGATTCACAGAAATTCTAGAAATTCATGTCTCTTCTAGCTTTTCGAACTTTGTATAAAGTTCAGGAAACTTGCAGCTCCACAAATTCTTTTGCTTTCTAATCAATTTAAAATAAATAAAACCTAATCATTAGTAATGAAATATAGTACAACATCATTTTTTTAAATCCTATCTATCTAAACATCCATCCATCCATCCATCCATCCTTATGTCTGCATAAGTATATAAACACTATCTAGACCAAGGTTTACCAATTGTTAATTATGACTGTTCTGGTGAGACTTGGAATTATTTTTACTCTTTTCTTTGTACTTTTTGAGTTTTTGAAAAAAATAATGACGTCAATACTATGACATCATTAATTTTAAAATGGAAGGGATCTCTTTTAATGAATTTTAGTGCTTAAAAGTTGAGTGATGTCATTCATTTTTATTATGCTTCTATATTATAATCTGTCCTATGCTTTTAGCACCCTTATAATTAAACCACTGATTTCATGTCACTCCTTTCCTCATTTGCCATTTTTTTCTCCATATAAACAGCATTACACTATGCTCTTTATCTTCCTGAGTCATACAACTATATGTAACATATACCATTATTTATAATCCTCTATATCTTTTCACATTTGAAATGGACACAAACGGGATGGGCACATTTTCATCATGGATTATTTTTTCAGAACTTGAAGAAAATATTGTTAAAGATGAA
This sequence comes from Canis aureus, assembly GCF_053574225.1. NCBI lineage: Eukaryota > Metazoa > Chordata > Mammalia > Carnivora > Canidae > Canis > Canis aureus. Next base: position 56,603,134 of record NC_135617.1, on the reverse strand, counting down.
ATTGTAGCTTATATCTGAGGTTTTCTGTTTTCTTTGAAACATTCAAAGAAGTACCCAAATATCAAGGAAATGAAGCTTTTTGCCTACTTTTACTTGTTAGAATCTAAGAAGATAAGTACCTCCTCCACCAAGAATGACAGTAGGAACAAACTGACAAGAGTTGTAACCAGTGACATAATCAAGACAGTATTCAAACTATGTAACAATGGGGGAGAGGAACAGTTGGAATGAATCAATCAGAGCAGAGGCTGCCAGAGTTTGAAGGCATCTAGTGGAGCAGGTATCAATGCTACAGTTGCTGGGTTGTGGGGAGATAGAAGAGGTTCCATAGTGGGACTGGAGATGATGGTGGGCATCAGGAGGCTTAGGGCAACAGCTATATATCATATCTATATCTGTAATGTGGAAATGTTTTATTTAGTAGTTTAACCACTATAAGGCATTAGCTACAGGTAGTACTATAGTCAAGGATAAGACCAACCTTGATTAGAAATTCTTATGGTTGTGGAGTGTTTATACATAAATTCATTCCTCATGAACAAAGGTAAAAGTTAAAGTCATGCTTTGAAGATCTCTAGTATGTCACTGCTTGAAATTTCACCATTATGGATCAATATCATCGCCATCTTTCTTTTTTTCTTAAAGATCTTATTTATTTATTTGAGAGAGAGAGAGAGGAGCATGAGTGGGAAGAAAGGCAGAAAGAGAAGCAGACTCCTTAGTAAGCAGGGACCCAGATGTGGGATTCAATCCCAGGACCCTGAGATTGCGACCTGAGCCAAAGGCAGACACTTAACTGACTGAGCCATCAGTTCCCTGCCATCTTTATTTTTAAATGATAATATAATTAACAAGTAGGACATCAATAGTATTTTCATCTAGTAACACTGAGGTAGGGTTCTCTCAAGTGGTTAAGAACAGAACACCAAGAAAAGGATAGTTTGGGAAGAGTGAGGAGACATAGGGAACAATTTAAATAATGGGACCTTTTATGGTGAGGTGATAATACACAAAGAGAAGACAAAGAGAAGTAGAGGGGCTACCAATCATGATAGGAGACAAGTTAGGAGAAATGCCAGAGATAACCATTTTCTACTTGTTAATTTTTCCCAATCTCCATTCGGGAAAGAAAACAAGAAAAAAGTTGGCTCCAATATTTCATCTCATTTTAGAAGCAGGCAAATGGCTAACTTCATTGAATACTCTGTTCAGGAGCCAAACTCCACTTTCTTCTCCATGTTTCCTACTGTATTTTATTCTACTACAGAGCCAAATACATTCATTGTAATAAAAATGTAGACTTTGAGACCTAAAAGAGTTCCAAGGGTTTATTTTTTATTTTATTTTTTTTCCAAGGGTTTAAAGACAAAACCATGTTTTAGTGATCTGTACCAAATAAGCAGAGACCCTGATTCCAAAAATCCAGGATTTCTTAACCTTACCACTAATCACATTTTGGTAGGATGTTTCTTTGTCGTAGAGATCATCCTACGCAATGTAGTGTTTATGAGCATTCCTGTTCCTACCCATCAGATGCCAGTAGCTTTCTTCCTGACCTAACAATAAACAATAACTCTAGACAGTGCTGAATCTCCCTTGGGGGGGGGCAAAATTGTCCCTTGTTGGGAACAGCGCAATAATCTAAGGAAATATTTTATTTTGGAAGGCATGGTGTTTTTATTTCTGGGAGTATTTTTCTTTCTAATTCTATTTAATATAGGCTAATATTAACATTGACTTTTATTTGCTGGCAACAAATTATTGGTGAGCAGGGAAGTTGGCCAATAAATGTAAAACTATCATCCAGAAATAAATCTGGGATTTAGAACATTTTATACTAAACCACATTTTTATAATGAAGCTGTGACAGCATCATTCACTCATTTATTTTCCTTCAACAAAGATTTGTTTGTTCAGCATCATTCCAGACACTGGAGATAAAGAAAGTTGGTCCTTCATGGATCTTACATTTCTGTGCCTGCCTACAAATATGCCAGCAAAATTCTAAAATTCTAAATATATACTAGCTGATATATGACTCTTATGTCCCACTGTACCCATAACAATTCTAAAATAACATTCAAGAATGTAGGTATTTTAGGTTATACCAGTAAGGGTATGATGGGTAGTTGAGATTTCTTAAAATCAAATCAATTATGTACCTGCTTCCATTGCAGCTTCCAGGTTGTATTCACATTGAAATACATGAGGTTTCTAGAGTGCTTCAAGCTCTCTCTCACACTATTATTTTGGTGTATTTTGCTGCTTCTTTCAGGAATTTACTCCCCAACTCTTCTTACTCAGCTCAACTGGTGCATTCTGAATTGCCCTTCATCACAATTGTCCCTATTTGTCTCATCTCCTTTGGGAAGCCTTCATCACTTCCAAGGCTGGTTTAGGCTTCCCAACTGAAACTCCTTTAAAATTCTCTCTCTTTATTCCATCATGGCCTTTATACTCTGTTGTAATGATTTGCTTCTTGAGGTTATAGGATGTATCTTGTTCAGCATCCTATACTAAGTAGCATATCCTGTCACATATTGGGTTATCGATGTATAGTTATTGAATAATAAATTCCTGACTAATCCACTTGGAAAATGCTTCCTGTTACACATTTTAACATTTATGACCCATCCCGGCTAAGGTTGGTGTTTATCTTAGTAGCAAGAAATCTCTTTGTTATTTTATATAATTTGTATTCCCGACTTTCTTGGTTTCCATTGATTCTTAAGTTTCTGACAGTTTCTCTGGTTACTAATCTTGCCTTGCCTTCAGTATATCCTTTTTACTTTGTGAGGTTGATCTTCTTAACACTGCCCTACTACCAATCATTACTCTCCAAGTCTCCCTTCCTCCAAGGATCCATGTATCCCTGGTGTACCTACCTATGCCTTTTCCTAACTATGCTACTACATTTATTCTTTAGTTAAAGTAATAATATTTCTTAAGTAGCTATTATGAATTTGGGATTGTGCTTAGCATTCTGCATACAAAGATAAACAGGAAAACTCCTGCCCTTGGAAATTGCATAGTGGAATATATATATATATTCTTCTTCAACCGTACACATATATCCTAGGCCATTTGTACACAAAATAGATATCAGAGGGGATGGGTCATATTTTTGAGACCGATCCCCAAATGAGCCCTCTGCTCCTTTATTCTCTGATCTCAGGCCTGCACATTTCTAGTCATCATTTCAGTTCTCAGGTGCCTTTGTCCTGTCCTTACAGGTTGGCAATACTGTTTAGGGACTTTGATAAGCCACATCACTCTCTAATATCTTATGTTCTTTACTTGGATTAAGTACTTCCTCAAACTGCTATCCCTTTTGATACACCTCACTCAGCTTGTTGCTGCAGCCCCCAAAGCACCGAAAGCCTTGAAAAGCCCTTATTAGGTATGTTTCATTAGGGAATGACTGGTTTCCTAAAGAATGAATCTTTCAAGGGTGGAGTCAAAAACACAATTCTACCTTCCCAGAGAAAAAGGATGACTCCCTCAGGGATTTCTCAGCTCCCTGTTTCCAGATGGGAAGTGAATTCTATCTGGCTGAAAGTTTGCTAAAATCTCACTGTTTCAATACCTCCAGAGGCATTTCCATTGTATAAGGTAGATAGATAATTACCAATTAATAATTCAAATAATTTATCACACTTAAAAATGGTAAAAGTATGAATTGTAATTCACAAAAGAAGAAATTTATATTGCCAGTAAGGATATTAAAACAGTTCAGCCTCTGATCCAGCAATTCTTTTTCTGGGTATTTATCCAAAGGAAAAAAAAAAAAACAATCAACGTGCACCTCCTTGTTTATTGCAGCATTATTTACAACAGTCAAGACATTGAAAGAACCTATATGTCCGTCAACAAATGAACAGATGAGCAGATAAAGAAAATATGGCGCATACATACATGGTGGAGTATTATTCAGCCATAAAGAAGAATGAAATTGTGTCATTTGCAACAACAGTATGGACTGTGAGGGCATTATGCTAAGTAAACAAGTCAGACACAGAAAGACAAATACTGTATGATCCCACTTATATGTGGGTTGTAAAAACAAAACCAAATCCCCAAGTTCATAGAAACAGAGAACAGATTGGCGGTTGCCAGAGGCAGGGAGTGGGAGGAATGGGTGAAATAGGTGAAGGTGGTCAAAAGATACTAACTTCCATTTACAAAATAAATAAGTCACGGGGATATAATGTACAGCATGGTGACTACAGTTAATAATATTGTAATGGATATTTGAAAGTTGCTAAGAGAGTAAATCTTCAAAATTCTCACCACACATATCAAAAATTCTAGAACTATGTGTGGTGATGGATGCTAACTAGACTTATTGTGGTCTAGTGGATTGTGGATCATAGTGCAATATGTACAAACATCAAATAATTATGTCGTACAGCTGGCATATAATGTTGTATGTCAAGTGTACCTTAATTGATAAAAAAGGAAAAAGGTTCAGCTTCAGTGATAAGGATATACAAATTAAAATAAAAATGTAATAGCATTTGGGGATCTGTGGGGTGGCTCACTGGTTTAGCGCCTGCCTTTGGCCCAGGGCACAATCCTGGAGTCCCAGGATCCAATCCCACGTTGGGCTCCTGGCATGGAGCCTGCTCTCCCTCCTCCTGTGTCTCTGCCTCTCTCTCTCTCTCTCTCTCTAGGTCTATCATAAATAAATAAAAAAATCTTTAAAAAATGTAATAGCATTTATTGCTTATCAAATTATCATCACAAAGATAAAATTATCCAGAATTGATGGGAGCTTGAGGAAACAGACACTGTCATGCCCTACTGAGATGATAAATTAGCCTAATCTTGTTGAAAAGTGACTTAGCAATATTATTTAAAGTGCATATATCTTTTGACCTGACAATTTCACATTTAAGAATTTAGCAAAAAGATATAATTAGAGGGATGAAGAACATTGTATATCCAAATGATGGTCACAGCAGCAATTTAATAATTGAAGTCATAGTGATAATGATGACCACAATAATAACATTCATTGAGCACTTACCATGTACCACACACTGTTCTCAACTCTATGAAGAAGGTATTATTCTTAGCTCCATTTTACCAGTGGATAAACTAAGCTATAAAAAATTTAAGTAACTGTCTAAGGCCCCACAGATACTCAGGGTGGAACCAAGATTCCACCCCAGGAAACCATCTCTAGTCTCTAAATAATCACTAAGACTAGTGGCAGACAGTATTATCTTACATCCATATGATGGAATGTTATACGGTTTTTAAATAATTTAAAATATTTGTTTACATTGAAAAATATTCACAATATATTTATTTATGAGTGAATAAAACAGGCTAGAAAAACAAGTTTTACAGTCCAATATCAGTTTTGTTATGATTTGGGTATATCTACCGTGGTAGGTAGACTTCTAAGATTACTTCTAACAATCCTCACCTCCTGCTATTCATACTCTTTTGTAATACGTTGCCTTTGAGTGTAAGCTAGATGTAGTGACTTGCTTTTAATAAATATAATAGAGCAAAAGTGATGGAATGCTACTTTTTAAATTAGGCTACAAAAGTCTATTGAAACTTCCATTTTGCTTGTAGACTCTTTTGTGGGCTGCCATGAAACATTATGTTACTCTGAAGAATTCCATGAGACAGGGAACTGAGAATAGTCTTTGGACAGCAGCTAGTGAGGACTTAAGATCCTCAGTCCAACAATCTTGAAGAACTCAATCTATCAATAGCCATTCAGTGTGTTTGGAAGGAATCCTGCCCTAGTTGAAAGTTAATTGTAACCTTATAAAAGAACCTAAAACAGAGGAACCAGCTAAGCCAAATCCAGGTTCCTGACCCTATAAACTAGAGATAATAATTGTTGTTTTAAGCTGGTAAGTCTTGGGGTGATTTATTATGCAACAGATAACTAAAATATATGTATATCTATATATACAGACTTTTATATATAGACTATATTTATATATATAGACTTATATATATATACCTAGACTTTTATAGCATTATCTTTGAACAATACAATTATGATAATGAGAATGACACCTTTTCAATTTTGCTTCATTTCATACTTTGAAGTTTTTCTATAAACAGTGTATTTATGTAATCTTCTTATACTGAGGGAGAAGAAAAGTAAAGATAACTCAACAAAATATGTATCTTTTGGCTGATAATTTTAGAACTTCCATGCTCCCTAAGTAACATGGTGGAGCCTATAAAGGTAAAACTGCTTTGGCCCTACACATTCGGAACAACTATATTACTGGGGAACATCCAAAACTACACTTTTCTTTAAGTAATTAATTTATTGATAGAACTAGAAATAGGGAAATTGAAAAAAGATTGAAATTGGCATCGTTGCTTCCTCCTCCCCCCTCCTCCTCTCCCAGTTCTTCCTTCTCTTCCTCCTCTTTCTGCTTCCCCTTCTCCTCCTCCCCTGCCCCTCCTCCTTTCCTTCTTTTTTTTTTTTTTTTTGAGATTTTGTGTTTTGTAGAGTCTCTTTTACTAGTTCATTTTGAGATTTAATGCCCTTATGCTTCTTTTTCATTTCTGCTACTATTAGCCTACCACCACTACTCTTACTGCTACTAACAGTTCTTCTCCTACCATTCCCCATACCTGTTCTCTACAGAGCACCACTAAACTGCCAAGAGGTGGTACAACTTGGTGGTCAAGAGCATCCTGCTCAAGTGAAAGCTTGCTCTACCAATTAGTGTATATTCCAGGAAAGTAACTTAAGTGCTCTCTATTGCAATTCTGTCATATAAAAATGAGGATGACGATAATGTCCAGTTCATAGTTTGAGTATTAAATTATTTAATTCATTTAGTAGACTGGCACATAAAGGCTAACTAAATGTTCACATTTATTATGATTACTAATTCATATTCATGATTGATAGGTTTCTAATCATGATAATAATAGCTACCAATTATTTCATCCTTCTTATTTTTCCAGGTATTATGTTAAACACTTACATATGTTTTTTCATTTATCCCACACGATAACCCTGTGAGATAGATATTATTATCCCAATGATGGCTAAGCTAATTAGGGCCAAGTAAAGTTAGCTAACTCATCCATCAATAGAACAATGGAACAATAAAGTCAGGATTCAAAGACAGGGTTTTTTCAAGTGTGGGATATGTACCACTGGTGAAATGATTTTTGAAAGTACTCGGGCTCATCTGGTTTTGTTGTTGTTGTGTCGGTAGTCTAATGCACTTAGAAATAACAAAAATATTCTATTCATTTTTACATTCTTCTCAAAAATATTAACACTATGCTTATTTAAGTCAAAAAATAAACTCTTATATAGATGGTAGTCTAAAATATTATCACCCAGTAAAAAAAAAAACTTTTATCAAAGATGACTATATGGATCTATTTCTTTTCTTTTTTCTTTCTTTTTTCTTTTCTTTTTTTTTAGATTTTATTTATTTGAGACAGATCATTAGTGGAGGAAGGGTCCAAGGGAGAGGGAGAAGCAGACTCAACACTAAGCAGGGAGCTTGATCCCAGGACCCTGAGATCATGACTTGAGCTAAAAAGTCAGATGCTAAAAAAAAAAAAAAAAAAAAAAAAAAAAAAAAAAAAAAAAAGTCAGATGCTTAACTGACTGAGCCATGCAGGTGCCGCATACATGGGTTTATTTCTATGAGGTTCTAGAAAAGGCAAAATAAATAAATGGTGAGTTATAATTTGACCAGCAGTTACTTTTGAGGGTCAAGGGTTGGGGGTAAGGATTACTGGAAGGGTTATGAGAGAATGTGCTGAGGAGATATAATATGTTCTATACCTTGGTGGAGGTTTGGGTTATACAGATCAATTATTTTTTCTCAAAAGTTAATGAATGATATAATTAAGATTTATGCGTTTACTGTATATAAATTTTATCTCAAAAGAAACAAACTATAAACAATATTGAACTCTAGTAAATGAACATGCATACTGAAGTGAAAGTGCACCAAAAACAAGATGATTGATCAATGGATAAATGAATAGCTATGTGATAAAGAAGTGTGGTAAAGGTCAATTTTAAAATCCAAGTGGTAAGTATAATCCTTTCACTTTTTGTATATGTTTTCAAATGTTTATAATAAAAAGGTAATAAAAAGTAAGCTCTCAGTGACAGAAATTTGCAGGTTTTTAATGCTTGGTAAGCAAATTATATTAGATATTTAAAAACTTCAGTCTATATTTCTAAATCTATGTGTTTGTGTGTGTGTATGTGTCCTTAAGTAAAGCATTACACAAATCTAAAATCTTCTAAGCTCATATTTCCTACAAGTTTTTAAATCAACAACTACCATTTATATAATTCTCCTGGCTATATTTTTGATGTTCACAGAACAAATAGCTCTTTACTTATTAAATCTGCTCTCTCCTGGAAAGTACTATTATTTTTAAAGCCAATAGTCTTATTCCTACTGAGTTTTAAAATATACTATATCTTTATCATTCTTCAACATGGATACATCAATATATCTGACTGTTCTAGGACCAGACCAATAAGAATATCTACTTATATTCAGTTTATTGCACTCACAAAATCCAAAATGTTTGCACACAATATCTATATCAATCACATACATGCTAAATTATGAAAGGGAAATTTTCTATTTTTATGTATAAGAATATTAAAACATGAAGGAAGATGATTTCTTAGGGTACATATATAGAATAAGGGTAAACCCATGATGTTTAGACAACAAAACTGTATTTTATATTCCTATGTTGATATATTACAGTTTTTACTTGTCATGGAAAAATCCACTGCATGTTATATTTGGATAGTTACATTCAAAATTTTGTATTCCTTTCTTCTTTCTGTGTTCTTAATCCTTTAAAAAACTTTTAATACTCATTTCTCTCTCACTGCTCATCTTACTTAAAAATCTAAAAATTCTCTCCATTCTTCAATGAATTTTCAAAGAAATTATATTTGATTATATGTAGGATTATTTAAAATCATATTTTAAATAAATTTGCCTAATATAATGACAATTACTGAATTATTTTGGTAACTTAATGAATGTCCTCACATTTTTTTCTTTAAATAAGTTCCTCAAAATAAATTATTAAACTTCATATGGAATTTTGTTTACAAACTAAAAAGTTTCTAAATAATTCTTTCAGATAAAAATGATAAAAAAGTAATGAAAATTAAAATATTAGGTCATTACTATTTTTTCAATTTCATGTTTTAACAGTAAGAACTATTTGTGTATTCCTCACTGTGAAAGACAGGAGATATACACAGTTCTTTCCTCCTCCTCAATTTTGTTATTATACCTTTTTTCTTACATTTTTAAGTTTATGATAGTTTCATTCTATTCTGTCTGCAATCTCAGAATTGGTAAATTTGGTTCTGTATTTAAGTAGCTTTATCATGGTTTCTCCTTTTTGAGTTTTTATTTTGATTCCTTTTTCTTATGACATTTTATAAAGGAGTTTCTTTTATTGAGAAGGGGACATGTGTGTTATATTCCGGAGCTGTTACACACAGGAGATCATCTGTCTTTATTCTTAATGCCTGAAGGACAATTGGGGTAATTATGACTATTTTATTTCTTTCATATTTCTCTGTTTTTCCTCAATCACAGCTTATCATTATGTTGATGCCTTTGTCTCCTTTTCAATCATCCTCTCTCTAATTGCCTTCCTATTTTTGAATTTTTTATTTCATTTTGTGTGATTTATTCAAGTCTGTGCTCTACATTTCTAAATGTGTTTTCACTCTTTTATTTTATATTTTGTTGTTTTCAAAATAGCTCATCTCTCTAACACTGGCTTGATTTATTTCCTTCACTTTTTTTTCCCCTGAGCTCTGCCAGTTTATTTTTCCTCTTTTTTTGCCGCCTCTTCAGTTTTTCTGTTTTGTTTTGTATCTATTTTCCACATTTTTGTAATCCTTAGAGAAGCCATGGTGTTTGTAACTTCTATGGAGCATACTTTGAGGTTTTTCTATTTCGAGGGATAAATTGCTCTTCAGGTAGAATTTCATCATCTTCATTTTACTTATATTCTTTTCTCCTTTGTCTTGTGTGCTGGTGCCTCTGTAGTTATGGAGTGGAGACCATTCTATCTGGAGCAGCTATTGGCTGAACCATAAGGGGATGGTAGCAGAGGTGA